>NC_090810.1:11150192-11840192 GCF_036512215.1 Solanum lycopersicum
ATTTAATTGTTCAAATCGACTAAACAGGTTGTTACACTTAATGCATATGGGACTAATAATAATAGGTATTAAAGAATTAATTAGAAAAAAATTAGGAACAAAGATATTAATTGTAAGATATGATAAAAGATGGTCAGACCTAAAAAAAATCGATTATAGGATTAACTGAGGTAGACATGACAAATAATGGAGAAATATTTTATATCAGCCCAGACTTTATGATAAATTTAAAAGAATTCGAAAAGACATATTAAAACAGGAATATAAACTAAAGGATATGAAGAAATGCAAAATGGAAAAATCCTACTAATGTTTATAGGATTTCTAGAAAAAATAACAAACAATAGTAATACTAGATTTAAATTACAAATAAATAATGTAGTGGAAGTAATGGGTAATAAAGGAATAACTAATAATACCTATAAAAATAAACCCTAAAGAATACGCGGGACTAGATTGGAAATTAGATGATTTCAAGAAGAAAGAAAGTTTAACTCGTGATGCTCATTAAATGTACATAAATTCTAAAGGAGAGTCCTCGATTAGATGTACAGATTATAACTATGTAACTCAAAGAAATATAGAAGAAGAAAGTGTTATAGAAGAAGTACCGTTAGAAGAAATGAACATGGAAGTAATATTAGAAGAAGAATTTGCAGTAGACTTAGCTATAGAAAAAGCAAAAGAGATAAGTTACAACAACATAAATAAATTGTTTAAATGTAAAGGATGTAAAGTAGAAAATCTAGACTTAGACAAGGTAACATCTCATTTTAAAATATGTGAATTCAGGACAGATAATAGAGTTTATAGATTAGAAAAAATATTACAAGAAAAATTAGAGAAAGCTAATAACATAATAAAAGAACTACAAGAAAGTGATAGCGAGACAACTGAGTTAGAATCTATAATTAGCCAGAAAGAATTAAGGAGTCAGCGAGCTCTAGTAGCCCATTCCAAAGGACAACAGAACAAGGATGTACTGCAGACAATAGTACTGGAAATATAGCACGTAGCAGAGTGTATAGACAGGGTGATGTTCCCCGATAAACCTAAAACTAATAGGAAAAAGAATGCCTATAGAAGAACCAAAAATACTACAAGAAGGAGGAAGTAAAGGAAAAATATAAAACATAGCAGCACATGATCCACAAAGATGAAATTCAGTAATAGACTTATATAAAGGAATCGTAGTAGCAGATTTCATAAGAAATTATACTAAAACAGATGCAAAAACCATGTACAAGTACTTAGAAACTTTCTTAGGAGAATCTACTAAAGCATTATGGGAGGCTTATAAGGTAGTGTTCCCACAAGAATTTCAATATTTGGTATCATTAGGACAGAATCCATACAATTTTACAAATAAAATACATACAATTATAACAGGAAAAGACCCTAATAGTGGATTAGTAACATTACAAAAAAATGCGGTAGTAAAATTAGAACAGTTAAGTATAAGTATCTGGTACCATATAAAGAAATTTTTAAATGATTGTTTTTACTACTGTACAATTAGTGGTCATGCTTTCGATCAAGATTTAGGAAAAAAGTTATTTAATAAATTTTCTGGAGCTTTAGGAAGAGAAATAGAAGACAAATGGAGTAAACGAGAAGGAGTATTATTAAATCCTCAGGCTAAATGGTCAATAAGACATAGAATACAACATATAATGGAGATACTATAAGAAAAATGCACGCACCTATAAATACAAAAACAATTAAAACAAAATGAGATGAATTTCTGTAAAGATGTAATATACACTACTCAAAGCTATGATAAAGAACAATATAAAAGAAAAAAGAATAAAAAGTATAAATCACAATATAATAAAAGATTTAGAAAGAAATGATACTTTCTTAGAAAATCTTCGGCTAGAAAACCATATCTAAATAGAGAGACATGTTAGAAAATACAGAACAGATAGAAATTACGAAAATAAGCTAGAATATTTCACATGCGGAAGTATAGAACATTTAGCAAATACTTGTCCTAAAAGGTATAACACAAAAACTAGAAATGTTCAATTAGTAGAAGAATTTAACGAAGCATTACTAAATATAGACGAATATATGTCAAATAACAAGAGTATTTACTCTATAGTATGTATTGATGTAGAAGAACAGACTAGAAAAGAGAGCTCCTCCAATTCAGAAGGAGAAAAACTAATTAACGAAATAGGACTAGAAGACCTGAATTTAGAAGACTTAGAAGTTAACTTTATGAACGTAATAGAATGCGAACATAATTTTAAAAAAGACACAGGTTTAGATAGCAATCCATGTTGTTGGTACAAATGGAATCCTAGCAAAAATAAAAGAGTTAAATGTAATAAATGTTTTAAAGAAGGATGCATAACTTGCATAGAAAATCAACTAGGACTAATAATCAAAAATAAAAAAGAAATATATATATATATAAATGAACCCTTAATAAACCTTAAAGTATCACTTTTAGAAACAAAGGTAAAAGAATTAGAGGAAAGAATGATAAGATTAGATAAGGGTAAACATATTGAATCAATGTCATCATTAGACAATCAAGAACTAATGAATGAAAAATTTAACACCTTAATCTGTAATAAGATAAAAAAAATATTGTTAAAGTATTAACAAGACTTCAATTAGGAGAATACGAGATAGAAACCTTAGCACTAGTAGATTCAGGATGTACTAACAACATCCTCAACAAGAAAATAGTACCTCCAGAACTAATAAAAACCCTAGCAAAATCACTTGCAACCATGCAAGTGGACGGAACACATAATGTATACAAACATTATATAAATAAAGTACAGGTTAATTTTCTAAACACGTGTTCATAATTTTATAAAACTACTTATAAAATGGATAAAATATGGGTAAGAGACTTGAATATAAGTGTAGATTTTGTATTGGGATTAGATTTTATACTATATAATAAAGGAGACACTATTATAACAAGTGATGAAATAATTTTTCTAAATAGCATCACTCATACATCGGTATTAACTAGTAAACTTAATACTAAAATAAGACACAAATTAAAAAAAATATTGCGATAATTGTGAAAATAATTCAACATGCAGTAAAATAGGTTGTAATATAATATCTGAAAATTTATCAAAAATAGAAGATTTAGAAGATTTAGATGAGTTAGATAAAAATTATGTTTTAATAGAAATGGCAACAGAATTATATAATTTCAAAACAGGAATTCAGAAAACAGGACAAATAAAAAACCAACAAGACTTAGATAACATTATGAAAATCCTAGATCAAATAGAAATAATAGGTGAAAAGCCTTTAAAACATTGGAAAAATAACAAAATTGTGTGTAAACTAGACATTATAAATCCTGAATATATATTAAAAACTGCTGCGATAGAAGCAACTAATCAAGATTTAGAAGATTTTAGTATACAAATTAAAGAATTGTTAGAGTTAGGAGTAATAAAAAGATCAACCTCAAAAAATAGATCGGCAGCATTTATGGTAAGAAATTATAATGAAATAGTTAGAGGAAAAGTTAGAATGATAATAAATTATAAAAGATTAAATGATAACATTAGAACAGATGGATCTAAATTACCAGATAAAATAGAACTAATAAATAGAATACAAGGCAAAAGAATATTTAGTAAGTTTGATTGTAAATCAGGATACTGGCAGATAACAATGCACCCAGGTAGTATTGAATGAATAGCCTTTACATGTCCAGAAGGACATTTTGAATGGTTAGTCATGCCATTTGGTTTAAAAATTGCGCCTCGAATATTCCAAAGAAAAATGGATGAAATATTTGGAGAATATAAAAGATTTGTTCTAGTATATGTAGATGATATATTAGTATTCAGTAAAGATATAAAGAACACTTAGGACATTTACAGACGGTGTTTAGGCTATTTGTTAATAATGGGATAATAATTAGTAAAAAGAAAATGGAACTATGTAAGAACTACATAAATTTTTTAGGAATTATATTAGGAAAAGGAAAAATTAAACTACAACCTCATATAGCCAAAAAAGCCTTAGATATGCCAGATAAATTAAATAGTTTAAAAGACCTGCAAAAATTTTTAGGAATAATAAACTACGCTAGACCATTTAGAAAAACTTGCAGGACCATTATATTCTAATACAGGATGCAAAGGATAGAGAAATTTTAAGATAGAAGATATAAAATTTATACAAAAAATAAAGGATAAAATAAAAAATATTCCTAATCTTAATATGCCTTCAAAATCAGATTATTTAATCATTGAAACAGATGGTATTTTAGAAGGATAGGGAGCAGTATTAAAAGCTAAACCTCATAAATATAGTCCTAACAAAGAAGAAAGAATATGCGCCTTCCAAAGCAAAAAATATAATGAAGAATGAAATAAAGCTAGTATAGACATTGAAATTCTAGCTGTGATAATATGACTTGAATAGTTTTAGAATATACATTTTAAACAAACCAGAGATATAAGTAAGGATAGACTGTGAGGCCATAGTAAAATTTCATCAGAAAATTAATGATAAAAGTAGTAGTAGAACAGGATGGTTAAATTTTTTAGATACTATATCTATTTATCAATCTATAGTATTTGAGCATATAAAAGGAAATGATAATCATTTAGCTAATCAATTAAGTAGATTACTAATAAAAGTTTAAATTTTACAGAATGAGATCATTACTACCAAACAAGGGTAAAAGAGTTCAACCTCCAACACCAGTCTACGCAGACTCTTACAAACAAACAATGTTATCAAATTTACATGTTAGACCTCTAAACAAAATTGATGATGTCAAAATAGAAAGACTACAGTTTGGACAACAAAACTTAATAGCATATGAACAGTCTAACTAGACATTCAGACACTTGCCTAATTGACAACTAGACAAACAACAAACATGCCTCATAGATAATATCTGGATAACACATAATAAAAAAAGACACTAAATATGTAATTCCTGTTTTAAATGCTTTAGGATATTATTTTATTAACAAAAATAAAGAAAACAAGTTTAAATATTATGTGGTAATTCATGGCAAAACAAATGGTGTTGTTCAGACATGGATAGAAGTTTTAAACTCTATAAAAGGTTCTGAAAAAGACATAGACAAAGTAATATTTTGCGACCATTTGTCATCTATGACTAAAGCATTCAAAAGGCTAAACCTCAAAAATGAAGCCTTAATACAAGAAAATGTCAAGCTCATGAAAAAACTTTGAAAAATAAAAAGCAAAGGCCAGACTACACAAGATGTACAAACTCAGACAGAAATACAGGTGTTTTTCATCCCTAATAAAAATGGATGAGATGGGTGTGCATTCCCCACTAAATGTTAAGAAATTCACTTTATCGGATGAAGATACAGCTACTTCGGTTCAAACGGTAGCCGGTAAAGACTTATCAAATCCGTTTATGGCTGTCACTTTGCCAAAAAGTGAAAATGAAGAAAGTTCATCTTCTTCCTAGAATAGACAAAGACTACCACTCTCTTTCACCTAAACGCTGAAACGGAAAACTAAAAAAGCCTAGAAAACTAAAGACATAGAATTTCTTATTATCCAGACAGTAGAAAAATTACTCAAACAAAAACAGGAGCAAGATAAAGATATAATTAAAGACCCAAGATCAATTCCAAGCGAGAAAAGTAGTTAAGATAACTTAGAAGATTACTTAGAGACAAAACAATTTGCCCAAAATCCTAATGATGACGACTAGAGAATGAATTGTGATTCTATGTCATTGCATAATTTAGACACTTAAAGTGTATATATATATATATATATATATATATATATATATATATATATATATATATATATATATATATAGAGAGAGAGAGAGAGAGAGAGAGAGACAAAAAAGTATTTTGTAAAAAAATTGTAATCAAGAGGGATGCCTCTTTCGTCACATATCTGTGGAAAAACTGTTGGGACGCGTTTAGATGAAATAAAGGAATAAGACAGATACCAAACTACGTGGACAATAATGCAAAAGAAGGAGCATCATTTCACGTGACAATGGGGCCCAGAAGCGCATCCGGCTGAGATGATAAAATTCTTTTTCCATTTGAAATCCGAAGTTTGAAGTCCGAAGTTCTCTATAAAAGCAGACATTATCATTTGAGGAAGAAGCAAGAGAAAAAAAAGCAAAGAAAGAAGAACCTAAATAAAAATTTTTTTATCAAAAGTGTATTCATGCTAGAAATCCCTCCTCAACAAAAATCTCTAACATAAATAAAAGTCCTCTGTAAAATAAAGTTTGTACAAAGTGTGAAGAAGTTATATTTCTGTGAGTTTTTGGGTTTCCCGAAAGGGAAACTTCACTTCCGTTAATTATGTAAGTTTTCATATTTAAGATCTAGTAACATCCCATATATGTAAATTATGTTTGTTTAGAGTTTTTCATATGTAAAATAAATTGTTCAATGGTTTTCTTTATCATGAATCTATGTTACTTAGTATATGGTTAGTCTCTTAGCCTCTTAAAAGCATCGATGGATTAACCTGTAAATTCTTAGGACACTGACATGTCATGTAGAATGTTCTTAAGATAGAACTATGAATGACCATATGCGGGGTGTGATTAAAGAAAACTGCAATTAGAAACAAAAGCTAAGAGAAAGAGATAAACAGTAATAATAGATTCATGAATGAACATAGTTAAAAAAAAGGAAGAATACTAGAAACTTATGTTGATAACTACATAAAGAACAAAGGAGTAAAAGAGTACTGAGTAGGACTTCATAACAAAAAAAAATTTACCAAATATTTAGCTCTTCTAAAATAACTCCAAAAACATTGAAATAACACTAGATTATATTGAAATACCACCAAATTATATATATATATATATATATATATATATATATATATATTGACAAAAGACCGTCAATTAGTTTTTTGTACCTTTAACTTTTGAATTTAATTTAACGATAATCACATCATTCTATAGATAAAGTAGGATGACATATTACAACAAAATCACTTATCAAAAGTTAAAAAGCTTTTTTTTCTTACAAAAGATTATATTATTATTTCAAGAATATATATATATATATATATATATATAATCCAAAGACCTAATTGTTACTTTTCACAAATCAATACTCGAAACCCTAAATCCTACTGTCCTCTTCTTCTCATTTCCATAAAAAAAAAATCACCATCGTTACTCGACAAAACTCATTGTCATTCCTTCGTTTGATAAGTGGTGATCTTCATTGGTATAGCTTAAGAAAAGTTCATTGGCATCGTTTAGCAGAATTTGAGTATATACGAGAGAGCAGATACAAGAAGCGGACCAGCCTCTTCTTGTTCATCAGTCTCACTATATTTCTTGTATTAACATTTTTTAATTTATATGAGGTAAGTCTGATCTAGAAGCTCCTGCTTCTCAAGATTAGGTACCATCAGAAGCAAAACCCTAATGTACGCCTTCTCTTTGATTTTCACAGTATAGTAAGTCTGTCAATTGAATTGATCCGTGACGGAATATCTTTTCTGATTTTTTGTGGATGTGTTTAGGCCTGGGCATTCAGTCGGTTCGGTTCGGTTCGTAAATATTGGTTCGATTATTTGGTTTTCGGTTTGACCAAATATGAAACCAAATAAAATTGAAATAAATTCGGTTTGGTTCGGTTATTTTAAATTCGGTTTGATTTATTTCGGTTCGGTTTCAGTTTAACAAAATTTAATACAAAAAATGGTGAAACGACCATCGTGATAACTAGATATCGACTCAATCAGTAATAATAAAAAAACTATCAAGAGTCAAGACAACATCACAACAACACTAGAAAGTTCCACAAACTTGTGTCCATCACTAAAATAGAGTTAGTTACAAACTAAAGTCATCATTATTTGGCTCATTGCAACTTCCAGCAACAAAGAGATTTAGAAAACCAACAAAACATCGTTGCAACTTGCAACCTCTATCAAAAGTCAAGACAACAACACTACAACACTAGAAAGTTCAACAAACTTGTGTCCATCACTAAAATAGAGTTAGTTACAAACTAAAGTCATCATTATCTGGCTCATTGCAACTTCCAGCAACAAAGAGATTTAGAAAACCAACAAAATATCATTGCAACTTGCAACCTCCATTGCAATAGCTCCCAAGTTCTAGCAAATAGCAACCAAGAAAATAACAAAACATTGATGGACCTGCGAGAAAATAGAACTGTTTAGACAAATAATCTACATTCATAATAGAATATATAAAACTATCAAGCAAGTTATGTAAATAAGTTTTTTACTTACTCGTTACCACACATCACTAGTTGATAGTTGAACTTACAAGCTACAACTATATATCAATTATACTAGATTCAGTCCCACTACAAGCAAAATCTAAAAAAATATGAAAGAATTTGTTAGTTGTTAAGAAACGCAAGTAACAAAATTATTTTCAATATAGTTAATACAAATATCAAATTCTTACCAAGTTCAAGTTGTTCAAGATACTCTAAATCTTCCTCAATACTGATTGGAAAAGACTCACTTCTAAGCCAATCTTGAACACAAATAAGAGATTGCACGATTTTAGGAGTTAATGAACTCCTAAGGGATCAAGAACACGACCTCCTATGATGAATGCACATTCTGATGCTACACTTGAAATGGGAATGACTAACACATCACGAACCATCTCTGCGAGAATAGGAAATCTCGGCTCATTAACTTTCCACCACATTAATATATCAAAGTCATCACTATCTGGCTCAATATATTCAGCAATATATCTTTCCAATTCTGATTTATTACCTGAACTTCCACTAACTACTTTATGCTTCTCCAATTGTTGTTTCGTTCTCATTCTTCCTCTATTTACAAAGTTGCCACAACCACTCACACTAGATTTACTTGATGAATTGTCAGATGAAGTGGGTGAAGATGGTACATGTAAAGAGATTTTTGGGGATTTTTTGACATAAACTCAAACAGTTTGTTCATGTATTTTTTCACTTATGAACATAGCTTTTCCCCCAACTTCTTTTCCAAACATATCCACAATTGCAAATGGAACATAATCAAGCTTGTAAAAGGGATCCAATACAGATGAAATATATATCATCTTGTTCATTTTTTGTGATTCACCCCAATACTTTTTGAACTTCTCATTCATACTTTCCGCCATTTTTTTTCAATTTACGATCTTCATTTGTCATCATCTCTTTCAAAATAAGATTAAGTTCAGCAATTTCAACGAAGTGTGTATTGCTAGTGACATAATTAGAACCAAAGACCTTCAAAGTAAATAAATAAAAAGTTTCAAGAAATTTCACCATTGACCTCACATTTTTCCAGTCAACACTTGAAAGAATATTTGCAGTAGTTCCATCTTCAACACTAGTTTCATCTTCAACACTAGTTCCATCTTCAACACTGGTTCCATTTTTGTTTTCATAAGAATCAGAACCAAAGGTACGAAGATGATTCAAGTATCCAATATCATAAAAACTATATCTTTCAAATGCAAGCTCAAAATGTTGTGCTATATCAAGCATCGAATATGTAGAGTTCCACCTAGTAGGAACATCTAAACATAATGATTTCTTACAAGTTATCAATTTAGATTCACAATATTCTTTAAACTTTCTAAGTCTTGCGGGAGATTGTTTAATGTATTTCACGGCTTGTCTCACTAGCTTGATAGACTTACCAATTTCCTTCAACCCATCTTGAACAATAAGATTAAGGATATGTGACATACAACTCACATGAAGATGGTCACCATCCATAATGTTAGTTCCCCAATTGCTCAATTTTTTAGACATTTCTTTCACACTAACATCATTAGAACTAGCATTATCACCTGTAATAGTAAGCATATTATTCAAACCCCATTCAAGCAAACAATTAGTAATGCAAGCCGCCATATCCACGCCCTTGTGACTAGAAATAGGACAAAAATTTATTATTCTTTTATGCAAAATCCAATTTCTATCTATAAAGTGGGCTGTCAAACACATGTAGTTTATTTTTTGTATAGAGGTCCAAGTATCTGTTGTAAGACAAACACTTGGACGTGCTTCTTTGAAAACCTTCTTCAAAAGTTTTTTTTCTTCAAGGTATAGTTCATAACAATCTCTCATCATAGTTCTACGAGAAGGAATATGAAATTGCGACATTGTAACTCTCATGAAGTTTTTAAAACCCTCTTTCTCAACAAAACTAAATGGTAGCTCGTCAACAATTATCATTTTGGCTAAAGCTTTCATACTTTGTGCTTGGTCAAATTTCCAAGTGCTAATGACCCCTTCCTTTGCTCCCGTTGAAGATGGTAGAAAATTAATTAGATTTTGACCTTTATCTACAGTGTCACGAGGAAATTTAGGACATGTTCTCATATGAGTATTCATTGATGACGTACCATTAGATGATGTAGAAGCTGCATAAGCTTTTGCACAATACTTGCATTTGGCTTTACTAGCTCCATTTTCATCGTTGAACTTTTCAAAATGCTTCCAACAATTAGCTCTAGGTTCCATAGTTTTTCTTTTCTTTGAAGTATCAACATCAACTTCAACCTCACTGGGAGATGAGGTGTAAGGTATGCTCTCATTTGAAGCTCCACTTTCACTTCCCTTACTTCCAGTTTGTGTCAAACAAATAACAAGAACAACAATCAACAAAGTTACAAGAATCAGGCCTCACAAAGTCACAATAGCCCTCGACCCTCTGCTTTGTTACAACTTACAAGGAAACAAACAATAAAATCAAATGCAAGAGCACAAGGAAGTAGGAACAACTACAAAATCAGTACATGAGAGTTGAGAGATGACTGATGATGAGAGTTTAAGATGATTTGACTAACTTACAATTACGAGTGACGACAAACGAGAGCTGAGAGTTGAGAGATGAGTGAGAGTGAAGAATTGATGATAAGACGGAAGTGGCGGCTGGCGGGCTGCGGTAAGCCGGCGACCGATGTGGCGGCGTCTCGGGATATCATTGACCAGCCGCGACGTTAGCGTGTGCTGCTGCTGCGGCGGCCTGTGTATATGTGTGACAGGGTGACAGCGTGAGTCGTGAGTCTCGTGACTGGCTGATTGCGTCTGCGTACTGACTAGCGTGGCGGCATTACAGACGACGTGGCGGAGTTTGGACTTACGGACGGCGTGGCCGGCTGGCAGCGTTACGAAATAGACGTGGTCGACTCTCGACTGATAGTGGTCGGTGTGTTTGTAATTTTGTATGATGTTAATTTAGGGATTTATCATTTATCAATTGATAGGAAATTGGCTTAGGTAGTTGGGTATTTGGATTAGGAATTTGAATAGTTGGGCTTAAGCTGACTGTTGAGTAATAGGAATTAATGTAGTTAGGCTTGGGCTGACTGCTGAGAATAATAGTATGGGCCGCATGGGAGGATTAGGAATGGGTTATGGACTTATGGGGTAAAAATTATATATATATATATATATATAATTTCGGTTTTTCGGTTAACCAAATTTTCAAATCTAAAAACTGAAAATCGAACCAAATTACTGAAATGTAAAAATTCAAAATCGAAACTGACTGAAATAACCGAAAAACCAAAATTGAAATTAAAAATAAATTGGTTCGATCGGTTTGAACCATATTATGCCCAGCCCTAGATGTGTTTGTGAAATTATCATTTGATATTACGAATTTTTTTTAAAAAAGCATTTGAACTTCACTTTTTTCTATTCGTGTTCATCATTGAAAGCTTCATCGCAAAATGTCACGACCCAAAACCGAGCCGCAACTGGCACCCACACTTACCCTCCTATGTGAGCGAACCAACCAATCTAAACCCTAACATTTCAATTTAATATCAACAAAAAGTAATGCGGAAGACTTAAACTCATTAATAAAAACCAATTCAATAACTTCTAAAATTCAACATCTATTATTCCCCAAAATCTGGAAGTCATCACCACAAGAACATCTATGATCAAATTACTAAACTAAGAGTATTCTAAGAAGCTAAAATAAACAAAAGCTAGTCCATGCCGGAACTTCAAGGCATCAAGACATGAGGAAGAAGATCCAGTCCAAGCTAGAAGCATTAGCTCACCCTGAAATCCGGTGTAATGAAGACTGGCTAGAGTTGCGGTTGAGTTGAAGACGACGGTACGTTTGCTGCACTCCACAAATAACAAAGAAAACAAATACAAGTAGGGGTCAGTACAAAACACGGGTACAGAGTAGGTATCATCGGCCAACTCAAAATAGAAAATAGTATATATCAGATAATATCATAAATCAACTACAATACTCAACATGTAACAACAACAAGTACTATAATCATTAATAAGTACCGCCAAGTTCACACATGAGGACTCAAGCCTCAATACCATACTCATTTGGGAATTAGGTTCATTAGATTGAGCATATTAACATCTTTCAAGATTCATTATCTTTATTCCTCTTGTGTCGGTACGTGACACTCCGCTCCCCTACTACTATGTGTCGGTACGTGACACTTCGATCCCCTAATTCTACGTGTCGGTTCCTGACACACGATCCCCTAATTCTACGTGTCGGTTCGTGACACCCGATCCCCTAATTCTACGTGTCGGTTCGTGACACCCGATCCCTTAATTCTACATGTCAGTTTGTGACACCCGGTCTCCCTAATACTACGTTTCGGTTCGTGACACCCGGTCCCCCTAATACTACGTGTCGGTTCGTGACACCCGCTCCACTAATCTCATTCTATTAATTTATCAATCCTTCTTTTATACCAAGGCATCATCAACCCCATTACTTTAGTTCATCAAGCCTTCTTTTATACCAAGGCATCATCAATCTCATTACTTTAGTTCATCAAGCCTTCTTTTATACCAAGGCATCATCATTAACAAGGGGTTTTCAAGATTTGGGATTCAATAGCTTCATTATGCTTATTTTATCACAATTATATAATCACATTCATACAAGCATACAATTAAGCATATAGAAGGGTTTACAATACTACCCAATACATATCATTCGCTATTAAGAGTTTACTACGAATAGCATAAAAACCATAACCTACCTCCACCGAAGAATTTTGATCAAGCAAGCAATTTCCCAAGGCTTTGTTTCCTCTTCGTTTCTCCTCCTTCTCGTTCGATCCTCTCTCTCTCTTTGTTCTTTCTATTTTTCTTATTCAAACCCTCTTTCTTTTACCCTAATTAGCATATAATTAAGTATGAAAGATGGCAATAATAACCCACTAATTAACTCAAGGTTACCTCTTTTAACCCCCAAGTAATTAGACTTATTAACATTAACCCACTAACTTTATAATTAAAGCAGGAATAGTCCAGAAAGCCCCTTAAATTACTTAACAGAAATCCGACCCAGCCTGGGATTACGCAGCCTGTGACGGCCCGTCGTGCCTGCGACGGTCCGTCCTGCTGCTCCGTCACAGATTTCAGAGACTCAATTCCAATAAAGGGTCTTTGACGGTCCGTCGTGCCCACGACGGTCCGTCCTTCCATGTCGTCACGAAGTTCAGAGAGTCGATTTCAGTACCCAAATTTCAGAATTCTAAGTGTTTTGGAACGAGAACCTCTCGACGGCCCGTCGTGCCCATGACGGTCCGTCGTGGATTCCGTCGACTCAGACAGTTTTTCCAGAAATAAAATCTGCTGCTTAAAACGACTAAACAGGTCGTTACAATAGATACCAATTTACCCATCTTTCGTCCTCGAACGATCACAAGAAGAAAACAAGGGCGAAAAGGAGTACCTGAATCTATAAACAGGTGTGGGTATCTTTCTCACATATCAGCCTCCTTCTCCCAAGTGGACTCTTCAACTGGTCGATTCTTCCATTGAACCTTGATGGATGCAATCTCCCTTGACCTCAATTTGCGGATTTCTCTATCTAGGATGGCAACAGGCTCCTCCTCATAAGTTAAATTCTCATCAAGCAGAACTGAATCCCAACGAATGATGTAGTTTCCATCCCCATGGTATCTTTTCAACATAGACACATGAAATACCGGATGCACTCCTGACAGCCCTGGAGGCAAGGCTAATTCATAAGCCACCTCCCCTACTCGCTTAAGTACCTCAAATGGTCCAATATACCTTGGGCTTAGCTTACCTCTTTTACCAAACCGCATCTCAAATTCAGCCCATTTGAAACGGTTCAAATCCAGCCCACTAACATATTCTTAATTATCCAATTTAATACTACCAGAAGGCAAACGGCCACAAGCATTCCGACACAAAGGTAATAACATTTGCCTCTTATACGAGTTCCAAGCAGCTTCTCTTGAGGCTTTGGTGCTACAATTTTATTGTATGAAGAGTGTCAAAAATATTCAGAAGATTACGAAGGCTATGAAGATGGTTGCTGCTTCAAAGCTCAGAGCTATTCAAACTAGAGCTGAAAATTCACGCGGCCTATGGCAGCCATTTACTACCCTTCTTGGTGACACTCCTAGTAAGTTCATGATTAGATTGTTTGGATCTAACCAAATTCTTGAATCAGTGAATGAGAGAAAATGGTTGAAGGATAGGGATGGATCATATTATGAGAATGCTATTCCCAGAATATTTTGAGTTGACATACTTGATAAATGTGGGAAAATGATTAAATAAAATTGTTTGCCTCTCTGCCTCTTGATTTTCAGTCCATTGTCAATGTTCTATGTATTTGATGCAACAACTGAATAATTATCTTGTGGAAATGTGTGTCGTTGATGAGACTTTGTGAGATACCTTTAGTTGCACCGGAGTTTGTAATTTGATGCAGTCAACTTTAAGAAGTCAATTAGATTTCAATAAATGGCTGGTAACATCTGTAAAGTTTGCTTCAGGTATTGATGTCAAGAAGAATGTTATTGTTACCATTTCCGCAGACAAAGGTCTTTGTGGTGGAATCAATTCTACATCTGTCAAGATAAGCAGGGCTATGCATAAGTTGAATTCTGGTATAATGCTAGATTGTTTAATATTAAGTATATCTATTCTTGAGGAATTAGTTCATTATTGCTTTATTTGTAATTGCTAGGTCCTGATAAGGAAAATAAGTATGTTGTCTTGGGGGGAAAGGCAAAGGCTCAGCTGGTGTGAGATTCGAAAAAGGACATTGAGCTGGTCATGACTGAGTTGCAGAAAAATCCTCTTAACTACACACAGGTTATGATGCCTTAAATCTTCTTTGTTACTACTTTGTTTGAAGCACACCCACTATTTTTTTTAATTGTTGCCAGCTATTTGCTGAAGTTGATGCTGCTGTAGGCTCACTTTCTGGTACATGGATTTTTTTGTTGCCTTAGCGTAGCCTTGTCGCTGGTGTGACATGGGTGATGGTACTTTGTGCATGATATTGAAAATACAGGCAAATTAGCAAGAGATTGGATGCACATTTATCGGAGCTTACACACAAATATTGCATGTACCTGTATCGGATACTTGCACACCGCCTTTTTTTAGGATACTTGCACACACTTTAACTTAACCAGATCATTAGCTGAGTCCATGTAGTATATATAGGCTCACATTTTATTTTTTTTAGATGTGTTCATGAATCTGTGATATAACTTTGGTGCTACAATTTTATTGTTTCCATTTTATTATTACATTCAGATACTGAGGGTCAACTTTCGTTATATAGAGATAAGATTGTACCAAGTCTCTTGGAAATTTATACCTCCTTTCAAGACTTACGCTATTTGCACAAATATTGCAGATTTGGGTTCCATCAAACCCTCGAGGCAGATTGATTGATTGAAAAAAGTCTCTTTTTGTTGTTAATTTTGTTTTGGAAGGACAGAACAAAGGGTTTGTTTGAACATTGAAGCTAATTCCCAGAATTTGTTTCTCTGTTGGGTGAATAAACAAGGTAATGCCCAGGCAGAATCGATTCAATATAATTCATTGTGTTTCTATCGACTCTTCATGAATTCAAATAAACACAAATGATCACATTATCGGTTTTGTTGATTAGGAGATATAATATTGCGTTGAAATTGATACAACCTAAAATGTATTAAAGCTTGAATTTCCAATTTGACACGTTATTGATAGTGATTTACCTTTTTAAAATTCTGTAGAGGATCGTTAAGCGAATGAGCAAGAAAAATGAGGAATCTCCGCGGGTGAGCGCCTCACCAAACCCGCCTCCATTGCCAGTGGCTTTCATAAGTAGCCGGCAAGAGAGAACATTTGCAGCGAGGAAATCAGCACTGAGAAAATACTGCTGCACGCCAACTGCTACAAAGAATACTTGGGATTGCCTCTTTGATGAAGGTTACAGAGCTGACGTTTTCATTAACACAGATAACGGTGGCGTCCTCTACGCACATGCTAGTATTTTGGTACGTTCTTTACACAATCTATTCCATAAAAATTTTGTATGATAATTATTTTATCATGGCGTGTGATAATTGTTTAAGGTGTAAGATAGGGTATAACAATAGAAAATGTTTTTCATGAATAATATTTCATCCTGAAATATGGTTGTTTAAGGAAGAAGATTATGGTTATTATAGACAACAAATGTGTAATTGTTCGTGATATTCAACAAAGAGTTAGATTTATAGAACATTAATTCATTTTCCTTGGTTGAAATTCAAGGTAATCAAACACTGTAAAATCATGAAAGAAAAGATTTTTCGCCATACAAAACAGACACTAAGATTTGATCCCATTTATGTGAACAGGGTGTGAATTCTGCAGTATTTAAAAGCATGTTGAGTTTAAAAAAATCTAGACCACATGGTCGATGTGGTCATCAACGATCCATCACCATAAATGGGGTTCCACCTGAGGCTGTTCAAGTTTTCATCAAACCCTCGAGGTGCTTAGAGGCTACCAGCGGATATCGTTGCATCTGAGTCTGATCTTTATGCTCAAAGATTGTGGGGCCTACCCCATGAGGTCTGTGTTTTTCAGCCTTTATGCCTAATTAAAGTAGTCAATAGTGTGAGGTTTAGAAAGGAAACATCCATGTTTTAACACATTGCTAGAAAGGCCTTTTCTATAAATGATATGCTCAGTTCACGGTACTAACATGAACAAAAAAAATAACCAACCATTACAGTGTTTACATGCACTAAAACTTCTGCTAACAGTTCAATACTAATTTAGCTTGCAGTGGACTATGAATCCGACAAATTTGATCTCACTTCTATTTTTTCCAAACATTAGCTGATACAGAATCTAGACACTTTAAATTAATAGAAGCAAAAAATTTTGCGTCAAATCCTATACTGGTCTGCACACTCATTTAACCCTTCTCTATGTAAGCATTTTAGCACCCCTGCACGAGTGTTGTGAAAGGCGAGGTGACCCTTCATCGCCTATTAGCTTTGAGGCAAGACGATTTTCAAAAGACGACGCCATGGCAACAATGGCGAGAAAGGTGTTGCTTTCATATAATCTTTAAAAGAAGGCAACTAATTTAGGATTTTAAAAGTTAAAGGTATTTTAGGTTGTTTTGTTCAAATTTGTATAGTTGCACTATTAGACTGCAACTGCGATTCCAGCCTCCAGTGGGAGTTTGATGTCTCTTTCTTTGTTGGACTGAATTTATGATTTTCCAGCCTAATATAATTGGTCATTCTGTCTCTTCTCTATTTTTTCAGCTACCACTTGTGCAACAGTCCTCACCCGAGCAATATTTGCTGAAGGATGCAAGTCAGTGGCACCTGGTATGAATGCAATGGACCTTAGACGGGGTATTACCATGGCTGTAGATTCTGTTGTGACAAACCTGAAAAGCAGAGCACGGATGATCAGTACATGATAAGTTGTAATACAACATGCATGTTTGTTCTCAAAATGTTCGTATTTTTGTTAGCCTGCAGAGAAATATCCAGACTTGTTCTCAAAGGGTTCATTATTTGGGAGGTACTTTGCTCTCTTGCTTTTCAGGATTATAACATCTTCTTCGGTTTGTTGAAGACTGAAGTGTTTGTTGGCTCCAACTTTTGATGTTTTTTGCAGATTTCCCTATTTCTTGCCTTGCCTTTGCATATCAGTGTTCGCCTTGGTTGTGGCTGTTGGTTCATTTTGGATTCTGGTAAATCTAGCTATATGATTATGTTAATTCCTTACGCGTCTTGTCAAGATACATACGGTTTCTGTGAGTGTTATTTATTAAATGATGAATCAAAAATAAAACAGATGGCACTCAACTTTCTACATATGGCACAAGCTATGTACCTTTTTATTTCCATCAGACGCTGTCAGAATATCTTTTATCAATGCATTTCTATAATAGATAAGTTACATGACCGCCAGGGCTTCCGCTCATGTGATGTTACAATATGTAGCTTCTTCTTATGAAACGTGGAGGACAAGTGATATATGGGAGGAAGCTTGGGGAGAAGTCACAAACTATGGTTGACTACTTTCAGGTACTGGGCTTGTGCCTCCACCATTCACTTAGTATAATTCAACTGTGCTCGATTTTCAAGAGATACAAAGTGTGTGTTACAACTTTAAAATTAAGAGGGAGATTCTTCTAGCTCTTTTCTTGGTGCAGAGGTGTTGGGATGCCTCACTAATGTTTCTCCACATTCCATTGCTTCACCGTCGATTTTAATCTTGAAGTAGTTATTACTAATTTAATTACACAAGATATTTCCATTGTGGTCTCTGTATATAGATTGTTCATCTGTTGATGCAGTTGTAATCTGATTGTACTTATAAGGAAACAGATAGCATTTTCCTTATTGAAGAGTTCAATTATATGGGGAATAGTTCCTATATTTTGGTTACTCACTTTTCAAAAGCTATTGTTCATGTTGCACGTGTTTGTGAATACATTTTGTAGAGTATTCCTGGGATACCCCCAATTCCTAGTGGTTACAATCCAGCAACCTGGATGCTTAAGATAAGTACGCCTGCTGCTGAAGAAAGGATGGGAGAAGATTTTGCAGTAATATACAGAAATTCGGAGCAGTTCAGGTGATCTTAATAAATGTCTTCATCACCTGAAGTATACTATTTATTGCTCTCTTTGTTTTTCCTTTATTAACAATTTGTAGAACTTGTATCTCTTTTTACAATTAGGGGAGTGGAGGCCTTAATTAAGCAACTGAGCGTCCCGCCTGAGAACTCAGAACCTCTAAAGTTCACCAGCATATACAGTCAAGGTGCATTTTCTCAGTTTAGGATCTGTCTCTGGAAGCAAAATCTTGTGTATTGGAGAAGTCCGACTTATAATGCTGTTAGGTTGTTCTTTACAACGTTGAGTGCTCTGATTCTCGGTTCTATATTTTGGGATGTCGGTTCAAAAAGGTAACTTTTCTCTTATGAAATATCTAGAGCAAACTATTGGATAATTCTTTCATTCCTTATAAAGCAGATACAGTTGGTTGCTTTTTATTTCCAATGTAAATATACAACAACTTCCCCTACATACTCTTTGCTGGGGATTCTTCAAGAAGGATAAATGAGAACAATACAAGATTGCTGCTCTTTTTTCTTTTTTATTTAATGATATAGAAGTAACATCTATGGACAAAATGGATGGATTGCCAGATTGAAAGAGCAGAACTATGCAAAATAATATAGTGGGAGAAAACCAGCAAGTAAACTAGCAATTATAACCATTCTAAGGTTTCAGTTTCCAAACTTGGATTAAATATTAGAGCCTTGATTGTATCAATTTTATGATCAATTCTCCAATTATTAATTGGGGCAGTACACTTGAAATGATTTCACAGGGACTCCACTCAAAATTTGTTCGTTGTTATGGGTGCACTTTATTCTTCATGCTTGTTCCTGGGGGTCAATAATGCTTCTTCCATACAGCCAATAGTTGCCATTGAGAGAACAGTTTTCTACAGGGAGAAGGCTGCTGGAATGTACTCTCCTCTACCATATGCAGCAGCTCAGGTTAGCGCATTCACATCAAGTACATCTTAATTGCTTCGAGTTGCAACAGATATAATAATCATATGTTGGTATTTCTTGGACTACTGAATTAGATGGTATATGAACTTCTTTTAGAAGAGATGATGAGATTGTTTACTAATACCAACTTCTTTTTCTTTTTTGGCAAACAGGGGTTAGTCGAAGTTCCGTACATCTTCATGCAGACATTACTATTTGGAATCATTTCATATTTGATGATCAACTTTGAACGGACAGCTGGTATGAACCTAAGGAATTAATTTTCATGATCAACTCCATATTTTCTTTGCTTTTGCCTATCCTTAGTTCTTCAAGTAATGGGTTCATCTGCCATTATGGTTGTTTTTTCTAGAACCCGTTCTGCTGAATGTTACCCTGAAGGATTACATTTGCTTTACTATGGAAGTGTATTTGTGTTACATGTCAAAGACTAATGTCGCATATATTGTTTTCTAATGTTTTGCAGGAACTTACTATACATTCATATTCTCTTTTTATGTAAAGCAGTAGTTGATTCATATGCCTAAATATTTAGAGTTCCAAAAGCAGTGGGCAAAATGTCATCTCCCCTTTCGTTTTGCAGTTTGCAGCTTTTCTCTGTTTATAGCAGGCCTATAACCATATAAGCGACTTTTAATAACTATGGTAGGCCATTGAACATTAAAATCAAACACAAATATCAAAACTGATCTCAAATTCCAATACTAGATTATAGTTTAAGCCAAGAACAAGATAAACCATTCTCAATCTTGGAACTTTCCTTAAAAGTCTACAAGGTTAACTTAAAGTACAGGGAAGGAACAATCTAAGTATGAATACCATGGCACAAAGCTTAATCTCATGAATCCGAAACAACTTTGAACCTTTATACAATAAAAACAAACACGGACTAAATCCTATCAAGATTGCAGCTTTCCTCAAATTTCAACAAAGTTAATAATATCAATCTGTTTAATCCAGCACATGACATTCCATATCAAATTCGTAGGTGTGCATTAACTGCAACATTATAGCTAATATCAGTTACCATCCAAATGATTTAGTAGATCTATGCTATTAAATGACCAGCCAAGTCCCAAATCATCCTCCCAATCTTATCCAGTTGCATTTTCTCCACAAAATCAATACAAATCTTTCCTATTAAATGCGTAGGCAATTCTCATATCTTCCCTCTATTCATATTCAAATTCATCACACTCAAAATTTGCAGCCATTCAAACATTCATTCATCAAATTAAAATTCTACAACCATTCGATCATCCATTTATTTTTATCTTCAAATTAAACAGGGTGCACATTCAAGGAAGGGGCGATATTTATTTAATTTTTTAATATTTGAGAAAACTTTACGCTGCAGCATAGTCACACATTGCAATCCCATTCAATTTCTTAAAGATCATCTCGGCGAGTGTTTTGATTTACAGTGGTTTGTATATTCATTCCTACTCTACTTGAATAACATTATTTAGAACACATTAGATTTTCTACAGAATATTTTAAAGATTAAAATGTAATTACTTAAACAGCCTTCTTTTCACAAATAATAATTTTTCAGGTTACTTTTGAAGAACTAAAAGTTTATTTTTCCCTCACCATGAAAAGTTAAAGGATATCGTTCATTTAGATAGACTGTTCCTATCATTTATAGAGAAGCTCCAAACACAAAAAGGCAGCACAAGATAGTCCACCTGGAAGTTGTCCACTATAGTGCATATTGAATGTAGGAAATCTACAAGGAACCTAAAGCATGCTTCAGAATTTAGTTCTTTAATATATCTCTAAGGTGCATTATGCTGATTGAGCTGTAAACTTTCTACAAAGAAATTTCCTGTAACAGAATAGGCTAATAAGTCAATGTAAGAGAAGCATTATATATGTGAATCACCTCGACACTTGCAATGCCCTCAACAACTTGAATTTTGAGACCTGTAATGCCTTCAACATCCTGTATACATATGGACAGACGATAAAGGTCAAACTACAACTACTTGTTTTATTTTTTGATAAGGCCAACCTGCAATTATTCTTCAATTCCAATTATTAGCTAAAATAGGTTTGTTGCAACAAAGCCATAAATCTGGATACACATATAATGGATGAGAATTAAAACAAGAAGAGAATTCCAGCAAAAATGTCTTACAGAATTTTATGTAACTCGACCTGCTTTTGTAATTTCTTACACAGGTCTATCAAATATTAATATAGTAGTTGGTTAATAGAATTAACATGCTACAAAGCCTTGTATAAGTGATCTCTCCCTTCATTATTCCACTAACAGCATACAGATAGAATTCACACACACACAAAAAGAAACAATCAAAGAGCAAGCAATAAACTAAGCAGAGCTTCAAGTAAGTATTGTAAGCATATGTACCCTCTTATAGTTTACCTGACTAAGAGGCTTGGGTTTGTCAATGGTGGAAAAGATAAATTCATGGACTAGAATACATGAAAATTCATGCCTGCACTACAACTAATGATGGTCAACTACTGAATATATTGCAGGATACTTGCAATCTGCTTTCTATGGCTTAAATATTCCATCCCACAAATACAGACAACTTCGTGATCATGATAAATGAGTTAAAAAAATTACCAGTTGAATGAAAATAAATAGCAGAATGGTATACTCATTCCTACTCTACTTGAATAACACTATTTAGAACACATATTGCGTTTCAGATAAGCTACGATTCCAGCAAGTACTCTCACATACATATCACTCGGGTATATTGTATTTCGATATAGCCAAAAATATCTACCGCTAACATTTTATATTCTATCAAAACAAATATAACAGGTTCAATGGAATTGCTATCTGCTATCATTAAATAATACAATGGATCATTGAATATTTCGATGGAAGTTAACCTCCTACAATAGCTACTACCAGAATTAGTTTCCCTCGAACAGATGCTAAAGAAAAAAGAAAATACAAATGCATCAACAGGCGAGTGTAGTCGAGTGAATAAGGAACTGGGCTCTCTCAAAAACAGCAGATGGAAGTATTCCAGATTGAAGCGAAAAGTTGCTTTGATTGAAAAACAATACAAGAATCATCCAAAAAGACTAATAGTACAGCTAATACGTTTTGTTAACAGATTCACAAAGTTGGCGAAGTTGACAAACTTTTCAAGCAGACATGTTCCCATTCATCAAAATGGTATGGTAATATGCATCCTCATTTATCTATTATCTAAATGTCAAAATTTGATTGATTGTTCATATAAGAAACTGAATGACTAAATCATTAGCTAACTATATGATTATGTTTATATTTAATTGTTCAAATTGACAGGCCATTACACAACAACTTGGAATTTTGGCCCCCCAAAGTACACATGCCAATATTGTGGAGCTCTTTTATGGTATGAAGAACGAACAACAAAAACAAAACAAACAACAAGACCGATATTCTCATTTTGTTGTATGGGAGGAGGTCGTGTACAACTTCCTTTATTGAGGGAACCACCACTTTATCTGAAGTATCTTTTGGGTAATGAATCAGGGCAACTAGGTATTAATTTTTGAAAAAATATTAGAGCTTATAACTCAATGTTTGCATTTACATCCATGGGTGGCCGAGTTGATGGATCTATCAATCACTCAAAGGGGCCATACGTTTTCAGGATGTGTGGTCAGAATTATCATCATATAGGATCTTTATTGCCTGAAATTGGTAAAAGACCCCAGTTTGCTCAGCTATATATATATGATATTGAAAATGAGATAAACAACAGAATGAATTGTCTGCTAGAAGGAGACATTGATCCTGAAATTGTTCAGGGCTTATCAGTAATGTTGGAGGAGCATAATATATTGGTTAAAACATTTCGAATGGCTAGAGATAGATATAAAGAGCATCCTGAACATGAATTTCGCCTACGTCTCCTATCTAATAGGACAACGGATGGTCGATAATATAATTTACCCACAACTTCTGAAGTAGCTGGATTAATAGTGGGTGATCTTACGGAAGAAAACTACCAGCGAGATATTATTGTAGAGCATAGGAAAAATGGACTTCAAAGAATATCTGATCTACACCCAAGTTTTATGTCTATGACATATCCACTAATACACCCTTATGGTGAAGATGGATATAGAGTTGGAATAAATTTGGGAGATGTCATCAACAAGACTTACAAGCGACAAAAATTAACAATGAGAGACTTCTATTGCTTTAGAATACAACAAAGACTTAACGAGGGTAAGACTCTCTTGCTTGCCGGTAGACTATTACAACAATACATTGTTGACGGTTACATGGCAATCGAGGAAGAAAGATTTCGTTATATTCGGAATAATCAACCAAAACTCAGAGCTGATCTTTACTCTGGCTTAATGGATGCCATTCTTTGTGGTGATTCAGATTGTTCTTTGGTAGGAAAAACAGTTATCTTACCTTCATCTCACCTTAATGGATGCCATTCTTCGTGGTGATTCAGATTGTTCTTTGGTAGGAAAAACAGTTATCTTACCTTCATCTCACACCGGAGGACCTCGCTATCGGGCTCAAAATTATCAAGATGCAATGGCAATTTGCAGGTGGGCTGGATATCCAGATTTGTTCCTCACTTTCACATGCAATCCAAAGTGGCCCGAAATAAATGAAATGCTTCGCTTAATAGAACAATCTGGTGATGATAACAGGGTGGACATTATATGCAGAGTGTTCCAAATCAAGTTATTTCAATTAATGCAAGATCTGAAAAAGCAACAACCTTTTGGAAAAATAATTGTATGTAAGTTCAAAATTCAACATACTAACAGAATACACCAGTTATTAATTCAAGCGTTTACATTTTGCTAAAAAAACAAATGATTACTTTACCGTCAACCTAACAAACACATTATACCTTTAACTCTGCAGGTTTATATACAATTGAGTTTCAGAAAAGAGGACTACCTCATGCACATATACTACTCTTCCTGCATCCTACATTAAAAAGTCCATCTATAGATCATATCAACACAATGATAACAGCTGAAATACCCAATATGGAAGTAGACCCGGATGGTTATAAAGCTGTAAAGAACTACATGATGCATGGACCTTGTGGAGACCTCAATCCAGGATGCCCATGTATGAAGCAAGGAAAATGCACCAAGCATTTTCCAAAGAAGTTCAATAATCAAACAACTTTTGATGCAGATGGGTTCCCAATTTATAGGAGAAGAAACACAGGTACTGAAGTCAATAAAAATAATGTCTTTTTAGATAACAGATATGTCTTCCCTTATAACAGGAATTTGATTGTCAAATTTGATGCACATATAAATGTCTAGTTGTGCAATTACTCGAGATCAGTGAAGTACCTATTTAAATATGTGAATAAGGGATCTGATAGAGCAACAATTGGTATAGAATGCTCAGATACTCCCACAGAACGTGATGAGATCAAAAGAAATCTAGATTGTAGATACATATCAGTTACAGAAGCTTGCTGGAGGATCTTTTCGTTTGACATACATCATAGACAGCCAGCAGTTGAGCGTTTGCCATTCCATTTACAAGGAGAAAACACCATAGTATTCCAAGAAGAAAGGTGTCCTGAAAGCATACTAAACAGACCCGATATAGTAAAAATAAAATTCACGGAATGGTTTGAGGCAAACAAAGAATATGAGGATGCGCGAGAGCTAACATATTCAAATTTTCCTACACGTTGGGTCTGGGATGCAACATGCAAAAGATGGACTAGAAGAAAAAAGGGGAAGTCAGTTGGTAGAATTTACTTCGCACATCCTGCAAGTGGGGAACGATTTTACATGAGAATGCTACTTAATTTTGTCAAAGGAAGCACTTCTTTTGAAAGCATCAGAACAATTAATGGAGTCCGGTATGATACTTATAAGGAGGCATGCTACGCATTGGGATTATTGGAGGATGATAAAGAATGGAATGACTGCTTGGCTGAATCTGCATGTTGGGCATCAGGAAATGAGTTGAGAAATCTGTTTGTGACGATACTAATTCACTGTCAAGTGTCTGATTCGTCCAAACTTTGGAGGAGCAACTATGAAATTTTATCAGAAGATATAACATCATTACAATGAAAGAGATTTCAATTGGAAGATTTAAAGTTAAATGAAAAACAACTTGAATCATATACGTTGTTTGAGATAGAAACCATACTTCTGAAGATAGGAAAAAGTTTGAAAGACATACATGGAATGCCACTTCCAGATTCCACTTTGATGAATGACACAGGGAATCGCCTTATCAATGAGGAACTAGAATATGACAAAGGTTTCTTAAAGGAAGTACATGATAAATCATTCGCTCTTTTAAATGATTGTCAAAACATAGCTTATGAAGCAGTAATAAAATCAGTTGTTAATGAAGAAGGACGCTTATTTTTTATAAATGGGCATGGTGGTACCGGGAAGACATTTTTATGGAATACAATAATTTCCAGGCTGAGATCAGAATCAAAAATAGTTCTTCCAATTGCTACTTCTGGAATAGCCGCTTTGTTATTACCAAATGGCAGGACAGCACATTCACGATTCCATATTCCTTTGGACATTAGTGCAGAATCAACTTGTGAAATAAGACAAGGAAGCCAGTTAGCCGAACTACTTTTGAAAACATCTTTAATCATTTGGGATGAAGTGCCAATGGCAAATAAATTTTGTTTTGAAGCCTTAGATAGGACCTTGCGAGATATCCTTCGATTAAAATATGAAAACAGCGCAGACAAACCATTTGGAGGCCTTACAATGGTATTTGGTGGTGATTTTCGTCAAATACTACCGGTGATTCCAAAAGGAACACGAGCTGATATTTTAGATGCATCACTCAACTCTTCATATTTGTGGCCATTCTTTAAAATTTATGAGCTGAAACAAAATATGCGACTTTGTTGTGGAAGAGTATCTGATTCTGAAGTCGCTGAAGTTACTACTTTCGACAAATGGTTGTTACAAATTGGGGATGGATCCTTTTATAGTGATGTTGACAATGACCTTATTAAAGTGCCTACTGATATATGTATAATGCCATCCAATGATCCAATCGGATCAATCGTCGACGCAGTTTACCCGTCCCTCTTGCAGAAGTACAATGACCCCACATATTTGCAAGAAAGAGCAATACTTAATCCTAAAAATGAAATGGTCCATGAATTGAATGATACAATTATGAAAATGATTCAAGGTGAAGGAAGAACATATTTTAGCTCTGACAATGTGTGTAAAGCAAGTGTGAACTCTAAAGATGAAGATCTATTGTACCCAACGGAATTTTTAAATAGCTTAAGATTTCCTGGAATTCCTAATCATGAAGTACAGTTAAAAGTAGGAACTCCAGTTATGCTTCTGAGGAATCTAAATCAAAGTGAAGGACTATGCAACGGAACAAGATTGATTGTCACACATCTTGGTAACTGGTCTATTAGTGCAAATATCATCTCCGGAAAAAACATTGGCTCGAAAGTAACAATACCAAGAATTATTATGTCTCCTAATGATTCAAAGTGGCCATTCAAGTTAAACAGATGTCAACTTCCTGTAACACCATGTTTCGCTATGACAATTAATAAAAGTCAAGGACAGTCTCTCAACCATGTTGGATTATATCTTCCTAAACAAGTATTCACTCATGGCCAATTATATGTAGCACTATCCCGAGTAACAAAAAGACAAGGATTAACTATTCTAAATGTTGACGAAGACATGGAAGATCCTATGTTCATTAAAAATATCATTTACACAGAAGTATTTCAAAATATATGCCCTTAAAGCTGAAATAGAAATGAGGTATTTCCTTATTTCATCCCATATTTTTAATTTATTATGCAAATTCATAACTGTTCAACTAACAGTGTTCTGTTTTGGAACAAATAGGTATATTTGAAGATTAATGTTGTAACTAAGCATGATTTTATCAGCGATTCTTAAAAATTTGGTCCGTCTCAGAAGTTAGAGTACTCACCTTCGCAAAACAAGTGTTTTATTTGATTTATTTATTTTAGTTGCTAAGGTAAAAAAATATCATCGTTCAACATTAACCATTTTAACATTCCTCAGGACCTTAATGATCAATGACTTTCACAAAATGAATCAACTCAGTAATGGCTTCTGATGTCTGGATGTCGCCCATAGCCAGGATGACACAGAAACTCTTGGGGGAACTGAGACAATAAATTAAAGTGGTAATGACTGGTAGCAGAAATTAAAAATATGTGTCTGCATCTTACTAAGATTTGTAGGAAAAGAAGGGAATAATATGAGTATTTGAGGACGTACATGAGTTTATTCTTCCCGGCTGGTAGATTATCTTTAAATTATAATGGTAACAGGAGAATATATAGAGCTGCATATTGATAATCAGTACCGGAATGACGACATTGACGTGTTGACATGAACTGTTTGGTAAGTTCCTCCATACTTTACCCAAATATCCCTTTTGTGTATAACTTCTAATTGTGCTAACAATCGCTTATTAGTGCCTTTCTAAGTTGGCTTATGGTACCACAAACAGAAAAATTTTAACTAACCCTGTGAAGAAATGACAATTTGTGAACTCTGCAGTTAAGGCAAGGAATTTCATTTGGATCTTCATAAAGTAAGCTTCCTCTATGTCAATTTCTGGTGCTTTTAATTGCTCTTGCTCAGGTCTCTCGTCTTGATGGCACTTCAATAGTAGGAGCTGAATTGATCAATTTTTGATTCTCCACTGGTTGTTGATTACCCAAAGGTAATGGCAGAGGCACGTGAGTGAAATTTTCCCTTGGATTGTTGTTAGTGGCTTTCTGTTCTGTTGCCCTAACAATGCTTTTCTCTTTCGGCGCCTTTGCTACTTTATCTTATATAGTTTGAGGAAAATTGAAAAATAACATGTTGGTACTTGGTACCTAATTATTAAGTTAAAGCTTGATGTTAGATGAATGAAAGCTTTATGTCCAGCTCTCTTAATTATAAAAAGGTTGTTTCCCTGAAACATGGAAGTCATTATCTTCAGTTAACAATCACAACAAGAAGGACCCTAATGGTAAGGGATTTTGGATTTCATCTGTTTGTTAAATTTTCCCTCTGACACCATGCATTTTTATCTTCTATAGAACTTCTAACTTGAGTCCAATATATCCTTTCAGTTAAATTTAGCATCACGTCTTTCAAGGTGCCTGAGCTTTACATAGAGGTTCCTCAAACTGCAACAGTTGGCTCTCTGAAGGTATTCAGGGTGTCCTCTTTTCCTCCTCCTCTGTTGTATTCAATAGTCCCCCACCTCCCTAGGTTGACTAAGAATCTTCAGTTGACGATTTCTGCTTTGCTGAATGTTGAAAATTATTGTTCTTGCTGCATCTGTCGGTCAATACAGTTATTCATTTAATCTTTCTCGTCATTTAGTATGTCTCTGAAGCCGCTTAATTAAGAATTCTCTGATATTCTTCATCCATAATTTTTAATTTAAGATATATATATATATATATATATATATATATATATATATATATAAGAAACCAAATAAATAATTATAAGTAAACACATTTAAATTTTGGGGTTATAAAGAGTTATAGAGATTATGAAAATATAAATTATGAAAATAAAGAGATACATATTTCTTAGTTTAAGAAGGGAAAATTAATGAGATTAATATTTTTTCATGGGAAGATGATGGTGATAAAATTGTTCTGAAACACATATATCTTCAGATTCGAAAGGGGGAACTTGCTGCAATTGTTGGAATGGTTGGATCAGGAAAGTCTTCTTTGTTGGCATCAATGCTTGGTGAACTTCACAAAGTATCGGGAGACTCCTAATAAAAACTCTTACTCCGTTCAATTACCCTCATAATTATATATAGTTATGAACTATAGCTAGACTATAGAACCAATTTTGTGCAATCAGTGGGGACAAGAAACCAACCAAGATCCATCCAGCCTGTCTTTTGTCAAACAAATTCAGTGTTTTCAGGTCTACCATCCAATATTTAATTCTGCTTCTATTTTTAACAAATGCTATAGCTTGTAAAGTCAACTACTTGGTAATGGGGCCTCTCATCTCTATGTGCACATTTTGTCAAATGACCCTTGTGGTTAAGAGAAAATGACAGATTGATATGGAAGAGAAATAAATATTTTAAAATTTGCAAATGGATTGATGGTAAGATATGGACCAATAACACACAAGTTGGTAGGTGTGTTCAAAAGTTTGAAGCAACTGCAGCTTCTTGATCCTTCTTTTTCACTTCCCTTGTGTATTGATTCAAGTAAGTTTCATTCAGTCCATTAGAAGTTCTATCTTGAAGAACTTCTTATTTGCAGTTAATCTATTGAGTGAGTGTATCCGGTTTTTCAAATTTTATATCTGAACTATCACTAAATGTATATCGACACACACACCTCAACTATCAGTTGTTCTCATTTCCTACCTGAATATTGGTGATATTCTAGGTTGGGAAAGGGAACAACTGATAGTTGAGGTATGTTTCGATAAACATTTGGTGATAGTTCAGGTTGGGAGCTCGGAAAAAGGAATACTTAATATGTGTTTTTGACCATTAACTCTTGTCTATTCTGTTTTTTTTTTTAATTTTATTGGTGCTACTTCGTGTGTTACAGGGGCTCCTTTTCAGCAAAAGACTCCTCTAGCATTCTGTTCTTACAATGGAACCTCATGCTGCAACTCCACTGATGATAAACAACTTCAAACTCAGTTTAATGCTATGAACATTTCTGATTCTAGATGTGCTTCTCTTGTAAAATCTGTCATCTGTGCGGTAAGAAGATACTCTTATAGTTTCTTGCTCTTTCGGTTTCTGTTACTCCTATTTATGAGATTATTTTTTCACTTTAAAATTTATTAGCAACTTAATTACTTTTGCTAGAGTTTTTAAAGTTTAAATTTATGTAAATAATTTAGCTAAATGTATTATATTGTCAATACTAATCATTTGATCCTTTAGTATTCTATTTTCTCTTTGTTATGAAAAATAATAAATATAATTATTTCATTTTAACAACAACAAAATTTATGATGATTAGTTTCACTTTTATTATAAATTATAAAAAAGTAATTGAAAAATATATTATTATTTTCATGATGTAATTTTTTGCGTATGTAACAATCTGTCGTCGTTCTTTTTGCTTTGAAATGTATTTATAATTTTTATGTAGTCACCAATTATTATATTTTCTCTGTTCATTTTTTGTATTTTCACACCTTTTTTTATTTTTTTACGGTTAAGGAGAAATTGGTTTAGATGCCTCTGAAAGACAAGATGAATGTGTATCCTGTAGACTACAAATAGAAAATACTTGCTTATCTACAACAATTTTGTGATTAAAAGATAGAAGTATTTTGAAACTTTCACCTTGTAATTTTCTCATACTAAATTCAAGCCATTTGCTTCGTTTTCGAATTGTCAAGAACTCTCATGGCTCGATTCATAAAGTGTCTTCTTTAAAGTTACGTAAGAAAAAGTATTCCAATTTCATGCATGTGTCTGAGTATTCAACTTAAAGCTGTAGTCTTAAAAGAACAAAATGGAGAAGGACTGAATTAGCGATGTACTAGACATTCAACTTGGATCACTTTTGCTCTGTCAACTGCCCATTTGCTTGTCGCGTGCAGATTGATTTATTATTAACCACCATGACTGCAAAGTTGCCAATTCTTGCACTACCAAAAAAACAATTTGACCTCTACTTCTTTTGGATTTTGTCAAAAACTTTATGTTGAAGCTTGGCTTTTCAGTTTCAGGAAGTTCAATGTATCCATTTTCATTTCCGTATATCCATTCGTTTTTTGCAGGGTTATATCATGTACTGTCCGTAAAAATTAAGCATCTTTTTAATAAAAAAAAATTCTCAAAATTGTTGATTAAAAATACAAAAGAAACACGTTGTTTAGCGGTAAAAAAGAAAAGAAATGGGTAAAAGATTAAATTAAAAGAAAAAGATTAGGGGGTGGAAGACAATTTCAAAAGTAAGTAAAGTGGGTTTGGGAAAGAATAAATTTAAATTAAAAAAAAAAAAGTCTAGTGGCAGAGCCCATAGGAAATCCAGGGAATAGCCCCTGGTTTTAGTTTTTTCCGCTGTGTTTCTTCATTTATACTCAGTAATAACATACAATTTAACTAACCCCCTCAACTCCAACATCATCAAACATTAACATAGTCTAGATATTTAAGCACCAGATCATAGTTTTTTCCAGTTGAAAGAGAAAAAGGTGATTTCAATTTGCAGTTGTTGTTGATCCTAAGGATGAGGATTGAGAAAAATGTGAGTGAACCAAGAGGAAGGGAGTATAGCGATTCGAAGAAGAATCGGAGAAGACAGAGGATGATTTCCCCGATTGAAAGACTTTATGAAACTTGCAAAGAAACCTTTGCTAATTGTGGTCCTGGTGTTGTACCATCTGCAGAAAAGATTGAACGTCTCAAGGAAGTTTTGGGTATACTTTTCTTTTCGAGTAATTTAGGTTTAATGTTGAATTGTTGTGGCGTCATAATCTACCTTTTTTATTTTATTCTAAAGTGCATATGTGGACCAAAGTACCATATTTGATTGACAAGAATATTTGCAGTAGTTCCATCTTTCAACACTAGTTTCATCTTCAACACTAGTTCCATCTTCAACACTGGTTCCATTTTTGTTTTCATAAGAATCAGAACCAAAGGTACGAAGATGATTCAAGTATCCAATATCATAAAAACTATATCTTTCAAATGCAAGCTCAAAATGTTGTGCTATATCAAGCATCGAATATGTAGAGTTCCACCTAGTAGGAACATCTAAACATAATGATTTCTTACAAGTTATCAATTTAGATTCACAATATTCTTTAAACTTTCTAAGTCTTGCGGGAGATTGTTTAATGTATTTCACGGCTTGTCTCACTAGCTTGATAGACTTACCAATTTCCTTCAACCCATCTTGAACAATAAGATTAAGGATATGTGACATACAACTCACATGAAGATGGTCACCATCCATAATGTTAGTTCCCCAATTGCTCAATTTTTTAGACATTTCTTTCACACTAATATCATTAGAACTAGCATTATCAGCTGTAATAGTAAGCATATTATTCAAACCCCATTCAAGCAAACAATTAGTAATGCAAGCCGCCATATCCACGCCCTTGTGACTAGAAATAGGACAAAAATTTATTATTCTTTTATGCAAAATCCAATTTCTATCTATAAAGTGGGTTGTCAAACACATGTAGTTTATTTTTTGTATAGAGGTCCAAGTATCTGTTGTAAGACAAACTCTTGGACGTGCTTCTTTGAAAACCTTCTTCAAAAGTTTTTTTTCTTCAAGGTATAGTTCATAACAATCTCTCATCATAGTTCTACGAGAAGGAATATGAAATTGCGACATTGTAACTCTCATGAAGTTTTTAAAACCCTCTTTCTCAACAAAACTAAATGGTAGCTCGTCAACAATTATCATTTTGGCTAAAGCTTTCATACTTTGTGCTTGGTCAAATTTCCAAGTGCTAATGACCCCTTCCTTTGCTCCCGTTGAAGATGGTAGAAAATTAATTAGATTTTGACCTTTATCTACGGTGTCACGAGGAAATTTAGGACATGTTCTCATATGAGTATTCATTGATGACGTACCATTAGATGATCTAGAAGCTGCATAAGCTTTTGCACAATACTTGCATTTGGCTTTACTAGCTCCATTTTCATCGTTGAACTTTTCAAAATGCTTCCAACAATTAGCTCTAGGTTCCATAGTTTTTCTTTTCTTTGAAGTATCAACATCAACTTCAACCTCACTGGGAGATGAGGTGTAAGGTATGCTCTCATTTGAAGCTCCACTTTCACTTCCCTTACTTTCAGTTTGTGTCAAACAAATAACAAGAACAACAATCAACAAAGTTACAAGAATCAGGCCTCACAAAGTCACAATAGCCCTCGACCCTCTGCTTTGTTACAACTTACAAGGAAACAAACAATAAAATCAAACGCAAGAGCACAAGGAAGTAGGAACAACTACAAAATCAATACATGAGAGTTGAGAGATGACTGATGATGAGAGTTTAAGACGATTTGACTAACTTACAATTACGAGTGACGACAAACGAGAGCTGAGAGTTGAGAGATGAGTGAGAGTGAAGAACTGATGATAAGACGGAAGTGGCGGCTGGCGGGCTGCGGTAAGCCGGCGACCGATGTGGCGGCGTCTCGGGATATCGTTGACCAGCTGCGATGTTAGCGTGTGCTGCTGCTGCGGCCTGTGTATATGCGTGACAGGCTGACAGCGTGAGTCGTGAGTCTCGTGACTGGCTGATTGCGTCCGCGTACTGACTAGCGTGGCGGCATTACAGACGGCGTGGCGGCGTTTGGACTTACGGACGGCGTGGCCGGCTGGCAGCGTTACGAAATAGACGTGGTCGACTCTCGACTGATAGTGGTCGGTGTGTTTGTAATTTTGTATGATGTTAATTTAGGGATTTATCATTTATCAATTGATAGGAAATTGGCTTAGGTAATTGGGTATTTGGATTAGGAATTTGAATAGTTGGGCTTGGGCTGACTGTTGAGTAATAGGAATTAATGTAGTTAGGCTTGGGCTGACTGCTGAGAATAATAGTATGGGCCGCATGGGAGGATTAGGAATGGGTTATGGACTTATGGGGTAACAATTATATATATATATATATATATATATATATATATATATATATATATATATATATATATATAAAATTTCGGTTTTTCAGTTAACCAAATTTTCAAATCTAAAAACTGAAAATCGAACCAAATTAATGAAATGTAAAAATTCAAAATCGAAACTGACTGAAATAACCGAAAAACCAAAATCGAAATTAAAAATAAATTGGTTCGATCGGTTTGAACCATATTATGCCCAGCCCTAGATGTGTTTGTGAAATTATCATTTGATATTACGATTTTTTTTTAAAAAAGCATTTGAACTTCACTTTATTCTGTTCGTGTTCATCATTGAAAGCTTCATCGCAAAATGTCACGACCCAAAACCGAGCTGCGACTGGCACCCACACTTACCCTCCTATGTGAGCGAACCAACCAATCTAAACCCTAACATTTCAATTTAATATCAACAGAAAGTAATGCGGAAGACTTAAACTCATTAATAAAAACCAATTCAATAACTTCTAAAATTCAACATCTATTATTCCCCAAAATCTGGAAGTCATCACCACAAGAACATCTATGATCAAATTACTAAACTAAGAGTATTCTAAGAAACTAAAATAAACAAAAGCTAGTCCATGCCGGAACTTCAAGGCATCAAGACATGAGGAAGAAGATCCAGTCCAAGCTAGAAGCATTAGCTCACCCTGAAATCCGGTGTAATGAAGACTGGCTAGAGTTGCGGTTGAGTTGAAGACGACGGTACGTTTGCTGCACTCCACAAATAACAAAGAAAACAAATACAAGTAGGGGTCAGTACAAAACACGGGTACTGAGTAGGTATCATCGGCCAACTCAAAATAGAAAACAGTATATATCAGATAATATCATAAATCAACTACAATATTCAACATGTAACAACAACAAGTACTATAATCATTAATAAGTACCGCCAAGTTCACACATGAGGACTCAAGCCTCAATACCATACTCATTTGGGAATTAGGTTCATTAGATTGAGCATATTAACATCTTTCAAGATTCATTATCTTTATTCCTCTTGTGTCGGTACGTGATACTCCGCTCCCCTACTACTATGTGTCGGTACGTGACACTCCGATCCCCTAATTCTACGTGTCAGTTCGTGACACACGATCCCCTAATTCTACGTGTCGGTTCGTGACACCCGATCTCCTAATTCTACGTGTCGGTTCGTGACACCCGATCCCCTAATTCTACGTGTCGGTTCGTGACACCCGGTCCCCCTAATACTACGTGTCGGTTCGTGACACTCGGTCCCCCTAATACTACGTGTCGGTTCGTGACACCCGCTCCACTAATCTCATTCTATTAATTCATCAATCCTTCATTTATACCAAGACATCATCAACCCCATTACTTTAGTTCATCAAGCCTTCTTTTATACCAAGGCATCATCAATCTCATTACTTTAGTTCATCAAGCCTTCTTTTATACCAAGGCATCATCATTAACAAGGGGTTTTCAAGATTTGGGATTCAATAGCTTCATCATGCTTATTTTATCACAATTATATAATCACATTCATACAAGCATACAATTAAGCATATAGAAGGGTTTACAATACTACCCAATACATATCATTCGCTATTAAGAGTTTACTACGAATAGCATAAAAACCATAACCTACCTCCACCGAAGAATTTTGATCAAGCAAGCAATTTCCCAAGACTTTGTTTCCTCTTCGTTTCTCCTCCTTCTCGTTCGATCCTCTCTCTCTCTCTTTGTTCTTTCTATTTTTCTTATTCAAACCCTCTTTCTTTTACCCTAATTAGCATATAATTAAGTATGAAAGATGACAATAATAACCCACTAATTAACTCAAGGTTACCTCTTTTAACCCCCAAGTAATTAGACTTATTAACATTAACCCACTAACTTTATAATTAAAGTAGGAATAGTCCAGAACGCCCCTTAAATTACTTAACAGAAATCCGACCCAGCCTGGGATTACGCAGCCTGTGACGGCCTGTCGTGCCTGCGACGGTCCGTCCTGCTATTCCGTCACAGAGTTCAGAGACTCAATTCCACTAAAGGGTCTGTGACGGTCCGTCGTGCCCACGACGGTCCGTCCTGCCATGTCGTCACGAAGTTCAGAGAGTTGATTTCAGTACCCAAATTTCAGAATTCTAAGTGTTTTGGAACGAGAACCCCTCGAGGGCCCGTCGTGCCCATGACGGTCCATCGTGGATTCCGTCGACTCAGACAGTTTTTCCAAAAATAAAATCTGCTGCTTAAAACGACTAAACAGGTCGTTACACAAAATAAGGATGAATTAGTGTTCGTTACTCTTTGAAAGGGTTTTTACCTTTCACTTTGTTAGTGAATATCGCCATAATTAGTCCATCTCTGTTTTCATAGTGTAGTATGCTAAATTTTGAGCTGACAAATTTAGGATCAAATTAATTAACTCATTAGTGTCGTTCTTTTGGTTGATTTTTTACTTTGAGTTATGCGCCTCTTTTATTATAACAAATGAAGAAAGTGATGCTTTTTACAACTGTTTGCTTGTTTTGATTCTGCCATGATAATGTGCCAGCAGTTAAAATGTCAACTCCTTCAAGGAATAGAGTGATGTGTGATTTCAAGAGGTTACAACACGACCCTCCTGCAGGTATTAGTTGTGGTCCTCAAATTTCTTATTTGATGAAGTCATTCAATTGAATGGATAAAAGTAAGAGTTCTGTCAAATAAATCGAGATGAACTTATAGTTTTATTTTCTTGAACCGCAGAATAAAAAATGGAACGATTCTTGTTCTTTTTTTTAGACAACATATGGATTGTGCATTGTCTAAGTTACTAGATTATCAGAAGTTCCGACTTTAGTTGAACAAATACATAATGCATTTATTACCCGTATATCTTCCCCCAGAATATTTATAACCTTAAAAACTTATGAGACTATCAATAAAGTATATAATTTAACAAGGTTAGATTGTGTTATGTTACTGGAAATGAGTAGAACTGAAATATCACAAAAATCTGATTTATGCATAATTGAGTTGAACAATGAGAAAATCTTTTTTGGGGTACCAATTGAGGAATACATTAGTGTAAACTTCATCTGATTTTTCTAAGAAAAATATGCTTAGTTATCATTTTCATTCTTGATAAGAGAAGGATTCGTCGAACATTCGGATGGTAAATCCATAATTCATCTTCTCCGTTCCTTCTTTCATAACGTGTGTCCTCATATTCTCCCTTCCTTTCTTTCTTTGACGCGTGTTCTCAAATCGATGGAGAATGTTCCACGCTTGCATCTTTGATTTCTACATTTGTTATTTTGAAGAACTTTTCTTTATGTTCCATGGAAAACAACAGAGATTCAATTTGTGTCCTACATTGGGAGACAAAGTTCCAGTTTATCCTATGAACAAAAATGTACACCTCTTTTCTCTGCCTCATTTATTTTCTGTGTTTCCTATTCCCCGTTCACTAAATTCTTGGGTTTTTTTTCGATTGGATGTTTTCCCAAAAAACCCTTAGTGGACATGCATCTTTTTGTCTTCATTTGCTTGGTTTATGCATTATTCAATGTTTTGTTTGCTGATTTGAATTGTTAATTTTGCCTGTTTGTTGAATTCGAAATATCGTTTGAACTTTGGTTTTTCTTTTGTCAAAGATCACACTTTTTGCTAATTTAGGCTACACTTTACTGGTGTGGCCGTAGGCCTAAAATGGTGTAGTGGTATATCATCAATTGAAAAATATAATAACATCACATTTTGATAGTCGTAAGACAAAAAATAGTGTGATACTTCTAGACTACTTTTTTCTTGTTGGAAAATCCAGTAACATGTCTGATTTCGAATGGGTGAGATTTGTTCTTTCCTTGGTAAAATTCAAGAACTGACAAGTTGATTTTTTTGCTAAAAAATGCGCTGAATTCAAGGTACTTTGACAAAATTATAGACAACTTTTGAATTTCCGACCACAATTTTCTGTTAGTCTTAGATAAGGACATTGAATCATACACTTTTATGCAGCATTCCTTCAATGCAACAACTGCCAATATCCAATGAAATTCTCCATTACTATTTAAATGGACATAAACATTATCTGTCAAGTGTTAAGGCAGTCCACCAGATATTTATTAATAAGGAAGGAACGAGAAAGAATGAAAGAAGTGGATTGAACATTGGAGCTAATAGAGGAATGGGAGTGTGGGGCTATGCAAGTTAAAGGTGCAATATAAGTTGAAAATCAGTCAAACCAGTATATGTTAGCTATTGTTGTCACCTTTGAATCAACTAATCCCTATATGTAACAAGCAGATTGTTGAAAATGTTATAACCCTCCTTTATTCATGCAGTCAACTTCAGTTTGCTAAGAAATGTAAAGGGATAATGCCCAAGTACCCCCTCAACCTATGCCCTAAATCCCAGAGACATACTTATACTATACTAAGATCTTATTACCCCCCCTGAACTTATTTTATAAGTAATTTCCTATCCCTTTTTGGCCTACGTGACACTATTTTGTGAGGCCAACGCTGATTGACTTTTTTTTTCAACCTAGTGCCATGTAGGTCGAAAAGGGATAGAAAATTACTTATAAAATAAGTTTAGGGGGGTAATAGGACCTTAGTATAGTATAAGTGTGTCTCTGGGATTTCAGACATAGATTGAGGGGGTACTTGTGTATTTTCCCAAAAGTAAAACATAAACATGGAATGGAGATTTGTACATAAGAAGTTACCTTAGTGGGAGAAGCTGCGAGGAGGGAAGTAGGATCGGGTTCGCCCAATCGAACAGAGATTCGATGCAGACAGGTGTTGATATCCAAATTCGACCGACCTTTAAATATTTTTAGGGATGCTATTCGATTAAATATGTATTTTAAATTTAAAATTTTAGTCGATTTTGCATAAATAATTAGATATTTTAGTATGTTTACTTTATAAAATTACTGTAAATATTATTAAAAATTGTTAATAAATTTCTAAATAGTTATTTTATTCAAATGTTTCAAAATTTAAGTGATTTTAATTATATGAAATATATTATAAAATTTATAGTATTTTAATTGGATAACATTTCTAAATTTTTCTCAAAATCATTTAAATTGTAGCCATTTTATTCTAATTCCTTTCAACTCTAGCCAAATCTAATTCAAATCTTATTTCAATAGTAACCGGTCTTTCATTTCAATTCTAGTCAATTTTATTATAATCTTTTAGTCTTTTCATATCCAATCGAATTTAATTTTAAGACTCCATCTTTTAATCTTATCCATCAAATTTTTTTATTATGTATAAGATACAACTAGTACTAGTTATATCCATTGATTCATTAAATCCAAAATTGAATCTTAGCCTTACATTTTGATTGAATCCTAAATTAATTCAAGGGTCTTGATTAAGCCTTCCACTTCGATTGCGAAAAGACTCAATTCTTCTTCCTCCCCGCTCCTTGGCAGCCGCCATTCTCTCCCCTCATCCTCTCCTCTCTCCAACCGCCCCCTCTTCTTCTCCCCTTCCCCTTTACCTTCGTCCTCTCCATTTTTCCGGCGAGAAGCAGCAGCTCCGGCGCCACCCTCTTCCTCCCTCCTCTCTTCTTTCTTCCTCTCTCCCCCTCCCGACTCTTCTCCACAGAAGTCCTGCTAGGAGCAGCAGCAAACAGCAGCGCCGGCGAGGAGCACGCCAGCCGACAGCCCGCTCGTCCCCTCCCTTCTCCCGGCGAGTTTCAGGCAACCAACAACTGTCAGCAAGAGCTGGACGGCGTCCAGCGAGGCAGCAGCTCCGACCAGCGACGCAGGGACGCCGAGCAACACCTACAAATCGGTTTAGTCAGTTTAGAGCTTTGTGATCTTGGTTTATTAAATAGGTCTGCTAAGGTTCATCTCAGGTACGAATTTCTTCATTTAAATGGCTATTTATGTCACCTTTAAGCATGAGAACTTACTGATTAGATCTTAAAGTTTTGAATTTAATTTAAGCATGGTTTGGCCCAACATTACAGTTCGGATACTAATGCAGGTTCTGCAAAGATCCTCTCCGAAGAATTCAGGATTAGTCACTGAGTTGTTTATTGGAGTTTTAAGGCTACTGTATTCGGAGTCTCTACTTTCTTGTCTTTGTCTGCTTTGTTTATTGGAGCTTTTTTTGTGTGAGTTTGATATTAACAAGTTTCGATTGTAGTACTCTGCATATAAAAAATCCATTTTTTTGGTTCTTGATTTGATCATTTTGTATTTCAAATGATCATTATAAGTAGGTGCTTCTTTGTCATGATCCTCAACTAAGCGTTTATTGCTACTTTATAAAGTATGTACGCGGTCATGAAAGAAAGCCAGTCCTTAAGATAGACTGCTCCATCAATAGTTTTTGGGTCATCAAGATCGACTTCTCCTCTTGCTCAAGTACAGAATTAACCTCTTGTTCCTGAATTCTTCTGCTATAACTTCAGTGACAGATCTTTGCAAATTTCTGGTTATATGTGACTTGTGAGAGTCACTCCTTTATATATAAGATAATAAAATGGATTATGTCAATAAGATAGTAAGAAGAATATATACCTTGATCTTTGTTGTTAACAGTGACATCATTTAGGCCTCTAAATACATTAACCCCCCAACTAACTTTGGATTGATTTGTCTGGGAAATGTCAAACTTGCAGTGTCTATCAATCACACAAATAGATATTTTTTCTTCAAGTCATCAAATTTTCTCATTACACTCGGTTGGTGATCCTCTTTGTCAGCCTCTTTTTATATATTTGATTTCTGTTTCCCATTGTTTGCTCCAGATTGGGCCTATGCTCAACGCAGGAACCCCTCACATATTTTTGAAAAGACAATAAACAATTTACATTTGGTTTTGCAGGAGAATCCAAGGAGTATGAGATACAATTTCGAGGAGGAGGATGGTGGCCGTCAATCTAAAGATGTGGAATGGCTACCCTTACAGCACCACCCTGTCTTTTCTACTCCGCCGGATAGGGATAGGGATGGAGACAGGGCCTTGACAATACCCAAAAATCTTTTAGCTTGGGACGGAGCTTCTCGTCTCTACTTTTGGGACTCTTACAAAACATGTCTGCATCGACTCTCTGTTCGATTGGGCGAACCCGATCCTACTTCTCTCCTTGCAGCTTCTCCCTCTAAGGTAACTTCTTATGTACAAATCTCCATTCCATGTTTATGTTTTACTTTTCTTAGCAAACTGAAGTTGACTGTTCGAATAGAGGAGGGTTATAACATTTTCAACAATCTACTTGTAACATATAGGGATTAATTAGTTGATTGAAAGCTGACAACAATAGTTGACCTATACTGGTTTGACTGATTTTCAACTTATATTGCACCTTTAACTTGCATAGCCCCACACCGCCATTCCTATCTGATTAACAAATATTCAATTCAGCCCCAATGTTCAATCCACTTCTTTCATTCTTTCTCGTTCCTCTCTTATTTTAAAAACCCAAAAGAATCTTACCAGTTTCCAAAAAAAAAAAAAACCAAAAGAGGGAGAAAAGAATTCATCACCAATAATTTAAGTGCATTGGTACCACTTCTACCTGATATCAAGCTACTAATTGTTCTAGCTACGTATTTGATGGTGCTGGTTGTTGCTTAGGTACTGCAAGCTGATGTGCAATTGAATTCTGAGGTTCAACGAATTTCCATTAACAGAAATGGATCAGCACTGTTCCTAGTTGGCTTGGATGGTTTATACGTCATGTATCTCTATGGGAGGACTTCGACAAAAGAAAGTACAATTATTTGCCGGTATAACTTCCTCATTTTGGTTTTGTATGGTTATGTTTTCTTTGCATTCCAGTGTGTTTCAAAAACAATAGTGTTAATTGTAATTTGTTACTATGTGTCCTTTGAAATGTACATTCTCCTTTATCTTCGGAGTTCGGAAGCACCGTATGTATTTAACCAGTCATATGCACTCTATTCCTGGTTGGCTGGAGGAAATTATGAATTTTCTGGTATAGCTACCTGAAACCATCTTTCCCTTTTTTTTAAAAAATTAATTTTGGATGTAGCATTTGTTTTTGAGAACTGTTCTTGATCTTGCATCTCAGCATATGTAGTTTCCTCTTGGAATGGCTTCGTATGCTACGTATTCTAGGATACCCAGCTTGTTGAGTGTTGTTTACGATTATTGGCTTTTTATGAGAACTTTGTTTTCTTTGCTATTAATGTTTTTGGGATTTCTCATTCATCAAGAGACTTGTGAATCTGTAAGTACATGCTGATATCTTTGTTAATTTAAGGGCAAGAGGCAGGTCAGATTTATACGTGTCTGCAATGGGTAATACCATCTGTTAGGTTATCTTTTTTTTCTAGCTATTGCTTATCAATGATGATATTGATATGAGGTCACACCTAAATGGCTCCTAAATCTTTGTAAAAAATTGTTTTTGGGATTCTTTGGAAGAAATATTATATTTGAGAAGCACTTTGGGTGTGTTAGAAGCTCAAAAATGGCAAGTAATTGCAAAATTTGGCTTTTCGAGGTTTTCGGTAGACAATAGGCTTATTCTCCTTGATTTTAAATCGAAGTGTTTGAATATATAAAATGATGGTATAGTTATCCTGATATGCCATAAATGAGCGGTAATGAGATCTGTGCTAATGAGCAAGCCATTTTTCAATTAAACGGTATGATGCATTTTGCACAAGCCATTTCTACTCTTTATGACCGGAAATCTCAAGTAGCATATTCAATTACAATAATGGTGATACCAATTTGTCTTACTACTCCAGTCTCAATTTGTTACCCTTCTATGATCCTTTTCCTTATGCCTTCGATCTGTTTGCATATTCAGAAGACATACTGTTCTCTATGATTTTTGGATTGTCTTTCTTCTTTTACCTTGGAAAAGCTACAATTTTCAAGAACTTGACAAAAAATGGAAGAAGTCACTAGTTGTTAGTTGTTTGGAGCAGCTTTCTTGCACATTGTGCTTTGTGACTTTGCATCTTCTTGATGCTTTCTAATATCATTTAATTACTTTATCAATTTTTTTTCAAGAACTTGACAAAAAAAGGAAGAAGTCACTAGTTGTTAGCTAGGTAGATGGAGGAGAGAGAAAAGAACAACGTTGACAAGCCTTTTTGATCATCGACTACATCTCTGAACTCAAAACATTTGGGTGAGCATGACCAAATTGCCCAAGAAGTCAAGACTTCGCTAGAGGAGACATGTGCCAAGAAGGTGAAAATGTTCGACGAGTCAACTTTACACATTCATGAGGGATATTCCAATGATATCCAACAACCCAGTTAGGGAGCCACCTAGGTTATCCTTTTATATCTGTACACATTTTGTACACACTTTCTAACTGTCCTTTTCTTGAATTTCTCATGATCCCTTGGTTGAATGAAGGGAAGGCGAGGGCAGCGTTTTGGACGGGAGAGGCGACAAAAGGCGACAAGGGCCTGCCTCGCCAAGCGGCGAGGCACTCGCGTTTTTGAATCAAGGCACCAATTAATACAAAAAATTATAAATATTTAATTGCATATATAAATATCCAAAATCTCAATAGCAATAATATATTTTGAGAAGGACAATAGCAGTAATATATTAACAAATATTTCAATTCAAAAATGAATAGTAGATACTAAAAATCTAGAACTATAAAGACCCAATAGTTCAAAAGACAACACTAGAACTCTAAAACTCAATTCTTCTTCAAAACTATGCAACTCTTGAAGATCAACATCCTCTACATCATTATATTAAAAAAAAATAAATTAAAGACAACAAGTAGTGAAGGAAGTAAGCAGTGAAAAAAATTGTCAGAGAATGCAACAAGCTACTATGATGAGAACAAACGAAAAAAGAAGAGAAGAAGAACTCTTGAAGAAGAAGAGAACTCAAGAAGAAAAACTGAAAAGAAGCAAAAAAAGAGAGGAGCAGTCGCCACAATCGTGCGATGAGCAGTTACCTTCGAGGGATTGATTTCAAGTGGTGCGGTGAAAGAGGAAAGAGACGCGAGGGGAAGAGGAGCAGTCGCGACAGTAGACTTCAAGTTTCCAATCGTAGTAGCAACAACTTTAATTCCAGTCAATTTCAAGTCTCCAGTTGAGAAGGAGCAGTCGCGACATAAGTTGAAAAAATACCCAAAAACCCTAATTTGATTGTTTGGCTTTTTAATTATTAACATTTTGGCTTAAAAAAAAAACAAAAAAAGGCAACACCTATTGCATCACTCAGCCCTCGCCTTCACTCGCTTTTTAATCTCGACACGCGTCTCTTGAAATAGGCGAAAAACCCGTCGCCTCGCCTTTCGCCATTGGCCATGAGGTGCTCGCCTTTCTAAACACTGGGCGAGAGTGACTCATACTACTCTCTAGAAGTCCATAAATTTAAGTCAAATTTACAAGGAAGCCTTGACTTGGCCAACACTTGACGTAGAAGAAGTTTTAGAAGATTGAAGGTTGGTGAAGAACCTAGCTAGTATGTAAAAAAGCTTGGTTAGAGGCTTAATGAAATGGGTTGATTTTTTTTTTCATGACAAGGAAACTCGCAGCCGCTACCCTTTTGGGTGCGCACAACATAATAGAGGTACTCCGCACTAGGCAAGCTCGGTGCGACAAGCTCGAAGTAGGTAAACCCTTTGCTTTTGCTTGCAAGGGGTTTCGAACTTGAGACCTCCAACATGGAAGTCCCAAATCCAAACCACTGGGCCACCCCGAAGATTATTAGTCTAACATACTAGTGTGTACGTGATGAAGATATTTTCTTGTTGTTTTCTTTGAATTAGACCTTCATTTAATTCAAAGTAGTGTCATAGAAGAAGATTAACGCTAAAAATTAAGATCATTTAAGTGGACGAGGTGGACACGGTGACCACCTTATACAAGTGTTGAATTGCAGGTGGACAAGCTCGTGAGGCTTGGGGTAAGGAGTCCATTATTTTCTATTTTGTACAATTTGATGATGGAAGTCTTAAGTAGGATGATAGATGAAGTTGTAACGGGAGGTTAGAGTTTCTCAGCCTTGATTAGTGAACATAGTTGCGTGATGATCACATACCTATTATTTGCTGACGACATACCAGTGTATATCTAATGGGGATATATGTTAAGATATTTTCTAGTTGAGTTCCTTGAAATAGACCTTCTTAGAATTCCAAGTAGTGTTAAAGCTCAAGATCAACACTTAAAAAGTGAGTTCATGGATGAGGTGGACAATGTTGAACACCTACCACAAGTGCAATTGTACGTATAAAACTCTCCTTACCATTTACATAGGATTGCCATTGGGTGTTTCAAATTAGGGCTAGTTGTGTGAGATTCAGTAACTAAAAGATTTGAAAGGTGACTAGCAGGGTGACAAAAGAGACATTCATCAAAAGGGTGAAGGAAGCACTAGTCAAGAGCACAATATCAAGAATACCCACACATTGCATATTTTTTTTCCAGGCTCCATTTAGTATAGGGAAGTTGTAATGGCTTCAAAAGAATTTCCAATGGGACTCAATAGAAGGTACTCATCGTGTTATCTAGTTTGTTGGGAGACCATAACATCTTTAAGAGAGTAAGGACATCCTTGCAGTGACTGACTTCAGTTTCCAACAAGACAGTCTCATAAAAGTATAGGGTTATTTTTGAGGACCAGATATTATAGAAGGAGGTAATCAGAAGGAAATATGTTATTGTGGAAGGGGATGGAGGACTGGAAACATGAAATTGTCGTATGGATGCTATCCTTGGTGGAACAACATAAAGGAATGAGAAGACTTCAGTGGCGTCGTTACATATAGGGTAAGGGTGGTAGCAAAGTTAGCTTTAAGGTCACTAGGGTTGTGGTTGGACTGAACATGTCAAGAAGCCTCCCCAACTCACAGTTTCTTGAGCCAAAATGAGATGATAGCGCAACGGATTTGAATGACACAAGATAGGATGGTTCACTGAAACTTGAGGTTTAAGAGGAATTTATTAGAATAAGAGGTTGATGGATTTCAAACATTGGAGTACATACCCTAAAAATAGAGAATTCGTTCATGAGCTACCGCGGAGAGGGAGGGTAAGAGCTAAGAAGTGATGGTGCGTTCTTTGTAAAGTTATGCCACCACAAGCTTTTGTTAAAGGATGATTTAGTATTCTTATGATGCCTAGAAAGGTAGCCTTGTTAGCATCAATGGAGTAATTCTGTCAATTGAGAACACGTGTTACATAAGGAAGAAAATTATTACATGTGTTAGCCGGTGATTATTGATGGTTACATAGGCGACGATGTAGATCAACTAATACTTGCATTAAAGTTGTGCTGTTCATCACACCCCTTGTTGGTTTCTTTGTGCAGTAGGCTAGCTTGCCCTGGTGTCCGCATGTTTGAAATGGTTTATATCAAATTGGCTTGGAGTGCAACCGGCGATGCTTGGTTCCGTAAAGGACATATTACATATTTGGGTTTTTATTAGAAAGAAGAAAAGTCGGAGATTATAGAATGTTGCCGCCTTGGTCATCACGTGGGAGTAGTGGAAAGAGAGAAATATGAACTGTTGAGGGGGTATGAAATAATTTTGGTATTTAAGAATTTGCCAATTGTTTTTAGTTGGTCTCTCGTGCACCTAGGAGGTTCCTTTTGTATAAAACTGTCATTTTTAGAGAATTATACTCGTGTAGGTTCTTCTCCTTTTGATACACTGCTTATATATAGGAGTTAACTCACGTTGATGATATTATGTACCTTATTAAAAAAATGTTAAATATATATTTTTCAAAGTATCTCTGGTTTGGTTTAATTAGATTGTATTTTAATATCAAATAGAGGACTTTTATAGTCATTAACTGCAGGTTTCATTTGCACCTCCTAACTTACATTCTGTTCTGTAAAGGGCAGTATCAGGTTATGTCAAGAGTCTCTTTCTATGGTTCAAGAATATTTATTACTGTCATCCTTGAGTAAACCAGTCAGATTATCCTCTCAAATGTATTAGGAGATTAAAACAAAATAGACATGATAGCTACTTCTTCAGTACCAATATTTGAGGGTAATTATGTTGTTTTCTGATAATCAGTTGTGGTGCATTTGAAGTCACATTAAATGTGTTCATTTCCTGTTGCCAGTTACAGGACAGTTCTAGTTGGTTCAGAGATCTACTTTGACAGAAACAATGCAATACGCACGTTGAAGGTTTGTTGGCACCCTTACAGTGACACCCATCTTGGAATTCTCTCTTCTGATTCGGTTTTCAGGTACTTATTTCTTCGTTGAAAATTTAATTAAGGATTTTTGATGATACAGTTCTCAAGTGGTGTATGTTGAAAACCTGAAAAGAGTTGCTCAATCTGTGTTTTTTAGACATTTTAATAAGACTAGTCTCTCGACATGTGTGTTGCACTTGGTTTCGGAGTCATGTAGTCAAGTTGATAGTATATTGCCTGACATTGGAGTATAGAGTTTTTGTTAAATTATATCAATATTATTAAGTTGGAAATTATACACAAACGAATGAAGTATGCAGTTTCTGGAATGATCAGTGTTGATCGTTGAATGCTGTCTTGTTTGTCGATGTCAAGATAATTACATATAGTGTGAACCTATAAAGATACAAATCAAAGTTCAATTAGAACATGTAGTTGCTTTTACTTATTTAGCTTTTATGGGGTACACTCATGTAATTAACCGTATCTCACCTAATGCTTTCTTCTAGATGATATTCCAGGTGTATGTTCGTTTCACTTGTTTCGGTTGCTCTGTTCATAACAAAACTCTTGTTATCGACATTGAAATCCCTCTTGGAAGTTCAACATAAAGTTGACCATGTGAGAAAGCATGTTGCGGTAGATATAATTTTGTTATTAGAGAATAGAAGGATTTCACAAACTTGAAATTTATAGGAGTAGATGGAATTCTAAACTAAATGAAGATTTGCTTGTTTAAATTGTTGGATACTAAACAAGAAAAAAAACCCATGCCTTTCTCTTTCAGAAAATACTATGTGCATTTCTTTAATCTTTTTCCAGAGGCAATTAGTACAAAAGAAAGTGCATCTTGCAGTACACATGAAAAGGAATTTATAAGCAATAACAGAAAAGAGATATGGTGTTTTATATCACCGGGACATGGTGTTCTAGTGGAAGGTTTTGTTTGGTGCATAGTGCTTTATGGTTGTTGAGCTCTCAATATATATGCCACTTCCACATGGGAAAATAATTGTGGCGTGGAACTCTTCACGGCAAACATGTCATTCAATTTGGCTTATTAAACTAGATTAATTGTCCATGATCTGCTTCTTTTGGCAAACATTTTAACGTGAACCCAAATGGAAACGATAGAACGAACTGAAACCTCTTTCTGTTAGCTCAAACCCTCAAATGACAATGATATATCTCTAAATAAATAGTTCCCTAAGTTGTACAGGTAGGTTTTCTAAAACAAAAGACTTATGGGAACAGCATGCTGCTTTTGGTCTGTTACATGAGTCTATTTGTGGCCATCTGAAAGCTCTCTAAAATTTCTAAGTGAGATGCAATACTTCAATATATTTCTTTCAAGAAGCTAATCCTTTCAGACTTGATGAGCCGAAAAATATTAGGAGTATCAACAAATAGCAAAGAGGACAGAACCTTATATCTGGAAGTGAGCTGTCAGTAATTTGGCCTGTCTTGTTGCTCATTTGGACAAATTGACGAAGCTCTTTTCATTTGCAGTAATGCATGTTGATAGAGGTTAGAACTCGGACAACTTGGATCCATTTAAATGTGGAGTCCAAATGTTGGGTTTAGTAGAACCATTCCATTGCATAGAACGACACTGTTAAAATCATACAAATTTTCCATAAAATATGTGTAAATATAGTAGGTAGCTTGGTTTACTGCAGATTTACTCTTGCTTGATTTGACATTGATTTGTATTGATTTCCTTTCCTTTTAGGACATGTATACTTGGCTATTTAAACCCCAATAGCTTGTGGGAATAATCAAGCTGAGTTCTCTCTCAAATTCTTGTCTTCTCACATGGTATCAGAGCTTTCTTTAGTGAGAAAACAAGAATATAAGAGAACTAAATTGCTGAGAATTTTTTTTTCCAAACAAAACCTCCACTGTTTTGCAACTCCGACACTCTCCAGGGGTATTGTGCATATACCAGTACCACTATTACGATCGGAATTCTCACAGTTTGTGGTGTTTTTCAGCCACTTTTCTGGCAGGTTTTTTGTCCAGCAACTTTTTCCGGCAAGACAGCAAGCAGTTCTCTAGTTTTCCAGATCTGTTTTTCAGGTTTTCCCCCAGAATTTACTTTATTTTTGAACACTTAAAGATCAATTTTTCATGTCTCTCGGATCTGATTGCTTAGCACTAAATCTGTGAGTTCCACCAACCCAAACCATGGTATCACCACAAAACCTTTATAAAGTACTGCAAACTATTTATCTTTGTCCTCCTCTGTTCACTTATGGTGCAAGGGACAAGGTGCTCAAGATCATTTGGTTAAACAGGCCAAGAATATTACTGGAAAATGTAGGGGCGAATGGGAGAAAATTGATGCTCAATTGTGTAGTCTGTTATGGGAATCTATTGATTCAAAGTTGATGCCTTTGTTTCGACCATTCCGAACTTGCTTCTTAGTTTGGGAAAAGGCTCGTGGGCAATATACAAATGACATATCCAGCTTTTATAATGTGATTTCTCTGTTGACTAACCTTAAAAAGCAGGACTCGGATATGTCAATTTATCTTGGACAGGTTAAGTGGTTATTGAGAATTAATGAGTTAATGCTCGCTACTCCAAATATTGAGAAGCAATTAGAGCAGTGTCAGAAGATGTTTCTAGCTGTTACACTTGTTGGACTTCCATTTGATCTTGATTTATTGCGAGATCAAATTTTCGCCAACTTTATTGTTCCCATTGTGGATTGACCTACTTGCTCTATTGTTACGACTAGTAGCACCACCTATGTCATCTAGTCATCTAGTACCACCTGCACATTCCTTTGTCCTAGCATCTCAAACTGCATTACTGACCATAAATCGAAATGGAGGCTGGCATGGGAAACGACCAAGATGTGGTTATTATAACAAATTGGGTTATACCCGTGATGTGTGCTACTCTCTACATGGTAAACCAAAGAATGCTCATGTTGCTCAAACTTAATACATTGGTAATCCCACCAATCAATTGTTCTCTCTGCCCGAGGTAGAATACAATGACTTTCTTCCGTATCAGGCGAGTAAGCAGACATCTGCATCAATAACTTTTGTTGCCCAAGTTGGCAATCTTATTAATCATGTTGCTTGTATCTCACAATCCACCACACTTCTCAGACCATGGCAGTCGGAGTCGGTCAAGCCAATCTTTACCGTTCTTGGCTCTAAATAATGCTCGTTTTGTCCTTGGTTGTCGTTTAGCCTCTTCCAATAAGTTGTTTGGCTTAGGCTTTATATTGTTTTGCCTCTTTTTTGGTGACTTCTTTGTCATACAAGACCTTAGTACGGGAAGAATGATTGGCGAAGGGCATGAGTAAGATGAACTTTATTATCTCAATTCTCACAAATCCACTATAGTTTGTCAATCTCAGACTCTCTTGATTTAACCCATAGATGATTGGCACACCCTAGTTTATCCAAACTTCAAAAGATGGTACTTAGCTTGTCCAAATTGTCTAAGTTAGATTGTGAGTCATGTCTATTGGGGAAGCACACCCAAGCTACTTTTCCACATAGTCCTAATAATCGTGCGTAGTCTCTTTTCATTTAGTTATTGTGATATTTGGGGTCCTATTAGACTCAATTCTACATTGGATTTTGAAGGTTTTGTTACTTCCATTGATGATTGCTCAAGGTTCACTTGGATGTACTTAATGAAAGAGCATTTTGAACTATTTTCCATATTTCAAACTTTGTGTGCTGAAATAAAAACTAGTTTGGTGTTTCTATTTGCATTTTTTGTAGTGATAATGCACGCGAATATTTATCATCTCAATTTAAACTATTTATGTATTTCCATGGATATTTTCATCAGACTGTCCATACACTGCACAACAAATTGGATTGCAGGGAGAAAAAATAGGCATATTGTTGAGACTGCAGACACTCTTCTCATACAAGCAAATGTTCCATTGCGATTTTGTGGGGACATAATGCTCACCTCTTGTTATCTGATTAACTGTATGCCTTACTATGCTATTCATAATAAGGTACCACACTCTATTTTGTTTCCAAGTCAACCTTATTCACTCTTCCACCACATGTCTTTGGGAGCACGTGCTTTGTCCATATAGGCACTCCATAAAAAGAAAAATTCGCTCCCCGTGCTCTTAAATGTCTTTCTCAATTAAATGGTACATAAGGGATATCGATGCTTCTCATCTGAACTCCAGCGATACCTTCCTTATGTTAGCTGATGTTACTTTTTTTTTTTGAAGGTCAAACCTACTTTGCATCCTCTTCTACTCAACAATTAGACATTTCTGACATTCTACCAGTTCCATCTTTTGGTGATCCACCATAGTTTGTCCTTCCACTATTAACCTATCATCGTTGTTCGCGCCCAGATGATTCACGCCCTCTGCCATAATCATTGTCTGCTGAGGACTTTTTTTTTGATGACAAGGGAAAACCTGCAGCTTCAACCCTTTGGGTGTGCACAGGGTAAAACCCTCGCTCCTATGCAGTAGCTTGCAAATCACATAGGAGAGTTAACTCGCACCAGGCAAGCCTGGTGCGACGAGCTCGACCTTGAAGCCAAACCCCTTGCTTTCGCTGGCTAGGGGTTTCGAACTTGAGACCTCCAACATGGAAGTCCCAAGCTCAAACCACTGGGCCACCCCAAAGGTAATCACCACTTGTTTACATAGTCCTTCCATCGCCACGCGAAAAGGTAATCGCTCAACTCGTAACCCTAATCCTATCTATACTTTTTAAGCTATCATTTTTTGTCACCAACTCATTCTCCCTTTGTATCATCACTATCATATGTGTCCATTTGTAAGACTACATGTGTAGTTCTTTCTCATCTAAGCCATGATGGAAGAGATGTCTGCCTTACACTCCACTGGTACTTGGGAGCTTGTTTCTCTACCTCTAGATAAATCTACAGTTGGTTATCGGTGGGTATATACGGTGGGTATATACTGTGGAGGTTTGCCCCGATGGATAGATTGATTGCCTAAAAGCTCATTTTTGGTCTTGACTACGGTGATATTTTCTTTCCCTTGGCCAAGATTGCTTCAGTTTTCTCTTTTTATCCATGGTTGCGGTTTCTTCATGGAGATCTCGAAGATGAGGTATATGTCGAGCAACCACTTGGTTTTGTTGCTCGGGGGAGTCTAGCAGCATGTGTGAAGTCTACGATGAGCACTTTATGGCCTGAAGCAGTGTCCTCGAGCATGGTTTAGGAAGTTTAGCATGATTATTCAAGAGTTTGACATGGTATGAAGTGACACATCATACTGTGTTTTATTGTCATTCTAGTCCAGGTTTGTGCATGTATTTGGTAGTGTATGTTGATGACATAGTTATCACAAGTAATGATGAGTGAATTACCAAATTGAATCATCATCTTTTCCAGCTCTTTCAGATTAAGGATCTTGGTCGATAGAAGTACTTCTTGGGCATTGAAGTTGCTCAATCCAAATCAGGAATTGCCATTTCACCAGGGAAGTACGCACTTGATATTCTTGAAGAGATAGGGATGACGGATTGTAGGCCTATTGATTCTCCAATGGATTCAAATGTTAAACTTCTACCAGGTAGGGGGGGCCTCTTAGCGATCGAGGAAGATATGGTAGGAAAGTTGAATATCTCATAGTGACTCAACCCCTGATGTTACCTTCCCGGTTGGTGTCGTCAGTCCGTTCTTGAATTCTCCTTGTGAGTCATTGGATGCAGTTATTCACATTATTCGATACATAAAATCTGCTTCAGGGAAAGGACTTCTTAATGAAGATCGATGACATGAGAAAATTGTTGGATATTCAGATGCAGACTGGGTAGGGTCATCCTTTGACGGACGATCCACTTATGGATATTGTGTTCTAGTTGGGCAAAATTTGGTGTCTTGTAAAAAGTAAGATACAAAATATGGTTGCTAGATCTAGTGAAGAAGTAGAATATCAGGCTATAGGCTATTGCAGGTGGCAACCTGTGAACTCATATGGATCAAGCAACTACCGAAGGAATTGAAATTTGGAGATACCAAAGGAATGGAACCTGTGTGCGATAATCAAGCTGCATTTCACATCGCATCGAGTCCAATATTTCACGAAAGGACCAAACACAAATATTGATTGTCATTTTGTTAGAGAAAAGGTACTTTCCGGAGATATTGACACAAGGTTCGTGCGGTCAATTTATCAATTTGCGTGCATATTCACCAAGTCCCTAGCTGGTCCCAGAACAAGTTATGTATATAACAAGCTTGATACATTTAATTTGTATGCACCAGCTTGAGGAATGTTAGAATCCTAGGAATATTCTATAGCCTATGTTTAAATATAGTGGGTAGCTTGATTTACTCCTAGATTCGCTCTAGCTTGATTTGATATTGATTTCCTTTTTAGGACATGTATAGTTAGCTATTTAAACAACAATAGCCTGTGGGAATAATCAAGCTGAGTTCACTCTCAAACTCTTGACTTCTCACTGAGGTTTATCTACACTGTAGCTTCTTTTCCCCTCCCATTTTCTCAGAGTGTTCATGTACAAGTGATCAATATTTTTGGGGCAATATTTTTGGGGCTTGTAGTTGTCAGAGGCTCAAAGCTTGTTGAATAGCTGTGTAGCATTTTGTTTGTTTTCCACAAGTGAGACAGTTTTTTCCATTTGTTCTCTACGACTTTCTTAATATATCAGTTGCATGTTAAATCACTTGCTGATTGGAGAATTGTGTTATTTCTACTTATTGACAAATTACATTGTGCTATATTTACTTATGTATTACTTTGTGTTCAGGGTTTTCGATTTGTCTTCGGCCCTTGGCCAGCCAGAGCAGGAGTATTATCTACAGCCCGTGGAGCCTGGCAGTTCGCACAATGCTACAGCAATCTGCCCTGTCGATTTTTCTTTTGGGGGCGATCATATGTGGGACAGGTTCAGTGTAAGTTCTATTCTTATTTTGCAACTGGTAACAGTGTATATGTATATATAAATCATGATCAAAACAGTACATGGGTTGTACTAAAATCATATAATCAAGAGAGCTTACAAATTCTACTGTGCTATGATTAAATTGAATCTAAAACATCAATCATTGAAGCAGTTCCATTTTAGGATATCTAATTACACCAAAAACATTGGATGAATACAGAATCAGCTTGATTTTCTGCATATTATTCTCCACATTCTCAAACATCTAGAGTCTCTCCTTCCAGATTAAATGTCCACCAGATGCAAGCAGGGACAATTCTCCATCAACTTTTGTCTTTTGCTTGCACCTACTTCCTGCCAACAGTGCCTCTGAAACCTTACCAGGCATAGTCTAAGATATGCAAAAATATTCTCCAAATCTGTCCTGTAACCTTGCATTGTAGAAATAGAGGATTTACTGTCTCTGCCTTTTCCCCACAGAAGAAACATCTGGAAAATGGTTCCCTCTTCCATCAAATTGTCCTGTCTAAGGACGGTTTCCTTCGCCTAAACCTCACAAAACAAGCTACTTTATGTCTTATTTTAGTTTTCCAAGAGCTTCCAAAGCCAGTAGTTGATAGGAATGATTCATCATTATGGAACGTTTCCAAGTTAAAAAAAAAGGTTCATCATTCTGTAAGCTGCACTAACTTGGAAGGAACCATTGTTACTGCACAGCCGCCATGACACATCTCCTCCTATCTGAAGCCCACTAACTACTTCAACTGTGCAAAATTGAGCCATTCTTAGTTTAATTTTTTACCACCTTCCCGTTATATTATAGACATAGTGCTTATAAGAGTTATAAGCTCAGGTATACTGTGGTGATGCCCTGTTGACAAACTTTGGGGACTTAAAAGAATATACTTCATCAGTGAATCATGATCTTTTCACTATGTGAATATGTGGGATGATAAAAATTAAAAGAAATGGCATGGTAATAGTTTATGAATCGTAGCTGCATTGATATGTTTGGTGATAACAATATATGGAACTAGTGTATCACTATATAGTAGCAGATTTACTGTCTATTTTATAAAATCCATCTTCTGGCAGTGGTGGTTATGATCAAGTGGTTTTACCATCATTAGCTTTGTATGTGAAAGTTGAGTAATTATATTATTTTATGCAGGTTTTCATCTTGTTTAGTGATGGCTCAGTTTACATCTTATGTCCTGTTGTTCCATTTGGAAGGTAATTTGCCAGAGATCATAATGCTGCTAATCTTGAGGTTTTGTTAGGAGATGCTTATGAACAGAAATTTAAATATGATGGTCGTGAAGTGATATTAATTTTTGTGAGGTCCTTCTATTAGTTGACAAAAGACAAAATATCTTTTTCCATAATGCTTCTGTCATTTTCTTATATTTGCTCACTTGTAAACTTGATCAACTTATAGGTTAATTTCCTAATATTTTGATACTCGTGTGTCTGTATAAGAGGTCTAATAGACTATTACCTTTCCCTTAGAGCAATTATTCCTCCTCCCATGTGTCTCATTTTCATGTTCTCATCAAGACTTCTAATTTGCATATGTTTCTCCTTATGCCCCGTGTTGCTATTTTTGGCCCGTGCAAGTAGCAGGTCGTAATACTTCACTTAATCTCACCAAAGTAGCTGCTTTCTATTGGAACAGTGTGTACAAATGGGAATCTGTACTGGAGTTATATAGTGATGCTCACATGTTTGGTCTGAAATCAGCGAATTCAAAAGCTGTGAAAAACTCAAATTTGGCAATCTCTTGGTTGGGAGCAACATTTCCTGAACTAACTCGGGAAGAAGTTCATGCAGAAAATGTTGCTGTTCTTAGAGCTCAACCTTATGCTTTATTTGATGCATCAATCTCATTACAGGTACACTTTTAACTTACGGTGCTTCTTTTCTTGATTTTGTTTTCATTAATTCTTTTCTTCATTCTCTTGTTAGTCGATGTTGCATTTGAATATTCATGAATGTGAACTGTCAGATTGTTGAAAATTGAAATACTGTGCAGCACAATGTCCTTTCTTACAGGGGAAACAAACTATTTGATTTTCACTTTATGTTCACGGATTGAATTTTATTTGTAGATTTTGAGAAAGAAGTGAAGACTTTTATGTCTTTCAATATATTTTTATGTTCCATGAGAAGGGGTATTTATACAAGTGATTCTGACTTAATTAAGAAAAGACAATCAATTACTACAAAAGAAAAACATTGTTCTTTTAATTACACTGGGAAAAGGAAAAATTAAGTCTCCTAAAATCATGTTAATTCATTAACACAATCAACACCTCCTATGATGGAGCAAAGATGTCACACGTTTGAACTTAGAAACTTACGTATTAATGTCTATGCTGCCCACCTCGAAAAAGTTGTTACAAGAGAAAAGAGAACACAAATACTTATAAAGATCCTATAAAATTCACTAGCTGGATCTCCTGTTCTTTACAGCAATAAAGAAGTGATTGCTTTTCACTTAATTGTATAACACATTCTTTCCCTTAAAAAAATCTTGAGAAAATAGTCAAATGCCCCCTCAACCTGTTATTCAGCTACACACTTATGCTTTACGGGAGTATTATTAATCCTTAGACTATTTTAAAACGGAATAATTACACCCTTAGATGCTGACTTAGCACAAAGAGTGTCCTCACTCTCGTGGAGGCATGTGTAAGTCAAAAGAATTAATAAAAAATATTTTAGTAACATTTTAATTTGCCTTTTTATTAAATATATATTTTCACTTTTCTCTTTAACTTTTTTTTTCTTTTTCTTTTTTCCCCTCTCTTTCTCGTTACTCAACATTAACCTCACCACCATTTCCTCCACCTTGAACCACCATCACTATACTAACGACATCTTTTTATCCATCTTCTAATATTTTCTTTACAATTTGCTTCACGGAGTAAAGACCAATATAATTAACCATGGTTAATAGTGTGGTAGATGCAATACCTGCTTATATGATGTCTGTGTTCCCAGCACCAGATAAGGTCATACAGAGGATAGATGCTTTGAGAAGAAATTTCTTTTGGCGGGGAAATGAAGACAAAAAGAAGTTTCATCTAGTCAAGTGGGAAGAGGTCATAAAAAACAAGAAAGACGGGGGACTGGGGATTAGGAACATGAAGAAACAATACAAAAGCCTAATGCTGAAATGGCGTTGGAAGTTTATCACAGGAGAGAATATGCTTTGGAGAGAGATGATCAGGGCATAATATGAAATGGAGAATCGGTGAATGACAAAGATGGTGACTACACTATATGGATGTGGTATCTGGAGATCAGTAAGTAATCTTTGGTCTCTGTTTCGTTCTAGAATCAGATTCCAGGTGGGTAATGGAATGAAGGTGTCATTTTGGGAGGACAGATGGATAGCCCAAAGAACCCTAAAACAATTATTTCCGGACTTATATACACTGAGCTATCAACAAAATGCAACTGTGGCTGAAATCTGGATAGGACAGGGGTGGAACTTACATCTTAGGAGGAATCTAAATGATTGGGAGTTGGGGAACATAGTGGCCTTCCATGATACAATGGCACAATTTAGTAATATGACTAGGGAAGAAGACAAGGTTGTGTGGAAGATTGGCAGCAAAGGGGTTTTCAGTGTCAAGTCAGCTTACAAAGATCTCAATCATTCAAATTCAAATGACAGGAAGGAGCTCTGGCCATGGCAGTTGATATGGAAACCTAAAATCCCATACAAGGTAATTTGTTTCACATGGTTACTAGCAAAGGAAGCAGTGCTGACACAAGAGAATATAAAGAAGGGGAAGTTCCAACTATGCGCAAGATGCTTTTTGTGTGAGGGACAGGTAGAGACGGTCAACGATCTCTTCCTGCATTGCAAATGGACAGATCGATTATGGAGAATATTCAGCAACCTTAAGAATATCATTTGGGTGAAACCAAGAAACATAGCACAACTCCTAAATTGTTGGATCAATATAGGCAATACTACAATTAAGGAGGAGAGATGGAGGATTGTCCCAGCTTGTATATGGTGGACAGTGTGGAAAGAAAGGAATCAAAGATGTTTTGAGGGCAAGAAGAACAATTTGCAGAATTTTAAGATGAATTGTATAGCTCTTTATTATTTTTGGTGTAAACAGAAAGTTTTAGTACAAGTAGAAGAACTTTTTGATGTTATAGACTATTTGTGACAAAAAGCACAGATGGAGTCAATCTAGTTTGTAATACTTTTGGAGGGGGGCTACTTTGACGTAGTATACCCGTGGATAAATAGGAAAAAAAATTATCATTCTCAAAAAAAAAAAAACAGAAGAAGAAAGATTGGAATCAAGACAAAAAAGAGAAAAGAAAATAGAATTATTTAACACCTTCCATCATTGAAGTGTCCATTTTATTACTAAATTTCTTTTTTGATAAACGGAGAAATCCATTCAATTAAAACATTTATGATTGTAAAATAATTTTCTTCGATCATGAATTTCATAAAGTAAATCTAAACATGAGTTTTTGGTGTTTGATCTGGGTATATAGTCCCAGCCACTTGGGTTATAGATGCCTTGATCGCTCCACTTGACGAGTTTATATTGCCCGACACATCAAATTTGATGAGAGCAAATTCCTATTTGCCGAACCTTCTGTCCTTGGCCCTCCCCCATCCCAACCAACTTCGTCACACCCTTTGATTTCTCTCCTTGTTGCTATTGCTCCAAATTCTAGTCCTCCACAACCGCCCACACCTCCTAGTTTATTTCACACCCGCACCTCGTGACACTCCTCATTCTTCGTCACCACATTATAGTACCTAGTCACGGTCCCCACCAAACAAATGTACCCATCATCCCTCCTAGTGAGTCTTGTCCTTCATCGTCGACCTTGTCCTTGCCTACATCACCTCCAGTGGCCGACTTCTCTAATTACAATCTTGTTTCTAATCCGCCTCTACTACCCAAGCCACATAATAGTAATAATTGAATTATATCTTTCGTGGTCTTATAATCTCAAATTAGTTCAAAATATCAACACTATTAATCTACCTTCTCACTGGTTTTGGGTCAGTAACATGCATCAATTATCAGATCTTATCTTCAAGCTCTATTGTTGTTTGGTGAAGACTCAAGAATTTGACCATCGACAGCTCGTAATAAAATTGATTACAAATTTGGTGTCATGGAGACAAAGAAATAACACAATAAAAAAATTCAAAAGTGATGAATAATCAAGCTCGTCAAGGTGCTGAAGGATGGTATAAGGTGATGGAAAAATGATAATAAAATAGTTTTTTTTTAATCGTGGGTGACAGATTTGGAAGAAGGGAATGAAAAACAAAAGAGAAGAAGAAGAAGGAATAAAAAGAACAATGATCTTTTTGTAATTAATCAAAATGGGGATAAAGAGATAAAAATAAATATTAATAACAAAAAATGACAGCTGGCAGCGAGTGTGCATCACTAGACGTTGAGAATGTGATTGTCTAGTTTTAGGGTGGTAAATATTAGTATTTAAAGAATCCAGTGGGGTAATAGGATCCCCTACAAAGTATAAGTGTGATGTTGAGAATCCGATAATAGGTTAGGGAGGCATTTCTCAACTTCCTCAAATTTTTTTGATTTCTTTCTTTCCAAATATTCCACCATATTCCACCAGATGCATGCTGAAACTATTCTCCCCACCTCTTCTGACTCTTGCTACCTCCCTTTTCTAATCCAACGGCTTAATAAATCTCCCGAGTGTCTGGGCATAGTTCAGCAGTCCAGTTTACACTGGCTATGCCGGTAAATAAAGTTTAGACCTGTGCTGTTCTCTTGCAGTGGAGAAACAGGTGTTTGTTGGTCTTCAGATCCTCTTTGCACGGAGAACACCTCGTCTATAGTGCAGTGGAGAAACAGGTGCTTGTTGGTCTCCAGAGCCTCTTTGCACAGAAAACACCTTGAGGCTATGTTGGTGCCCCTCCTATACAGTGCCTCATGAGTCAGACAGGCTCTTTTAGCTACCAGCCAAGTGAATCTTTTCACGTTGGTTGGAGCCACTCTTCCAGATTCCTTTCATGGGTATGTTGTTCTACATGCACTTCCTACTGAATAATTTTTTTAAAACAAAGATACTTAAGAGGCCATAAAGTCTATTAAAACACCAACAAATTAAAACATTGAAAACCAAATAAAATAAAAACAAAAACATATGACAAGAAAGAAAATGAAAAGCTGAGAAACTGTTAGGAAATGTTTTGAAAAGCTTTGAGGGTAATTTTGTAATTATTTATTCTAATGCAAGTGTGAAATGCTATGTATTACTAATACCTAGAATTACTTGGTATTAGTAATACACAATAGAGTGTATAACTAATGTAAGCATTAGTTATACATGGCAAGAAAATGTGCGCCAAGCAAGGTACTACTACTACACACCTAATGCATGCATTACACTCTACCAAACGACCCCTTGAAGACCCATTTGCCCCTTAAATCTCTTTTTATATCTTTTCCATCATAATAGTGGAGGACATCTTTGTAAATTAATTTTTTTATGCAATGCATGATTTATTTAATACATCAAACCAAACAATGCATATAAATAATCTATATAATTAATGCAAGCATAACTAAAACATGCATTGCTAATACAAGCATTACTAATACACTATATTAAGCATTATTCTTATACACTCTACCAAACGACCCCTAAGTAGTGTAGGGGTTATTTTTTACCAAATGTTTGGTATTGCTTCCCACCCCATCTTGTGTTCAGGATTAAAATTTGACAAAAAGTTTTCTTTTCAATTATATCCTTAGAATTATTATGGGATTTTTATTTCATGTAATTGGGGCAAGATAGATAATTGTTTGCCAATATTATTTTTTATGGCCTTCTAACTAGCTAGGAGAAGAACAATTGTATTGCAGTGTTTGCTATTTTCTTAGTTAAATTATTTGAGGGTAAATGATTGTCATCTTAACAAATTTATCAATCAGCGTTAATTTTCAATATATAAAAGATAGACCATCTACTTTTAAAATCAAAAAGACGGTAAACAATAGTGAAATCGAATAAATCATCTACATTTACAGATAAAATAATGCAAGTTGTAGTTTTAATAAGTATGCAATTTTATAAATTGTTCAAAATACAAATAATTAGAAAACCACATATATATATATCAACAAAAATACATTCAAGTCACAAACGTCATGTGGTGATATATTTTACTTTATTATTAGTAAATGATAAACAACTCACATTTCAAATATTATATTGATTCATTTTGGATTTATTTAGCAACAAACAACTCTTTAATTAATGAAATTTGCAAGATAATTTATTTAAATAAATTTAGTAGTACAAATATAAAATATAAAATCAAGAAAATAAACAAAATGATTAAAATGATTTGAGGATACTTTTGTCTTTACTATGGTAATCCCATGGTATTAAATCATATGTATTACTCATACCACCAAATGGAAGGTATTAGTAATATATCATATAATACCATGTAGGGTGCATGCATTAGTTATACATGGGCCCACAGTGCCTACCAAACATAGTACTAAATAATACCATACATAATACGTAGATTGCTTCTCTTACTACTCCCTACCGAACGACCCCTAAGGGTATTAAGTTGCATTCTGTTGACAACTAGAAAGACATCCCCTAGTAGGTTTTTTGGTAAAGTCATGGTAAACATAAGAGATCTTGTCACTTCTAATACATGCCTAATTTTCTTCAGTCATATTTTGTGCACTAGAATAGGGACTAAATTTGACGGATTATCCCATTAAACTCTAAATAAGCACCAAATCTTTTTCCATGTATCTATGCCATTGCTAGTTTGCAAGATTTTTTTCTTAGCCTCAAATTAAGTACTAATCATCATCTTATGAAATGACTGAAAGCAAGTATCAAAAGTGTACGGCATAAATTGCTTAGCGATTTGGGGGTGCATAGTATTCAAAGTGTGCCACATCTAATATATGTAACTAGTTCCTTGTACTGCTCACCTCGGTTCTTCAATCGTTGAGTTTGGTGCTTATTGACACATGACAGGCTCTTCTAAAGTCTTACAAAACTACTCTTCTAGTCACAAAGGGATTTATGTCGGAATAGCTAATGGCTTTCTAACCACTGCCTTTGGAACGTATTCGATTGTCTGTACACCTAATAGGCTGATATTACATTACCACCCATTCTTTATATACCGTAATTTCCTAAAAATCTATTACTCCCTGTCCCAATGAATGTTGCTTAGAGATTTGTAGGTGTATAGTATTTGAAAGTTCTGTCCTAACAAGTGAATTATTGGAATCCCATAAACCATTATCAAATGCAGTAGGTTGGTTCTGCTCGCCATTAATATAACCAAAGCAATTTTCTAAATTTAATATAGAACAAACAAGACCTTGACTAATCACGATACGCCTCATATAATTTCATAGTATTGGTTTTTGTAAGAGAATTATTATCTATTGCTTTGTGTCCCCCACAGAAGAAGAAAAACCAAAGAAAACCATTGCATAGATCAGTCTCGTCGGAAAACCAGCTCTGCTTTGATGGAATCTAACTCTGGTTATCAGAAAAATCTGAAACTTGGTGGTAAGCATGAAATTAACAAGAAGCAAGTAATCTCTAAAACATTAGGGAGTAGTCATTGGTGACACCCCCTCCCTTTTTTTGTTTTTTGTTTTTTGCTGGGAGGGAGAAACACACCTCAAAAGGCAGCAAGGACTTTGATACCATGTTGAATTTGAGTAAGAAGAAAAGGCTTCTTTGTATTTCAGTATATCATATTGTTGTATGAGAAGGGTTTTACGTAAATGAATCCTAACTAATTAAGGAAAGAAGTCAAATTCAATAAAAGAAAATATTCTATTCCTATACTTACGCCAGGAAAAGGAAAAATAAAGTTTCCTAAAGTTGTGCTAATTAATTAACACAATCAAACCTAATTTTTTTTTCAATATTATTGTTGTGTTTACCATGCATGTTAGATAGATATAGCAGTCACTAGATGGGCTTCATCGGCACCATTTACCTTGAACTTCTTCAGAAACCAACATTAATTTGAGTTTCAAAATATGAAGGAAGAAGTCTTCTATGTGCCTGCCCCCTTTCTAAATTTGGGATAAACAATGATAGTAACATGGTAGTATAAAATGTTGCAAGTTGTAATATTTTTAAAAATCAGAAGATCTATTGTATTGATGCATGTAAGAGAAGATAACAAAATAGTTATCTACCCTTCAATTGAACGTACACGGATGACAAATATATTGACATTTGATTTTCGACTGGATCGCACTAGGAAGAAGAAAGATACAGTAGAAAGTCTTTCCCGTCTGTCCTTATTACCTAGTGCATTGAATTTTTTGCCCAACTTCTTGTCTTGTTGGATGAGAAACTCTTATTCTGTCTTGGTTACTTGTAACAGGTTGTGGCAGGTTTGATTTCGTGGAATATAATACAAGACTGTTGCCTTCTCAAAAAAAAAACTTGTGTATTGGTGAAGGAGTCCAGACTTGAACAAATTTTAGACTATAAGTTGTGGTGGAAAACATGGTGAAACCAATTGAGACTTATTTCAACATAAATAACTCTATTTTCTCTTCCATGCATCTCCTCAGATAGAAATCCGCTGAACTTCCATTTCTGTGTGCAGAGGGGCCTCATTCCAGTTTTCTTTCTTATCCTTTTTATGCTGAAACAAATACCACTACAAGCTTTGATTAGATGAGCACTGCATTCTCCTTTTTTCTGTTTCTTGAAGTGGAGAAAGTGTACGTGAAATTGCAATTTTACACGGTGACATCTAAGTTAAGCTGCACAGCTATTCTTGTTTCTCTTTATGAAGGAAAAGAGGTTATTTTCAGTCAGTGCAAAACACTTTTGTGTGCTGGCTTATATTTTGGTTATATAATGGAACTGTTTTCTGGAAGAGATGGCTTGCTTGATTCTCTTTCCAACTATGTAACACCTTATGTTGTAACACTGGCTTCACTTGCAGGGACCTTTAAGTAAAGTAAGTCATGGTGTTGAAGATGACTCAGTTCATCCTCCAGTTTATGAAGGGCGTGCTGTCAGTTTTCTTTATGATTTAGTTAGCAAAGATTCTATCCTAGTAACTGCTTGGAGTAGGGGGCAGTTGCAGATAGATGCTTTAGCTGATGAAGTGCAGCCTGTCTGGAAGGTTAGTAGTCCACCTCGGGTATGTCTGGATTCAACTGATAGTATAGTTGGGCTTGCAATGATTTGCGAGTCATTGTCAAGTGACACCTCCATTTTGAAGCTTGATGTGCCACCAGATCATACTTTATGGTTGGGGCATCCACCTCCTCTTCTGAGGTTGGCTATTGTGGATTTAGCTCTGCCCAGAAGAAGCAGTTCTGTTTTATCAATGTTTGTTGATCCCATTATTTCAGAAAGAATATATTGCCTTCATGAAGGAGGAATTGATTCAGTAGTGTTGCACTTTTTGCCTTTCACTAATCAGACTCGTGGCAAAGAAGACATGATGAGAAGTCCCTCTGTGCATCCTGTTCTTAGCACTTCCCAAGGAGAAGCATCCTCAGCCAGCCCACTTTCTGGTTTCTTGGCTCTATCAGATTCTTTTGGAGATTCATGGATTGTGGGTCTTACCCCTTCTAATGAGTGTATAGTGGTTGAGATGGAGACTTGGAATACACTTCTTCCCCCAATTATTGATAAGGTTGACAAACTCATAGGTGCAGAAGTGCCAAAAGATACAGATTCTACTATCATAAGCAAAGAGCTCCTAACTGGGCCCAGGGTAGTTCTTTTGCCTCCTTCATCACCTCATTTGCGCTCAGTTTCTGCGGATTCAATTGAAGGCCGATCAACCCTTCATCAATATTTCAAGCTTTTTCATGAAAACTATGTGGAATATGCCCACAAGGTAACATTTTGCTGTTCGTACGCTATAGTTCTGATTTGAGATGTGACTTTTTCCTGTTGAGCTCTCTTTTTTTTGTTGGATATCGTCTTATCATCTGTAAGTCTTCATATTTACCCCTCGGAGGGGACAAGGGGTGTGCCTTATTTTATCTGCTAGTGAAAGTTTTGGTGGCAATATTCTTTTACTCCCTGTGTCCCATTTAATATAAGGTAGTTTGACTTGGCACAGAGTTTAAGAAAAAAAAGGAAGACTTTTAAAACTTGTGGTCTAAAATGAATGATAGAAATTTATGGCTATAAATCATTTCATTTAGGGTAAAATATACATTTTAAAGTTGAATTGTTACTTAATATAGAAATGTGGCCAGGATGGGGTTCTTTACTTAGATGATCAGATGCATCTGTTGGATGCTACTTTGTTTCTGTGGAGCATATATTGCTGAAATATTTCTATATACTTTGTAAATGGAGCTCCTACCCCTCCATTCCATAATAAGCAATTTACTTGTTAGAAAAGATTGAGTGGAAGACATTTTTATATAAACTGTTAGCAGTTTTCTTGTAATGATGGTGTTGTTAGTTCCCCTACTATCTGAGGATGTATTTCAAATTTCAACTGTGCATTGCTTTGCACGGAAGAGGAATTTAATCCTTTGGTTCTGTGCACTCTTCCTTCTCATTTCTCACTTGGGTCAGAATTAAAAGAAAATCTTTATTTTTCTGTCTTTTATCAGTTCTTTTGACAGTAGAGGGTCTCTTCATGTTATGACTAACGGTAATTTTGTTCTGTTATCAGGTGTACTTTGAGCTTCAACATCATGCACCTCATGTAAAAAAGATCATTGATGATCAGTATTCTCGATTATGCAAAGCACAGCAAAAGATTTTGGAAGTTGAAAGGAAACAGGAAAAGATCGAGGATCGTGTTGAGCATGCAGTTCGGTTTCACGGTGAGCTAGAAGAGCGCTTGCAAAGCCTTAGACACCTGCCGGCAGCACATAAGACATCTCTATCTAAAGCTGAACGAGAGTTTAAGTCTGAACTTGGTAATATGCTCATCGAATGCCAATGCTTAATGTAATTTTATTTTTGGTTTGTTGTGAACGCTAGCTCATCATGGTGTAGAAACTGATATAATGCACGTATATATGTCTAGTCTTTTGCATTTGGCCGACAGACTATTTCTACCACCTCTCTGGATGCTCTAGAAGCCAACCCCTAATGGATACTGGCCTGTAAGCCCTAACAATGGCCAATGAGTTATTTGTCGGGCTTAATTCATAATGTCTCTGATAGTTCCACCAAATTTCTTGTTTACACACCTTACGAGGGGCTTCAGGGTGGGGGTTCCCTTTACCCACCTTAATTTGAAAATTCCCTGGCTAATACCCAATGATTTGGAAACATGGGAGACGTATGGACGAAGCGGAAGCGAGCATGTCGGCTTGAGTTTCCAACTCTTTGATTGTTTTTAGAGCCTCAAATTTTAAAAATAAAGTGAGGCAGAATCAACTGTCCAGATCAATTCAAATGATCCAACAGTCTATCATTCTTATTCTATGATTTTTTTCATTCTCCTTTATTGAGTTTTTTCTTTCCCAGCACCTCCTCCTTCTCCACCTCCATCAAAACCACCACCGCCACTGGCAACATCCTTTGTTCTCCACCACTGCACTGCTTTCAAGACCTCAGCAATCCCACCTCAAACCAGTCTAGTGGAGTTGCTGGGGTCAGAGATGTTTGGCAGCATTTATGGTGGTCATGTCTTTTTTCTTTTGGGTCGAGCTGATGCCAGATTGGTGCGTTGAGAGAAAATGTGAGTTGAGTGAGAGAAGAGAACATTGAGTTTGTGGGAGATGGGGGTGGATTAAGGGGGGTGGGGAGGGGGGGGGTGGTTAAAGTTGAAAATCAGTGGTCGTGTGAGCAGCTGTATAGATTTTTTGGATGGCTGAATGGGATGTTTTGCTAGAATTGAGGGTGTACAGAAATTGGGACCGGTGTTTTTCTTTTCTTGTGGGTGAGGTCTGAAAGGAAGCGAGTGATCCTATGTTGAAACAAATGGAGCGGGCGGTCCGTAATGATGGTCAAATAGTTTCTCCCTGTATAAGTGGCGTGTAATACCCATCCTGAGAATAATTTTGTTTTTTAGGCTAGTTAAAGGGATCTTAGTTTTTTTACGGTGTAAACAAGAAATAGGTGTAAGCTTGGGTGGAAAAGTATGTATTTTTGTTCTGGCTTTAACCTTTTGAGTATGGAACTGAACATTATGTTTTTACGTCATGCAGACAGATTTAGGGGAGTGGAGTTGGATGCTCTACGCTCTTCTATTGAAGCAGTAAATGCCAGGTTGAAAAGATGCACAAATTCTCTACAGCCCAGCCAGTCAAATGAAGAGCGACAAGTATCAGTGAGGAGAAAAGTGCGTGTCCAGGAAAATGAAATGTCACTGCTGAAAGCATCACTTGAAAAGCTGTCAGTCATGAACAGTGAAAATGCAAAGAAGGTTAAAGTAGTTGAATCGGCGCTGAAAGGCCGTGAAATAGGCACTTGATGATATGCAGGATTGTATGTTGATTTTTGTTTGTGATGCACAAGTCTAAAGTTGTTGGTTAGTGTGTTGATACCCAGCTTGATTGCCTTTGTGACTAGTAAGTGTGTTAGGTATAAGATGGGATACTTTAAAGTGATATGAGCATTGGAAGTAGCTTTAGGCTTTTTATTAATTTCCTCCACAGATTATACTGGCCATTCGTTTTTCATCCGAATGCTAAGCACAGCGTTTTAGGTTGATTTATTCACGCGACTCATACATTTTATACAGTTTTGGAAAATTTTAACTACAAAAACCTCAATGAACTAGTCTTAAATCATCAACCACAGTAAAACCAAGTTTTGTACAAAAAATAATTGAAAAGGGTAATATTTGTCCTTGTATTCTTAGAAAATAATTATATTTTTCTTTTTCTTACACTTTTTTTTGATATACGTGCCTTCGTCATTAGGCACAAACTAGTGAATTTGTCAAAAAGATAATAACATAACAATTTTTAACTTAGGTATTACCATCTCTTTCTCCCCATCTCTATCTCTCTATGAGAACTTTTAGCAAAATTATCAGTTGATATCTTAGAACCTAACACAAAGAATAGATTTATGACAATCAGAACCTCATATAAAATATAAAATATAAAATAAAGAAGAAATATAGAAAGAACATAGGAAGAAAGATAATAATGCGACATCATTTTTGGATCATAATCATTAAAAACAAAAGAAAAAATATATGAAATCAATGAACAATCTTTCAAGCTCTTGTTGACTCCACTTCCATAAAATAATTACAATTTAATAGCCTTTATCTTCTTCTTCAAGTCAACCAAAATATGAATATAATAAGCACCGAATACATAATAACTTAAAAGGTGATATACTCATTCATGTCTACTGTTTTTATAGGACTACAATATGAACATGAACATAACTATTAATTACTTTAGGGGGTTAGGATGATAAAAAGTTGTGGAAATAATAAAAATAAAAATCATTAAATTATACATGAAATTTGAAGAAATGACTTTTTAATTCTTAAAATTGCATATTGAATATAATTAAGAGGGTTAAATGAGTGCTATTTAGTTCCTTTTAATATATCACATAATCAAGAAAAAATGAAGGAAGTTAAGTATACAATGTAAGTACATAAATTACTTCTATATAATAATAGTTTGACTTTTCACCAACATAACAATAAATTTTACCAAAAAATAAAAAATAAAAAATTCGGATATATTTCGAACCTTTTTTCTTAAAATATATCATACTTAAAAACAAAAAAATCACCAGTTGTTGTACCAGATCAGCCATCAACGTATATTCCTTAATACATATCACTATTTAAAATAACATAATATCAACAATTGTACCAAATCTGTCACGACCCATGAATACGCCCTGGATGTAACATGACATAAGAGATCCCAAGAGACCTCACATAAGCCACTTAGATTTCATATCATAAATAATAGAAATGAGCGGAAATTTAAAACATTTTTAAAACATCAAAATTTCATAACAAAAGCACAAGTCTATTATATTTGTTCTTAAAACCATCTAAAACATGAATATCTCGGGACACAACCCATACAACAATGTTTAAAATATAATATGAAAGATCAAAAGGAAATGGCGGCTATAGCCTCGGATGCTATGAGGACTCACCAATCTTCAAGTCTTGTCTCTACTAAGATCCTAACCACGGGGATGAGAGTCGCGATCATCAGGCCCTACATTTGAATAAGAAATATAGGTAAGAGTATGCTTTAGTACAAACATGTACTAAATATGATAGCTTGCATTAACATCAACATAAGCATAAGAGCTAAATAACGTCAATTGTAAACCATGACCAATACAAGTGAATACCATCTCAAGACATACCTATGATACCTTTTGAAGTAACCTTGCTTCATCATAACTGTCACGACCGGGGAGAACCATAGAAGTAACATGACGTACTTGACCTCTCGGAGGTCTTATACAAGCCCATAGTAATCATTTATTGCATTGTCATGGTAAATTTAGCGGAAAATTTAAAACTTTCATAGCACATCATATGCTAGAACATCACTTCCATTATGTATATAAAACATAAGACATAATACATAGTTAAACTCTAAGTCTCTTTGCCATCTTAGACTCAACATCATTAGAGTATATTAGGAACACGACCTTTACAACATAAAATAATAACTAAACTGTTGCATGACATTGAATAAACATAACATAGGAAATCCTTGAACTTAAGGTCCCTTTCCTTGAGCTTGAGAAACACATATCAAGCTCTTCACCTTAGAGACTGTAATGAACCAACCCCCCCCCCCCCTAGAAGAAGGGAGCACCTTTAGGTCGGAACAATTGCGTACTTGACCTTTTGGAGATCTTGTACTAGCCTTAGCTCTCATTCATTACATAAGACATGAAAAGTAGTGCGAAATTAAAACTTTTCACGAATAAATTAATAAAAAGAAAACATCTTTCATAAAAGCTAAGGAGTGATCTCGTCTTCACAAGCCAACTTAAAGACACGACATAAATATCTTAGGGACACGGTCCTTTACATTAAATGAAAATACACAATAAGTCTTAATGATAGGAACTAAGAAATAGAACTATGCCCTCGAATATATGAGGACATACTGAGTCTTGAGAGAGTATATTTCTCAAGCTTTGCCTTCTAGTCTTCAACTTGCCTCCAACTTATACTTACTAAGTATAGAAAAGTATGGGGTTAGTAGAAGACAATGTACTAAGTATGGCATATGAAAAAACATGCAAAAAGGAACATTTTAGTAAAATAAGCTTTCATGACAAATAAGTATAACCTTCGTTATTTTAGAGTTGAAATAATATAAGAATCATCATTAATCACATAAAATAGAACTCTCATACTTTTAGAACCAAAAGATCACTTTACAGTAAACTCAAACAACTTTACAATGAAACATTACAGTGAACAATTCATCCCAAGCATAGTGAACTTATTTCCTTTGAGGTTTTCCTAACCAAGTTATCCTAAGACTCACTAAGGTAAGACATGAAGGGACCACCCATACACCCTCTTCAATACACACCAAAGTGATCTTTAAGACTACAAACCATAGGCTTACCTCGCACGGGAAAACAAGTCCACACTCTTGGCAAGACATTTGAAGGACAATCATACATTAAGGACTTCATGTAAGTAACCTTCTCCAATAGGAATTATAAGTTACACTAAGTGCAATGTGAGAGTAGCATCCCATACTATTACTCCACTTAGTGATCCTTGAGGATTCCCTTGGATTAAGCACTCTACATTAGTCATTCATAACTTCATTACATAAAACTTAACTTTAACTTGCTTCTTTAACATTAGACCTTAAGTCATCTAACTTCAGTTACAACACATGATAACTCATTCATATACTTCATATAAAACACACCAAGACTCCCCTTTCGAAAGGTCTACTTAGTGCAATGGATAGATAGCTTCCCGTACCACCACCTACCTTAAGTAGTCATTCTTTTAGTAGACTTAGTTCGTAAACTTCATATAAAACACACCAAGACTCCCCATTCGGAAGGTCTACTTAGTTCAATGGATAGATAGCGTCCCATACCACCACCTACCCTAAGTAGTAAGTTCTTTTAGGAGACTTAGTTCATTCATTCTTTTGTGGGGGCTAGCTTAACCGACATAGACCATGAGAGCTAGACGTAGAATTTTGATACTACCCCTAACGGATGAGGGATCCCCACTTGCCTAGGGTAGGGTCATTATCTTAGCTTTTATATGGCTTTTCCAATAGCTACACCTATGCGGGCACATAGTTAAGGGATAAGGAGATTGCTACTAAGCAACTCATTCTCTACTAACGAGGAGTACTCATCTCAAGAGGTACATTGGAAATACAACATCTCAACTCACGAAGTGTAACCGCCCTTCTTCATATCCTCTTGGTGCTAGGTCTAACTCCCCACATATTCTCAACATTTTATACCATAGGTTAAGGATTACTAGTGGACACCACATCTGAACTCACGAAGGGCATCCATGCTCCTACCTATCTTCAAAACCTCTTGGAAGGTAGTGAGGTTGCTACTAAACACTTCATCTCAACTCACGAAGAGTGTTCACCCCAAAACTCCCCTTAATCACATTTACTAATTTCATTCATTCATTAAAGTGTGAGTATATGAGTGTAAATGTGAGCACACCTTTCATCTAATCACCATTTCATTAACATTGAATTCTAAGCATGCTTAAACCTTCATTCATCATATTTCACACTTAAACATACTTCACATAATCATATAGTTCCTTTAGACATTATCTCTAGCATACTTCACATAACAAGCTTCATAAAGCACATAAACAAGAACCACATCATTAATATCATACTTCACATAATATGACCTAATGTCCTTATTCACAATACACAAGTAGATTCATATTCATATATTCAAGTAAACACCGCCACCAAATGTGGACCATACCACTCAAGAGCATTTCATAATAAGAGTTAGACAATAAGACCAACTTACCATTCATCCAAGCTTTCAACAACTATTCATAATTCACTAAAAAATTAATCATAAAATAGCTCTTAGGGTAGTAGCTAAACCACAATATCAACATGAAGAAACCATATTTCAAATACTACACAATCATATTCATATAACCCGTTTCTCAAGCTAGAAGTTGGAAATATGCATAAGCATGGGTTTATTAGGGTTTTGAGGTTAAAATAACCAACTAACACTAATAACAACACATTTTAATCATTAAAACATTTTTATATGAAGACCCATGCTTAGAGTCAAAGATAGAAGAAGATAGAGTTTGGAAACCCTTTTTTGAGATCTTTTAGAAATGACTCATTGAATGGAAGAGAGCTCAAGGATGGCTACCATACCTCAAATAGAAGGAAACCCACTATTTTTGATGAAGAACACGTCCACCAACAGCCCTCCAAGCCTTTCCTTGAGTCCAAGCTTCTATGGGTTTTGGGAGAGTCTTTCTTTAGAGAGAGAGTTTAAATATTTGAAGTGAGGGGTCTTGTCTAGGTCTAGGACTTAAAACTAATTTAATATACCTAAAAAACCCTAAAAATATCCTCCTAGGTTCATAAAAGACTTGGGGTGAATTTACAAAACACCCCAAGCCAAAGTAGTGAAACGTGACAACTTTTGTAGGGATCCATCGACAGACCCAAGCAACGGGGCAACGACTGAACGATGGCCCGTGCTGCATGGGCGTCGTTTGAGTCTGTAGATGGAAAGGGGAGGGTTTATATCCTAGTTTAAGTCTTGACCTACGCCCCTAGACGATGGGGCATCGTCTAGACTACGGCCAGTAAACTGTTAGGGCGTCGACTGCCTAGTTTTGGCAGCTTGGTTGCCAAGTCTTGGATCCTCTTCTAGGACCCCTTGTGGGTCCTAGGTGAAGTCGTACCTAGATGTTGAACCCCTATACATATTCTTCTAGGTCTTAGGAATATCCCACATCAATGTTGATTAAAACAAACACGTAAAACTCACTAAAACACATGAAGACACACAAACACTTTCTAAGGCACATCTTCTGAACGTCATGAACATTCTTGGACGTTTGACCTCGAAACGTCACCAAAATTCACACACTGCCTAAGAACATCATTTTAAACCATTTTAACACAAAATTAACTCATGACACATTTACGAAGCTCTAGTTCACCTTAGTTCGTTTTAGGATATTACAGAGACATCCTTTAAGCATCCATAACCTACACTTTTTTGTAAAAAGGTGAAGAAGAATGGTGTTAGTACAAGAATGCACTAAGTATTACAACCATGCAAAAACATGAATTTAAAGATGACATTTTTTTAGAAACCATGCATCGTGCCTTTTAGTAAAACTTCTTGAAACATTAGTACAATAAGTATAACATAGCTCATAAATATCATATAGACATGTACAATAGTCACAACATCATATAAAGATACATATTACAATTAGTGCACATTTACCATTTCATAACATTACCTTGCTTTTACCTTAACTACCAAGTAACTGTCTAGTGATACTTGGTGCAATGCAGGAATAATGTCCCATCCACCATCCACACTCAAGCATCACCTTAAGGCCACCAAGGTGAACATTCACACAACTTTCATTACTTACAACATACACATTCATGGAAACATAACATATCATAAGACTCATATTTCACATTTGACTAAACATACTTTATGGACCACATAGAAGACTCATTCAAAGATAACATACATGTCAACACTACCAATGACATCCTAGGAGGTAGTAGTCAATAATAGCACACTTGGACTTCACTTCATAAAGACATCATAAGAACTCTATCCAAAATCCCAATCTATGCCTACTAGTGCAATGTACATGTGAAGCCCATAACCTAACACATACTAAGTAAACCTACAAAGAAACCACAAGCATCATCATTTACTTCATACATCAACATGACAACTTTAGTCAACTACATGCATAACAAGAGAGACCTTCATCATATAATCAATAAGTCTAATATTATGCATATAAGGTAAGACCACATCATATAGACTCATTAGGACTCATACCATGCATATCATCACAAAAAGAAGAGAACACTATAATGTCATGCATAAGGAATATAAACATAGTCATATGCATTAGAAAATCTTCCTAGAACTCCCTTCAGGAGCTACTTGTACAATGCATAGATAAAGTCCCATACCTCACCTACATTAAGAAACTTCCCTTAGGTTATCCTATCTAGGGTCCTTACTTTACTTTCATTGTCCATTTTACTTTAGGGAAACTATGTCCTTAACGGACACGAAGACCATGGGTGCTAAACAATGGAATTTGGAGTTATATAACCTTACACCAAAGGAAGGTGCTCTACCTTGCCAAAGTAGAACACTAACATAATGCTAGAATATTAGGTGATATCACTTGCTAGATCCTATGGGGCAATCATAGTTTATGAAACTTGGAGGCGTATATGGAAACCCTCTTTATGCCAAATAGGGCATTGCATTTATCCACCTCGTGAGAATTATGGTGTACTTACCTTCCCACATTGGGAAGGGACACCCCTCAACTTCAAGTTCACTCGGTGCTAAGCTAAGTTCCTTTATTGAAAAGCCTTTATTACCATTACTTTATAAAACAGGCTTTAGGAGAGTTAACCCCTCATATGCTTAGCTCATAGGTCATATATGACAATTTATCAACCTAAATCATATGAGAAAACCTTTCACATGGACATAACATATTCAAGCACCATCTAGTTTAGGATACCCTTGAGAATACCTTTCAAGAGCCCCTCTATTGACTAGATCATCATACATGCCTAATGAACATGTTTTTACGTATGTGTATACATATATGTGAGCAAAACTTTCACATAAACACCCTTAGACCACACATGTTCATACTTCATTTAATTCATTCATAAGTGTTGTATATGTGTAACTATATGAGCAATCCTTTCATATAAACACATTTAGACACTATACATATTCATAACATACTCATGCATTCATATTCATGTACATAGATAACAAACCTAGGAACTGTCCTATCAAGGCACACATGTGCAATACATAGACAAGGTCCCATTACCCTTGTCATACTAGTACACCTATCAAGTCATCCTAGTTAAGGGATACATAACATACTTCATGGATATATACTCTACATGCATAGTAGTAGACACAAGTGCATATCATAATACCCTTTCATTAGACACCATGAACCTATACTATTTGTAAGCATGCATGAGGTGTGTGTGTACATTGGACAACATGATCACATAATGGAAACAATCCTAACATTGAGGAAGCCACCTTACAAAGGTCACAATACACATTCAAGTCCCCTAAATGATAGACAATTCACATATTGAGTAATAGGAACTATAGACCACACACAACAACATCCTAATGTAGGATACAAGACATCTTCATTACTTGAATCTAAGACTTCTAATCATGCTTAAGACCACACATTGATGTAGAGGTTCATAGGTAGGGTTCATGCTACACAAGAGTAACCAATCATCAATAGACCTCGACCATGTCAAATGTATAGACCCCTAACCTTAAAATCTTCATTCACATATAGAAAGCATCATCAATATAACCTAGATCATGAAATAGCATTGAAGACTAGGCATAATACTTCACATTGTGTGAGTATCACAACCAAACTTTCAAGATACAATTGCCTTCAAGGCCATGATCACATCATATATATAATGACAAGAAAGTAAACAACGCCACCATAAGTGGACCATACCACACAATGCCATACAAGGCCAATTCAACTACCAATTCTATATAAAGTAGAGGAAAATAGGGAAATCTTACCAATACTCCAAGCTTTGATCATCATTGATCAATTACCAATGATTCATCATCAACTAACATTAAGGAATATATAACTAAGCAACTGATTACATTCTAAACATAATTCAATCATCATCTAATCAATATCAAAAGAACCACATTATATCATAATTTGAGAAATTAGAGAGATCATGGGTTCTTCATGGAATTGGATTGAAATTCATCTCAAAATCATTTATTAATCATAAATTCATCATTATAATTCTTTTGAAATCAATTTGACAATGGACCTATGGCTAGATTGAAAATTGGGAATTTTCGGTCTTTGAATCACTTCTGAAAATCCTTGATTCAACTCCTTAGATGAATGGATAACTAAAGATGAAGGATCACCATACCTTATTGATTGACGACCCATGAGAAATTTGAGAAGAAAACATCAAAGTCTAGCTCCTAGCTTCAACTTCAGTTTTCCCTCCAATGGAGGTTTAGAGAATTTGGAGGAGAAGACAGTTTTAAGATTTTTAATTTTCTTACTGGGTGTTGGGGTTTTGACTTGGGAAAGGGGTTAATTAAGTCTTAAAAACTTCTTATAACCGTCTCCAAATATTACCAAAACACCCCCACACTTATATGGACTTTTAGACATGTCAAACTTACTTTCATATTCGAAATCTTCATCGGGGAGCTAGTTCGCGATGTGGAGATGTTCCCACATGATTTTTGGAATTAATTCGTAGAACAGTAGAGTCCACATTGTGTACGCAACGCGGACCAAAATTTTGGACCAAGGACACCCTAGTACGCGATGCGGACCCATTCCGTTCATGAACAAAACGTTGCTGCCTTGGGCAGCTTATTGGCCCAAGGTTGGGTCCTCCTCAAGGACCCCTAGGCGGTCTTTGGGGAGTCGTGCCCGGAAGTTTTGGCCATAAATACACTCTTATATGTTAAGGTCCTATACTATCAATTTTAGCACCAAACAACATATAAAACATGCCAAGGCACACCAAGACACTGATGCACGCCCCAAGGCCAACTTTTGAACGTCTCTTATGTTTTTCGACGTTTGACCTCCAAATGATTTCGAATCAAGTATATATACTGTAAAACACTTATTTAACTTATTTAAAACATTTTTAGGCACATGTGATTCTCTAGGCACCTTAATTAATTTTGAGGGTCTTTACAATATCCCCCACTTGGGAACATTCATCCTCGAATTACAGTTGGAACATTTCAAACACTTTAAGGACTTGAATGACCCATATTGAAGCTCACAACAATCAACATATTATCACATAGAAGTCAATGAACAAACTTACAAGGAACACTAACTTTCATATGGATTGCACTCGAACACAAGAAAACAAAACTTCATTCACTCACTTCTTAATGCATCAAACACATAGGATCTTGTCATGTTCATAGGACAAAAATCCTTTTCCTAATCATAGCATGGTCTTTACACCTCATTTCATTAATAGCTCATTATGCAAAGTTGGTATTAGAGTATAGGTTATGAAAGTGGTCTTAGTAATCAAAAAGTCTCACAAAGTCTCTATTAGTAGAGTCTCAATCATCCTTGTGAGTCGCGACACATCTGTGGGCGAGAGACTATAAGAAGATATAGTTTCCATTCTTTCTCTACTCTTGTGTCGTGCCGTAGAGTAAAAAGTTATGAGTATCTTTCTTAATGATTTTCTTTGTGTTTTTAGGAAGATGACTACAATAAGGATGGCCTCTAGAAGGTTGAAAGAGGGAAGGGTGGATGAGGAGATTCCTCCTCAAGTTCAGAAAGTTGAGAAAGTTCCTTAAGGTGCTCAAGGTGCTCAAGTCCCTATGGGAGATGAAGCTAATGAGGTTCCGGTGGTTCCCCCGGAAATGACTAATGGGGAGATTATAGAGGCTTTACTTGCTTTAGCCCGAGCCATGACTACTCATGTGAATAGGGGTGTTGAGCCTAGGGTGAATGCTATGGAGAGCACTATGACCTCTATATTGAGAGACTTTGTGAGGATGAATCCTCCTATATTTATTGGCTCTTAGGTGGGAGAGGATTCCCAAGAGTTTCTAGATGGTGTGTATAAGATGTTGAGTGCCATGGGGGTGACTTCTAGGGAGAAGAAGGATTTAGCTTCGTACCAATTGATGGAGGTTGCTCAAGTGTGGTAAACTCAATGGAAAGATAATAAGACGGTCGAGTCCGGTCTTATAGAGTGGGACGAGTTTAAGGAGGATTTCTTAGGAAAACACTTTCCCTGTGAGAAGAGGGAGGTGAATGTTGAGGAGTTTATCAATATCAATCAAGGAAATATGAGTGTTGAGGAGTATTAATTGAAGTTCACTACGTTTTCTAGGTATTCTCCATCCTTAGTGTCTAACCCTAGGGATCAGATGAGTAGATTTGTGACTGGTGTCGCCAACCTTGTGAAAGAAGAGTGTCGTACGACCATGCTCCATGGTGATATGAATTTTTCTAGACTAATGGTGTATGCTCAATCCATTAAGGAGTCTAAGCTTAGTAGGATTTCTAGAAACTTAAAGAGGAGTGGGCCAAGTGAACAAAACCAACCTAGGTTCAAAAAAGAAGGCTCCAATTCAAGATGAACCTAGGGGTCCTAAGGTCAAACTTGAGAAGGGTAGTGGTTCTCAAGGTGGAAAGCCTACTTGTGCTACTTGTGGGAAGAAGCACTATGGGCAATGCCTAATGGGTACCGAAAATTGCTTTGGTTGTGGTAAGGATGAACACAAAGTGAGGGATTGTCCTACTATTGCGGCTAGAGGAAAGGAAGGTAAGCAAGTTCCTCCAAGTGTTCCGGGTGATGATGCTCCAAAGAGGAATCAGTTCTATGCACTCCGGTCTAGGGGATCAAAGCCAGATGATGAGGATGATGATGTTGGTAAGTTATAACTTCTCTATTTTATTTGTTATGAGTTCCTTCTAAGTGGGGGAGTATGGTTAGTAGTAGAGTTTTGATTGATTGTCTCATCTCTTTTATTCAACTCAAGATTGAGAGTTAGAATGTCATAGTAGCATGTTGCATTGTGTTTAGGAGTCTTGTTAAAAGTGGATTTTATTGATATCTTGCATTGTGCATGTCATGAAGTTATAGTTATGTTGTAAATTGAGTTCATATTGTTTTATCTTTCATATTGTCATGCTTTTATCATCAATTGCCTAAAAGTTGCATTTTTGGAAATTTTGGTCTAGTTCACTGTGTTTCCTGGCAGCTTACTGTGAAGATTTTCAAATTTTGATTAAATTGTTCTTTTGTTGAAAATGGATGTATGGTGTTTATAATTGATGTATATAAGCATGATAATGAATGTCGAAGGATTTCTTGCTATTTGAAATGAAGAATGTGAGTCTTATTGCATAATGAGTCGTAGAGTTGTTTCTATCCTCTTGTTGTGTTTTGAGTCTCTATCAGTATGTGAAATTGGTGTTCTTCATAATTGTGTATTGTTTATGACGTGGTATGGTTATATATTGCTAGTATTGAGTTTTTTGTCTCTTGAAAGTGACTAAAAGGAAGCAAGTGTCATTCGAGGACGAATGTTGACTTAGGTATAACTAAAGCCTAACAACTGTGTATTAATGTTTTAAGGTCCTAAAACGGGTTATAATGAGGTTAGGAGACAGTGATTAAAGTTTCATGAAGTTTGGAAGTCAAACATTCAAGAACGTCCATGACGTTCGAAAGGTTTACCTTGAAATGACCTTGTATGTCTTTAATGTATTTCATTGAGTTTTACGTGTTAGTTTTTGATGAAATTGATGTGAGAGGTCCTAAACTTGTATACAAACATATTCGGGTTGGAAACGTTTGGCCAAACATCCCCAAGGACCAACCAAGGGTCTTTGAGGAAGGACCTATCATTTGAGCCAAAACTGCCAAAAAGCAGTCTCACCTACGAGGGACAACCTACGCCTCATAGGTGGAGTGATGCCCCGTAGGTAGGAGGTGTGGGTCAGGACTTAGTCTAGGGATCATAATATCCCAAAGGCAAGTCTCTGATCCCATCGACGGTCAGACAGGATGGCCCGTCAAGGGACCTACGCCCCATCGATGTGCAACTGTTGATGGTGGCCTGCAACTGTTTGCTAGTCACTGTAAAGTGAAGGGGTGAATTGGTAAATTCACCCCACATCAAAATAAATGTTTAGGCGGTTTCCTAGGGGTGTTTTGGGTATTTCAAGTGGGTTTATAAGTCATAAACACCTAGATGAATTCATTATTCCAATTCAAAACCCAAAATATCTAAGAAACTCTCTAGAACTCCATTAAAGTCAAAACTCAAGATAGAGCTTGGATTGAAGATTGGTTGGTTATTCTTCATCAAATTAGTGGTCTATCATCAATTGAGGTATGGTTCTTCATCCTTGAATATCTTTTCTTGAAGGATCCAAACTTCAAAGTGATTTCAAAAGTCTTTCAAAGATGAACTTGTCCAATTTTGATATCTATCAATGGGTTCTTGCATAAAATTTTTTGAATCAGTATGTATTGATTGAATTGATTTTAGTTAGATGATTTTAACCTAATTACTGTATGAACCCATGCAATTCATGAACCCTAGTTTTTGACTACTTTGTGGGTGACTTGATTATGTCTTTATGCTATCAAATTCTTATGTAGTTTGATTAGGGCTATTGAATTATGATAAAATCATGTTAGAATTGTTAGTATGCTGACCTAAATACATAAATCCATGTTGTATGATCTTTTATTCATGATCTATTGTAATTATTGAATTGAGTTGGTGATCATGGCCACGGGTAAGGGCCTTGGGTATTGGTTGATTTAGCTATGGATTGAAGTGGTGAGAGTGTATTGGTGGTATGATGCCCTAAATCTATTTATTTTTTGTAATTTAGGTCTTGAATTATGTTTATGATTGGAATGGTCCAATTATGGTGGCGGTGCTATATGCTTTACTTGTGAATTATGTGTCCTTGTAGGCGTTACTTTATGCATTATGATGAACATGGCCTTGTTGGCATTACTTGATATATTGTGATAGGTTATGTAGTTAATTTATGTGAAGTATGATCATATCTTTCAACATGTGAGTAAGGTGAACGTATGTTTTTCTCTATTGACATTAGGTGATCATGTTAGATTATGACTATGTCCTTATGTGTGTAGTCTTAGGGTTGATGCATAATTCTTTATAGTTTGTTATATAAGTCTTTTGATGGTTATATTGATGGTTCTATAATAATGTATAGGGTGACTAATATTTGACTTGGTTGTCCCTAGGTTCTCTAGAACAGTACGCTATGTGTATGGTATGGTGAAGTATGTGTATGTCTTATTTAGGTAGACTTGTGTCCCTTACTTGATACATGTATAATGTGAATATGACTTCTTGACTTAGTATGAGAAAGCCTCTTAGTCTTGTATGTGTGATTGACATGTGACCTTGAACATTGCTAAGAAGGTCCTTTATGTGAAACCTTCATCCTAGATGTAAGGTTATGATATTCTTAAAGTTGAAAGTCGTAATGGTTTCCTTCTTGTGTGAATGGTTGACTTAAGGTTGGTCAGTTGGAAACGCATGAAATCATCCTTAGGAAAATCATTGAACTATACTCTTGACAGTTGTATGTAGCCCTAGTGGACCCTCTTTGGTAAGGTGTAATGTGATTAGGTTGTGAACTAGATATGAAACCTCTTCATGTACTCCTTTATGTAAATTACTCTATGAAAACAAAGGCTAGTACCAAGTGAGTATGGCTAGGGGAGTTGCTCTAAATAAGATGACACTAGAGAACACAAAAATGCCTTCATGTTCCTTAACCATATGCCTACATTGGGATGTGTCCTAGTTCTAACATTGGCCCATATAACAAACCTCCATCAGAGTAGGTTCGTGACTCCGGATTCCATGCATAGCTAGTATGGTCTATGTTGATTATTTCCTATTCTCATCATATGGAATACCTACTAGTGTTGGAGAAGTTCTATGAAGTTTAGGTGGTGGTATGGGACGCAATCTAGACATTGCACAATTAGTCTTTGAAGATGTTAGTGAGTGAGTCCCTAAGTCTTCTCCTAGACCATTACTTGAATGTCCTTATATGTTGATTGAATCTTAAGTGAACTAATGAAGATAATGACTTAAGTTAGAAAGCATGTTAATGAATAAGTACTTGTCACATTCGAGGAGCACCCCCTCGATGTAACCAGCGTCGTCATCCTCGGAGAGGACTAAGACTATCTTCTTGGCTTACATCATTGCATTTATAGGTTAAAAATGCGGAAAATATAAAACTTTTCTATATCTATCTTGAGGTTTACATAGACCTCTCGCATTCACGTAATATATTAATATCGAGCATACATAGACCCTTCATATATGAAGATTACAAAGTCTTCTACATTTATTGCACATAGATATATAAGATGCTTAACATAGTCGTAAAAGAGTGTCTAATCTCATAATCATCCAAACAAGAGTATATCAATTGGGCGTATATCCCATACATTTTATTAAAGCCATATATTAGCTACACAATCTTAAGTACTCAAATGAAAAGGAAAAAACTAGAAGTCTTATAACTAGAACAACATTCAAAAGCTTGATAGTGGCATTGCCCTCTGAAAGTGAGGACCTACCCAACTTGGATGAGTAAGAATTCCAAGTCTTCCTTCAAAGTCGTCTCAGAAGCCCTTCAACAATCGAAACCTAAAATGTTGGGGAAAAGCAAGAAAATGGGGTTAGTACACCACTTGCACTAAGTATGAGACCATATGCACACATCATAAAATCATGCTAGAAAGGAACATTTCATTAAAACATTCTATTTTACATTTGAAAAACATTATGCACATTAAAGATCCAATACAAGTCGTTAATGCATATTTATCAAGTCAAGACCATGTTCATCTCAAAACCAACCATACTAGTCTAGCCAAGTAAATCATGCATACCAACATACTTGAACATATAATCAAGACAACTCTATCATCAAGTATAACCTCAACAAGCATGAATAAGAGTTCCTTACAACATAACCAAAACAAGATCATTACTCATGAACCCTCATTAAGTCCACTAGTACAATAACTAAGCATAACCTTACTCAATCAAGTAAACCCAACAAGAACCATAACCAATGTCCGAATTCACATATGTTCATGAGTGAATTCAACATCATAACGTACCATCAACATGTAAGATCATAATATACATCTCATTTACATTTATAAGCATATACGTACATAAGAACATCCTCCTAAAATTTCCTCCAACGCTAACTAGTGCAATTTATAGGTAGAGTCCCATAACCCTACCTAGACTAAGCTAAACCCCTTAGGTCATCCTAGTTAGAGTTCATTCATCAATTCATTTTACCTTTTAGGAACATCTTGCCTTAACAGACATAGACCACATGAGCTAATATGGAATCTAGTGTCATAGAACCCTACACTGAAAGAAGGCGGAGTACTTGCCAAGGTAGTACCAAAACATGAACATAACTTCTATTTTGGATCCACTAGCTAGTATTCCTATGGGGGCAACATAGTTCAAGAACTAGGAGATATAGTTGGGACCCTCTTTATGCTATATGCATTATAGTCTCCAATCTCAAGAGTACGTTAGTGATCCTACCTCCCCTGTGTGGGAAGGGACACTCCTCACTCTAGTTCACTCGGTGCTAAGCTAGTCCCTTTTGAAATGTCTTTAATGCCTTTATTAATAATCATAGCTTAATATAGGTCATAGGGTCTATCCCTTATATAATCATCATCATCATAGCTCAATAAGAATTGCATGAGTATTTTTCATTCACTATAATTCATACATGTGAGGTTAGCACATTGATATAATCATTCATGATAAGGCAATATTTCATACATGTGAGGTTATCACATTTACATAATCATTCACGATAACGCACATTGGTAAGTTATCACCATCCTTACAAATTTGCATCTTAGTCAACACCTCACAACTCATAGTCAAGATAATTCAAATCAACATCATACCAACCCTATAAATTTTAATATAAGGTATACTTTAATACAACATCATCACTTAATCACAAGTAACCATAATTGAAGTAGAGAGTTGAGATCATAGGACTTACCACAATCTTCTTCACATAACCATCATTAAGGTCTTACCGTCAAACATTTTCAACTCAATCCAACAATGGGTATAATACCATCACATAATAGTAATCAACATGATAATGAAGTCAATCGAATCACTACATCACAATCCATCACTAGTTCATAGCTTAAGATAAGAGACTTAGGTCAAGTTTATAATCTACTTTACAACCTAGGTCAATTACTTAAGAAATAAAATAATTGGATAACAATTCATATAAATTTATTCATAGATTTACATAATACCAACATAGGATAGTAATTCACACATTAACCAACTCAATTTTATCAATACTACTCAATTCAATTCAAGATCATAACCTAGGGTTAAGGGGAATAGGTCATTTTCTACAATATAGACCAATACATCAACACATAACATAATTGAGTTATAATACATGTTAATATACTCATAATATTCAAAATAAATCATAATAAAAAATCAATTCACAAGATCAATTTCGTATCGGAAGAAAACCCACTTGAATTTCATCTTTTTAAATTCAATTTGGTAAGACCTTTTGGGGAAAGAGATCCCATTCCTTGTGGATTTATGAAGTTAAATGGAGAAACTTGACCTTTAGCATCCCTATAATCCTCTTGACTCGATGGTGTTCTTCTACTTGGGAGAGAGAAAGAAGAGAGAAGGAGGAGTAATTTGGGTTTAGGAAATTATGAGGGCTTAGGTTAGTTTAATTTGGTTAGGGTGTTTATATAGGTCATTAACCAACTTAATTAGACCTCACTTAACCCCTAAATAATTAACTAACCACATAATCAATTAATTTGTCTAACTTAAAAACAAGCAACAAAAGACAGTCTTCATAAACGAGACCACGATTGACGCCCTATTTGTCAAACGACGGCCAAGGGACCAACCATCCTGTTGGTCTGTCATCTTGGTTAGAGACTGTCCAAAACAAGCCCTTATAGAATTTGGATACTTATCCATGGACGGTGTCCATCGACGCCCCATCAATTGGACCACGCCTTGTCGATGGCCCACGTTGGTGACACTGTCTCTTGACATCTTTTGGCCACATTTGCAAGGGTCCTCCTCAAGGGCCCTTGGTTGGTCCTTGGGGAGTCGTACCCGGAAGTTTTGGCTATAAACTAACTCTAATATGTGTTATACACCTTTCCACCAAATTTCATCATCTTCCGACTCTTAAAACTTAGTCAAATAGGCTAAGGCATACTATCTCATTGAACTAGTTTCCGGACATCATGGATGTTCTTTGATGTTTTGATTTTTCAAACTTCCTAAATGACTTATATACACTATTTTGGACCTAAAAACAGTGACCCAACTTTTATACACTCATGTTAGGCTCTAGAACATGTCTTAGACTTTCAGAGTATTACAATACTTACCTAGAGTAGTTTAAGGGTTTCCTAGTTAAGGTGTGAAGGGGCATAAAGGATGGTCTCTTCATGTCTTACCTAGGGAAGTATTAAGAATGACTCTAGATAGGGAAATATATTGATAAAGTAGACATCATCTAAACTTAGGTAGTCTTAATGCTTATTTAGGTAATCTTGGAGAGGGTGTATGGGGGTTCTCTTCTAGAATTACTTAAATAAGTCTTTTGATAACCTTTGGGAAGAGAATGTCACACACACACACACACACACACATATATATATATGTGTGTGTGTGTGTGTGTGCGTGTTATGTTGTGCAATGAGAATGATCTTATCCTAGGTACTCTAAAGGATATCTTAGGTGTGTGTGAACGGATTGTATGAGCGGTCGTTTCATAACTCACTCAAGTGAGCCTTAGAATTACCTTTGGTAGGAGGATCTCATGTTTATGTGGTGTTGGTGTGTCCTTGATGCTACATTGTGAAATGTGAATTATTGGTGAAGTTACAATGAAGTCACTGTAAGCTCATTGTGACCATACTGTAATGTGCATATAAATTGAGTATAATTTGTAATGTCTTCTAATTGTGTTGTTTGGTGTTTAAATGTGGTTCTTATACCTTTTTATATGATGTTTTAATCAAAAAGAGAACCTTTCTCATAAATGTCCGGTTTTCATGATTTTATGCATTAAGCCATACTTAGTACATGTGTTGGTACTAATTCCATACTTTTGTCTATCTCTAAAGGTGTGATAAACAGGTGTGAGGTATCTTGGAGCAAGCTTGGATGTTCAAGCAAAGTTGAAGTATGTCCTTGATTCGAGGGCATAATCATCTTTAGATTTCTTTTATTCAAGTATTGTAATAGACTAAGTTTCTATATTTCATATTGTATGGGTCGTGTCCCAAATATTCTTGAGTCTAAGATTGGGATATGTTGAGACATAGTGTTTTCTATGATTTTAATATGAAAGATGTGTTAAGATATTTCAAGTGAAAAGTTTTGATTCCGCACTACTTTTCATACATGTATGCAATGAATGGTGTCAAGGGCTTTTACAAGACTTCCGAGAGGTCAAGTACGCCATGTTACACTCCGAAAGTGACATATCTTCTTGGGTGTATTCTCGGGATGTGACTATATCCATAAATGACATCACAACAAAGCATGTCAAAATTCACCTTCGCACATACTCATTAAACCATAAAACCAAGACAAGCATCAAAACTCACCGTTTCTCCCTCAAGCATAGAGATATCATTTTATCCAAGCAGTGACATCTAAAAGACCACCTGACAAGAAAACAAAAGAGAAAGATCTTATAGAGTTAAGTTCTATGGCACGACATGAGAATAGTGAAGAAGGGAAACTTTATCGTCCTATAGCCTCTCGCTCATAGATGTGTCACGACTCACCCACCGATTAATGAGATTCTACTAGACATGGTAATATGAGACTTTGGACCCTAAAACCACTTTTATAACCTTATACTCTAGTACCACGTTTGTCACAACCGGGGAGCACCCCCTAACATGGCGTACTTGACCTCTCAGAGGTCTTATACAAGCCCATAGTAATCATTCATCGCATTGTCATAGTAAAGTTAGCGGAAAATTTAGAACTTTCATAGCATATCATGTGCTAGAACATCACTTCCATTATATATCTAAAACATAAGTCATAGTACATAGTTAGACTCTAATTCTCTTTGCCATCTTAGACTCAAGCTCATAGATGTGTTGCAACTCACCCACCGATTAATGAGATTCTACAAGACGTGGTAATATGAGACTTTGGACCCTAAAACCACTTTTATAACCTTATACTCTAATACCACGTTTGTCATGAACGGGGAGCAACCCCTAACATGGCGTACTTGACCTCTCAGAGGTCTTATACAAGCCCATAGTAATCATTCATCGCATTGTCATAGTAAACTTAGTGGAAAATTTAAAATTTTCATAGCACATCATGTGCTAGAACATCACTTCCATTATATATATAAAACATAAGTCATAGTACATAGTTAGACTCTAATTCTCTTTGCCATCTTAGACTCAACATCATTACAGTATATTAGGAACACGACCCTTACAAGATAAATAATAACTAAACTATTACATGACATTGAATAAACACAACATAGGAAATCCTTGGACTTAAGGATCCCTTTCCTTGAGCTTGGGAACACATATCAAGCCCTTCACCTTAGATACATCATTTAAGCATCTATAACCTACACTTTTTGTAAAAAGGTGAATAAGAATACTGTTAGTACAAGAATGCACTTAGCATGACAACCATGAAAAAAATGCACTTAAAGAGGACATTTTTTAGAAACCATGAACAATCAATAATCACCTTAAGGTCACCAAGGTGAACATTCACACAACTTTCATTAATTCCAACATACACATTCATATAAACATAACATAAAATAAGACTCATACTTCACATTTGACCCAACATACTTTATGGATCACATAGAAGACTCATTCAATGATAACATACAAGTCAACACTACCAATGACATCCTTAGAGGCAATAGTCAACAATAGCACACTTGCACTTCACTTCTTAAAGACATCATAAGATCTTTACCCATAATCCCAATCTAAGCCTACTAGTTCAATGTACATGTGAAGCCCCATAGCCTCACACATACTAAATAAACCTAGAAAAAGACCACAAGCATCATCATTTACTTCATACATCAACATGACAACTTTAGTCAACTATATGCATAACAAGAGAGACCTTCATCAAATAATCAATATGTCCAACATTATGCATAAGGTAAGACCACACTATATAGACTCATTAGGACTCATACCATGAATATCATCACAAGAAGTAGAGAAAATTACAATGTCATGCATAAGTAACATAAACATAGTCATATTCATTAGAACACCTTTCTAGAACTCCCTTCAAGAGCTACTTGTACAATGCATATGTAAAGTCCCATACGCTCACCTACACTAAGCAACTTCCCTTAGGTTATCCTAATTAGGGTCCTTACTTTACTTTCATTGTCCATTTTACTTTAGGAAAACTACAGCCTTAACCGACACTAAGACCATGGGTGCTAAACATGGAATTTGGTGTTGTAGAACCTTACACCAAAGGAAGGTGATCTACCTTGCCAAAGTAAAACATTAACATCATGCTAGCATATTAGGTGATACCACTTGCTAGATCCTATGGGGAAAGCATTATTTATGAAACTTGGAGGCGTATATGGAAACCCTCTTTGTGCCAAATGGGGCATTGTAGTTATCCACCCCATGAGAATTATGTTGAACCTACCTTCCCACATTAGGAAGGAACACCCCTCAACTTCAAGTTCACTCGGTTCTAAGCTAAGTTCCCTTTATTGAAAAGCCTTTATTATCATTACTTTATAAAATAGAAGCTTTAGGAGAGTCAACACCTCATATGCTTAGCTCATATGTCATAGATGAGAATTCATCAACTTAAATCATGTGAGAAAATCTTTCACACGGACATAGCATATTTAAGCATCATCTTTTAGGATACCCTTGAGAACACGTTTGAAGAGCTCCTCTATTGACTAGTTCATCATACATGCATAATGGACATGTTTTCTTGTGTTAGTGTATAAATATATGCGAGCAAAACTTTCACATAAACACCCTTAGACTACACATGTCCATACTTCATTTCGTTCATGCATAAGTGTATATGTGTAACTATAGGAGCAATCCTTTCAGATAAACACATTTATACACTATATATATTCATAAAAGACTCATGCATTCATATTCATTTACATAGATGACAAACCTAGGAACTATCCTATCAAGGCACATATGCGCAATGCATACATAAGGTCCCATACCCTTGTCCATTCTAGTTGTAACACTTCAAAAATCTAAGACGTGTTCTAGAGCCTAATATGAGTGTCAAAATGGTTAGACACTTTTTTAAGGTCTATTTTAGTGAACATAAGTCATATGAGAAGTATATAAACCAAAATGTCCGAGAACGTCCATGACGTCCGAAAACTAGTTCAAGGAGGTGCTAGCGTGCCTTAGCTTATTTAACTAGCATTTAGGAGTCGTAAAATGATGAAAAATTGTGTAAGGGTGTTTAAAATGTATTAGATTTAATATATAATCGAAACATCTAGGCACGACTCCCCAAGGACCAACCAAGGGCCCTTGAGGAGGACCCTTGCATTTTGGGGTCAAAGGACTGCCCAAGGCAGTGTGCACAGACGAGTGCCATCGACGCCCCCATCGATGGTCAGTTAGTCAAAATCTTGGAAGGTTCATTTTGACAACTCTTTGAACTTAGCGATGGATGTGCAGCACGGAGGGAGCAGGGGTCATCGATTGACCCACGATCCGTCGATCGTGGTGTCTGGTTTTTTCTGCACATTTCTAATTAATTCATTTAATTAGTAGGCTTAGTTAGGAAGTTAATTAGGAGTAAATGGAGGTCTAATTAAGTTAGTTAAACACCTATATAAATCCCTAACCTAATTAGACATAATAAAAAACTCTCACAAGTCACAAACCCAAACTCTCTTCCTTCTCTCTTCTTTCTCTCTCTAGTGAAGAACTCCATTGAAAACCAAGCTAGGGGTGGGTTCAAGGGCTGAAAAGGGTCAAATTTCTCCATAAATCTTCATCAATTAGTAAGGTATGAGATTCCTTTCACCTTTGATACCTCTTTCCTCAAAGGTTTCCATCAAAGTGATTTCAAAAGTTGAGTTTTCAAGTGGGTTTTCATCCAATACGAAATTGATGTTATGAATTACTTTTTTTTTTGATTTATTTTGGATATTATGAGTATATTAACATGTATTATAACTAAATTTTGTTATATCTTGATGAATTGGTCTAGTTTGTAGAAGATGACCTATTCCCATTAACCCTAGGTTGTGATCTTAATATGAATTGTATAATGTTGGTTAAATTGACTTGGTTGTTGGTTGAATTACTACTAGATGATGTTATTATATCAATTATGAATATATTAAGATGAATTATAGTCCTATTTTTCTAGTTCTTGAGTAGTTTATCTAGGTTATAAAGTATGTTATGAATTTGACCTAAGTCTCTTATCTTAAGCTATGAACTAGTAATGAATTGTGATGTAGTGATTTAATTGGCCTTGTTATCATGTTGGTTATTGTTGTGTGATGATATTACTCCCCTATTTGGTTTGAGTTAAGGGTTGATAATACCTTGAAGATGAATTATGAAGGAGACTTAGTAAGTCTTATGATCCATATTCTTTACTTCAATTGTAGTTACTTGAGATTAAGTAATGATGTTGAATTGATGTATATCTCATATTACGATTGATAGGGTTGGTATGATTCTGAATTGAAATGTCTTGACTTTGGTTGTGAGGTTGACTAAGATGTAAATTTAATAAGGATGGTGATGACTACCAATGTGCCTTATCATGAATGAATATGTAAATGTGCTAATCTCACTCATATGAATTGTAATGAAATGATTTATACTCATGCAATTATTGTTGAGCTATGATGATGATGATTATACAAGGGATACACCCTATGACCTAAACTAAGTTATGATTGTTATTAAAGGCTTAAAGACATTTCAAAAAGGGACTCTAGCTTAACACCGAGTCAACTAGAGTGAGGAGTGTCCTTTCCCACATAGGGAAGGTAAGATAAATAATGTACTCTTGAGATTGGATACTATAATGCATGTAGCATAAAGAGGATACCAATTATATCTCCTAGTTCTTGAACTATGTTGCCCCTATAGGAATACTAGCTAGTGGATCCACGTAATTGCTATGTTTATGTTTTCATAATACCTTGGCAAGTAGTGCACCTTCTTTTGGTGTAGGGCTCCATGACACTAGATTCCACAATAGGTCATGTGGTCTATGTCGGTTAAGGCAAGATGTTCCCAAAAGGTAAAATGAATTTATGAATGACTCTAACTAGGATGACCTAAGGGGTTTAGCTTAGTCTAGGTAGGGGTATGAGACTCTACCTAAACATTGCACTAGTTCGCCTTGAGGGAAGTCTTAGAAGGTGGTTCTTATGTATGTACATGCTTATAAATGTAAATGGTGATAATATGATGATCTTACATGTATATTATATTATGTAATGTTGGTTGCTCCTATGAACATGAATTTGGTCTCTATTGTTAAGGTAAGATAATTTGTATTCTTAAATGATATTTTATGGAAAGATGGGAACTAGTCATGGTTCTTGTTGGGTTACTTGATTGAGTAAGGTTATGGGGCTTTGCTTGGTCATTGCACTTGTTGACTTAATGAGGGTTCATGGGTAATTGTCTTGCTTGATTATGTTGAAATGACTCTTGTCTATGCTTGTTACTATTATGACTTGATGATAGAGTTGTTTTGACTATGTGTCCGATTATGTGATATGCAAGTTGAAATGAATAGAATTAGATTTGTTGGTCTTGTGATGTACATGCTTTAGATTTAATGAATATGTTTTGTTTATGGGTATGATCTTCTTGAATGTGCATAAGGATTTCTAAAGGTAAATAACATGTTTTCATGAAACATCGCTTTTAAGCATAATTTAATAATATTTGTGCATAGGGTCTCATACTTAGTACAAGTGGTGTACTAACCCCATTTTATTACTTCCCCAACATTTTAGGTTCCAGTCATTGGAGGCTTTTGAGACGACTTTGAAGAAGACTTGGAATTTCTCAATCATCCAAGTAGGTAGGTCCTCACTTTCCAAGGGCGATGTCAATATCAAGATTATGAAGTTGTTTTAGTTTAAGACTCTTATGTTCCTTCTCTTTTTCATCTGAATACGGATTGTATAGCCTATATGTGGCTCTTTGACATTGATGTATGGGTTAGGCCCAAATTGATATAATCTTGTTAGATGCTTATGAGCTGAGACACTTTTTTAAGACTATGTTATATCTTACATATACTTATGTGCAATAAAAGTAGAAGACTAAGTAATCTTCTTAAACGAAGGGTCTATGTATACTCGATATGAATATATTATGTGTATGTAGAAGTCTATGTAAACCTCAATGTAGAAGAAATGAAAAGTTTTTAAATTTTCCGCATTTTAACCTATGAATGTAATGATGTATGCTAAGAGGCTAGTCTTAGTCATCAAAGAGGACGCTGACGCCGGTTACGTCTAGGGGGTGCTCCCCGGATGTGACACTAGTACACCTATCAAGTCATCCTAGTTAAGGGATACATAACATACTTCATGGAGATATACTCCACATGCATAGTATTAGACACAAGTGCATATAAGAATATCCGTTCATTAGACACCATGAACCTATACTACTTGTAAGCATGCATGAGGTGTGTGTGTACATTGGACCATATGATCACATATTAACAACTATCCTAACATTGAGGCAGCCACCTGACAAAGGTCCCAGTACACATTCAAGTCCCCTAAACCATAGACAACTCAAATATAGAGTAATAAGAAATATAGACCACACACAACAACATTATAACATAGGAGACAAGACATCTTCATTACTTGAATGTAAGACTTCTAATCTTTCTTAAGACCACACATTCATGTAGAGGTTCATAGGTAAGGGTCATACTACACAAGAGTAACCAATCATCAATAGACCTCAACCATGTCAAACATATAGACCCCTAACCCTAACATCTTCATTCACATATAGAAAACAACATCAATATAACCTAGATCATGAACTAGCATTGAAGGCTAGGCATAACGCTTCACATTGTGTGATCATCACAACCACACTTTCAATATACAATTGCCTTCAAGGACATGATCACATCATATATAGAATGACAACAAAGTATAAACCGCCACCATAAGTGGATCATACCACACAATGCCATGCAACACTAATTCAACTACCAATTCTATACAAAGTAGAGGAAAATATGGCAATCTTGCCAATACTCCAAGCTTTGATCATCTTTGATAAATTTCCAACAATTCGTCATCAATTAACATCAAGGAATATAGAACTAAGCAATTCATTACATTCTAAACAATCTTCAATCATCATCTAATAAAGATCAAAAGACCCATATTATATCATAATTTGAGAAATTAGAGATATCATGGGTTCTTCATGGAATTGGATTGAAAATCATCTTAAAATTCATTGATTAATCATAAATTTATCATTAGAATGCTTTTGAAATCAATTTGACAATGTACCCATGGCTAGATTGAAAATTGGAAATTTTTGGTCTTTGAATCACTTTTGGAAATCCTTGATTGAACTCCTTATATGAATGGATAAATAAGGATGAAGGATAACCATACCTTATTGATTCAAGACCCATGAGAAATTTTAGAAGAAACCATGAAAATCCGGCCCCTAGCTTGAACTTCAGTTTTTCCACAATGGAGGTTTGAGAGGATTTGGAGGAGGACAGAGTTTTGGGATTTTTGATTTTCTTATAGTGTATTCGGGTTTTAAATTGGGAAAGGCGTTAAATAAGTCATAAATACTTTTTATAACCGTTTCCTAATATTACCAAAAAACCCCGACACTTATATGCTTCGTTGGGGAGCAGGTCCGTGACGCGGAGCTGTTCCCAAATGATTTCTCGAATTAATTTGTAGAACAGTAGAGTCCGCATTGTGTCCGCGACATGGAACAAAATTTTGGACCAAGGAAACCTTAGTCCGCGATGCGAACCCATTCCATTCATGAACAAAATGTTGCTGCCTTGGGCAACTTGTTGGCCCAAGATTGGGTCCTCCTCAAGGACCCCTAGGGCGGTCCTTGGAGAGTATTGCCCAGAAATTTCGACTCTAAATACACTCATATATATATATATATATATATATATATATATATATTAGGGTCCTATCCTATCAATTTGAGAACCAAACAACACATAAAACATGCCAAGGAACACCAAGACACACATGCATGCCTCAAGGCCAACTATTGAACGTCTCAGACGTTCTTGGATGTTTGACTTCCAAATGACTTCGAATCAAGTATAAAACCTGTAAAACACTGATTTAACTTATCTTAAACCTTTTTAGGAACATGTGAGGACCTAGGAACCTTAATTAATTTTGAGAGTCCTTACAATATCCCCCACTTGGGAACATTCGTCCTATAATGACACTTGGAACATTTCAAACACTTCAAGGACTTCAATGACCCATATAGAAGCTCGTAACATTCAACACATTATAATATAGAAGTTAATGCACAAAATTACAAGGAGCACTAACTTTCATATGTTTGCACTTGAAGCAACACAAGCAAGCAAAACTTTATTCACTCACTCCTTAACGCATCAAATATATAGGTTCTTGTCATGTTCATATGAGGAACATCCTTCTCCTAATCATAACATGGTATTTACACCTCATTTAATTAGTATCTCATTATGCAAAAACCTCTAAGTCACACATAGTCAAGTTCAACATCACTCAAGAAGCAAATAAGCACTCATACTTCAATGCACATAGACTTGAGTCAAGTAGATCAACAAAGATACTTATCATTTAGGCATAATTCCATGAAGGCCATACTCAACCATACCATACTTAGTTATGTTTAAGGAGGAATATCCTTCTCCTCAACACACTTACATGTCTTCATGAGTTCATACACAAGCAATTCACAAAGGTCAATTAATTTTAAATGAGAAAATCTCAATTTTTAACCAAAGCATGCTCATACTTCCTCCATAGTGAAGTCTAAATGGTAAGCCACACCACATACATCACAACAATAGGAAGTCATTTTACAAAATTTCAACTTCTAGCATGAAATAGTTTTCATAAGCATGCATCAATTAGTGAAATTCATACAATTTATAGGCACAAGTCAAGAACATTATCTAAACACACTATCACTTCTCAAGAGTGATCCTACATTAACACTTCCTAAGTCATAAAGTCACACATTTTTAAGAAACTCATCATTTTCCATTTAAAGGAGGCTCAAGTTTCCATTGATGGCTTAAAACACCACACATTATAAGTGACATCAAACAGGATTCTTACATCTCTCATGAAGTTAAATGCACAACAAACATATCAAGATACACATGAGAAAACATGAATTTGATCAAAATCCTTTTTCATGCAATTTAGAATCTTCAATAACATAGTGTCATTTAAGACATACATAACATATGGAGGACGTGAAACTTATATGTTTATGCAATACTGATATCATGAACAAGCTACTAATAACTCTTTGGTTTCAAGCTCAAGTAAGAATAGAAGGACAAGATAGGGTCATCTACTACCTTACTACTCACATCGCTATCCCCTACATAGGAGAAACTCATATATGAGAAACTAAACTCCACCTTAGGACAACTTTATCTCACAAAATCTAATGACTAAGCAAATCACCCCACTAATGGGATCTAAGCTAAAGCACACCCTCTATCAATATCACCTAAAAGTGATTTCCCACAGAAAGAAGTTCAAAGGAACTAAACATAGGAACATCAAGGGAACTCTAAACCTTACCATCTAAGCACATTATCCCCCACATGGGGTAAGACTAATCACATCATTCCCTTAAACACCAAGGTCAAGGCAAGTCAAAATCAACCTATATACTCGTCACATAGAAGGTTTAACATATATTAAGGGTTCCCACTCCTAATCTCATATTAATAATCCTACTAACTCCATCACCATCATTCCTCAAAGCCTAACACCCACAGGAAATTTATAACCATCAAGTTAGGTCATACTACCCAACCACATAAGGTCTCAACTATACCATAAATACCAAGGGTCATGAAAACCTTAAGGGAAACAATATAGGAGATTCGGCCATCAAGGTCTCTTTATTTCCTTTCAACACTAGGTCAAGGTAACTTCCAGGTCATTTCAACCCACATCACCTAGGTACAACCCAAGCACTTCATCAAATGGTCATACTTAAGATCAAACTTAATAGACATCTAGACACTTCAAGGTAGGCCAACATAAATTCTCTCTTCCTCTTTAAGGTTTAAGGGATACATACTACCCTCTAAGTAAACTTTAGGGAAAAAAATCTAACTTATGGAACAAAACTCTCTTATTCCCTTTTTTTCCACTTTTAGAATAGGTTCATAAGGGAACTAATCAACTAATAATAAAGTTTCTTCCACTACTAACATACTCCACAATCACCTTACAAGGTAAGCACACAACCTTCCCTTTTAGGATCAAGCCTACAAAAAAGACTCTAATCCATACAATGCAAAGATAAAGAATCACACATAAAAAGGCAACATTTAAAACATGCCGCAAATACAAAGGCAACATGCATCTTTCGATATTTACCACACTTCTTTAAAGTATTCAACCTAATCCATATCATGAGACTATCATCATACATACTCATAAAGCAACTCATTATTCAAAAAGGAACTCAATTAGACTATAACAGTTCTTAACAAGCTATAATCATACCATAACATAAATCTTCACATAACATGTCATTTCATATAGATATCATATATAGCCATAAATGACATCACAACAAAGCATGTCAAAATTCACCTTCATACATACTCAGTAAACCATAAAACCAAGACAAGCATCAAAACTCACCTTTTCTCCCTCAAGCATTGAGATATCATCTCATCCAAGCAATCACATCTAAAATACTATCGGACATAAGGGAGAGATATTATAGACTTAAGTTCTTTGGCACGACATGAGAATAGTGAAGAAGGGAAACTCTATCGTCCTATAGTTGTAACACCCTAAAACGAACTAAGGTTAACTAGATCTTATTGAATGTTTCTTGAGTTAATTTTGTGCTAAAATGAGTTATAATGATTTCCTTAGGTAGTGTGTGAAGTTTGGAGGTCAAACCTCCAAGAATGTCCATGACATTCAGAAGGTGAGCCTTAGAAAGTGCTTGTGTGTTCTCATGTGTTTGAGTGAGTTTTACGTGTTCATTTTGTTTGAAATTGGTGTGAGATGTCCTAAGACTTAGACGACTATGTTTAGGGGTTTAACGTCCGGGTACGATCCCACCTAGGACCCACGAGGGGTCCTAGAAGAGGACCCCAACATCTAGGCAGAACCTTCCAAAGCTGCCCAAAAACTAGCCGCAAACGACGGAGGCAATCGACGCCCCTTGGGTCAATCGACGCCCTGTCATATAGGGGCGTAGTTTAGGACTTAGTTTTGGGGGCTCAATCCTCCACTCTACAGATGTAGACCTAAATGAAGCCCAGCAGCACGGGCCGTCATTTCAGCGACACCCCGTTGCTTAGGTCTGTCGACGATGGTCCTGCAAAAGCTGTGGGACATGCTGCCAAGCTTGGGGTGTTCGTGTCAATTCTACCCAAGTATTTTAGGAACCTTAGAAGATATTTTTAGGGTTTTAAGTTATATTAGATTATTTTGAAGTCCTAGACCTAGACAAGGCCCCTCATTTCAAATATTCAAACTCTCTTTCTAAAGACAAACTCTCTCTAAAACTCCATAGAAGCTAGAAGTCAAGAAGGAGCTATGAGGGCTGTTGTTGGTCGAGTTATTCATAAAAATCATTGGGGTTTCTTCTACTTAAGGTATGGTAGTCATCCTTGAACTTTCTTCCATTCAAGGAAACCTTTCTAATAGATTTTCAAAAAGGGTTTTCAAACCTAACTTCTTCTATCTTTAACTATAAATATGGGTCTTGCATGAAAATATTTTAAAAAATGATTCAAATATGATGTTTATAATTTTAGTTTGTGATTTTAATGCTAAAACTTCAATGAAAATATGTTAAAGATTTTTACCAAATGTTGGCTCAAGGAATGGGTTAAATGAGCATAGTTTCATAGTCTTAGAGCTTTGGTTTCCTTGTTTTGATAGCGTTGTTTAGATACTGACCTAAGGTCTATATTATGATGAATTGTTGAAGAAATTATTATAGGTGAAGGAATCTTGGATAAAGGGTAAGTGGGTTATGTTGCTTAGCTTTATTTATGAAATGCTCTTGAGTGGGATGGTCCACCTTCTTGGTGGCGGTCTTTACTTGATGAATTTGGATATACTTGGTTACTGTATGTGTGGCTTTTAAGTCCTAATGTGTGAAATGAAGTGATAACGAAGATGGTTCTTGTAATGTGTATTATGAAGCTCGAATTGCATGTTTTTGCTTAGATTATGCCTAAATGAAGTAAGTGTAAATGTTAAGCATGTAAAAGTGTGTAATGTGATGAATGAAGTTCTAAGAATGTATAGAAGTTTATGTAAATTAAATTATGCTTATATGCAAGGTGTGTCCACATGTACACACATGCACAATTGAATGAATGAACGAATCTAAGTTAAGTCAAAAAGATAGTTTTGGGGTGAACACTCTTCGTGAGTTGAGATAAAGTGTTTAGTAGCAACCTCACTACATCCTAAGACCTTTCTTAGATAGGTTGGAGAATGAATGCCCTTCGTGAGTTGAGATGTGGTGTTCACTAGTTTTCCTTAACCTATAATCTATAATGGTGAGAATCCGTGGGAAGTTATGCTTAGCACCGAGAGGGAAGAAGGGGAGGTTGCACTTCATGACTTGAGATGTTGTATTCCAATGTACCTCTTGAGATGAGTACTCCTCATTAGTAGAGAATGAGTTACTTAGTAGCAATCTCCTTATCCCTTAACTATGTGCCCGCATGGGTGTAGCTATTGGGAAAGTCATGTAAAAGCTAAAAAGAAAGACCTCACTTTAGGCATGTAGGGGGACCTTCTAAGATAAGGGAAGTATCGGGATTCCATGTTTAGCTCTCATGGTCTATATCAGTTAAGCTAACCCCCACTAAAGTACTAAAAGTACCAAGTCTTCTAAAAGAGTGTACTACTTAGGGTAGGTAGTGGAATGGGATGCTATCTATCCATTGCACTAGGTAGGCATTCCGAAAGGAAAGTCTTGGTGAGTATTATATGAAATGAAAGTATTAAGTCTTCTAAAAGAGTGTACTACTTAGGGTAGGTAGTGGAATGAAACGCTATCTATCCATTGCACTAGGTAGGCATTCCGAAAGTGGAGTCTTGGTGAGTCTTATATGAATGAATGAGCTAAGCCTTCTAAAAGAGTGTACTACTTAGGGTAGGTGGTGGAATGGGACTCCATTTACTCATTGCACTAAGTAGGCATTCCTAAAGGGAAAACTTGGTGTGTTGTTTGAGTGTTCTTCTAATGTTTTTGTCATTGAGTGGAGACTTGTTCTCCCGAGGTGAGTAAGCCTAGACGGGGTAGTCTTGGGGATCACCTAGGTATGTATTGAAGGATTTGCATGGGCGTTTCCTTCTGTATTACGTTGGTGAGTCTTAGTATAACCTTATCTAGGGAAACTCCTACGGAAGTGAGTTTACTTCCTCTTGGATTGACTTTGGGAGTTCACTGTTTTGGGATTTAAAATTGTTTGTAAAGGCTAAAATGAATTCACTATAACTTTTGGTAGTTCGCTGTAAAATGGTCCTTTTGTTTAAAATTATGGAAATCCTTCTCTAAATGTTAAATGATGATTCTTATGTTGTTTTACTTCTATATTCATGAAGTTTTTACTTATTTGATATGAAAGATTGTTTTACTAAAATGTCCCTTTTTACATGTTTTTTCATATATCATACTCAGTACATTATTTTGTACTAACCCTATACTTTTCTATACTCAATAAGTATAGGTATGGAAGCGAGGTTGAAGTTAGAAGGCAAAGCTTGGGGAAGATTCTCTAAGGACTAAGTATGTCCTCATATATCCGAGGGCATAGTTCCTATTTTCATAGTTTCTTTATTTAAAGACTTATTGTGTATTTCTTTCAAATGTAAAGGGCCGTGTCCATAAGATATTACGTTGTGTCTTTAAGTTGGCATGTGACGATGAGATTTTCTTAGTATTTATGAAAGAACTCCTTTTTTTTTATTAAATGTCATGAAATATTTTAATTGAGAACTACTTTTCATGTCTTATGCAATGAATGATAGTTTAAAGGCGTGTACAAGACCCCAAAGGGTCAAGTACGCCTTCTGACGATCCAAGGATTCTCTGTAACTTCTAGGGGGCACTTGCAGGTCATGACAATTGCCTCTCGCTCATAGATGTGCCACGACTCACCCACCGATGAACGAGACTCTACTAGAAGTGGTAATATGAGACTTTGGACCCTAAAACCACTTTTATAACCTCATGCTTTGATACCACGTTTGTCACGATCGGGGAGCACCCCCTAGAAGTAACATGGTGTACTTGACCCCTCGGAGGTCTTATACAAGCCCATAGTAATCATTCATCGCATTTTCATAGTAAATTTAGCGGAAAATTTAAAACTTTCATAACACATCGTATGCTAAAACATCACTTCCATACTATACATATAACATAAGTCATAATACATTGTTAGACTCTATGTCTCTTTGCCATCTTACAATCAACATCATTTGAGTATATTAGGAATACGACCCTAAAAACATAAAATAATAAATAAACTATAACATGACATTGAATAAACAAAACATAAGAAATCCTTGGACTTAAGGATCCCTTTCCTTGAGCTTGGGAAACACATATGAAGCCCTTCACCTTAGAAATATCCTTTATGCATCCATAACCTACACTTTTTTTTAAAAAAAAAAGGTGAAGAAGAATGGTGTTAGTACAAGAATGCACTAAGTATGGCAATCATGCAAAAACATGCATTTAAAGAGGACATTTTGTTAGAAACAATGCGTCGTGCCTTTTAGTAAAACTTCTTGAAACATTAGTACAATAGTACAACATAGCTCATGAACATCATATGTAGATGTACAATATTCACAACATCATATAAAGATACATATTACAATTAGGGCAAATTTAGCATTTTATAACATTACCTTGCTTTTACCTCAACTCCTAAGTAACCCTCTAGCGATACATGGTGCAATCCATGAATAGTGTCCCATTCTACCATTCACAATCAAGCATAACCTTAAGGCCAAGGTGAACATTCACACAACCTTCATTACTTCCAACATAAACATTCATAGAAACATAACATATCATCAGACTCATACTTCACATTCGACCCAACATACTTTATGGACCACATAGAAGACTCATTCAAAGATAACATACAAGTCAACACTACCAATGACATCCTAAGAGGCAATAGTCAACAATAGCACACTTGGACTTCACTACATAAAGACATCATAAGAAGTTTACCCATAATCCCAATCTAAGCCTACTAGTGCAATGTACATGTGAAGACCCATAACCTCTCACATAATAAGTAAAGCTACTAAGATATTACAAGAATAATCATTTACTTCATACATCAACATGAAAAATTTATTCAAGTACATGCATAACAAGAGAGACCTTCATTATATAATCAATAAGTCCAATGTTATGCATATAAGGTAAGACCACATCATATACACTCATTAGAACTCATACCATGCATATCATCACAACAAGTAGAGAACACTACAAATTCATGCATAAGAACATAAATATAGTCATATACATTAGAACACCTTCCTAGAACACCCTTCAAGAGCTACTTGTGCAATGCATAGGTAAAGTCCTATACCCTCACCTACACTAAGAAACATCCCTTAGGTTATCCTAGTTAGGGTCCTTACTTTACTTCCATTGTCCATTTTACTTTAGGAAAACTATATCCTTAACCGACACTACGAGCATGGGTTCTAAACATGGAATTTGGTGTTGTAGAACCTTACACCAAAGGAAGGTGTTTTACCTTGCCAAAGTAGAACATTAACATCATTCTAGCATATTAGGTGATATCACTTGCTAGATACTATGGGGCAAGCATAGTTTATTGAACTTGGAGGTGTATATGAAAACCCTCTTTATGCCAAATGGGGCATTGAAGCTATCCACCTCGTAAGAACTATGGTGAACCTACCTTCTCACATTGGGAAGGGACACCCCTCAACTTCATGTTCTCTCGGTATTAAGCTATGTTGCCTTTATTGAAAAGCCTTTAGTATCATTACTTTATAAAAAATAACCTTTAGGAGATTTAACCCCTCATATGCTAAGCTCATAGGTCATAGATGAGAATTCATCAACCTAATTCATGTGAGAAAACCTTTCACATAGACATAGCATATTCAAACACCATCTAGTTTAGGATACCCTTGAGAACACCTTTCAAGAGACCCTCCATTGACTAGATCATCATACATTCAATGGACATGTTTTCATGTGTGTGTATACATATATGTGAGCAAACCTTTTAAATTAACACCCTTATACCACAGAAGTTCATACTTCATTTCATTCATGCATAAGTGTATATGTGTAACTATATGAGAAATCTTTTACCTGAACACATTTATACACTACACATATTCATAACGTACTCATGCATTTATGTACATGTACATAGATTACAAACCTAGAAACTATCCTATCAAGGCACACATGTAAAATGCATAAACAAGGTCCCATACCTTTGTCCATACTAATAGACCTATCAAGTCATCCTAGTTAAGGGATACATAACATACTTCATGGACATATACTCTACATGTCACACCCCAAGCTACCAGCGAGACGTGGACACGAAACCTAGAACTATAAGTGATTTCAAGCTAACCCTACTGGCATGATAATGAGCATACTAAAGATAATAAACTAATGTGGAAGCTAAAGTCATAATTTAAAATGAAAAGATAGGGAATACCCATATTCTATAACTGAGATATTTTAAATACTGATGAGTTTAATAAAAAGAATATATTAACTCAATACCAAGCTGAAACTAACTATGTCTGAAATAAGCCTATATCTGACTAGAAATGTTGGGACAAGCCCCAGCTAAGTCTAGCAAAAACTGAAACCAAAATGACTAAAATACTGAAATGAACTCATGACTATTGTCCTCGAAGAATGAGGACTCACCACTGTATCTGCTGAACTGGAGATCGGAAATCGATCTAAGTGCGATCTGGATGCTGAAAACCTTAACCTACATCATGAGAAGATGTAGTGCACGTATGCGTCAGTACTTGAAGGTACTGAGTATGTAAGATAGAGTAAAGCTTAAATAAAACATAATTGAAGAAGCACAAAAGCAAGTATAATAATTTTAATATGATACACTGAATTCTGGGCTAACTGGATGCAATGACCAAATTTATAACATACTAAGACTGGATGATAACTGATCTGTAAATATGGTCAATGCAATAGAGTCTAACTGAATTGTGGGAGCTACTAATACCGACAATGAAACCACATGAGCTAAATGTGGAGTCCGATGTATACACCCCATTGAGAGGACCCAATATACCCTGCCAAAGGTATAAAGGCATGCTGGCGTGATCATTAAACTGATGCCCGCATATGGGACTTACAATCTACTTGGCTAGTAGTTCTGGGACTAATTGGGTATGTTGAACCCTAATCCAACTCGGTATTATGATACTCCTAATGAATTATGTAATTAACTGATTAAGACTAAGTTTTTGTATATACTGGATAGCTCAAAACTGAACATGCAAACTGAGAATGCAACAATTAATCTGGTAATCATGCATTTATATCTGAGGCATGTATATCTAAAGTAATTGAAATGTCTGACCTAGCATGTGTAATTCAAGAACTAAAGAAATACATATCTAGGGTTCTGAAAATCATGCAATAATCTGAGTAATAACATGATAATCTGATTTGGAACATATAATTAATAAATTCATGAATGAAGTTCTAGAAACCCTAGGTCTAATCATGATATGGGAATTGTTAGAATATGAATAAGTATTTCTTACATAGAATAGGAATTTGAATAGGAATAAGAATGGAATTCTAGTTGGAAAAGTTTTCCAATGTAGTGTCTATAAATAGGGTCTTCATGTAACAATTTAGATGCGCAATCCAATAATATTTTCTCCATTATTTCTCACATGGTATCAGAGCATTAGTGAGAAACAAACAATTCAATTTTCGGTGACGTTTTCAGTGACGTTTGGGACTGATTTTATTATTTTTTATTCTGTGGGTGTTGTGCAAAAACCAATACCACCATGAGGCTCGGAAACCTCATCTGACAAAACCCCAGCCAAAACCACCGGAAAACAGCATCGCACGCGCCCTCACGCGCCGATCAAAGGTGGTAGATTCCGGCGAGATCTGGCTTACGCGGCGCGTGAGAACTTTCCCGGCCATAGTCTTTGAGAATTTTTTTGACATTTGGGGTCGTCCAGACATTCTGACCGCACCCATACCATTTTTTACCATTTTTATTTAGATTCGATCAGCGAAATTAGGGTTTCGGTGATTTTCGGGCAGTTTTTGGCGCGTGAGTGCTGTTTCGATCTTTTTTTTTAGTTTCTCTCTTCTGTTAGGGTCGTCCAGTGTTTTCGGAAGAACCCATACAGTTATCTCCAGATCCGATCACTGGAATTAGGGTTCTGGTGATTTTTTTGGCAGTTCCCAGCAAAATCAGATTTTTCAGGCCACTGTGGGCAGATTCGGGCAGCTTCCAATATTTTCAGACTCGTGTAGCAGCTTCCGGCTTTTCCCAGCGTACATACAAATCCATGGAGAATAGACGGGGGAGTGAACGTTTGAAAAATTTTGATCTAAGTGTAGTCATTGTCATAAACCTGGACACACTCGTGACATATGTTTTATTTTGCATGGTCGACCACCCAGTTATGATCATGTTGTTCTAAAGGAATATATAGAGTTCCTTCAGTATTGTGCAAATAAACAAGCGTCTCCACAAGTATTTTCGGTTACAAAACCTAATGTTTCTGTTGCACGTAATTCTTTTACTTGTATATCACAGTCTAACACTCTTGGATCATGGGTCATAGACTCGAGGGCTTCTGATCATATCAGTGGTAATAAATCACTTTTGTCTGATATAGTTTATTCATAATCTCTTCCAGCTATTACATTAGCCAATGGGATACAAACAAAAACGAAAGGGGTTGGAAAAGCCAAACCTATATCTTCTGTCACTCTTGACTATGTTCTTTGTGTCCCTGGTTCTCCTTTTAATCTAGCATCGGTTAGTCGTTTGTCGAAAGCCCTACATTGTAGCATAAGTTTTTTTGATCATTTCTTTCTCATGCAGGACCGCGGTACGGGATAGACAATTGGAACAAGATATGAGTCACAAGGCCTTTACTATCTTACCACTTCTAATTCTTTAACAACATGATCTGTTACAGATTCCCCAGGTCTAGTTCACAAATATTTGGGACACCCAAGTCTATCCAAACTGCAAAAGATGGTGCCTAGTTTGTCTGGTTTATCCACATTAGATTGTGAGTCGTGTCAACTTGGGAAACACACTCGTGCTACATTTTCTCGTAGTACTGAGGGTCGTTCAGAGTGTATTTTTTCATTAGTTCATTCTTATATTTGGGGTCCTAGTAGAGTCAGTTCCCCCTTAAGATTTTGTTATTTTGTTAGTTTCATTGATGATTATTCGAGATGCACTTGGATTTTCTTAATGAAAGATCATTCTGCGTTATTTTCTATTTTCAAAGGTTTCTTTGCTGAAATACAAAATAAGTTTGGTGTTTCTATTCATACTTTCCGTAATGATAACGCCTTAGAATACTTATCATCCCAATTTCAGGAATTTTTGTCTCACCACGGAATCATTCACCAAATATCTTGTCAATACACACCTCAACAAAATGGTGTCGCAGATAGAAAGAATAGGCATCTCATAGAGACTGCTCTCACTCTCCTCATTGAATCCCATGTTCCACTGCGTTTTTGGGGCGATGTAGTCCTTTCCGTTTATTATTTAATTAACAGAATGCCCTCTTCTTCTATTCAAAATCAGGTTCCACATTCCATACTGTTTCCTCAGTCACATATCTATCCAATCCCCCCTCGTGTCTTTGGGAGCACATGCTTTGTTCATAATTTAGCCCCAGGAAAAGATAAATTAGCTCCTGTGCCCTCAAATATGTCTTTGTTAGTTACTCTAGAGTTCAAAAAGGTTATTGTTATTATTCACATGATCTTCATCGATACCTTATGTCCAGTGATGTTACATTTTTTGAGTCTCAACCTTACTATACATCTTCTGATCATACTGATGACTCTACGGTCTTACCTATACCTCAAGTTTTACCTGTGATAACCTTTGAGGGATCTATAGTTACGTCTAGATATCCAGTTACAGTGCCACCACTACTAACTTACCATCGCCGTTCACTTCCTACCCTAGTCCCAGATGATTCATGTCATGCGCCAGACCCTGCTCCTACTGCGGACTTGCCTCTACCTAGCCCACCGCTTGCACTTCAAAAAGGTATACGATCTACTTGAAATACTAACCCGTATTATACCTTTTTAATTTATCATCGTCTATCATCACCGCATTATGCCTTTGTGTCGTCTTTGTCCTCTATTTCCATTCCTAAAACTATAAGTGAAGCACTTTCTCATTCTAGATGGAGGCAGGCTATGGTTGATGAGATGTCTATTTTACATAAGAGTGGTACTTGGGAGCCTGTCTCCCTTCCTGCAGGTAAATCTACTGTTGGTTGTCGTTGGGTTTATGCAGTCAAAATTGGTCCAGATGGTCAGGTTGATCGACTTAAGGCTTGCCTTGTCGCCAAAGGGTATACTTAGATATTTGGGCTAGATTATAGTGACACTTTTGCTCCTGTGGCTAAAATAGATTCCTATCTATGGTTGTCGTTCGTTATTGGCCTCTTTATTAGTTGGACATAAAGAATGCTTTTCTGCATGGTGATCTTGAGGAAAGAGTCTATATGGAGCAACCACCTGGTTTTGTTGATCTGGGGAGTGTAGTAGCCTTGTATGTCGATTGCGTAGGTCACTCTATGGTCTGAAACAGTCTCCTCGAGCTTGGTTTGGGAAGTTCAGCACAGTAATTCAGGAGTTTGGCATGACTCATAGTGGAGCTGATCACTCTGTGTTTTATCGACATTCTGCACCAGGTCGATGTATCTATTTGGTTTTTCATGTTGATGATATTGTTATCACTGGTAATGATCAAGATGGTATCATCGATTTAAAGCAACATCTTTTTAAGCACTTTCAGACTAAAGACGATTGAAGTATTTTCTAGGTATTGAGGTTGCTCAGTATAGATCAGGCATTGTTTCTCTCAACGCAAGTATGCCTTAGACATTCTTGAGGAAACAGGAATAATGGGATGTAGACATATGGACACTCCAATGGATCCGAATGTTAAACTTCTTCCAGGACAGGGGGAGCCACTTACTAATCCTAAAAGGTATAGACAACTTTTTGGAAAGTTTAAATTATCTCATGGTGACTAGACCAGACATCTATTTTCCCATGAATGTTGTAAGTCAGTTTATGACTTCCCCTTGTGATAGTCATTGGGAAGCAGTTGTTCGTATTCTTCGATATATAAAGTCAGCCCCCGGCAAAGGACTACTCTTTGAGGATCAAGGTCATGAGCATATGATTGGATATACAGACGTTGATTGGGCAGGCTCACCCTCTGATAGACGTTCGACATCCAGAGATTGTGTTTTAGTTGGAGGTAATTTGGTGTCGTGGAAGATTAAGAAACAAAATGTGGTTGCTCGATCTAGTGCAGAATCAGAATATCGAGCAATGACGACAGCAACTTGTGAGTTAGTTTGGCTCAAACTAAAATTTGGCAAAATTGATCAGATGGAGCTTGTGTGTGATAATCAAGCGGCTCTTCATATCGCATCAAATCTAGTGTTTCATGAAAGGACTAAGCACATTGAGATTGACTGTCACTTTGTCAGAGAAATGATACTCTCAGGAGATATTGTTACAAATTTGTGAAGTCAAATGATCAGCTTGCAAACATGTTCACTAAGTCTCTCACACGTCTTCATATTAATTACATCTGTAACAAGCTAGGTGCATATAATTTGCATGCACCAGTTTGAGGGAGAGTGTTAGAATGGGAGTAAGTATTTCTTACTTAGAATAGGAATTAGAATAGGAATTCTAGTTGGAAAGGGTTTCTAATGTAATGTCTATAAATAGGGTCTTCATGTAATAATTTAGAATCTAACTAAAAACTAAGGACCCAATGGGTGAAAGGAACCCACTAGTGAAATCCCACATACCTAGTGATGAAATACACGGATTAGATTTCGGGGCTGGAACTGCTGAAACCTTGTTGTATTCTTGAACTAGGGTTCTTGACCTTTTTCTCCTTTCTTGTATCGAATTTTCTAAGTTTTTTATTAATGATTTGACTTAGGTAAGTTTTAGTTATGTTTCTAGGCTTAAATTGAATAAACTCTGATGATTTAGGGTCAAAACGATGTTTGTCAGGGTTTAAACGAAGTAGGAAAAGACCAAAAGACCCCTGAGTTAATTACTGTCGGACCAAATGACGACCTAAACTGACTGGCTGTTGTTCAATCGACGGTCCGTGGTTTGAGTCCGTAGGTTGGGTCTTTTCGACAAGCCTTTACTAAAACGGGCATAACGTTTTACACAGAGGTCTTGGCGTCTATGGAAATCTAATTCAATTATCTATCTTTTGTAGGTCATGAGATACCTAAATCATTTTTTGCTAAGAGTTACGATTATTTGAAGTTGACCCAACACCCTTTTACCCCTAACTGTCTGCTAAATTATACCTATGGTCGTACCTATGGTCCGTAGGTCCATCTACGGACCGTACTGGTCAATCGTGGTTCTTGTCAGAGAGTGGGTGAATGGGGTCTTGATCGACGGACACAGACTATGGACCGTAGTCTGACCTACGGACCGTAGGTCCATCTGTCATTCGACACTTAGTCAAATTTTCTAGGCTATGTTTTGGGAGAGTTTCAGTCAGAAACGACGGATGTGCAGTGCGGGCCGTGGGTCAGGCTACGGTCCGTCGATGGTATCCACGATTGCACCTGCACAATTTTGAAAAGATGATTTCTGGTCTGTTCTAGATACAGGGTGTTACACTACATGCATAGTAGTAGACACAAGTGCATATGAGAATACCTTTTCATTAGACACCATGAGACTATACTACTTGTAAGCATGCATGAGGTGTGTGTTTGTACATTGGACAATAGGATCAAATAATTGAAACAATCCTAACATTTAGGAAGCCACCTGACAAAGGTCCCAATACACATTCAAGTCCCCTAAGCCATAGACAACTCACATATAGACTAATAGGAATTATAGACCACACACAACAACATTATAACATAGGAGACAAGACATTTTCATTACTTGAATCGACTCCTAATCATGGTTAAGACCACACATTCATGTACAGGTTCATAGGTAGAGTTCATGCTACAGAAGAGTAACCAATCATCAATAGACCTCGACTATGTCAAACATATATACCCCTAACCCTAACATCTTCATTCACATATAGAAAACATTATCAATATAACCTAGATCATGAACTAGCATTGAAGACTAGGCATAATACTTCACATTGTGTGATCATCACAACCATACTTTCAAGATAAAATTTTCTTCAAGGCTGTGATCACATCACATATAGAATGAAAAGAAAGTATAAACCGCCACCATAAGTGGACCATACCACACAATGCCATACAAGTCCAATTCAACTACCAATTCTATACAAAGTAGAGTAGAATAGGGAAATCTTACCAATACTCCAAGCTTTGATCATCATTGATCAATTCCCAACAATTCATCATCAATTAACATCAAGGAATATAGAACTAAGCAATTCATTACATTCTAAACAATAATTCAATCATTATTTAATCAAGATCCAAAGACCCACATTATATCATAATTTGAGAATTAGGAAGATCATGAATTCTTCATGTAAATGGATTGAAATTCAACTTAAAATCATTTATTAATCATAAATTCATCATTATAATGCTTTTGAAATCAATTTGGCAATGAGCCCATGCCTAGATTGAAAAATTAGGAATTTTTGGTCTTTGAATCACTTTTGAAAATCCTTGATTGAACTCATTAGATAAATGGATAACTAAGGATGAAGGATAAACATACCTTATTGATTGAAGACCCATGAGAAATTTGGGAAGAAACCATGAAAATCCAACGCCTAGCTTGAACTTGAGTTTTCCCTCCAATGGAGGTTTGAGAGAATTTAGAGGAGAAGAGAGTTTTGGGATTTTTGATTTTCTTATTGGGTGTTGGGGTTTTGCCTTGGGAAATGGGTTACATAAGTTTTAAAACTGTTTATAACCGTCTCCCAATATTACCAAAACACCCCCACACTTATATGGACTTTTAGACATGTAAAACTTAACTTTCATTTTTGAAATCACCGTCGGGGAGCAAGTCCGCGACGCGGAGCTGTTTCCGCATGATTTTTGGAATTAATTCATAGAAAAGTAGAGTCCGTGTTGTGTCCATGACATGGACCAAAATTTTGGACCAAGGACACCCTATTCCGCAACGCGGACCCATTCCATTCATGAACAAAACATTGCTGCCTTGGGCAGCTTGTTAGCCCAAGGTTGGGTCCTCCTTAAGGACTCTTAGGGCGTTCCTTGGGGAGTCATGCCCGGGCTTTTCATACCTAATACACTCGTATACATTTTAGGGTCATATACTATTAACTTGAGCACCAAACAACACATGAACATGCCAAGTCACACCAAGACACACATGCACGCCTCAAGGCCAACTTTTGAACATCTCAGACGTTCTTGGACGTTTGACCTCCAAATGACTTCCAATCAAGGTAAATCACTTATTTGAATTATTTTAAAAAATTTTAGGCACATGTGAGGCTCTATGCACCTTAATTCATTTTGAGGGTCCTTACAATAATGATGCTAACTTTAGTGTCAGAAGTAGTCAATTCATAGTGGCTCCCATTATCCATAGAGGACACGTCATCTTGAAAATCCAAGCTAAGTCATTATCCATGGAAGAACACATCATCATTCCAATCCAAGCTAACATGAAAAATGTATATTCTCCTTGACAATTCAAGCTACCATGAAAATGTATTGTCTCCTTACAATTTCAAGCTACCATAAAAAGGTATTGTCTCCTTACAAATTCAAGCAATCATCAAAAGGTATCATTTCCTTACCAATTCAAGCTGCAATGAAAAGTTCTCATTACATATTCAAGATATCCTTGGAAAGGTATTACATTACCAATTTTAGATATACATGGAACGGTATTACATTACAAATCCAAGATATCCATGGAAAGGTGTTATATTACCAATCAACCTATCCATGGAAAGGTATTACATTACCAATCCAAGGTAGGTCTTATCATCATAACTCATACGTTCTTAGATTCAATTTAGGTTATCAAGCCTTTAGACCTACAATTATTCAATGTGAAAAACCTTTCAAATTCATAACACGAGCAATTCATGTGGGAACTATCCTTTCCATAATAATTACATTAATAATCAACAATTGATGACACAAGCTTTACTCTCGAAACATTATATCTCATAATTATCCGATATGCTTCACTCTCAAGAAATTATCATAATAATCTCATGAGCTTAAATATCAAAGCAACTCCTATCATAATTCATCAATCCTATAAGGATACATCTCAAACCCACAATTTCTCATTTCATGGAATAAAACCCAATTATATCAATTTCATCTTTCTAGACATGGTTTACGTATGAGTACATGTAAATTCACCATAAAAGCATGTAATTCTATCATTTCAATCATAAATATCACAATCCACTCAATTGGATCAACATTCATCAAGACCCACAACATTAGAAGAAAAATCGTAACTCAAAGTGGGGAATTTTTACTTTTCAATTGGGAAATCTTAGGGACTCCATAGAAGAAAGGATTCCATTGATGAAAAACCATAATAACTTGATGACAAAGCCCATAAATACTAGAGGATTGGAGACTTGACTTTGATCCTATCTTGAACTCTTTCTTCTTCTTTTTCTTCTTCTTCAATTTATAGAGAGAGATATATTTGAGATGAAAACATAGTTGGATTTAAAGTAACTTATATAAGGGTCCTATCTTGGGTAAAATTATATGAATTTGATTAAACTAAAACCAAAAAAGACCCATTTTCCCCTAAGCTTACATTGAATTGCCTCACCTTCACAAGAGGCTCCACGAGCGGTGGTGGCTTAAATGGACCGTGGTGGCAGCCATGGTCCTTGACCAGTGTCTTGGGTAGACACCTCCACCCCGAAATACCTAACTCTTTTCCACGACCCCTCCTACGATAGTGGACTTCACAAACCATCTAGTGGCTCGCCGGTAGGGTTATAATTTGGGTAGCCTTTAGGGAGTTGATTGTGCTACCTTCACGGGAACCACCACGAGCCGTGATGCCAACCACGAGTTGTCATGGTGCTCGTGGGAGATGATCCTCCATTGTCTAGCTACTGCTTAGGCTCCACGACCCTCAAAAGGAATCGTGGTTCCCTTCACAGTCTATGTGGGACTTCATGGAGGGTGCCAAGTCTCAAATCTCTAGTTCTAGACTTAGCACTTAGCACCTAGTTTATCCTACTAGATTCTGAGGTGTTACATTATATCCCCCATTTCCCCCTAAACTTACAGTGGATTGCCTCACCTTCACAAGAGGCTCCACAAGCCGTGGTGGATTAAACGGACTGTGGTGGCAGCCATGGTCCTTGACCAATGGCTTAACTAGACACCCTCCACTTCTAAATATCTAACTCTTTTCCACTACCCCTCCCACGACCCGTGTTGGACTTCACCAATCGTCTAGTGGTGTATTTAGAGGTGGAGGGTGTTACATTATATCACCCTTCAGAACATTCGTCCTCGAATGAAATTTCTAGACACCTTTCAGAAAGAAAAGACTCAATACTAGAAGCCCATCATGCATGTAACTCATCTAAATGCACAAACCTAGGAGAAAACATCGTCTCTAACCTTATCATACTCAAATGAAGGTAGGAGCTACATCTATATACCCAATATGCATGAAATTTCTAAACCACTCATGTCCATGTAGGAACTACCATCTCCAAGGTAAAAGCATGACCAACGCAATCACATGGAGTTTATATGCCATCTATACTCATTAATACATATCAAACGAGGAATTTATCAACTCCAAGATAAGGCATGTTCATCAATTCATCTCATGAAATTTATGGGAAACTCATACTTAATGCACTACACTATGAGGAAAATCAATCATATAAACTCATTTTCTTTCAAAACACAAGTTTTCTCCTGAACATGCATAACATAAGGAAATCATGGGAATATCTAAAACATACATGACTTCAAGCAAAGATCAAACCAGGAGGAACTCATTACCTCAAGCTAGATGAGGAGTAGAAGGAAGAGATGAGTATATTGGGACATCATATCGCTCTCGACCTCCCAAGTAGAACCCTCATCTTAATGACTCCTCCACAACACTTCCATGGAAGAAACTTCTTTATTTCTTAACTTGTTAACTTGCCGGTATAAAATCTCAACCGGAACTTCCTCGTAAGGAAGACTTTCATCAACTCCCATACCGTCTAAGGGAATTATAAATGTGAGATCTCCAACACACTTCTTATGAATAGCGACATAGAAAACCTGATCCAGGATGACAAATCATTAGGCAAATCAAGCTCATAAGCAACTTTACCAACGCATCCCAAAATTTTATATGGTCTTACATATCGGGGACTAAGCTTCCCTTTCATAGAAAACATTATTACACCCTTCATGGGTGAGATTTTCAAGTAAACCCAATCATGCATATCAAATTCAAGTCTTCTTATAATATCGACATATGACTTTTTTCGACTTTTAGTGATTCTCAACCTTTCTCTAATAAGTCAGACTTTCTCCATAGCCTCATAAACTAACTCGGGTCCTACCAAGGTAACTTTACCACCTGAAACCAACGTATTGGAGATCTACACCTCCTACCATAGAGAGCCTCAAATGGATTCATTCCAAAACTAGAGTGGTAGCTATTATTATAAGAAAACTCAATCAATGGAAAGTGATCATCCCAATTTTCCTTAAAATTGATGACACATGCTCTCATATAAAATTTGGATAGTACGCTCTGCTTTCCCATCAGATCGTGGATGAAAAATCGTGTTTAGGTTTACTTAGTGCCAAGCCCATTTTGGAATGACGTCCAAAATTGAGAAGTAAACTGAGAACCTCTATCAAAAAGATAATGGACAAGGGCACTCCATGAAACCTTACCATTCCCTATAATATAACTTAGCATATTCTTTCGCCGAATAATAAACCTTGGCGGGCATGAAATGATCCGATTTCATCATTCGGTCTACTATAACCCAAATCAATTCATATTGTCGCCTAGTACGTGGAAACCTTACTCTAAAGTCTATATTCAACTCTTCCCACTTCCAAGTAGGAATGCTAATGTCTTGGGATATACCCCCCGGTTTTTTACGCTCAAATTTCACTTAATGGAAATTTGGACACTTAGCCACAAGTCCCACAATATCTTTCTTCATCCTATTCAACCAATAGACCTCCTGCAATTCATTGTACATATTGGTTTCTCCCTAGTGAATGGAGTACTGATAATTATATATGGACTTGTCTCAAGATTTGTTCCCTTAAGTCATCAACATTCAAACCACATAAACAATTCTGATATCTAAGTTCACCATCTCCCCCTTGAGAGAAAGCCTTAATGGACTTTCTAAGTATCACTTCTTTCAATTCCATCAAAATTAGATCAATACATTGATTGGACTTCACATCCACCACAAAAGACGATTTTAACCCATTATGAACTATAAAAAGACTTTTTTGTGGAATCAACTAATTAAACATTAAATCGGGCCAATCTAAGTACATCTCATACCAATTTCATCTTATCTTCTTCTATATTTGCAACATTACCCATTGATAATCGCTATGAGCATTTGCTACTACATTTGCTTCACCAAGGTGATAGAGAACACTCATATCTTTCAATGACTCAAGCCATCATATTTGGGAAGATTCATATCTTTCTTGTTAAACAAATATTGTAGACTCTTGTGGTCGGTAAACACATCTACATGCACACATACAAATATTGCCTCAAAATCATTAAAGTAAAAACCACCGCCACTAATTCAAGATCGTTGGTCAGATAATCTTATCATGAACCTTAAGTTGCCTTGAAGCATAGCCAATAACCTTACAATTTTCATAAGCACACATCCTAGTATGATTCTCGAGGCATCACAATATACAACAAAACCATCTATCCCTTCTGCTAGTGTTAACATTGGAGAAGAAGTAAGTCTATCTTTTAGTTCTTCAAAAGTCTTGTCACATGCTTCAGACCATATGAACTTAGCCTTCTTTTGAGTCAAATCGGTTAATGGAGGAAAATCCCTCAAAAAACTTTTGTAATAACCGGCTAAACCCAAAAAACATCTAATGTTTGAAAGTGATAGAGGTCTAAGCCAAATCTTAACCGCATGAATCTTCTTAGGATCTACCTCAATACCCTTACTTGAAACAATATACAAGAAAAGCTATGGGCCTTAGCCAAAACTCACACTTGCTAAACTTTGCAAAGAGTTATTATTTCTTAAGGATTTGCAACACAATCCTCAAATGATTAATGTGGTCATCTTCACTCCTTGAATAGATCAAAATATCATCAATGGACACGATTATGAACATAACAAGTTATTGTCTGAACACCCTATTCATCAAATCTATAAATGTTTTGTAGCATTAGTAAAACCGAACAACATCAACAAAAACTCATAGTGGCCATATAATGTTCTAAAAGGAGTCTTTGAAATATCACCACTTTTACCCCTCAATTGGTGATAAGCCGACCTAAGATTAATATTAGAGAAGCGGCTAGCCCATTTGAGTTGGTAAAATAAATCATCAATCCTCGGAAGAGGATACTTATTATTAATGGTCACCTTGTTCAATTGCCAATAGTCAATACGCATATGAAGTGAACAATCTTTTTTATTAACAAACAAAAGAGGAGCACCCCATGGAAAGATACTCAGTCAGATGAAACCCTTCTTCAACAAGTCTTTCCGTTGCTCCTTTAATTCCTTAAGTTCTATGAGAGCCATCCTATAAGAAGGAATAGTAATAGGCTGCATTTCTGGAACAAGGTCAATAACAAACTCTATTTCTGTTTTGGGAGGAATATCAGGTAAATCATCTGGGAATACTTCTGGAAACTTACTAACAATAATAACCGACTCAAGATTGGGGTTTTTTAACACTTCAAAAATGTGTAGACTCAACTAAGCTAAAATGAATGGGGTAAGAGTCTTGAGAAAGGGTAAGGGCCTAAATCACTTACGAAAAAGTGAAGGATATTTTAAAAATGGACCAATTTGCAATGGGGAAACACCATCTACCAAGCCATTTGTCGATCAGTCAAAAGGACCCTCTCTCGGCTAGTGTGCAGCCCCCCTTGGACTAGATATTGGAACTTTAGGTTAGCTAGGTCAGGGCTCCCAACCTACTTGGTGCATCACCCATGAGAAATGCCCTTCGAGGGAGCATTCTGTAATATTAGGCGAGCTAAGGATCCATTAGGCGTGTTGCCTAGTGCCCTTGGCAAGCCAAGGGATCTATTAGGCAAGCAAAGTCATGAAGGGTGGGAAAAAAGTAAATTGAATCTTAAAAGGGTCTCTAGTTTTCTTCCAAAATTCAACCCACATTATTTTACTCTTTTCCTAATAAGTATATAAGCTTTTTAGACACGAATCCCCCCTCACCCCCCCCCCCCAAATTAAGCCACTCTTAAAGAATCAAAACAAAAACCCAAGAACTTCATCTTCTACACAATATTTCACTCTCTATAAACTCAAAGAAGAAGAGTAGACTTGAAGGTAGAATTTGGCAAATTAAAGGTTACTTCCTTAAATTTCTTAGAGATTCTTAATCAAGGTATGATGGATTTTCATCTATGGGTAGTATTTACCCATAGAGTCCCTCCAAAACTTGATTTCAAAACTTACAATTTACCCCAAAACCTAGGGTTTCAATCTAAGTCATGGGTTCTCATTCCAAACGTTTTTAAATTGCTTATTTATGGTTGATTATGGTGTATTATGGTTGAATTAATGACCAATTGTTGACTTATGATAAAATTCCCCCAAGAAACCCATGAATTCCCTATATTGCTAAATTGTGAATTTATGATATGGCTTGATTGATTATGCAAGTTTTCAATTGATTATGTTTATGTTGATTGAGTTAGTGAATCATGATAATCCCCTATTTAATGTAGTTATTCTAGAAGGTTGGGTTGAGTTTGATTTATAACATGGCAAATTATGTGGGTTTGTGCATGTTGATGAGGATTATGTATGAGTTTATTATTCACTTAGATAGTGAAGATACTATGATTATCGTGGAATTGTGGTATTGTTGAAATTATTCTCCCCATGCCCTTATACATAACTATGCATGAAATGTCTATGAATATTATAATGTTGTTGTGTTGATTGAAAGACTATTTTTCGTTAACACACTATAAACATGATGTGAAAGATTTACTCACATATTGATGGTTCTAAGGTTAAAAGGACATTCTCACCTAATGAATCTATGAGTTATTATGATATAATATTGGTTTCAGTGTCTAGTGCATTAGTTCATGAACAGAAACTAAAGCAAAAACCTAATATTAATTTTAAGAGAATTATTCTTAACACCGAGTGATTTGAATATGAGATGGATGCTTTTATGATAGTTAATCCGAATTCCCAATAATAGTTGTCCAATGAGATGTAAACCTTTTACTTTAGTTAGTCCAGTTTTCTAGTAGAAATCTCCTTATCTCATAACTATGTGCCCACATAGGTCTTTAGCTAGTGGATCCACCTAAAATCTAATATATGGGTTCTACCTTAGGAAAGTTGGACACCTTTTTCCATTGTGTGGTTAAGATGTCGGATTCCATGTAGCTCACATGGTCTATGTCAGTTAAGGATATATTTACCTATATGACAAGAATATGAATTATGACAAGAATATGAACATGAACTATAACTATTACTTCTTAAGATAAACTACTTAGAATGAGTGGGGGTATGGGAATCCATTTGTGCATTGCACAAGTAGGCTTCAAGAGTGATGTCGGTGAGGTTCTTTTATGCTATTAAGACTCATGAATTATGCATGTATGATGTGTATGGTTGTCATGAGTGAATTTACTTGTTTTATGTTAATGAACATGAAGATTCCTTGTTCTTTAGTAATATCTATGGATGAGGATAAGTTATGGTTATTGTGGCCTAAAGGTGATACTTAGCTTTAGATAGGATTATGAGATCTTGTCTACGCATTTCACAAGTATGGATTAGAGTTGGTTTGACTATGTATTAACACTATTGTGCATAATGGATTTGATAAGGTGCATGGTTTCAACTAAAATGTCCCTTTTTGGCATGATGTAATGATATTTATGTTTGACTCCAAGCTTCGTACATTTTTTGTGCTAACCCATATTTTCTACCTTTTTTGACAAATTGTAGGTCTGGGTTGTTGAAGTTGCTTCTCTTTGGTTGAAGGCTTGAATTGATTCTCTCCTTGCCTTGGTAAGTCTTGATGGTTTGAGGATAAGAGTTATTCTTTCTAGTTTCCGTTTGTCAAGCTCCTATTGATGCGGGTACTATGAAACTATGGAAATAAGGCCGAATCTCCAAATACTAACCCAAGCCATGACGAACCAAGTCAATAGTGATACTAGGACCCATGTAAACCCCAATCCAAGTACAAAAGCTTCAAGGATAAGGGATTTCACAAGAGTAAATCCTCCTATTTTTTGGCTCCAAAGTGGAAATGGGTTTATTGATAAGATGTATAAGGTGCTTGATACTGTGGGGGTGTCTCCACAAGATAAGGCGGAAATAGCCACCTACCAATTGAAAGATGTGTCTCATGTTTGGTATGATAAATGGAAGGGTGAGAGACTCGTAGAAGCGGGTCCGGTAGATTGGGAATTGTTCAAGTCTGTCTTCTTTGGTAGGTTCTTTCCCATAGAGTTGTGGAATGAAAGACGAAAGAATTAATCAACCTTGACCAAGGAAGTATGAGTGTGAAAGAATATGACCTTAAGTTCATCCATGTGTCTAAATATGCTCCAACCTTGGTGGCGGACTCTAGGGCCAAGATGAACAAATTTGTTATGAGGATATCCGACTTGGTAGTCAATGAACCTCGTTCGACAATGCTCACCCCAAGTATGAATATTTCATGTCTTATGGTTCATACCAAACAAATTCAGGAACAAAAGCTCAAGCAAGTAAATACGGAAGTGAAGAGAGCAATATCCGATGATGGAAATTCTTCCAAAGGTAAATTTGAGTGTCAATGTAGATTAAAGTTCAAGAAGAGGTTCTCCAACCAAGGCTACTATAAATATCCAAGGTTCAACAAATATAGGGTTTCTAGCCCTAAACAATAAGAAAGTAGTAGTTGTGGTTCTTATAGTGATAGGCCTAATTACAGAAAGTGTGCTAAGAAGCATGATTGTAACACTCCGAAAGTTCCATGACTTATCCTAGAGCCTCACCTATTAAATAGTGGTTAAAATGATGTTTCCAGACCTATATTAATGTAATAAACTTAACTAAAAAAGGTTATAGCTAAAACGACAAAGAAATACCTTGACGTTTGGAAACTAGCTTAATTGAACTAGTAGACGTCCCCATGTTGGTGAAGGTTTGCGAGTGTCATATGAAGTCTAAAATTTGTAAAAAGACTTTAAATATCTAAAATATAGTATACAGGGTCAAAATTTCCATTAAAGACTCCCAAGGACCACCCGAAGGGTACTTAAGGAGGACCCGAACATTGGCAAGCAGGACGCCAAAGCAGTCTGCGTGCAGCCAAGATTTGAAGGGTGTCACGCGTCGCGCAGCTTATACTGGATGGGAAAAATTTGCACCGCAACGCCGGGTCTACACGATCCTCACTGCCTCAACCCGGATTTTTGAAAAAATATTTGAAATTGACCCCGCGACGCGTAGCAACTTTCTAGATTCGTTCGCGTCATTTTTTTAGTCAAATTGACTTCACAAAAAGACCCAATTTGATGAGGGTTATTTTGGATAATTTAGGGAAAGAATATATATTGGTTTTAGGTCATCTTTAAGACATTTTAACCCACTCAAATCAAATCCCAAAGAGAAATCAAAATCACTCTCATCTCTCTCCCAAATTCTCCCTTTCCTAAAGATTCCACTAAAGAAGATTAAGAAGGTCAAACTAGGTATTCAATATTCAAGATTTCTTCTACAATTATTTAAGAATTAACAAGTTATAGAAGCTCTTCACTCTTGGGAGCCCTTTCCCCAAGAGGTTTGTTTAAAATATGATTTCCATGTTCTTCAAAAAATGGGTTTTCTTCCATATTCGTAATTTGTCTTTCAAATTGATTTCTTATGATGTCGCATTGATTATTATTGATATATTATGGTTAAATTATGGTTAATTGCTTTATTTCTTGGTCTTTGACCTAGTTTTCATGAATGACCAAGACTTGCCCCTTTTCCCTAACCCTAGATATGAATTAAACTTGTAGATGATTAGAGTTGATGGAATTGATTATAGTATTGTTTAATTCACTATATTATGATGAAAATAATGTGGATTTTTAGGTAATTATGATGTATTGATGGTAATATCTTGAAGAAGGTCTTATGAAGGCTATGTGGTAAGACTTTGTGATCTTGATCCTTTACTTCAATAACGATGGATTATACTTGATGATGATGTGAAATTGAGGTATTATATGTTATTAGATTTATACTATGATGTTATTACTATATGATGCCTTAATATTTATAGGATGGCTGTGAGGTCTTGATAGGGATATGATCATGCAAGTTTGAGTGTGAACTACTTGTGTGCCTTATTATGAATTGATTATGATGACTTCACTAATGATGGTGTGGATGAATAGTAGTTCTCATTCTATACCAATTGAGCTAATGACATGACTATACAAGGTGTTATTCTCTATTACCTATACTATGGTTGACTTAAAGTCTTATGAAAAAAGGGCTCTAGCTGAACACCGAGTGAACTAGTAGTGAGGAGTATCCCTTTCCAAGTAGGGAAGGTAGGTTCACTATATTCTCATGAGATATATTTTACAATGTCAATGGCATAAAGAGGGTCTCTACAAAATCTCCTAAATCTTGAACTATGTTGCCCCTATAGGAATACTAGCTAGTGGATAAACCTAGAGGCTATGTACATCTTTGGTTCTACCTTGGCAAGTAGACCACCTTCTTTTGGTGTAGTGTTTCATGACATCGGATTCCACATTTAGCTCATATAGTGTATGTCGGTTAAGGCAATTATTCCCTAAAGTAAAATGAATGACTAAATGTAAATGAAGATAGACATTGATTAAGATGACTTGAGGGGTGTACTTAGGATAATTAGGGGTATGGAACTCTACATAGATATTGCACATGTTAACTCTAAAGGGAGTCCTAGGATATGGTCTTATGCATTATGATGTCATGTAATATGAAATGTTGACTTTATATGATGACACTCTTATATGATGTTGCTATGTTGATGAACATGTTATTGGTCTAAATTGATATATGTGGTGATGACTATATATGATATATGATATATAAAGCAAAACATTACTTATGGTCTCCAATCTTGTTTACTTGATTATGTGGGGTTATGAGGCTTCTTATGAGCATTACACTTGTAGGCTTGGGATGGGATTGTCGGTAAGGGTTTTACATGATATGTTGATATGAACTATTGAACATGATATGTTGATATGATTCTTATGTTTATGTGTCTTTGGTTATGGACATGTTTTATGTTATTGTGATCCTTATATTGTATATGCTCTCTTGTATGTGCATTAAAGGCTTTCCAAATGACATAGCATGTTTTCAAAAGAAATGGTCCCTTTCATGCATGCTTTCAAATGTTTTATGTGCATTGTTTCCATACTTAGTACAAGTGGTATACGAACCCATATCTCCTATATTTTCTACAAATATGTAGGTTCCAGCCATTGAGTTTCTAGGAGGCCTATTGAAGAAGACTTGGATCTCTTTCTCCAAGTGTTGGTAGGTCCTCATGTTTGGGGATGTTACCTTTTTCACATTCTAGCTTTGTAATAATATTGTCCTAAGACATTGTTCTTTCCATTCTTATTTCAGACATTGTTGTAAGCCTATATGGCGTATTGAAGTTGTAATGGATAAGTCCAATATTGTACTCGTCTAGATGGTTTTATGTGAGACGATATTATTAGACTATCTTTTGTATATGGATTATGTTGTCTAATAGAGAAGCCTAAGTAAGCTTCTTATGCGAGGAGTCTAGGTAAACTCCCTATACAATATGTGATAAGTATAAGTACAGTTCACTACGTATATGTAAAAGTTTTAATTTTTTCGTATTTTAGACTATGATGTTTAATGATGAATGTTAAGGGCTTATCTAAGTCCTCTTCGAGGATGACGATGCTGGTTACATCTAGGGGTGCTCCCCGGATATGACAAACTTTGTATCAGAGCATGAGGTTAAATAACCCTAGCATTGATGTCTCATTAAACCACGTCTATATAGATTCTTATTCATAATTGTTAAGCACGTCACACTTATGAATGAGAGACTATGTGATGCTTAGGAAATTCTCATCCTCTTGGTATTCCTAGTTCGTGCTTCTAGAGTCTTAAATCTATGTGTTCTTTTCACCTAACCCTCTTATTGTGGTTATAGGTATGACTACTAGAAGGGAATCCACAAGAAGAGTTGAGGAAGAAAATGCTAATGTGGGAGATCCCCCTCATGACAACCAAGCTCCTCCGCAAGGCAATCAAGTTCCTCCATAAAAGCAAGCTACTTTGGATAACCAAGCTCCAGTCATTCCTCCACCTATGGCAGATGGATAGATAAGGACGAATTTTCTAAGTTTGTATCAAGATATGACTACTCAAGCACATGCGGTGACTACTCAAGTGAAATCCATGAAGGCTCAAGCAAATCGGGATGTTGGACCCTGAGTGAACCCAAATGCTGGTACCATGGCTTCACGTTTGAGAGACTTCACTAGGATGAATCCTCTTATGTCCTTTGGTTCTAAGGTTTATGAAGACCCCCAAGACTTCCTTGATGAGGTCTACAAGATCTTGTTTTCTATGGGGGTGAGTTCTAGTGAGAAGACCGAGTTAGCCGCCTATCAACTCAAATATGTAGCTCAATTGGTTCACAGAATGGAAGGATAATAGGGCTCTAAGAGGTGGTCCGGTGACTTGGGAGATCTTTAAGGCCTTTCTTGATATGTTCTTTCCTAGAGAGCAAAGGGAAGCTAAGGTAGAGGACTTCATCAACCTTCATCAAGGAGGTATGAGTGTGAAGGAATACTCCTTGAAGTTTATTAAGCTATCCAAATATGCTTCCTCTTTGGTTTCCAATGCTAGGGATGAAATGATTTGTTATGTAAGGGGCGTGTCTGAAGAGCTTGAAGAAGAATGTCGCGCGACAATGCCTCATGACAATATGGATCTTTCTAAGTTGATGGTTCATGCTCAACAATTAGAGGAGAGTCAGCTAAGGAAGAAAAATAGGGATGCTAAGAAAGCAAGATCTTTTGAAAGTGGTTCCTCTAAGGGTATGCTTCACATTCAAGACAATCCTAGGTTCAAGAAGATGTTTTCTAATAAAGTTCCCTCTAAGTTCCCCAAGGCTCGCAATGATAGGGTGTATAACCCAAAATCTCAAAAGGGAAGAGGTGTTGACTCACCAAGTGAAAAACCAACTTGTGGAAAGTGTGGTAAGAAGAATAGAGGTGAATGTCTTGTAGGATCGGATAATTGCTTTGGTTGTGGAATTAGTGGCCACAAAGTGAGAGATTGTCCTAATGTGAGGGGTCAAGAGAAGGGAAACAGCCAAGCTCAATCAAGTTGTCCTACCTCTGAAGTTCCAAAAAGGAGTCGCTTTTATGAACTCAAGGCAAGGGGTGAACAAGAGAGTTCTCCTGATGTGGCGACCTGTATGTTACAAGTCTTTTATATTAATGTTTATGATTTACTTGATTCCGTTTCTACCTTGTCTTTTGTTAGTCCTTTGGTAGCTAGAAAGTTTGATGTACTGCCCGATATCCTAAGTGAACCTTATATGGTGTCTACCCTAGTGGGTGATTCGGTTGTTTCAAAAAGGGTATACGGAATTGTCCTATAATGTTGTCCAATAGAGTTACTCTTGTTGATTAAGTAGAACTTGACATGTTTGATTTTGATTTCATTTTGGGAATGGATTGGTTGCATGCTTGTTTTGCTTCCATAGATTGTAGAACAAGGGTAGTCAAGTTCAATTTTCCAAATAAGCCCTTTTTAGAGTGGAAGGGGGGAAATTCTATTCCTAAAGGTAGAATCATTTCGTGTCGAAATGCTTGTTAGATGATAGTGGTGAGGATCAAAGGTTTAGTCCAAGATTCCTCCTATTGAGTTGGTCCCTGTAATGAGGAAATTTTTGAAGGTCTTTCCTAATGATCTTCCAGGAATTTCTCCGAACGGGAAATTGACTTCGATATTGACTTATTATCGGATACGAATCCCATTTTAATTCCTCATTATCGGATGGCTCCGGCCGAATTGAAAGAGATGAAGGTTCAACTCAAAGATTTACTAGGCAAAAGTTTTATTCAACCTAGTATTTCTCCATGGGGTGCTCCGGTGTTATTTATGAAAAAGAAGGATGGTACACTTAGGATGTGCATTGATTACCGTCAACTCAATAAAAACACCATAAAGAACAATTATCCCTTCCCTAGGATTGATGATTTGTTTCATCAACTCCAAGGTGCGAGTTACTTTTCAAAAATTGATTTGAGATCGGGATATTACCAACTTAGAGTGAGAGGTGAGGACATTCCTAAAACGGCTTTTTGAACTAGGTATGGTCATTATGAGTTCAGAGTCATGTCTTTTGGGTTGACTAACGCCTCTGCTGCATTTATGGACCTAATGAATAGAGTGTTCCGAGATTACCTTGATGCATTTTTAATTGTCTTCATTGATGACATCTTGGTATATTCTAAGTATGAGGATGAGCATATGGGCCATTTGAGGGTTGTATTGCAAGTCCTCAAGGAACAACAACTCTGTGCTAAGTATAGTAAGTATGAGTTTTGATTAAGATTGGTTGCATTTCTTAGCCATATTATCTCAAGTGAGGGTATAGAGGTTGACCCTAAGAAGACGGAAGCGGTCAAGAATTGGCCTAGACCTCTAACTCCCACCGACATAAGAAGTTTTTTGGGTCTAGCCGGGTACTATATAAGGTTTGTCGATGGATTTGCATCCATTGCATCTCCTTTGACAACTTTGACCCAAAAGAAAGTGAAGTTTGAGTGGTCGGAAGCTTGTGAAAGAGGCTTCCAAGATTTGAAAGATAAGCTTACCTCCGGTCTGGTGTTGACCTTACCGGAGGGTAATGAAGGTTTTGTGGTGTATTGTGATGCTTCCCAAGTAGGTTTGGGGTGTGTCCTTATGCAACATGGCAAGGTGATAGCTTATGTTTCTAGGCAACTCAAGGTGCATGAGAAGAACTATCCAACTTATGACCTCGAATTAGCGGCAGTAGCATTTGCTTTGAAAATATGGAGACATTACCTATATGGTGTTCATATTGATATGTATACCGACCACAAGAGTCTTCAATATGTGTTTACTCAAATGGAGTTGAATCTCCGACAAAGAAGGTGGTTGGAACTTTTGAAGGATTACGACATGAGTGTCCTATACCACCCCGGCAAGGCTAATGTCGTTGCGGATGCTCTAAGTGGTATGACTATGGGTAGTGTGTCTCATATTGAGGAGTGTAAGAAAGACCTAGTGAAAGATGTTCATAGATTGGCCCGGTTGGGTGTTCGACTAGAAGATTCTTCAAATGGGGTTTTGTGGTGCATCATAACTCCGAGTCATATTTAGTTGTTGAGGTGAAGTCTAACAAACACCTTGATCCTCTATTGATGGAGTTAAAAGAGTCGGTACTTGGTAAGTTGAATGAATCTTTCTCCCAAGGGGGATGGTGTTTTAAGGTACCAAGGGAGGTTATGAGATTAGTGGAATATATAATAACATATATATAAAGGGTATGGATAAAAAAAATTAAAGAAAAAAGATAAGGTCAAAAAAGGAAAATAATTTATATATTTTTTAAAACTAAAACTTAAATTATAAAAATAAATTATACATAACGGTTAAATATTTTAAATTAGTGGGATCACTTTAAAATTTATTTAAATTTTATCATTTCATTTTGTGTTATGGAAGGTTATTAATAGTTCCAAAAAATATCGGTAACTAACTTTTTTAAAAAATATTTACTATTAAAAAAATAAAAATGTTAATTACATCGAATAGATCATAATTTTTATTTTTATTTTCAGTTTTTTAATCATATTTTAATTTTAATTAAAAAATTTCTTCTTTGATTATTTTATTTTCTGTATTAATTGATATTTTTTAGTATTTTATTAAGATTTATATTTTCACAATTTTTTAATCATAGTGATGGATAGCTATTTAGTCTAATTTTAGTTTTTATTAACGTGAGGATTTATAAATTTTAGTTTGATAACATTTTATTTTTCAGTATTTATTTTAAATTTAAATTTAAATTTAAAAAATAATGATATAAATAATTACGTCAAATTAAAATATGTTTTAAGATTATTTTTTCCATATGTACCTCACCTTTAACCATATATAAGTATATAAATGGATTTTTTTATCAATTGATCTTTTAACCAATCAAAAAAATATAAATCACGAACTAAATATTCAAATTACTAAAAATAGATTGATACACTTTTAGTTATTATTAATCGTTGATATTTGCTTATGCTTATTAATTAATATTTATTTATGTTTATAAGTTTTAAAAAAAGTCCCTTTATAAATTTTGTATAAATAAATACATTAGTGAAATATTTACATCAAAATCTAAATATAGTATATGTAGATAAAGACTATTAGGGAACTCTTACCGTTAAAAGTGTAAAACAATTTATTTTTTTTCTATTTCTATTTATGCATAAAATATTTTTGGCCATATAACTTTTTTCCTTCTTCTTTGAATGTAACTTTGTAGTTGTTGAGACAAAGTCACTATAATCAACTTCATACTGTTATAAAAAAAAAAAAAATCATACTTAGAATTAACACTATAAGTGAGATTTGATATATAGAGCATTAATAACAATTTAATATATGAAATTTTGCATATGGAGTGAAAGTCATGTTATTTTGTTCTTATAATGGAATTGGCAATTGTGAAAAGAAGTTGAATTCGTGTAATATTCTTAAGAGATGTTATAACCACAATCTGGATAGACCAATTTTTAGTTAAATTATTAATAGCTATTGATGAGTGCACATGATGGGATAATGGGTTAATAATGAGGTAATTATTAAAGGAGGTAAGAATTTGGAGGATAAGTTATCAATTAGCAGATATTATTCGTACAAGAAGATTTATGTATTAATTTTGTGTTTTCGGTGGTTTAAGCAATATCACCTAATTTGATTTTTCTTTTGAATTTTTTTAGGATTATTTATTCAAGTTTTGAAATATTGTGATATATAATTAAATATTAGGTGTATTATACTACATGAAAATTATTAGGGTTATAGAAAATATGATAGTTGAAATGATAGTTCGGGTCAAGATTTATGAAGTTTAATAGTTGATTATAAATGTTAGTGAATTGTTAAGTCAAGGCTAAATGCATAGTAACGTAGGTGATGTTAGTTTCGTAATCTTATTGTGAATATGTACTTGAATAGATTACACTGATTTGGGAGCTTTATGAAATGGGAAGGCTTAAGTCCCAGAGTGATTGTTCGACTATTTAAGGCAAGAGATTTCTAAACTCTTGCTAAGCGTATGGAATGCGTGTATTTCCTTGTGGTATATGTTTGGGAGTAATGGGATTTGGAGGGGTTGACTTGTCCACCTTGATTAATTTTAATGATAAAAATGGGTAATAAAAGACAATGTGATTAATTATTTGTATATGATGTGTGAGAATGGTTCGAGTACCGGTGTTATAATGGGGAGGACTATTACTATAGAATGTGGATTGTAACTCGGGAATGCCAAAACATGTGGTAATTGACTAATCTCTTATGGATTTGATTTATTATGTGTGATTGTATTCTTTACTGAACCCGTATAATTATGATAATTGAGGTGATTATATGGCATAGTGACATTTGCTTTATTGAGATGTTGCATCATCTTCTTTATTTGATATCATATAATGCACATGCGTTGACATGAGACTGCGTATGAGTAAAGGTCTAACACGTGGAGATCGTCCGTGTTGAGATCGAGTTATGATTATTTGGGCACGTGGACATCGTCCGTGCCATAGAAAAGTTATGATTATGATTTGGCACGTGAAGATCATCCGTGCGAGATTTTGTTTGATTTATGATAGTGCATTGAAATCGTCTAAACAGACACGTGGAGATCGTCCGTGTCGGTATATTGACGTCGCGAGTCCCCCATGGGTCATGAACACTCGATGTATTTTCGAAGAGTATCATTATATACGGTTGAGAGAGAAATTGGTATTCTGAGGCATATCACTTCATGGTGTCATGTTGCATTGCATCCCGTGACATTCTTCATTCTTGAAGATTATGTGTTTTGTTAGTGGTTGGAAAGTACTTGATATTTGATTTCCTCTATTTGACGAACTTGATATTGTGTGTTGCTGATATTGTGAGTGTATTTTTGTGAAAGTTGTGATTGTTGAATATTGAGTTTGTAGTTGAGGATGAATTAATTTGTTAAAATGATTTTGATGAGTTGGGTGCTGTGAAAGTTGTGAACTGTTAGGTTGGGCTAATTTTATGCAGGTTGTAGTTGTGGAGGTTCGGTTGGTGTGTAAGGAGTACTCGTAATTTATCCCCTTATCATGTGTTTAGAAGTTTACTTGCTGGGTACCGTGTGGTTTGATACTCATCTCTTGCTACTACAATTTTTTTGTAGGTTACTAGCCCGGACTTTGTAATATTTCTCTTCTCCTTGTTTGAGGCTTCTTGGAGATTTGTGAGGTAGTTGTTTTTCGTCTCAGCGGACTTTCTTTCTCCTTAGTTATGACCTTGTTCTATTCTAGAAATAAGTTCATTTGAGATTAGCGATTCTTTGAATTAATTGTAATACTTTAGAGGATTATACACGTGACAACCAGATTTTGGGGGTATTTTGAGTAAATTATGAAATTTCCGCATTTTATTGTAGTGGTCGAGTTTTAGGCTAATTTGTCTTGGTGGGATAAGACGAGTGCCATCACGTCCATTTTTTGGGTCGTGACAAAATGGTATCAAAGCACAGGTTCATAGGTCTCACGTGTGCACAAGTCGAGTCTAAGTAGAGTCTTGAGGATCAATACGGAGACGTCTGTACTTAGCTTCGAGAGAGTATAGTGACTTTTAGGAAAAAGCTTCTCTTCTTGAATCTTTATCGCATGTACTTGGTCCGTTCTGATTTTTATCGCTTTACTCCATTCTCTCTCACTTATGTGTTGACTCGTGCATAGTTCCTCATGTCAGTAGTTGGTGTTATTGGATTTTAGAGATGGTACCAAGGTTAAAAGTGATATACTTCTGAAGGTGTCGTGTGATCAGATTTGGAATGTTCAATGATTCGAAGTAATTGCGTGAGGTTATGATTTGATGATTGACTTTGAGGATAAATAAACGATTATATTTAATAATGGATTAAAGGACTTCATTAACGTCTTATACTATTTTTTTTGCTAGTCATCTAGTAGTGGGATTAGTATTTCTGTTGTATAGGCAATATTTGGAGTAGTTTTACAATTGAAAGTGAAATGATTAAAATTATGGCTAGATAATGAAGAGTGTAACCTTGGAAAATACAGATGATATAATGTCGTAACATTAATGGGTTGCATTGTAAATAATGATGCACCAATTAAGGTTAAAATTTCTACAATAGTATCGATGCTTACTTGGTTAGAGTTATGTAAGGTGTTACTTTTGATATTGACCTGACCTACGAAAGAATATATATAGCTTGGGTTAGATATGTAACTAGTTTCGTAATATTTTATAGTTATTTGATGGATGGAAATGTATGATCTATTTAAATATGATATTCTCGGTAGGTATGATGTGTTCTAGTGGTGGATGTTACGGACTTCCACGATATGGTACTAGTGGTATATGAAAAGGGATATATTGATTGTTAAGTGTATATACTAACTACTTAAAGAGTTATAAGTCGTATCACATGCTCTTATTATGAAATTCAATGTTGTATTCATATTTAAGAAACCAAATAGGTTGTTACTACAGATGTTTGGGGTTAAATAGTGTGTATAAGAAATATTTTATTTGTGGACCGTTGATACGATATTAATATGTTAAGGTGAGAAGTGTATCCCGAAAGTTCTAAGTGAGGATCAACGATTTCATCTTAATATCCAAAGGAAAGGATAGATACCAGGACAAACTTATGGGTAAAGGGAGTCTTAGAAGTATACTCATGTGAATGAAATTGAAGATTTTAGTAAAGAAGTTCATATAAAATTGAGTGAGTCCTTAAAATTTAATTGGTATGGATGAGTTTGAGGTGTCATCGATGACAAGATTGACTTTGTGGTGATAAAAAGGTCTAACTGAGCATGATGGTAATAAGAGTTCGTAATGAATTATGATTGAAATGCAATTATATGATAAAGATTGCTGGTTAAATGGATTTTGTATTGTAATTATGACTTGTGAGTATTTAAGGTTGTAGTTTGATACTATTTGGTGAGTAGCTTGATGGCATGAAAAGTATCGGTGTTGTTGAGACACCGCTTGAACAGAATTGAAAGAAATTAAAGTCATAAATACAAAGAATTAGTAGGATGTAATTTAGCCTTCAGAAAAAGGTGAGAACAAAAGTATTTTATTCTGATTGCAAGGGCTAAGGAGGTATTATCAGAGAGGTTGATAATTGGGTTATGAGACACGTTGTTTTCATCTATTTTGCTCTACTTATGATAATAGTGTCATAGGTTCATCATATTGGTTAAATACTATATCAAATTTAAGAAAGAAGTCTAAAGACATTTGACTTTAGTGTGATGATAAGTTTTTTTATGATTTTGAGTTTTATAATGAGTATGGTTCAATTTTAAGCAAAAAATATGATAGGGTCGAGGGAGAGGCGATCAACGACAAACTAAAACAAATTAATTCCTAAAAATATTCAAATTATAAGTTAATGTCGATAGATAAAGGGATTGAGTTATATAGTTGGAATAAGAATTCAAGTTTTTCATTGCAAGTCGACGATCGTGGTGATATGTTTTGTCAAGGTAAGACTTCGTAAGATAAGAATTGATCGATCATATGGGGTATTGAGCATTTGAAAGAACCTATGCAGGATTTGAGTTGTAGAGTTTGTTACTTTTGATTGTAAAAGGACCTAAGAAAGTATTTCTCTTAAAGTTTTTGTTTAAAGTATAAGGTAAAATATCATGAGTTGTTGATCAAATGATAAGATGGGTAAGAAAGTCAATGAAGAGAAAAAAGGTATGGTGTATTGAAGAATTCGAGATATTTAAAATTTGTATCACGAGAAGAATTTGAGAAGAGTGGGGGAATAAGACCTTTCGTATAAATCTTAGATTGGATTGTATTTGAAGGTTGTATTGTTTATTGTCTTTGATTTTAGATATGACTATGGATGTGAATTGATTCGGTATAAACTTACTAAGATTTTATCATTTATTTTTTAAAAATATTGATTCTTGGTTTGGATTACAAGTAATAATGTGTGGAAGATTCTATGTAGTCATATCGAGTTATATTGTTCAAATTATGGTATATGAATTATGGATGCACTATGATATGAACCTACAATTCTACTTGGTTATTCAGAAGTTTGAGGGATTAAAATTAGTTTGTTGATGGAACTACACTGACTGTTGTGACAAAATACTTAAACACTTCAGAGTAAATAGAGGTTATGTGATCATACTATATAGACTTATTGAGGAACCCAAGCATTTTTCTAAGTTTAAGCATGATATATATGAGGGTGTGAGTGGTTAAAAGTTGGTATGTGAGACTGTGTGGAGTTGATTTTGGAAAATTCAATTGCTTTATCACGATAAAAATGTACAAAAAAAAAATTAAATTAGATCAACCTTGAATGGGACCCATATCTATCATGAGAAAAGAGGAAGTCAAAGTTCTGAAATGTTGGATGCAAGAATGGTTTGTTAAGAAGACTTTGATACTACTGATAGTTTCAGAGTAAGTTGAATGGTCGTAGTGATTGTGATGGTTGTTAATATTTAGAGTTATGAGCTTTAGTGAATGATGTGAAGAGTATGTGGGGTTTGATAAAACAAGTATGTGAGCAATTATAATAGGATCAAACTGGTTGATTGTGGGTGGCTGAAAATTGAGAGATGGAATCAGATGAATGAAATTTTATTTATATTGATCCTATGGAAGGAGTATCTAGTGCTATTTGATTTTGATTTTGTAAATTCCTATGAAACCATCTGCTTCATTTTGGATATGGTTTGGAGTGAGAATCAATACCTATATCCACACGTGTTTTCATATCTATGGGTGAATTTCTAGTGGTGGATCGGGTGTACCGATTCTGTGATTGTCCTCATGGTAGAGTGGCATCCTTGGGCTAACTTGGTCATTTCAGTTATGACATATATGGTGTTGTTTGGGAAAGTAGAAGTATACTATTGATTATACATGCACGCTATTGCGTATGAGAACTTATAGAAAACTTTCATGAAGAGTTACAGTTATTTGACAATGTTGTTAAAAGTTTTGCATCATAGAGTGTATCACTTGTTGGGTGCTTACTTGATCTTGTTCTTCTTTAGAGAAGATAAGTTTGATTCTCCCTTGATGGTAACCGATGTCTAAAAATCATATTTTTATAGTTTAAGCTTGTGGAATGATTATGTTGTGAAGAGCTAATCTTGATAAGATCTATGATAGTTGGTGCAATAAGAGTATGTGGTGGTTGGTTCAGGTTAAATTCTCATTGTAGCCGGTATTAATTCAGAACGTATCTTTGTTATGTGAGAAAAGATTCATCTTAATGGTTGTGTTGTGCTCTAAAGAATTTCAGTTCATATTGGATTAGCGGGTTAGTTTGTGACTTGGTAACCACTCCTGATATGTAGATCTGCCAAAATTTGATTTTAAAGTTCAATTCTTAGTAACTGATCTCGATGGGATATTGATCTTAAGGACGAGCTCACTTGGAGAGATAAACACAATCTAGTAGGTCATAACTCAAGCTTTTGGTTACGTTGAATATTCTTTTTCTTCTTCCTTATGTTTGAGGACGAACATGATTTTTAGTGGTGAATATTTAATAACCCAGAAAATTAATCTTAGAAACTATCACATAAATCACCATTTTACCCTTCCCGATAGTTGTCTCGAATCATTTTTGATTAGTCGAGAAAGTTGATTTGAAAAATTTTAAACTATTCAATAACTACAATTATTTAAAGGGCATTTTTCACATATAGCAAATAAAAAATTCATATTTGTATGCTATAGCAAAGTTTGCATATTTGCGCTCCATAGCAAACATAGAAACTGTATAATTCGCTATACATATATAGTTGAAGCAAATTGTATAAAACGAAGTGTATAAAACAAGAAAGAGAGACACTTGGGCAGAGAACTGTATAAAAACAAAGTGTATAAAACGAATTGTATTATTATAAGTGTATAGAACGATTATATAGAATTTGAATTTCTATAAAATGAGAAAGAGAGAAAGACAAAAGAGACTTGACAAGGAATATACAATTGAATCGAATTATATAAAACGAGAAAGAGAGAAATTAGATACAATTTGAAAATTGTATAAAATGAGAAAGAGAGAAAGACAAAAAAAACTGGCCAGGGGAGTATTTTTATTGTATAATTATAAGTGTATAGGACGAAAATATATGTACTTGCATGTGTATATACAATTTTCTCACGCTTTATACAAACAGAAACGCAATTATACATTTCGCTTCTGTTTGTATAAGTGAAAAAGGCGAGGGTGGCGAGCGAGATTTGGGAGAGTGGCGAGCGAGATCTGGAAGAGAGGAGAGAGGGAAATAAAAATATATGTATTTATATAATTTTCTCTGCTTTGTACAATTAGAAATAATTTATATACACTTGTGTTTGTATAAAAAGTGAGGAAGCGAGCGAGAGATTGGAGGAGAGTGGCGAGCGAGATATTTGGGAGAGAGGCGCCTAGCAATTTTTTGCAAACGTTTGCTATGGAGTACAATTAAATCAAATCCTAGCTACTCCATTTATTTTAGGTTATTAGTTTGTTATCATATACAATTATCCCTTATTTAATTGACCAAAATTTATTATATAATTTATTTATTTAGTTGGGTTAATGGGCCGACTCTATAATTAATAGACTATCTAACTTGACCCGGGTGCTAAATTAAATTAAAAGGATTTTATCATATTTTGGTCATAATAATAAAAAAAAATGACCGCTTGAAAGTCGGGCACATCTTTCAGAATGGTGGCGGCTAAATCAGGGTAGCATATTAGCATTAATAACAATTTAATATATGAAATTTTCCATATGGAGTGGAAGTCATGTTATTTTTGTTATTATAATGGAATTGGCAATTGTGAAAAGAAGTTGAATTCGGGTAATATTCTCAAGAGATGTTATAACCACAATCTTGACAGATCAATTTTTAGTTAAATTATCAGTAGCTATTGATGAGTGCACATGATGGGATGGGTTAATAATGAGGTACTTATTAGAGGAGGTAAGAATTTGGAGGGTAAGTTATTAATCAGCAGATATTATTCGTACAAGAAGATTTATGGGTTACTTATGTTTTCGGAGGTTTAGGCAATATCACCTAATTTGATTTTGATTTTGAATTTTCTTAGGATTATATTATTATTATTATTATTATTATTATTATTATTATTATTATTATTATTATCATCATTCAAGTTTTGATATATTGTGATATATAATTAAATATCAGATGTATTATACTATATGAAAATTATTAGGGTTATAGTGTTTGGATAAATTATGACTTAACCCTACACTTGAAACTTAGAAAATATGATAGTTTAAATGTTAGTTCAGGTTAAGATTTACGAAGTTGAATAGTTGATTATAAATGTTAGTGAATTGTTAAGTCAAGGCTAAATACATAGTAAGGGTGATGTTAGTTTCATAATCTTATTGTGAATATGTATTTGAATAGATTACATTGATTTGGGAGCTTTATGAAAGGGGAAGACTCAAGTCCTAGAGTGATTGTTCGACAAGACAAGTGAATTTTTAAACTCTTGCTAAGTGTATGGAATGCGTGTATTTCCTTGTGGTATGTGTTTGGGAGTAATGAGATTTGGAGGGGTTGACTTGTCCACCTTGATTAATTTTTATGATAAAAATGGTAATAAAAAATAATGTGATTAGTTGTTTGTATGTGATGTGTTGAGAATGGTACGAGTACCTGTAGTTATAATGGAAAGGTTTATTACTATAGAATGTGGACTGTAACTCGAGAATGCCAAAACATATGAGAATTAGCTAATATATTATGGATTTGATTTATTATGTGTGATTGTGTTCTTTACTGAACCCGTATAATTGTGATAATTGAGAAGATTATGTGTCATAGCGACATTTGCTTTATTGAGATGTTGCATCATCTCCTTTATTTGATATCATATTGTGCACATGCATTGACATGAGACTGGGTATGAGTAAAGTTCTAACACGTGGAGATCGTCCGTGTTGAGATCGAGTTATGATTATTTGGGCACGTGGAGATTGTCCGTGCCATAGAAAAGTTATGATTATGATTTGGGCATGTGGAGACCGTCCGTGCGAGATTTTGTTTGATTTATGATAGTGCGTTGAAATCGTCCGCAACGTGGAGATCGTTTTGGTCGGTATATGAACCTCATGAGTCCCCATGGGTTATGAACTCTCGATGTATTTCCGAGAAGTATCATGTATATACGGTTGAGAGAGAAATTGATATCCTGAGGCATATCACTTCATGGTGTCATATTGCATTGCATCCCATGACATTCTTTATTTTTGATGATTATGTGTTTTATTAATGGTTGGGAAGTACTTGATATTTGATTACCTCTATTTGACAAACTTGATCTTATGTGTTGTTGATATTGTGAGTGTCTTTTTGTGAAAGTTGTGATTGTTGAATATTGAGTTTGTAGTTGAGGATGAATTGATTTATTAAAATGATTTTAATGAGCTGGGTGCTATGAAAATTGTTAACTGTTAGGTTGGGCTAATTTTATGCAAGTTGTAGTTGTGGATGTTTCGTTGGTGTGTAAGGAGTACTCGTATTTTATCCCATTATCATGTGTTTAGAAGTTTACTTGCTGGGTACCGTGTGGTTTGGTACTCACCCCTTGCTACTACAATTTTTTTGTATGTTACTAGCCCGGACTTTGTGATATTTCACTTCTCCTTGTCTGAGGCTTCTTGGAGATTTGTGAGGTAGTTGTTTTTCGTCTCAGCGGACTTTCTTTCTCCTTAGTTATGACCTTGTTCTATTCTAGAAATAAGTTCATTTGAGACATGCGATTCGTTGAATCAATTGAAATACTTTTAGAGGAATGTACATGTGACAACCAGATTTTGGGGGTATTTTTGAGTAAATTATGAATTTTTCGCATTTTATTATAATGGTCGAGTTTTAGGCTAATTTGTCTTGGTGGGATAAGACGAGTGTCATCACGTCCATTTTTTGAATCGTCACATTGAATTTGTTGCTTTTTTATTTCAGTGAATCATTTTTTGAGGTTTGATATATATATATGTTGACACCCAATTTTGGACCTCCACCATATAAATTAATCAATTTGAGCTTCTTCGATTTCAAAAGATTTAAAATAATTAATTTTATAAAATTTAAGAATTGCACGTTATTTTAAATATTTTGTCATTATATATATATATATATATATATATATATATATATATAGTATATTTTATGATTATTCAAAAATCATTTCAAAAAAAAATTAATATAGTAAAATATTTGGGCAACTAGTGTGGTTTCAATAATAATTTATATTATTAGTCTAATTAGTTTATAATTGAAATAATTATTTTACTTTATAAGATTAAGAAGCTCATTAATTAATTTATATTAATTCGTATTATTTAGTTATTAATGAAATCCTTAAACCCATTAGCAAATTAAATCTTGGGCCCTTTTTCTCAATTTCCAGCAGTTCCTTCAGCCCATTCAAAACACATGCCATCAAATACAATACAACAAAAGCCCAGCACACCAATTTCAACCCAAATAACCCGGCCCACAACAATTCCAAACGACCCGACCCCCCATGCTGATCTTCTTCTTCCAGCAAAGAACAATCCCAGAAAAGTCCAGCAGCAAATCCAGCGACCCGAGCTCACTCTCATTGTGTCGTCTTCTTCCTTTCTCCCTTATCCTCTCCATACGGGAATAGTCTAGGTATCACAATCTAAGGCGCTCTTCGTCCTTCACCAAGGAATCGAACGGCTCAAATCAAGTTTCCGTTGAGAATTGGTACATTTCAGCTGGCCGACCTATTCGAATTTGAATTTTATCCCCTTTCCTCATCCGATTTCCCCCCATTTTTAACCTAGTTCTTACCCTATAAATACCCTTTTTCTTCATTGTTTAAGGTTGGGGGAAAAAATGAGGCTAGCTTAAGAGAGAAACACACACACAAAAAAAATAAAATGGAAAGAATTTAGAGAGGAAAAGAATCACTAACCTACAACACTCATAAAAGACATACATATTAAATATATACTTTCTTTCATTGTTTCGGGCTGCTCGGAATCCGAATTCCTCAAAGTTTTTTCCGAAGTTGGTGGTGAAGTCCTCTGTAGCTCGTTGTTCTCGGTGTGCTACCCTGGAAAAGGTAATTTCCTTTTGACCTTAACTCGTTTTAGCGGCGTTTTGTTTGCAATCCGAAGTCTAATGTTACTTCTTGTTCTTCCTCGCTCAAATGTTTTCTTTTCTTCTTTGGTTTGTTACTGGTGTTTAATGATCAGTCGTTTTGGTTTGCCGTTGACTCAGAGCGCACTTGAAGACCCAGAAGAAATACTTGGAAGAAGCCAAAATATATAGAAGAAGGGTATAAGGTTTGAAGAAGTGAATACGACTATTAAGTTATAGAAGGTCTGTCATTGGCGTAAGTCATCAAGCACGTATGTCTTCAAGAATTCTCAACAGGTAGGTGAAATTCTTTATTTTTTTTCTCTTTCCATATTTCCATTTTCCACATAGCTAAGTCTGATTAGTTGTTTTTAAATACAGGTTTTTACTTAATTTTTCTCAAAATAAGAGTTTGAGGTGTAATTTGTCCCATCTATCTTTATTCTTGCTGCTTTATTTTTCTTCCTTATAAGAGCTTATTCATATGCATGTCCTTTATCTGTCTTATCAGGCTAGATATGTTCTTTGTAAGTTTACCTTTTTTAATACGATGTTTCTACTGTTAGACATTGTTTCTACTCAAACAGAATTACAAATTATCTTATGGATTGTACGCCATTGATGTTGAAGCTTGATTATTCTCCAATTGCACTTAGAATTCTTTGGAGCTTAGTATAATAAATGGGCGAGGACTTCCAATACGTTGGAGCTCAATATAATAAATAGGTGAGGCCTTTCAACAGAGGTACTGCTTGCTTTATCTATATGTTGATATCGCACATTGTGAGGTAACAAGTGAACTCTTAACACTTATCTTAATATGTTCTCTTTGTTGAAATTCCTAACCCAATTTCTCATGTCTTTATGATATTCTTTAATTTCTGCAGGAAATTTTGAAGGTGAAAACCAAAACAAAGCTTGAAGCTCTATAACTTTCAAACCAACGAGACACTAGAAAAACCTCTGATGGATGAAATTGGTCAAAAGAAGATGAGTTGGTGGGCATAAGTGATCAAAGTAGTAGTTCAATTCATGGATTACCTGAGTTTGAGGTACGAGGATTAGATAAACAACTTTGTTAGACGTTAATGGTGTTATTTAAATACCTACATGGGCTAGATGAAGGTGTGCTTTGATGTGAACTTAAATATTATTCAACATAGTTGCTGATGTGAACTTAAATATTATTCAACATAGTTGCAAATGTTTATAATTGTGTATTGTAATGCGTCCAATTTTGAAGCCTAAAATGTTAGGCCCGTATATATATATATGTGTGTGTGTTTTGGATTGACATCTTATTACGAAGAGTGAAAATAAAGAATTACTACCCTATTTGCAAGGAGTTACCAACTATATCTATCTCTCAGATTGTAGTGTTAAATAATTTTCGGAGGCAAAAGGTTGCAATCGTGCTGCTGAAATTATGTGAGGAGATGATCAAAAAACCAGACTACAAATTTCTTGTGTTGAAAATCCTCAAGGCAAGTTGACTTGCGAGAAGTTTGTTCTTCAAAATGGGCTACTATCCAGTAACAGACAAAGAGGAGATGATACTTATGATCAAAGATACTTCACTCGTATAATGTGTTACCTACCATGGATAGTCCCAAGGCCTAAGACTGATTTTTTCTATAATGTGTTACCTACATACTTTTTCTTTTCTAGTACAATGGATAGAGACCTAAGCCTTCTGAAGATTGACTCTAACTAAGTATATAACATTCGATCCGTAAACAAAATATAGTCTATTGTTAAACATTAGAGAAAAAATATATTTAACAAGTGATATCAGAGTCTAGTGAAAAAAGAAAGGTAGCAACTCAAAGGAAAGGAGATCCTACAAGCTACTTTCGAAGGCTACAAGTTGCAAGACACTTATCAATTGCTCAAGAACTCTCAATAGCATTGAGAAACTCAACGAAAATCACTACGAACCATGGAGCACGGGAATGCAATATTACTTTCTTGGGAAGGAATTATGGGATATCATCAGTGGATCAGATACCACACCACCAACAGATGTGAAGCAGCAAAAGGTGGAAGGTCAAAACTGGAAAGACCATGTTTGTTCTTACTGTAACAATCGAGGATGAGTTTCTACAACAAATTAAGAATGTCAAGATACCAAAGAAGCTTGGGACACCTTGGCAACAACTTTTACAAAGAAGAATGATGTGAGATTACAAAGGCTTGAAAATGAGCTTTTATCAATCTTTCAACATAATATGACGATCAGTCAATACTTCTCAAAGGTAAAATTGTTATCTAATGAAATATCAAAATTAGATCCTGAAAAATGCTATCATGGAGACAATAATGAGAGAATCATTGTTCATGGTCTAAGGTCGGAGTACAAAAGCATAATTATGGCCACACTGGGGTGGGACACATAATCACTTTTTAGAGTTGAAAAATTTGTTGATAAATGAAGAAGATTTGGAGAAGCCATTATCAAGCCTTACAATAAAAAATGAAGATAAAGCGCTCTTCACCAAAAGAAAAGAATACTAAAAAAGAGAAGCGAAGAGAAGCTCGGGGGAGACCAAAAGAATCAACACAAATAAATCAACGACAAAACAAGCAGGCAAAATGCTTTAACAACCGGAAAATGGAGAAGTGCTACAATTGTGTAAAGAAAGGACATTATGCCAGAGACTGCTGGCACAAGAAAGTCAAAGGTAATGTAGCTACTTCTACTCAAAGCAAGAAAGATGAAGAAGAAGCTTGGGATTGCGAGACCCCTTATACTGTTGAAGAAACTAATCAACAAGAGGAGTTTGTTACTTGTCACTTGTCACTCTAACAAAGAAGAGGAAATTTCACTTGCAAATGTAAGTGAGAAATTGATTGATTATGAACATGATTGGATTGCTGATTCAAGATGTTCCAATCACATGACCAGTGATGAGAAAAAGTTCATTAACATGAACAAATATAAAGGTGGTCGAGTAGTGGTGAATGCGAATAATCCAAAAAGGCCAATAACTTATATTGGCAAGACGGTGTGCGTGCGTCATTTACCTAAAACAAGTGAAAATTCAAGATGTCTACCATGTTCCAGGTATGAAGAAAAACTTATTATCTGTATCACAACTAATTCAGGTAACTAAGTCTTGTTTGAGCCAACTAACGTAAAAGTATATCGAAAACTTTTAAAAGTAAGCACCAATTGAAAAGGAGAAGATTAGAATCATAAGTCATTGTTGACACCCAATTTTGACCGACCTTTAACCATTTTTAGGATTATATTCGATTAAATACGTATTTTTAAATTTACTTAAAGTTTTGAAGTTTTAGTCGATTCTTCTAAAAAATTATATATTTTTAGTATCGTTTACTTTATAAAATTATTGTAAATATTATTATATTTTAAAATTATTAATGAATTTCAAATGTTTTAAAATTTAAATGATTTTCAATTATATAAAAATATTTTAATGTATGTAGTAGTTTAATTAAATAGTAATTCCTACACTTTCCTTAAAATTATTTAATTTCTAGCCTATTCTATTATAATTTCTTTCAATTCTAGCTATTCCAATTAAATTTTTATTACAATCATAGCCTCTCTTTCATTTCAATTCTAGCCATTTTAATTACAATTGTAGCCATTCCATATTCAATCCAAGTTGATTTCAATACATCTCATCTTTTAATCTCATCCATCTATTTTATTAATCGAATCCTAGCCCTTCATTTCAAATTAGATCAACGGTTGTGATTAAATCTCTTATTTTCTCAACACCAAAAGACCCCAAAACCTAAAATTTCAACTCATTCTCTTCCTCCCTTTTTTCCCCTCTCCAGCCGCCACCCCCTCTTCTTCTCCCTCTCCCGTCGCTTCTTCTCCCTCTCCCTTTTCCGACCAGCCATCTTCCTCCCCTCCCTCTCTCCAGCCGCCTCTTTCTCTCCCCCTTCTTCCCAATCGCTCCCTCCAAGTGGTGGCAGTCGCCCCTCTCTCCTCTTCCCCCTCCTTCGTTTCCCCCCTCCTCTCTTTTCTTCCCATCTCTCCCTTCCCGCATCAGGCAGCAGAGAAGCAGCACCAACAGCCAGCCGGAGAGCAGCAGCTCCGGCGACTCCCCCCTCTCCCTCTCGTCTTCCTCTTCTCTCGACCTCTCTCTCTTTCCTCCTCCTCGCTTCCCCTCTCGTGTTTTTTAGCGACCTCCAATCAGCAGAACCAAGCCAGCAGCCCCATCAGCGAGTAGCAGCAGCGCCAGGATGAGCAACTATGAAGCAAACGACAAGCTCAAACGATGGGTAACAGGAAGCTCCGGCGTAGTTCAAATATTTTGTGGTCGTTTGTAGACGGATCTTAACAGATCCGCCTGGTTTGTTTTTATTTTTTAAAATTTGTTATTAACATCTTTTGTGCAATGCCCAGATTATCTTTTCTTTTACATGTTTTAGGCGAATTTCATCTTAAGTATGAATTCGTTCATTTGTTTTTGCCATTATTTGAGTAGCATTATGCTTTTGTTTCTATCTCTTTTTAAGATTAGTTTCTTTATATGGTTAATTATGATCTAGAAGCATCTTATGTGAAAAGAAGCTACAGTCTAATTTACTCGTGGCTGATTTTTTTTGCAATATTCGATAAGTTTGGGCATTAATTGAGTAATTTTATTATTCCTTTTTATCATTTTCCCCACCTTCCGTTATTAGATTAATGCGATTTAGCTCGTATTCACTCAACTTTCCGCTTTGTTAATAGAATTAATAGTTGTTGACTATCTGTTTTGTTAATAGAATTTGTTAACTCTTATGTCAATATACAGAGGTGCTAGAAATCAAGCTGGAAAGGTATGATCCTTGTCTTATGTGTAAATGTTTCTTTTCTTTAAAGAAAAATACTCTCTCCAGATTTTCAGTTAATTATCTGCTTTCTTTTTTTTTTAAAGAAAAGTGTAATTATTCATGTGTTATGCGATTGCATGTCTTTTATTAACCACTGTTAATTGATCGCTTGCCCTAATTAAATTTAAAACAGATTGCTTACTTATTTATATATGGTAAAATAATATTATTTTGTCTCTTCTTTATTCAGAAAAGATTATTTGTACTTATTTTATTTTTAGTAATAAAATATTCTTATAATTTTCTGATTTTAACTCCCCTCTAAATTAAGGAAAATAGTATAATAATTGATTCCTTAATTTATTTATTTCCCATATTAAGTGCACCCCTCTTTGCTATATAAATAAGACTCCCTCCCTTTATTATTTCAGAAACTCATAAACACATTCACTCTCAATTACAAGTTCTCTCATCACTCCTTACACTCTCATTGCTCTCTTGCTACTCTTCAAATACATTAAGATTCCGGTAAACATTCAAGTGTTCTTTTTCGCTATTTTGCTACTTTGTTCGAGTAAAAGTTGAATCAATTTGTTTTGCTTAACTGGTTAGTATTCTTAACATTTACACTATCTTTACATTCACACATTTGTGTAAGCTATTGTCTGTTCTTTTCTATATGTAGAATTCGTCATTAAACAATTGCATAATGTCTCACCTTGACTAATAAATGTGATTACTTGTGTAGTTATTTGATTGCTTTGACAGGTTTCAAACTTGAAGTTCAAGTTGAAGATTAACCATGAAGAAAGATTTATTTGCTTATTTGAGTCTATATTTTTTCTTTCTTATTTTATTTATTCGAATGTTGTAACATTTGTATCTCTAAAGATCATATATATAAATTTATTTGGGGGATCGTCTAGGGGAAGGGGGATTTACGTGCTACTTGTTCATTGTAATTTTTTTTTTTTTAAAAAAAGTTAGAAATCATGCCTATAGGCTTATCTTTAACCACATAGAATTATTGTTTGTAGGTGTTATAATCTAACCAATTTTCCATTTGCTTGACGCTTTTGTTAATAAGTCTAAAAAAAAAATAACTAGATTCCAGTAATTTTTTAAATCAAATCGTAATAATTTAGTAGGCTGATTAGGTGTTTTAAAAATGTTTTAACTTTTAGCATTGTCTTGTCACGTAGAAACCATGCCTAAGGATTAATTTGTTCATATCATTTAGATTCACAAAATTATACATATATGTGTTACTTTTTTTTTGAACACCTAGAAGTTCATGTCTAAGGCTTGTAAATAACTTTTAACATATCCATAAAAAATAAAATTTGTTGCGCATATTTGTGTCCTCCCCCTAAAATTAGTTAATATTATTTAATTAATAATTTTATTTGTCCTTTTAAGATTTCCGCACTCATGATGCAATATGTAGTTTTCTTAAAATAATAATGATATTAAATTAGAATCATTTCATGCATTTAACAAATTACTTGGCTTTTAAATATATTTCATAGTAAAACTTTTGCATTTAATAAATTTACCACCTTAATGTTCTACTATTTTTTTTCTCTTACTTACAAAGTTTTGCAACATAGTTTTCTTAAAAGTCATTATTCAATCTTCCTTTAAAACTTTGGATTGATTATGACATTGTTATTTTTGAAAATAAACTATAAGCACTATCTCCTAACCTATCGTTAGTGGGAAAGTCAAAGGAACTACGAGGTCTAGTTCTAATTTTTAAATTAAACCGACGCGTCCCCGGAAGTACCACATACCCATGAATTTCAAAAGGAATTATGTGTATTTATGTGTAAATATTTATGTGCCTACATGTAAACTAAATCTTTTAAATCATTTCTAAAAACATAAACTATTTTTAGACCGACCTCAAATCAAAATTGTTTCTATGGTGGAAGAGCGCGATCAACAATATCGTGGCATCATCCCTATAAAGAAACAAACATTTTTTAAAAAAATAAAAAATTCATATTCAAAACTTGCTCAATTTTCAAAACTTTACTTTCATCACATATTAATTGCTTAATATTTACAAATTTTGTTTATAACTTGGTCTCATATGCTTAAATAAAAATAAAACTTGATTGTTTATTTATTGCTATCACTTAGCCTTGCATGCTCAAATTAATGAAAAATAATAAAATAGTATTGATTGTTTTATATCACTTAGCAAGATTAAATAAATTAATAAATGAAGTGACCTTGATTTCTAATTGTAACCCCCACATAGATTGCATGAGATACGGCCGGGACCCACATTTGTGGACCTCGAGGGATGCCTAACACCTTCCCCTCGAGGTAATTTGAACCCTTACCCTAATCTCTAGCTCGCTGACCTTACCTAGACTTAGTTAGGTTAGATAGGCGCCCTAACGCGCCTTAATTCGTTAGGTGACGACTCCTTAAACTCAAAATTCCAAAAGAGATGTTAAGTCGTGCACAAAACCCGTTTTCTGCGAAAATGGGGCGCGACAGAATGGCGACTCCGCTGGGGATATTAGGTTCTTACCATTACTTGTTAATTGCTTATTAATGTGGGGTTTACTTCATTTTTGGTCATTTCATTATTTGTTAGGTGCTTACCATGTTTAGTTCATTTTGTTGCCTTATTTACCGTTTCTCTCCATGTTCCACCCTTTCCCTTTTCCTTAATTGTTTATTACCATGTTTCACCTCTTCCCTTTTCCCTTATTTGCTTACATATTTAATCTTGTATCCTCTTTCCTTATTTGCGTGATTTTAATATTTTGATATGTTTTAATTTCTTTATTTATCCGTGCTTATTTATCTATTTATTGTTTACAAACTGTCTATGTGTTACTGCTTTCCAATTTAAATGCTAAATGTTTATTGCTTTAATAATTGGCATTCCGCTCATACTTCCCCCAATTGGGACCCTCTTCTTTTTTTATTTTGTTCTCGTGATGTTGTGCCTTTGCACCTCTCACAACTACTCCAATCCTATTCAAATACCCATTATAGAGAGTCGGCATATGCGTGGACGTAACAGATAGTTTTACTACCGCGAAGCCACGAGCCTCTCGCATAGAATCCCTTGCAAGTCCGTGTCAAGCCAACTCTTAGAAGTCCTGGTTAAGTCATACATGCTGCATAAGCCCTAGGTGGTTTGACCCTTGGTGTCAATCCATATAATTAGTAGCCACCCTATTGTCTAAAGGGCCCCAACACTCTTTAGACAAATTGCATATTTATGTGTCAATTTGATCATCATATTTTAAATCAAGTCATTATGTCAAAATGGAGTTAAAGACTTTCTTTGACTCTAAACTTCAAACTGGCAAGTATAACTTGAATCAATTATGTGTCTTAACTGTTATAATTGTACCACTTTGAGTTATTGTGTCGTTCATTTGAAATTATAATTTTGGCTCATTATATAATAACTCGGTTTTGTTTACTTCTTTGACTAAAGGTTGTCTAGTATTTGGATAGTTGGCTCGACTAAGAACCTGCAATATGACAAATATGTTCAACCTTCGAAAAATCACCCATCTTCTCATCCAACACAAAGTACCTTTTGGACTATCTCTCCTCATCCTATTCCTACTCATACCCTCTCTCAACAAAGGTCTCCAACACGCCTCAACTTTGATGCTTCACAATATGAGGGAATAGGTGACAAAATAGAGAAGTCTAAGCTAGATGCACTACAGCGAAAAATGCATGACTTGGAGAAAAAGGTGAATGGAGGACTACACTCAATAGATGCTCATGACCTGAAGTATAAAAATTTATGTCTACACCCAGGAGTCGAATTGCCGTCAGGATTTAAAATTCCAAAATTCAACATGTTCGACGGACGTGGGGATCCAATAGCACATCTCAAAGATTTTTGCAGCAGGCTAGTTGTCTTACAAAACAATGAACCTCTCCTAATGAGGTTATTTATTCAAAGCTTATCAGGAATAGCCTTAACTTGGTACGTCAAACAAGACTTTGACAAATGGCTCGCATGGGAAGACATGGCTCGAGACTTTGTGAAACAATACAAGTTTAATAAGAAGGTTGATCCTACAATGTTAAATTTGCTCAAATTGAAGAAATTAAGTCATGAATATTTTGAGGAATATGTCATACGATGGAGAATGGAAGCCTCCAAGATACGTCACTTACCGCATGAAGAGGAGTTGGTCCAAACTCTCATCAGATCACTTGAGGGTATATACTACAAAACCTTGTTCTTCGCTGGTATTCAAAGTTTCGACAGTCTAATTCGAATTGGAAAAGAGTTAGTATATGGCATTCAATCTTGAAGAATTGCTGATACACAAAAATCTTTTCAAGTCCTGAAAAACTCATTAGATGAAAGGAACGAAGATGCATCAACCTATATACCTCCGAAACAAAGAAATCAGAATATTGAGCAAATTCATGCTATTCTTGAGCCTTCCAACCCTCAGGTTTCTCAACATAAGGTGAGGAAACCTCGTGTCTTCACTCCCTTAAAGGAAACTTTGACCGACATTTTCCAGAGATTATGGGCTAAAGGACTTCTAAGACCAATAAATGGATGGATTCCCAAGCACTCTACTTCTAACTTTGATCTATCCAAAAATTGTGCCTATCATTCAAACATTCAAAGTCATGACACCGAAGAATGTGCAGCATTGAGAAATAAGATTCAGAATATGATTGAAAAAGGAAAAATTATAGTGCAACAAGGACCACAAAACAACAATTGCAATCCTTCTATGGCGAATACATTCATCGTTCAAGGAGATCCTACAAAGATGTATGTTAGGCACTTGACAAGGAAGCGTAAATCACATCAGAGAAATTGATAAGGACAAGACTCTTATGAACAAAGTTGGCTTTATTGCTCTCAGACCTTATGCCCAAAGCCTTCCTCATTCCTTTCCTTTTCCTTGTAATTCTGAACTACGTTTGACCTGATTTCCTTTTGGATACGTAGGCAACCCTTGATGGGTCCGGTCTCTATCAAATAAATTTTCTTTCTTTCCCATGGTCATTCAAAATACTCCTTTACAAATTCAAATCTAGGCTAATTGACAATCCATGAACATAATTAATGCTTGAATTCGAAGTCGAGCCTTAGTGTCCAAATACAAGACAATCACTTTCTTTGGAACTTATAATTTTTCTTTGAGTGAAGTAGGATCAAAATTTCCCTAATAATAAACTAGGGCAGAATTTTTGAGGAAACCTCAAAAAATTTCATAGAGATATTTTAAAAAGTGAGTATATATCTTATACTCTAAACTGGGGCAGAAATTTTTGAGAAATCCTCAAAAATTTCATCACAACGGAATGCAACTCTAAAGGCAAAACAAGCACAAGTATGACCATCTCTCACCTTTTGAATTTTACGATTTTTCTCTGGATGCAGGAATAAATTATATATGAGAGTACTGTCATATTTAGGAGCTACTATGTAAGTCATACTATCCTCAGATTATTTTTTGAAGAGGCTATTATCAACTTTCTTCTACGACTGATTGAATATATAAGCTCTCCCGCCTTATTATAATGCGACATTCAGGTTCTTCCGCCTTACAATAGGATATTTAGGCTCTTCCGCCTTATAATAGGATATTTAGGCTCGTCTGCCTTACAATACAACATTTAGGCTTGTCTGCCTTACAATACGACATTTAGGCTCGTCTGCCTTACAATACGATATTTAGGCTCTTCCGCCCTACAATAGGATATTTAGGCTCTTCCGCCTTACAATAGGATATTTAGGCTCGTCTGCCTTACAATACGACATATAGGCTCTTCCGTCTTACAATAGGATGTTTAGGCTCGTCCGCCTTACAATAGGACATTTAGGCTCGTCTGCCTTACAATACGACATTTAGGCTCTTCCGCCTTACAATAGGATGTTTAGGTTTTTCCGCCTTACAATAGGATGTTTAGGCTTTTCCGCCTTAAAATATGATGTTTATGCTCGACTGTCTTACAATATGACATTTAGACTCTTCTGCCTTACAACAGGATGCTTATATACATCCACCTTACAACCAAACATTTCCGTCTATATTATTATATCTCTATACTATCAGATCTATTGGAGTTTGACGTCATTTTTCCGAGATGGGTTTCAATCCTTCAAGAAGTTAAGCCAAAGACTATCAAGGCCTGCACTACGTATCAAAACAGATACGCTTCTTATCACCTCTTGTCATTTATTTAGAACTCATATTTTTATCATTATTGTTCATACTTTATCTATTTATAAGCTAACATTTTATCTAGAATTTGCAGATATGATCGACTGCCCCTTGATTACAATTATCATGTTATCACCTATCAATTCTTTGCTCCGAACCTTGCGCAAAGGCCGATAACATCACTCTATCATGCTCTTTCTGCTTCTCTGTCATGATCTTCTAACCTCTTAATCTCTCTTTTCTCGCTACTCTAATCTTATCAATTCAGGCCGATATCTTGCCTTTCAAATACCTTAGCGTTCTTTCAATTTTTAAGAGTTTCATTTGCTTTTGAATCTAGAACTACACACAACGTGATTCTCGTATAACCAGAGATATGTAGGCGACTTAATACCAAAGTCTCGGTCGTACCCTTTTTCAACTCTCTATCGTTTCAATTGATCCAACTGACATCTCTCATCGATCGGACAAAATCGGCTACTAAGTCAACGTTGGTTGCCTGACAATTCATTCTTCATTCTCAATCAACCAAGGGGCAGCAGTTGACACCCAATTTTGACCGACCTTTAACCATTTTTAGGATTATATTCGATTAAATACGTATTTTAAAATTTACTTAAAGTTTTGAAGTTTTAGTCGATTCTTCTAAAAAATTATATATTTTTAGTATCGTTTACTTTATAAAATTATTGTAAATATTATTATATTTTAAAATTATTAATGAACTTCAAATGTTTTAAAATTTAAATGATTTTCAATTATATAAAAATATTTTAATGTATGTAGTAGTTTAATTAAATAGTAATTCCTACACTTTCCTTAAAATTATTTAATTTCTAGCCTATTCTATTATAATTTCTTTCAATTCTAGCTATTCCAATTAAATTTTTATTACAACCATAGCCTCTCTTTCATTTCAATTCTAGCCATTTTAATTACAATTGTTGCCATTCCATATTCAATCCAAGCTGATTTCAATATATCTCATCTTTTAATCTCATCCATCTATTTTATTAATCGAATCCTAGCCCTTCATTTAAAATTAGATCAACAGTTGTGATTAAATCTCTTATTTTCTCAACACCAAAAGACCCCAAAACCTAAAATTTCAACTCATTCTCTTCCTCCCTTTTTTCCCCTCTCCAGCCGCCACCCCCTCTTCTTCTCCCTCTCCCGTCGCTTCTTCTCCCTCTCCCTTTTCCGACCAGCCATCTTCCTCCCCTCCCTCTCTCCAGCCGCCTCTTTCTCTCCCCCTTCTTCCCAATCGCCCCCTCCAAGTGGTGGCAGTCGCCCCACTCTCCTCTTCCCCCTCCTTCGTTTCCCCCCACCTCTCTTTTCTTCCCATCTCTCCCTTCCCGCATCAGGCAGCAGAGAAGCAGCACCAAAAGCCAGCCGGAGAGCAGCAGCTCCGGCGACTCCCCCCTCTCCCTCTCGTCTTCCTCTTCTCTCGACCTCTCTCTCTTTCGTCCTCCTCGCTTCCCCTCTCGTTTTTTTAGCAACCTCCAATCAGCAGAACCATGCCAGCAGCCCCATCAGCGAGTAGCAGCAGCGCCAGGATGAGCAACTATGAAGCAAACGACAAGCTCAAACGATGGGTAATAGGAAGCTCCGGCGTAGTTCAAATATTTTGTGGTCGTTTGTAGACGGATCTTAACAGATCCGCCCGGTTTGTTTTTATTTTTTTAAAATTTGTTATTAACATTTTTTGTGCAATGCCCAGATTATCTTTTCTTTTACATGTTTTAGGTGAATTTCATCTTAAGTATGAATTCGTTCATTTGTTTTTGCCATTATTTGAGTAGCATTATGATTTTGTTTCTATCTCTTTTTAATATTAGTTTCTTTATATATGGTTAATTATGATCTAGAAGCATCTTCTGTGAAAAGAAGCTACAGTCTAATTTACTTGTGGCTGATTTTTTCTGCAATATTCGATAAGTTTGGGCATTAATTGAGTAATTTTCACATTAGCATTTATTATTCCTTTTTATCATTTTCCCCACCTTCCGTTATTAGATAAATGCGATTTAGCTCGTATTCACTCAACTTTCTGCTTTGTTAATAGAATTAATAGTTGTTGACTATCTGTTTTGTTAATAGAATTTGTTAACTCTTATGTCAATATACAGAGGTGCTAGAAATCAAGGTGGAAAGGTATGATCCTTGTCTTATGTGTAAATGTTTCTTTCCTTTAAAGAAAAATACTCTCTCCAGATTTTCAGTTAATTATCTGCTTTCTTTTTTTTAAAAAAAAGTGTAATTATTCATGTGGTATGCGATTGCATGTCTTTTATTAACCACTGTTAATTGATCGCGTGCCCTAATTAGATTTTGTCACGACACAAACGAGCCGCAAGTGGCACCCACACTTATCCTACTATGTGAGCGAACCAACCAATCTAAATCCCAACATTTCAACCATAATAAACAAAATATAATGCGGAAGACTTAAAACTCATTAATATAACCAATAAATAACTTCTAAAAATTTTAATACATATTATTCCCAAAATCTGGAAGTCATCACCACAAGAACATGTATCCTCAAATTACTAAATCTAAGAGTATCTAAGAAGCTAAAATAAATGAACGGCTAGTCCTTGCCAGAACTTCAAGGCATCAAGACGTAAATGAGAGAGAATCCAATCCGAGCTAGGAACAATAGCTCACCCTGAAATCTGACGTGATGAAGACTGGCTAGAGTTGAGGGCGAGTTGAAGACGATGACACGTTTGCTGCACTCCAGAAATAACAAAGAAAAACAAATACAAGTAGGGGTTAGTACAAAACACAAGTACTGAGTAGGTATCATCAACCAACTCAAAATAGAAAGCAATATATATCGAATAATACATAAAACCAACCAAATGCTTAACAGGTGATAGCAACAAGTATAAGAATCATTTACAACAACACCAAACACATCTATGAGGACTCAAGCCTCCACACCATACTCTTTTGGGAAATAGGTTTCTTTAAAATCTGAGTATGTTAGCATAATTCAAGATTCATTCTCTTTGTTCTTCTTGTGTCGGAACGTGACACTCCGATACTCTACTATCCTGGTGTCGGAACGTGACACTCCGATCCTCTACTATCCTGGTGTCGGAACGTGACACTCCGATCCACTACTATCCTGGTGTCGGAACGTGACACTCCGATCCACTACTATCCTGGTGTCGGAACGTGACACTCCGATCCACTCTATCCTGGTGTCGAAACGTGACACTCCGATTCATCTACTATCCTGGTGTCGGAACGTGACACTCCGATCCACTACTATCCTGGTGTCGGAACGTGACACTCCGATCCACTACTATCCTGGTGTCAGAACGTGACACTCCAATCCACTACTATCCTGGTGTCGGAACGTGACACCCGATCCATTAACCTCATTCTTTTAGTTCATCAATCCTTCTTTCATGCCAAGACATCATCATTAACAAAGAGGTTTTAAGGTTTAAGATTCAACAGCCTCATCATGCTAATTCATCACAATTATATAATCACATCATGCATGCACACAATTAAGCATTTAGGAGACTTTACAATACTACCCAATACATATCATTCGCTATTAAGAGTTCACTATGAAATAGCATAAACCATAACCTACCTCCACCGAAGAATCGTGATCAAGCAATCTACTTCACAAGCCTTTTTGTTTTCCTCTTCATTCTCCCTTCTCTCGTTCGTTTCTCCCTCTCTCTCTGTTCTTTCTATTTTTCTTATTGAAACCCTTTTTCTTTTACCCTAATTGTCATATAATTAAGTATAAAAGATGATAAAAATAACCTACTATTTATTTCAAGGTTATCTCCTTTAACCCCCAAGTAATTGAATTATTAACATTAACCCACTAACTTTATAATTATAAGCATGAATAGTCCAAAACGCCCCTTAAAAACTTTAGCAGAATTCCGACCCAGTTAGGGTTACGCAGCCTGTGACGGTCCGTCATGACTGTGACTCCTGCAGGTCCGTCACAAAGTTCAGAGAGTTAATTCTATGGAAAGATTTGTTACGGTCCGTCGTGCCAACGACGGTCCGTCCTGCCATTCCGTCGTGAAGTTCAGAGAGTCGATCTCAGTACCCAAATTTTAAGAATCTAAGTGTTTTGGAACGAGACCCCCTCGACGGTCCGTCGTGGGATCCGTCGACCCTGACAGTTATTACCAGAATAAACTCTACTGCTCAAAATGACTAAACAGGTCGTTACAATAGATACCAATTTACCCATCGTTCGTCCTCGAACGATCACACGAAGAAAAACAAGGGCGAAAAGGAGTACCTGAATCTGTAAACAGGTGTGGGTATCTTTCTTGCATATCAGCCTCCTTCTCCCAAGTGGACTCTTCAACTGGTCAATTCTTCCATTGAACTTTGATGGATGCAATCTCCCTTGATCTCAACTTGCGGATTTCTCTATCTAGAATGTCAACAGGCTCCTCCTCATAAGATAAATTCTCATCAAGAAGAACTGAATCCCAACGAATAATGTAGTTTCCATCCCCATGGTATCTTTTCAGTATAGACACATAAAATACCGGGTGCACTCCAGAGAGTCCTGGAGGCAAGGCTAATTCATAAGCCACCTCCCCTACTCGCTTATGTACTTCGAATGGTCCAATATACCTTGGGCTTAGCTTACCTCTCTTACAAAACCGCATCACACCCTTTATGGGTGAAACCTTCAGCAAAACTTGTTCACCCTCCATGAACTCCAAATCCCTAACCTTTCGATCTGCATATTCCTTTTGTCTACTTTGCGCCGCTAAAAGCTTTTCTTGAATGAATTTCACTTTCTCTAATGATTCCCTCAGAAGCTCAGTACCCCAGGGCCTTACCTCGAATGCATCAAACCAACCAATGGGAGACCTACATCTCCTTCCATACAATGCTTCGAATGGGGCCATATCAATACTTGAGCGATAGCTATTATTGTATGAAAACTCTGCTAAGGGTAAGAAGTTATCCCAATGACCACCAAATTCTATCACATATGCACGAAGCATATCCTCCAATACCTGAATCGTTCGCTCAGACTGACCATCGGTTTGAGGGTGGAAGGCAGTACTAAGATCCAACTTAGTACCTAATTCAGCATGCAATGTTCTCCAAAACTTAGAAGTAAATTGCGTACCTCTATCTGATATGATGGAAAAGGGGAACTCCATGCAATCGAACAATTTCTGAGATATAGAGTTTGGCTAACTTCTCTGCATTGTAAGTCACCTTGACCGGAATGAAGTGAGCAGACTTAGTTAATCTGTCCACAATTACCCAAATAGAATCAAACTTACCCAATGTCTTTGGAAGACCAACCACGAAGTCCATTGCAATTCTCTCCCACTTCCATTCGGGAATGGGCATTCTCTGAAGTGTTCCTCCGGGCCTCTAGTGTTCATACTTTACCTGCTGACAATTCGGGCATTGGGCGACAAAATTGACAATATCACGCTTCATCCTACTCCACAAAAAATGTTGCTTTAGGTCACGATACATCTTGGTTGCACCAGGATGTATAGAATATCCTGAACTATGAGCCTCTGTAAGAATAGTGTGGATCAAATCATCAATACGAGGCACACATGCACTTTCATTAATCCTCAACACACCTTCCTCATCGATTTTTGCTTCTTTAGCCTCTCCTCGCAACACCTTATCTCGAATCCGAATCAGTTTCTCATCAGTAAACTGCTTTCCCTTAATCTTGTCAAGAAAGGAAGATCTTGCCTCCACACAGGCCAAAAATCCTCCCTTCTCTAGTACTTCCAGCCTTATGAAGTCATTAGCCAGAGTCTGAACCTCTCTAGCCAATGGGCGTCTAGAAACCTGCAAGTGAGCTAGACTTCCCATGCTCCCTGCCTTTCTACTTAAGGCATCTGCCACAACATTAGCTTTTCCCGGGTGATACAAGATAGTGATATCATAGTCCTTCAGTAGTTCCATCCATCTCCTCTGTCTTAAATTCAAATCTTTCTGAGTAAAGACATACTGTAAACTACGATGATCCGTATAGACTTCACACTTAACCCCATATAGATAGTGTCTCCATTGCTTTAATGCAAACACTACCGCAGCCAACTCCAAATTGTGGGTCGGATAATTACGTTCATTCACCTTTAATTGCCTCAAAGCATAAGCAATTACATTCTTCTCTTGCATTAGCACTGCACCCAAACAAGAATAGGATGCATCACAATAAACAATAAAATTTCTTGCCTTCCACTGGCAAGGTAAGAATTGGTGCAGTAGTCAACAAGGTCTTGAGATTCTGGAAGCTTTCTTCACATTCATCCGACCATACAAATGGAACATTCTGCTTAGTCAAGTTTGTCAATTGGGAAGCAACCGAAGAAAATCCCTTGACAAATCGACGGTAGTAGCTAGCTAAACCAACAAAGCTCCTTACCTCTGTAACATTAGTGGGTCTTACCCAATTCATCATCGCTTCGATCTTGGAAGGATCCACCATCACTCCATCCTTAGAAACTACGTGCCCCAAGAAGGACACTGAATCTAGCCAAAACTCACACTTGGAGAATTTGGCATAAAGTCTTTTCTCCCTCAACATTTCCAACACAATCCTCAAGTGCTCCTCATGTTCTTTCTTGCTCTTTGAGTATACTAGTATATCGTCAATAAACACAATAACAAAGAGGTCCAGATATGGCTTAAAAATCTCGTTCATCAGGCTCATGAACGCAGCAGGGGCATTCGTTAGTCCAAAGGACATTAGCAAGAATTCATAATGCCCATATCTGGTCCGAAAAGCAGTCTTTGGCACATCCATTGCCCGTATTTTCAATTGATGATAACCAGACCTCAAATCGATTTTTGAGAAGGTACAAGTACCTTGTAACTGATCGAACAAATCATCAATGCGAGGAAGAGGATACTTGTTCTTAACAGTTACTTTATTTAGTTGCCTGTAGTCTATGCACATCCGAAAACTCCCATCTTTCTTCTTCACAAATAAAACCGGAGCACCCCAAGGGGAAGCGCTTGGTCTAATGAAGCCTTTTCCTAACAACTCTTGAAGTTGGGCCTTTAACTCCCTTACCTCAGCGGGAGCCATTCTTTAAGGGGGTATGGAAATGGGGCGAGTACACGGCTCCATATCAATGCAAAAGTCAATATCTCTATTCGGTGGCATACCAGGAAGGTCTGCAGGAAACACATCCACAAACTCACGGACTATCGAAACCGACTCAATTGAAGGTACTTGGGTAGTATCATCCCTGAGGTGTGCCAAGAAAGCTAAACACCCTTTACTAACCATTCTCTTAGCATGAAGAAAGGAGATGATACGAACTGGAGTAGAAGTGTAGTCACCCTCCCACACTAACGGATCTTTCCCAGGCTTGGCCAACGTTACAGTTTTAGCATTACAATCTAAGATTGCAAAATTTGGAGAAAGCCAAGTCATAGCCAGAATTACATCGAAATCAACCATTTCTAAGATAACCAAGTCTACATGAGTATTGCTCCCCACAAAAGTCACCAGACAAGACCTATATACCTTTTCAACTATCACAGACTCACCCACCGGAGTAGAAACACGAATAGGCATGTCAAGCAATTCACAATGTAAATTAAGACCGGTAGCAAATGAGGAAGATACGTATGAAAATGTGGAGCCAGGATCAAATAATACAGAAGTCATGCAATCACAAACCAAAAGATTACCTGTGATAACAACATCAGATGTCTCCGCTTCCGACCGCCCAGGGAAAGCGTAACAATGGGCCCTATCACCTGTCTGCCCGTTGCCCCTACCATGTTGTGTTGTAGTAGTTCCAGTTTGCCCGTCACCCTGGCCGTTTTGGTGACCACCATTACCTCGGCCACCACGTCCTCCAGAATGACGGCCTCTTCCATGACCACCTCTACCTCTGACTATTGGGGGTCGGTAACTCTGTTTTGGACAATACCTCCTAATATGTCCAGTCTCCCCACATCCATAACACTCCCTGGATTCAAGCATAGGTCTCTGTGAGAACGACGAAGTCTGGGGGTAACCTCCAAACTCAGAGGAATGTTGGCTGGTCTGCGATGGACCCCCAGCTACAGCCTGCAGTGAAGACTGAATAGGTCGGACTGGGTAACCTCCTGAACCCTGCCCTCTAGAGTAAGAACCATTAAACTCACCTCCCTTACGAAACTTCTTAGATGTCGATGCCATGGTGAAGTTGTCTGGCTTCACCCCCTCCACTTCTATCACAAAATCTACCACCTCCTGAAAGGATTTTGCCGCAGCAGCTACCTATAAGGCTGAAATCTGCAAATTTGACCTCAATCCCTTCACGAAACGGCGAATCCGCTCTTATGGACTGAAGCAAAGTTGTGTGGCATACTTGGATAGCTCGCGGAACTTAGCCTCATAAGTAGTAACCGACATCCTGCCTTGCTCTAGGATTAGGAACTCATCTCTCCTCCTATCCCTCAAAGTCCGGGGTATATACTTCTCTATATACAAGCTAGAGAATGATGCCCAAGTCATAGGTGGGGCCTATGCTGGTTGACACTAAACATATGACCGCCACCACATTTTGGCGTTCCCTTGAAACTGATAGGTCACAAACTCAACACCAAATCGTAAGACTATGCCCATCTTATGTAGCAACTCATGACAATCAACTAGAAAATCATAGGCATTCTCAGATTCAGCACCCTTGAAAACTGGAGGTTTCAATTTCAAGAACTTAGTGAAAAGTTTGTGCTGATCACTCGTCATTATAGGCCTTGTAGTCAGCCAAGGAAACGTGCCTATTTCCAATAAGGCATCCATGCGGGGAGCCACAGCAGTTGCATGTTGTACTCCCTGAACCTGAGGTGCTGGTGCAGAAAACACTGGAGGTGTCTGGCCTTGATCAGATAACCCGCTAAGATAAGCAAGAACCTGGTTAATCATCTCTGGGATAGGTTGGGGTGGTAATTCCTCATTCTGCACTTGTTCATTTTCCCCTTCCTCACCCTCTCTTTCTACCTCATCAGTCGGTGGAGGAGTCACCGCCCTAGTACTAGCGGGGCCAGGTGCTTGTCCCCTTCCTCTAGAGGACGTCCTCCCGCGACCTCTACTACGGCCTCTTGCCACTGCTCCTCTTCGAGCTACAGCCTCAGTGGCTGGCTCAGACGCATCTTGTCTTGCCGGTGTTGGTGTTGGCACAGTCGTTGCTCTAGTTCTAACCATCTGCGAAATAGAGTGAAGATGGTCAGATACCAATTTGTATCACCTAGATACCAATTGGATCCAAGTAATAGCACGAAAGAAAGAAAGAATGGAATTTTCCTGAAGTCCTATAGCCTCTCAAAGAAAAGTAAAGGCGTCCCCCTACCGTTCCTTAAGACTCTACTAGACTCGTTCTTGTGTGATGAGACCAACGAACCTAATGCTCTGATACCAAGTTTTTCACGACCCAAAACGAGCCGCGAGTGGCACCCACACTTATCCTACTATGTGAGCGAACCAACCAATCTAAACCCCAACATTTCAACCATAATAAACAAAATATAATGCGGAAGACTTAAAACTCATTAATATAACCAATAAATAACTTCTAAAATTTAATACTTATTATTCCCAAAATCTGGAAGTCATCACCACAAGAACATCTATCCTCAAATTACTAAATCTAAGAGTATCTAAGAAGCTAAAATAAATGAACGGCTAGTCCATGCAAGAACTTCAAGGCATCAAGACGTAAATGAGAGAGAATCCAGTCCGAGCTAGGAACAATAGCTCACCCTGAAATCTGACGTGATGAAGACTGGCTAGAGTTGAGGGCGAGTTGAAGACGATGGCACGTTTGCTGCACTCCACAAATAACAAAGAAAAACAAATACAAGTAGGGGTCAGTACAAAACACAAGTACTGAGTAGGTATCATCGGCCAACTCAAAATAGAAAGCAATATATATCGACTAATACATAAAACCAACCAAATGCTTAACAGGTTATAGCAACAAGTATAAGAATCATTTACAACAACACCAAACACATCTATGAGGACTCAAGCCTCCACACCATACTCTTTTGGGAAATAGGTTTCTTTAAAATCTGAGTATGTTAGCATAATTCAAGATTCATTCTCTTTGTTCTTCTTGTGTCGGAACGTGACATTCCGATCCTCTACTATCCTGGTGTCGGAACGTGACACTCTGATCCTCTCCTATCCTGGTGTCGGAACGTGACACTCCGATCCACTACTATCCTGGTGTCGGAACGTGACACTCCGATCCACTACTATCCTGGTGTCGGAACGTGACACTCCGATCCACTACTATTCTGGTGTCGGAACGTGACACTCCGATCCATCTACTATCCTGGTTTCGGAACGTGACACTCCGATCCATCTACTATCCTGGTGTCGGAACGTGACACTCCGATCCACTACTATCCTGGTGTTGGAACATGACACTCTGATCCACTACTATCCTGGTGTCGGAACGTGACACTCCGATCCACTACTATCCTGGTGTCGGAACGTGACACCCAATCCATTAACCTCATTCTTTTAGTTCATCAATCCTTCTTTCATGCCAAGACATCATCATTAACAAAGAGGTTTTAAGGTTTAAGATTCAACAGCCTCATCATGCTAATTCATCACAATTATATAATCACATCATGCATGCACACAATTAAGCATATAGGAGACTTTACAATACTACCCAATACATATCATTCGCTATTAAGAGTTTACTATATGAAATAGCATAAACCATAACCTACCTCCACCGAAGAATCGTGATCAAGCAATCTATTTCCCAAGCCTTTTTGTTTTCCTCTTCGTTCTCCCTTCTCTCGTTCGTTTCTCCCTCTCTCTCTGTTCTTTCTATTTTTCTTATTCAAACCCTTTTTCTTTTACCCTAATTGTCATATAATTAAGTATAAAAGATGATAAAAATAACCCACTATTTATTTCAAGGTTATCTCCTTTAACCCCCAAGTAATTGAATTATTAACATTAACCCACTAACTTTATAATTATAAGCATGAATAGTCCAAAACGCCCCTTAAAAACTTTAGCAGAATTCCAACCCAGTCAGGGTTACGCAGCCTGTGACGGTCCGTCATGACTGTGACGGTCCGTCCTGCAGGTCCGTCACAAAGTTCAGAGAGTTAATTCTGTGGAGAGATTTGTGACGGTCCGTCGTGCCAACGACGGTCCGTCCTGCCATTCCGTCGTGAAGTTCAGACAGTCGATCTCAGTACCCAAATTTTCAGAATCTAAGTGTTTTGGAACGAGACCCCCTCGACGGTCCGTCGTGCCCACGACGGTCCGTCGTGGGATCCGTCGACCCTAACAGTTATTACCAGAATAAACTCTACTGCTCAAAACGACTAAACAGGTCTTTACAAATTTAAAACAGATTGCTTACTTATTTATATATGGTAAAATAATATTGTTTTGTCTCTTCTTTATTCAGAAAAGATTATTTGTACTTATTTTATTTTTGGTAATAAAATATTCTTATAATTTTCTGATTTTAACTCCCCTCTAAATTAAGGAAAATAGTATAATAATTGATTCCTTAATTTATTTATTTCCCTTATTAAGTGCACCCTTCTTTGCTATATAAATAAGACCCCCTCCCTTCATTATTTCAGAAACTCATAAACACATTCACTCTCAATTACAAGTTCTCTCATCACTCCTTACACTCTCATTGCTCTCTTGCTACTCTTCAAATACATTAAGATTCCGGTAAACATTCAAGTGTTCTTCTACGCTATTTTGCTACTTTGTTCGATTAAAAGTTGAATCAATTTGTTTTGCTTAACTGGTTAGTATTCTTAACATTTACACTATCTTTACATTCACACATTTGTGTAAGCTATTGTCTGTTCTTTTATATATGTAGAATTCGTCATTAAACAATTGCATAATGTCTCACCTTGACTAATAAGTGTGATTACTTGTGTAGTTATTTGATTGCTTTGACAGGTTTCAAACTTGAAGTTCAAGTTGAAGATTAACCATGAAGAAAGATTTATTTGCTTATTTGAATCTATATTTTTTCTTTCTTATTTTATTTATTCGAATGTTGTAACATTTGTAACTCTAAAGATCATACATATAAATTTATTTAGGGGATCGTCTAGGGGAAGGGGGATTTACATGCTACTTGTTCATTGTAAATTTTTTTTTTTTTAAAAAAGTTAGAAATCATGCCTATAGGCTTATCTTTAACCACATAGAATTATTGTTTGTAGGTGTTATAATCTAACCAATTTTCAATTTGCTTGACGCTTTTGTTAATAAGTCTAAAAAAAATAATAAATAAATAACTAGATTCCATTAATTTTTTAAATCAAATCGTAATAATTTAGTAGGCTGATTAGGTGTTTTAAAAATGTTTTAACTTTTAGCATTGTCTTGTCACGTAGAAACCATGCCTAAGGATTAATTTGTTCATATCATTTAGATTCACAAAATTATGCATATGTGTGTTACTTTTTTTTGGAACACCTAGAAGTTCATGTCTATAGGCTTGTAAATAACTTTTAACATATCCATAAAAAATAAAATTTGTTGCGCATATTTGTGCCCTCCCCCTAAAATTAGTTAATATTATTTAATTAATAATCTTATTTGTCCTTTTAAGATTTCCGCACTCATGATGCAATATGTAGTTTTCTTAAAATAATAATGATATTAAATTAGAATCATTTCATGTATTTAATAAATTACTTGGCTTTTAAATATATTTCATAGTAAAACTTTTGCATTTAATAAATTTACCACCTTAATGTTCTACTATTTTTTTAAATTTTTTTTTCTCGTACTTACAAAGTTTTGCAACATAGTTTTCTTAAAAGTCATTATTCAATCTTCCTTTAAAACTTTGGATTGATTGTGACATTGTTATTTTTGAAAATAAACTATAAGCACTATCTCCTAACCTATAGTTAGTGGGAAAGTCAAAGGAACTACGAGATCTAGTTCTAATTTTTAAATTAAACCGACGCGTCCCCGGAAGTACCACATACCCATGAATTTCAAAAGGAATTATGTGTATTTATGTGTAAATATTTATGTGCCTACATGTAAACTAAATCTTTTAAATCATTTTCAAAAACATAAACTATTTTTAGACCGACCTCAAATCAAAATTGTTTCAATGGTGGAAGAGCGTGATCAACAATATCGTGGCATCATCCCTATAAAGAAACAAAACTTTACTTTCATCACATATTAATTGCTTAATATTTACAAATTTTGTTTATAACTTAGTCTCATATGCTTAAATAAAAATAAAACTTGATTGTTTATTTATTGCTATCACTTAGCCTTGCATGCTCAAATTAATGAAAAATAATAAAATAGTATTAATTGTTTTATTTCACTTAGCAAGATTAAATAAATTAATAAATGAAGTGACCTTGATTTCTAATTGTAACCCCCACATAGATTGCATGAGATACGGCCGGGACCCACATTTGTGGACCTCGAGGGATGCCTAACACCTTACCCTCGAGGTAATTTGAACCCTTACCCTAATCTCTGGCTCGCTGACCTTAGCTAGACTTAGTTAGGTTAGATAGGCGCCCTAACGCGCCTTAATTCGTTAGGTGGCGACTCCTTGAACTCGAAATCCCAAAAGAGTTGTTAGTTCGTGCACAAAACCCGTTTTCTGCGAAAATGGGGCGCGACAGTCATGCCAACCGAGACAACTTATGTGGTACTTGATGAAGCACCAACATGGTGGTACAACGAAGTCTCCTTGCCAGATTCAAGGAAATTGGCGCAGGAGCTACAATATAAACTTGAAGAAGAAGGACAAAGAAGTGAGGCTGAACAGGAACACGAGGTATGTGAAAAAATATAACTTACATACGGAGGAGATATTTTCAAGAGGAGAAAATAAGAATCATGGAAAACAAGAGTACATGAAACTCCAGAACTGTTGGAAGAAAAAGTCCAAGAAGTTCTGCAACCTCAACTATGAAGGAAGACACGATCAAAATTAGCAGAGATGGTTAACAATAAATATGCTACTATCTTTAAAGAAGCTTCAAAGAGTAAGGATCGGAATAATCCGATGACGGAGGAGATTCTCAGTGGGCATGGACGTCATGATGCTTGCAGAGCAACAATCGCTCACAACGGACGTGAAGGAAAAATTAAGTTGGTGTTGGTGGGGGGGGGGGGGGGGTTAAGAATTCATCACCAACTTATTATATACTTAAGATAAGTCAAGAAAAATCTAGAATATTCTGGAGTTATAGAGAATTGAAGGATTCTAGAGAGAATAGTCTAGAGATGTTCTAGAAATAGGAAGTTAGAAAAACTTGCTAGAATATAGTAGCAAAACCCATAGCTAGATTTCTTCCATCACCACCTATAAATAGAGGCGGTCCATTTGAATTGTAACCAAGCAATAAACAAAGTAATAAAGCAAGAAAGAAAGTAAAAGAGGAAACAATAGCGATTGCTAAGTCAAGAGTGTTGCTGAAGCAAGCAACAAGTGTAACGAAGATTGTAAGATCGAAGCGGGTTCATATATATAATAAAATTCAAGTTGTGAGAAATCAATTGTGCCTCCATCTTCACATGCAACAATATTCAACAATGGGGTCCTAAAGGATGTTACAGAATGTGTTTGACTAATAATAATTTCAAGAATTTGGCTACCGGAGATTTTGTTGACAAGTTTATTAAAGAATTGAGTCATCAAGGTTTTTCTGGTACTAGTAATGAAAATGACATTTTTGAAACTTCAGTTTTTCATGGAGAAGATCAAGTTGAAATCAATCATCATTAAAAACAAACATATGCCTCAATAATGACTCAGAAAATTAAGGTGGAAGCACAAAAGGATGGAACAGTGAAAATTTCACAACACAATTTTTGTTTGACACTATAGCTGATTAATTACTCCTACTTATGTATTAATTTTTGGTTATAATAGATAAATTTAATTTCATATTGGTATAGTGTGTATTGAATTTCTAGTTAAGCATATTTTAGTGTTTAATTGATTTGTATGTGCTTTCTTGAACCTCTCAACTTGAATTTTCATAAGCGTAGTAAAATTATTTTTCACTAAATTTTTTTAGATATATTTGTACTTTTAAAGAATTAGTATTTTATAATATTAACTAGATCATATATTTATACAGGGGTCTTCTGAAAATATATTATTTTATTATCTTATCGAAGTGAGTAATTTTTCCCATTGACCCAAGTCGAGACCAGAGGAAAGATTATTGTTAAACCTAATATTAATTTAGTGAGGTTTCACTGTAGAAGAAGAAGATGTCTTTGAGGTGTGTAATCACTTTCATTAAAGAGCTATTGCTCATATACATATTGAGATAAATACAAACAATTCACTACAAGGATACAACAAATCGTTTTTTATTATACAAATAGATTTTTCTTAGGCTACTTTTAGAGTCTTAAATTTATAGAACTTAGGAGATGACTCTCCATAAGAGTCGTGTTCTTTTATGAAGTAAGTCCATTGAAAAAACAACTATATCAATGGAACTATTATGTTTTTATTATTTCACTTTCTTTTGGTTTGTGAATTATTGTGATAGATATTTATTACTCTATTTTGTTTACTTTGATTTAATTTTTAATATTTTTTATATTTCTTATACTTATAAAAAATGCCTACTTTAAATATATAAATTTATTATGAATTAATTATTTTCACCTTTATTTTGGTTGTAATTAATATACTTGAAAAGAACTAAGTGTGATGAAATTAATGATATATATTAGATTGAAATTAAAGAAAAGAATGTAAAGTAACTTAAAAAATAAAAATGAATAGGATGATATATTTACATTTAAGACAATCAAGAATATATATATATATATATATATATATATATATATATATATAATTTCATTCTAACAAAAATATATTAAGAGATATAGCAAGAAATACAAATAATTATAGAAATATTTTTCTATATATGAACTGAATGATAATCGAAGGTAAAAATGTAACTTCACGCTAACAAAAATCTAACAAGAATAATAACAAGAAAACTAAATAGTTTTAGAAACATCTTTAGTTATTGTTATTACTATTAACTCATTTTTTATAACTTAACTTTTATTTATGAGTTATTGTTTATCTATTCATTACTCTATGTTACTATTACTTTAATTTAATTCTTGATATTTTTATATTCATTTACTTACTAAAAATGTCTATTTTAATAAAAAAAATATTACTTAAAATATAATTAATTATTGTCACTTTTATTTTGGCTCTAATTAATATACCTGAAAAGAAATAAGTGTGATCATAAATTAATAATATATATTAAAATGAAATTAAAATATAACTAAAATTAAGCTTCAATATTTAAAAAATATATTTTAAAAGTAGGTCATTATTTTAAATAACACCTATAAAAACAAATTTGAAATGTATTCAGAATTGATCTATAGATGGATCAATAGACTCACAACTTTAAGTAATTCTCTTGATGATTTTCAAATAAAATAGAAAAAGAATATCATTAAATTAATTATTTAATTCAAATATATTGTTTGACACGACGTTAAAATAATACTGGAGCATGTGATATTTTATTATTATTTTTTATTTGAAAATGTCATAATATTTTTTTCTTTTTAAAAACTAATTAAATTTCGATTATAAGTATACATAATATTGTAATATTGAGCCTGTAAATAGGTCTTTCATTATATTGGGCTCATATCATATATCTTAAATTATCTAGTATATATATAGTTATTCATTTTGACGTCAATATAAGGTGTTCATTCATTGATTGTTGCGTCTGGACTTCTTTGAGGGTTCATGAATGGGGTAAGAAGAAAGATGTTTTTCATCATAAATGGTCATGTCAAACAATAAATGACGAGTCAAATTTCGAAGGAACGTCTATTAAATATTAAATATTAAATATTAGAGTATTGCACGTGTAATACGATAATCTAATAGTTGAAAGTTGGATTATAAAAGGGCTCTATAAAAGTTAAGTGACATTTTCTTCTATTTAATTTCCTTTAATACATTTAAGGTATTGAACTTAGTCGCTAAATTATTAACAGTTTTTTTCTTCCATTATATCAGTACACTCTTTTTTGTTTTTCAATTACACATGCCAATATCGAAATCCTCAAAAATTCCTAGGTATAGCTTCATAAAAAAAGTAAAATGACTTTTTTTTCGGGCCTAATCCATCGGTGGCCTCTTAAAGTTGGCACTAACTTTCACTTAGACTCATTAACTAAGTTTTGTCCATTTTAGACACCTCGGGTCATACTGAATTGTGTCATTTTAGCAGTTTTTAAACAATCAGTCAAATATATAAGGTGTGTGTGACACACTCGCCCAATGACGTATCAACGTGGTAAATTAAATAAGAACACGTGGCATATATATTAAAAATAATTTTTATATAATGGTATTTTAGTAGAATGAAGAAGTAGCCAATGACTTAATGACATGTGAAATTTTTTACGCAAAAAATTCAAAAAAGAACTCAACCCCACCAAGGTCATGTTCTCCACCCCACCCACCCCAACCCGTACCCCTCGCACCCACCCAGATCGTCTTCTTCGCTATTCCCCACCCATCAAACGTAAACTACACCTTTGCCCACCCTAACCCCAACCCCTTCCCCACCTACATCGTCTTCTCCACCCCTCTCCCACCTCACCCATTGTCTTTTTCAAGTTTTTCCGCTGATCTTCTTCTTTGCAACAACATGAATCGTGGCTTTTCTAATGGGTTGAAATTTATCTTTTTGTGAAATCTCTTTGTGTTGAAATTCGATCTTTTATGTCTGTAGTATCATCAAAACTATTTCTCCATTGAAGGAGTTCAAGTTTGAGAGATGGTGGCTGAAAAATGAGGAAGAAATGAAAAAAAAATGATTAAATGAGTCTTTCATGCGCTGGTATTGAGTGTATTACACTCACTATGCCATGTCAATAAAAAGTGTCGAAGTGACACAACGAGGCATGACATGAGGTGTCTAAAATGAACAAAGCTTAGTTAAGGTGTCTAAGTGAAAATTGATGGCAACTTTAGGGGGCCACCGATGAGTTAAGCTTTTTTCTCTTAAATTTTGCAAATACTATGAACGAACAGACACATCATCATATGCATTCACCATCTCATAATTCCAATCCCAAGTCCAAATTCTTCATAGTCTGATTTTATAGAAATAAGTATAATGTAAGGATGTGACATAGGCATTAACAATACAAGATAAGTTTGTAATTTCAGTTAAAGCTTATCATGTGGTGAAATAAGAAGAAGAAGGAGGAGGAGGAGGAAAATAAGAATCGTAAATAATTCTGATCTGAAACTCTCATTTTCCTTTTTGTATTGGAGCCTTTTAAATTTATATTAAAAATTAAAATAGTAAGAGTTTTAGTTTAAAAAATAATTTAGGGTTATTTTCCAGATTTTCATATACTTGAGAAGTGAAGAATCTGTGAATGTATACACAAAGTGGGAAGTATTCATATATGTATGTAGTAAGAGAGGAAAATGAAAATGAAAGTAGACAACGAGATAAAAATAAAAATGATGATATACTCTTATTCTTATAATATTTATAGAAGGTAAAATTCGATAATGTTGTATATTTTATTCTTAAATTTAAAGCTAATATTCATCTTATTAGATTAGGTGTTATATAATCTTGATTGATTTTACATATTGAGTGTTTCTTAGTTGTCAAACAAATAAGTAAAAATAAAATTATAATATTATTTAACCTAAATGGTTGTGTGTGAATAGAGAAACATCTATATATTTTACTAGAATATGTCTTAGTCTAGAAGACTATATTTCAAATCTCTATTTATTCCTTTTGGATGCACATGTAAGTTTTATATACGTATATACTAATCTATACAAATTTTGACATATCTATAAAAATTATAAGATAAATAACTGTTAATATAAAATTATGTTTATACAAATTTTATAAAATAGTATGAGACAAACGTGCAATACACATTTCTTATTAATTGATGATGATGATGATGATGATGATAATAATAATAATAATAATAATAATAATAATAATAATAATAATAAAGTTATAATAGAATATGGTTAGGTTTTTTTCTACCTACAAATAAAAGAAAAATATTTATAATAGGGGAAGAGGGCATAATTCGGCGCCATAAGAGAAAACATTCGCGCTACAGGTAAAACCTCAAACCTTTCTCTTTTCTTTTTTGTTTCTGGGTAATTGCTGCTAACATATAAATATATAATATTTAATGTATGGTTAGAAAACAATAGGAAATATTGGTTCTTAAAAAGCTATGATAGACAATTTGTGGTGGGTATGTAATGATTGGTAATGATTGCCTTTTTGAGGATTCAATCGTAGAAATGAGGATCGATATATTTTTTAAATAGTTAACATTCTGCATACTATATTTCGTAGTTAACTTAATTTGATTTCTATTTTTATTATTACATTATAAGTTATATTTTAATATATTGAGATAGGTATTTGGTGTATTGAGTTATTTGAATATCATTAAAGTGGTAATACTAAAGAAATTGAGACTTATCCTAGGCTTGAAAATTTAGAATTTTCTTTTGGACATGTTAATTGACTATTGACATCAAGATCTAGGAACTTGATTATAAATTTGGGGGAGTTTTTCGGTCTAACCTAAACCTATAGTAAAATGAGCGTTATTTTAGTTTTGAAATCTTATTGTGGTCATTTATTGGAATAGATTGTATTGATGTGGAAGAATAATGAAAAAGGAAGGCTCAAGTTCTGGAGTAATTGTTTGATTATTTAATGCAAGTGGATTTCTAAACCCTTGTTAAGTGTATGAAATTCGTGTATTTCTTTGTGGTATGTGTTAGGAGTAATGGGATTTGGTGGATTGACTTGTCCACCTTTATTAATTCTAATGATGAAAACGGATAATAAAAGACATTGTGATTAATTGTTAGATTGTGATGGATTGAGAATGGTACGAGTACCGGTGTTATAAAGGTAAGACTTATAACAATAGGATGTGGATTGTAATCCGAGAATGTCAAAGCATATGAATATTAGTTGATATATTATTGACTTGATTTATTATGTGTAATTCTGTTCTTTACTGAACCCATATAATTGTGATAATTGAGGTGATTATATGTCATAGAGACATTTGATTTTGTTGAGATGTTACACTATCCCTTTTGTTTGATATAATATTGTGCACATGTATAAACATGAGATTAGGTATGAGTAAAGGCTAACACGTGGAGATCATCCGTGTTGAGATGGAGTTATGATTATTTGGGCACATGGAGATCGCCCGTGCGATGGAGAAGTTATGATTACAATTTGGGCACATGGAGATCGTCCGTGCGAAATATGTTGAATTTATGATAGTGAGTTGAGATCGTCTGCACAGACATGTGGAGATCGTCCGTGTCGGTATATGGACCTCGTGAGTCCCCCATAACTACTTATTTTAAAAATAAGTTTCAGCATTTTCAAAAGTACTTTCTAAAAGTTACTTTTTAAGCCCATCCAAACGGGCTCTAAGTCTTTGGATAAGCTTTTCAAAGTACAGTTAAAAATTTCAAACGTGTTATTAGTCATGTATTTTATATAAAAAGATAATTCAAGATTAAGGGGTGTTCATGATTTGGTTAAGAATCGATTCAAACAGAAAAAGTTGAACCAATAAATTGATTTATTTGAGTTAGGCGTGGTTCGGTTTCAAATTTTTTTTAAAATCGATAGTATTTAGGCATGATTATGGTTTTGTTTAAAAAAATCGAACCAAACTAACAATTTATAGACATATATTATATTATTATGTGAAAATTATGCAACAAAACAAATATATACTATTTAATTACTTATCATAGCTATAATTTGCTATAATTACCACTCGCAACTAACATTATACATTAATTACGTGAGTTGACTTCGAGTTTGTATAACTAGTCAAATTTGTATATGTATAATATACAATTATTTAACCTATATACATGTACAATTCACCTCTGCCCTTCTCTCTCTCCTCTCTCGCTCGCCTCTCTCTTCCCTCTCCAATCTCTCTCGCCTCTCTCCCTTTCTCCTTCCTCCCCTAATCTCGCTTTGCGTATATACAAATATGTATGTATTATATACAATTATGTACATATACAATTCACCTCTCTCCCACTCTCCGCCCTCTCTCGCTCACCTCTCTCCTCTCTCCTCCCTCCCTCAATCTCGCTTACCCTATATACAAATGTATATGTATAATATACATATACAATTCACCTCTCTCCAACTCTCCCCCCTATCTAGCTCGCGTCTCTCCTCCCTCTCTCGATTTCATTCGCCTTTCTCCTTCCTCTCTCAGTCTCGCTCGCATCTCTCCTCCCTTTCTCAATCTCTCTTGCCATATATACAAATACATATGTATAATGTACAATTATCTAACCACTGTACATATACAATTCATGTTTCTCCCACTCTTTTCCCCCCTCTCTCGCCTCTCTCCTCTCTCTCTCTCTCTTTGTCAGTCTCGCTCGCTTTTCTCCTCCATATAACATGTAGCTACAAATTGAAATTATCAAACCATAGCTATGGAGAGTAATTAATTATTTTTAAGTGGTATATGTGAAAGTTTCATTATTATTATTATTATTATTATTATTACTATTTTAATTATTATTATTATTATTACTATTATATTATTATTATTATTTTTATAAACAATTTTAAAGATCTTATATGTGTTTTCGTCAAAATTTATTTATAATTTACTTATGAAAGTAAAAATGCTCAAGGTGATAATATTTATCTTATTGGTTTCACGTATATGAGTGTCTTTGACAATTCTTTATGAGATTGAAAATTTCACCGTCTCTTCCTTCTAAGCCAAAATAGTGAATTTTGAAATTTTATTCTTAGTAAATTTAGTGATCATATGTTTGTAATATCAGTCATTCTAACTATTTTCGTTTTGAATGGATTGTTGTCACTTTTTTAACGTTTTGAATGAATTTTTTTTGTCTATGGTGAATAACCGAATAACCAAACCAGGAATTAATTACAACATAATCGACGAATATTTGGTTTGGTTTTGATAATTTTAAAATCAATTAAATTAGTTTGGTTTTAATTTTAACCAATAACCGATCCAAATTGATCCGTAACACCCCTTTGAGAATTATTCAGTGATGAACAATAACGTAGTGTGTGAGTATTTATTCCCCTAAGGTATTCACTCATATAAATAATATCATTACCTAAGTATTTTGGATTATTCTCTTTTGGTGTTGCACCTAGGTCGACACAAAGATAGGTGTAGGTGTGGGTGTAGATATGAAATCCCTACCGAATTAGGTCAACTAATTTTTAGTACTTCGATCAAAATCAACGGAGAAATTCAGGACAAATATAATGATTTTTGTTATCAAAACAAAAGCTAAAGTGAAATTGAATAAAATGAAATACTTGTATCAATTTTTTTTTTTTTGTAAGTTGCTTTCCAAATATCTCTATGATTCTCTTCTTGATCAATATTTCTCCTAAGAAATATCCCTTGTTAGGTTTCCAGTTATGTCTCATAATTTAAATATATAACTCTATTTTTAGATATTTAAATTATTTTTCGTTGAATCCCCACACTCGTATCCATATATGAATATATACCCTCAAATTTTAAAATTAAATCATGAAAGATTCAACCTCTTGTTCCATACACGTATCAAATATCCGAACCCGAGTCCGATTAGCTTAGATCATTATAACTACTTCCTAAAGAAGATCATTTAAGTCCCTAACATCTATCCTTTGGAATATTGTAAGAATATAAGCTAACTTAATTCTCATATTTAAACGGACAAGCACCAAAGTTTAGAACTTTGATAAAATTCCATGAAATATGCCCACCCTTTTTTTAAACAAAAATTAGGATCTAAGAAAAATTCATGTTTTTTTTTGCAAATTCAAGAATCACACATTGCTAATAACTGAAGAATTTGTTGATTGAATTATGCAGAAAATAAGAACATTGACATGCAGCTAAGAGAACTGGAAAATATTCATGAGAAAAGAATGAACTAATTTCTTATTCTCTTCTTCTGTACAATGGAACCTACTTATAAAGAAACTGATTCAGCTCTAACAAATTTGTAACTAACTGTACTTGATTCTAGAAGCTAATCTGTATAACTAACTAGAAAGTGTATAATTACAGTTTTAACTAATCATGATTAAGGCACATTAATACATTTGTTTAATTCCTTTACACCCTCCTTCAAACTAGGAGCTATGAAGATATTCTTCATTCCTAGGTTGGACATAATATGATTGTTAGAGCCTTTCCCAAGTGCCTTTGTATAAACATCAGCAGGTTGCTCTAAAGTAGACAAATATCTTGTTATAATCAGTCCACCTTGAATCTTCTCCCTAATAAAATGACAGTCAATATCGATATGCTTTGTCCTTTCATGAAAAACAGGATTGGCTGCAATTTGAAGAGCTTAGGTACTGTCTGAATGCAAAGATATTGGCAGTGAAATATGAACACCAAGTTCCTGAAATAAGCCAACCAGCCATACTACTTTAGCCACTGTTGAAGCCATAGTTCTGTCTTCAGCTTCTGCTGAACTGCGAGATACTGTGGATTGTTTCTTGGACTTCCAAGAAATAGGTGAATCTCCAAACTTGACTAAATATCCAGTAATGGACCTCCTACTATTGATACATGAGCCCCAATCTGCATCACAGAATACTTATAAACTGTTACTTCCTGTGGATGACATCAATATTCCCAAACCTGGTGCTGACTTGAGATATCTAACCAGCCTAAGTGCAGCATCCATATGTGAAGACTTTGGACAATGCATGAACTGGCTTAAACACTGCACAACAAATGATATATCAAGCATGGTAGTAGTGAGGTACAACAACCACCCAATCAGCCTTTCATAACTTGCAGGATCTTCCAATAGTGGATCTGTGTGGCAAGAGGTATGATGGCATTAAACTCAACAGAAGTGAGTTTTTGATTTAACTCCATTGGAGTTGTGACTGGCTTAGCTCCTGCTAGTCCTATATCTGCTATTAACTCTAGTGTGTATTTTCTCTGGTGCATGAGTATACCATCCTCATATCTGGCAAATTCTAAACCAAGAAAATATCTAAGTTCCCCGAGATCTGTTATTTTGAAAGCATGCTGCAGTGCTTTCTTAGTCTCTTTGATCATAACTATATCATTCCCTGTCAATAATAAGTTATCCACATAGATGAGTACTATCATAATTCTGTCACCTTTTCTCTTAGTGAACAAAGAGTAATCTCTTGTGTTTGAATGAAACCTTATGATGTCAAGGTGGTAGTTCATTTTATGTTCCAGTGCCTTGAGGCTTGCTTCAAATCATAAAGAGATTTCAACAATCTACAAGCTTCAGTGTTGGTTGTTTTCCTACCAAAACCTTCAGGCAGAGTCATAAATACTTCCTCATACAAATCACCTTGTAAAAAGCATTATACACATCCATTTGTTGAATTCTCCATTTATTTGCAGCTGCAATAGAGATAACAGATCGAGCAGTTGCCATTTTAACCACTGGAGAAAAGGTTTCTTGATAATCAAAACCCTCCTTTTGATTATAACCTTTAGCTACCAGCCTGGCTTTGAACCTCTCTACACCTCCATGTGCATTATATTTAATCTTGTAAACCCACTTTCATCCAATAACTTTCTTTCCTCTAGGCAAATCCACTAGTTCCCAAGTTTTGTTGTCTTCTAGTGCCTTTATTTCAGTCTGCATTGCCTCTACCCATCTACTATCTTTTGCAGCCTCAGAATAACTAACAGGTCCAGTATCAACTGAAACCTTTGAAACAAAACTCTAATATTTGCATGACAATCCTGTGTAATCTAATACTGAAGCTATGGAGTAAAGGCAACTATTTGAACTAGTTTTTGTGACATAATCTTTGTGCCATATGGGAGGCTTAACACCTCTAGTAGATCTTCTTGGTTGTGGTGCAGTAATGACATTAGATGGAGGTGAGTATGAATCAGGAGAGGGTATGAGTGGTGAGTTTAGGGAAGGAGTATTCATCACCTGAGCAGGAATTGAATCAGGTGATGATACAATGTGAGTTGTAGTAGGAACAATATCATCAAAACCAAACATCTCTGTGGTAAAAGTGTGCCTTTGATCAGTTGTATTATCACTTTCAAAAGTAAAATTTGTTTCCAAGAATACCACACCCCTACTCACAAAAAAAGTCCTACTCTCCAGATTATAAAGTTTATATCCTTTCTGTAGCCTTTATTGCTCTAGGACTGAACTTATCTTGTTTCATGAGGTTAGTGGCAAAGCACAAGCAACCTATAACTCTCATATGATCAAAAGAGGGAGGTTTGTTGTACAATTCCTCAAAAGGTGACACATTTCCTAAGACAGTAGAAGGAACTCTATTCAGTATATACACAACAGCTTGAACACAACAACCCCAAAACTTATCTGGAAAACCAGCTTGAAACTTGATTTCTCTAGCAGTTTCAAGAATGTGCCTATGTTTCTTTTCCACAACACCATTTCGTTGAGGTGTATGTGGACAAGAACTCTCATGTATAACACCATGTGATTTGAATAATTCATTGCAGGTAGAATTGAAAAACTCAAAACCATTATCTAATCTTACTCTCTGTATCTTCTTACCAAATTGAGTCTCTACTTCAGTAAAAAAATATTTCAACAAACTACTGACATCGGATTTAAGCCTCATCAAAAAAAATCCATGTCCACCTTGAAAAATCATCAACAACTGTCAAGAAATATCTCATTCCATCAAAAGTTTCAACTCTATAGGGACCCCAAACATCCATGTGAATTAACTGTAAGGTACAAGTAGACATACTGATACTATGTGGAAATGGCACCCTTGTTTGTCTAGCCAAGGGACAGTTCTCACAATTATGTAATGTAAAAGTGCTACCAAATTTTTGGAAGAAAGGAATTTTCCTTATTACAGCCATAGGCACGTGACAGAACCTTTGATGCTAGACATTAACATCTACATCTTGAGTTGCAGCCAAACATCTCTGTGGTGTTACTTTCTCATCACTGCTCTAAGAACTCATTGTGTAAAGACCATCTTCCTTCTCACCAATCACCCTCACCTTCCCAGATGAGATATCCTGAAAAACACACTATTTAGAGAAAAAAATAACACTACAATTCAAATCCTTAGTCACTTGGGAAACAGACATAAGGTTAAACTTGAATGCAGGTACACATAAGACTCTTCAAAGAACATCACCTCCACCTATGTGACAATCTCCAATATGTGTAACATTTGCAGAATCCCCTATTGGAAATTGAACTTTCCATGCATTTTCTATCAAGTCTTTGTGTTGTAAATATCTAGAATCATGTATCATATGATGTGAAGCACCTGTGTCTATTATCCATTTCAAAATAGGCAAAGAAGATGTACCTGCAATATTAGCACTGCCAGTAGTCTCAACAATAGAAGTATTAGCACTGCCAGTAATCTCAGCAATAGAAGTCTTCTCTAACATTCTCAATAACTGTTGATGTTGTCTTGGAGTGAGCATTGACATCGGCATCATCCCATAAATGGGAGGATTCCCATAATTGGAAAGATTCACAGATCCTGTATCATAAATGAAATTTCCAGCCACTACAACCTCTCTTTTACCCTTGTAATCAGGTGGATATCCAATTAAACGAAAACAATTAACCATGAGATGTCCAGTTTTATGACAATGCTCACATTTCAGTAACTTGTTACAATCAGATCTCAAATGACCTTTTATGTGACAGTAATCACAAACTGCATTGGGAGCATAAGGTTTTTCGGTCTCTGATATCCAGATCTAGAAGTAAACATAGCAGTGGGAGCCATATTCTCAGGTATCAACCTACTTGATCCAGCAACCAACTTCTGACTCTCATCTTGATTAACCAGGGCATAGGCTTGATTAACATTAGGAAGTTGAGGAATTAGTAAAATTTGACTTCTAGCCTGACTATAATTGTCATTTAGGCCCATGAGAAACTGCAGCATCCTTTGATATTGTAAATGATCATAAAACTCTCTTGATTTGGGGCAATTACGCAAAGGAGGAGGCATAATGGAATCATATTTATCCCAAAGATCTTCAAGCTTCGAATAGTAAACAGAAATAGAAGAGACACCTTGAACTAAAGTAAAAATTTCTTTGTAAAGTTGAAAAATCCTAGAATTGTTAACCTTGTTAAATCTCTCCTTAAGATCTGCCTATATCAATTGCGCATCTAAACAGAAAAGAACTCCACTATGCAAATCTTCATTACATTGCAGAGAATCCATGAAACAACTATCGCATTGCATCTGTCCCAAAGTCAAGCTAAATTTCCTGAAAAGTGATTCCTCATCACTGATCCGTCAATGAAGCCTAATTTGTTCTTCCCAAGCAAAGCCAATTGCATCGCCTTGCTCCACAAAGTATAATTGTCAGTTCCAGTGAGCATGATCCCGACATTAAGAGAACCAGGTGCATCTGAGGGATGTAGATAGAGAGGATGTAGATGATCGATCGATATAGATGAACTCAACTGAGTACCGACTACTGCTTCAGCATTGATAAAAATAATTTGAAAAATTAAGCAGAGATTGTTTAATCGATTGTAGCAATGATCAAACCTTGCTCTGATACCATGAAGAATTTGTTGATTGAATTATGCAAAAAATAAGAACATTGACATGCAGCTAAGAGAATTGGAAAATATTCATGAGAAAAGAATGAACTAATTTCTTATTCTCTTCTTCTGTACAATGGAACCTACTTATATAGAAACTGATTCAGCTCTAACAAATTTGTAACTAACTGTACTTGATTCTAATTAACTAAAAAGTGTATAATTACAGTTTTAACTAATCATGATTAACGCACATTAATACATTTGTTTAATTCCTTTACAATAATGTCTTTCAATAGTCTACAAAATTTCAATTAATCCTCAAACTATAGTAATTAATCAAGGGCCTTACCTCGAACATTCCCTAAAATCCCTTTCAATATTGTTCTTAAATTTGACTGTTGAGATTTAAGGATAAGAATGATCTTATGATCTTTGTACCTCCATCCACAATCCAACATATATGCCACGCGTTAAAAATTGAAAGTTGAATTGGAAAGAAAAAGTTGTGTTTTTAGCACTGAGGCAGTATTCTAGGAAGCCATCTACGGATCGTAGGAAGGCAGTTGTAGAATTGAAAAAAGGATAATAACAATATTTTTGCAACATTATAGATTTTAGCCTCCCAAAAAAGTATAATATTAATTGAAAATTTAAATATGTACATTTTAATTTAATAAAAATAAAATTTGATTTATTTTCTTATAATAGATATTTACAATTGTTTTTATGTATCAAATAATCTTAATAATAAAAATACATTAATAGTTGTTCTTTTTTATAATTTGACTCTCCTTTTTAAAAAAAAGATCAGTAAAACACAATTTGATTATGAAGATACACTTTTCAAATAAATTAGTCAAACACAATTTTTTTTTTCAAAAGCACTTTCTAAAAAGCCATTTTAAAAAGGTAATTTAAAAATAAACTATATTTAGCGGTTAAATCAAATAGGCTGCCATTAAAACCATTACATAAAGTAAATACAATATACCATATATTAGCATAGCACAATTATGACCCATTTTAGGTAAATTATTTGATAGTGTGTATGTTGCCATCTTTTTGGAGTGTATAAATACATGTTCACTTAAAGTTTATTACAGAAGAAAAATACATACACTTGCTTCAAACTTGTGATGGCAAAGACTAAATTGATTTTTCTTATTATGTTTTGCTTAATTTTATGTGATTTCAGCTAAATGGTGAAATCTTTGGAGGATGAAAAACATAATTATTCATATGATGAACTTTGAATGTGAAACTGGTGAAGATTGTGTGGCCTATTGTAGAGATCATTTTAATTATGAAAGTTGTGGATGTGATGTGAGCAAACTTTGTTGTTGCATTGCTTCTTTACCACCCTCCTAATGCTTATGTATAATTCACATTGAATGATTTTTATTTATGATAAGAAAGAATGCTTACATAAGATCTAGTAATTTCAACATTGGAAGTTTTTCTATTTTATTTTATTTCTTAGCATATATATACAACACAAATATTTCCTATCATATTTATCATATATAATTCAACTAGCTTCATTATTTTATTTCAACCCTTATTCATCACTAAAAATTCTATTAGTTACAAACATCTTTCCAAATTACTCTTATAAAATTTCAAATAATACTAATTGAGCAAGCACAAATAATAAAATGATATTTTAATGAAGGATTGACATTATTAATACCTGCCAATTATGAAGTAATTGTTTTAACTAAAATATATGTTTAGAATCAATAATTATTTTGACAAAGACATATATTGGCCCAGCTAAAAATCACTAAGGTAAGGACAGAAATTTTGAAACAAGCATAATATAATATAGAACATATAAAATATGTTTCTTAGAAAATAGGAGAATTTGTGTCTCAAACAAATGTGTCAACATACTAAAACGAGTATACATAAAAGGAAAAGATGATATTTCTTTATTTAAACTTGATGTTTCTTTTACTTTGTTTTTACCATGTTAAAGGTCAACTTGACAATATAACACTTACTCTTTGCCTAGGTTTATGTTAGTTACTCTACGCTTAATATGTTAATCCCCGTTTGAAAAAGGGAAAATACACAAGTACCTCTCTAGGTTTTAGACTATGATCAAAATTTCAGAGACACAACTTAACTAAACTAAGGTTCTATTATCCCCCTGAATTTATTTTTTAATAATTTTGTGCACCTTTTGTCTTACGTGGCACACTCCGTGACTCCATGTAATTGAGGCGCGTAGGGGATATTTGGATGCCACCTAAGCCAAAAAGATGCACAAAATTATCAAAAAAATAAGTTCAGGGGGGTAATATAACTAATAACAGATAGTATTAAATAATAGTATTAAATAATATTAGTCTTTACTGTGTAATAATCCTAGTCCTATTAGGATTAGTACTCTTTAATTCTAGTCCTATTAGGATTAGTACTCCTTAATCCTAGTCCTATTAGGATTAGTACTCTTTCCTATATCTCCTATATATATCTCTCATGTATTCCCTTATTAGGTTAACACTTCAATACAATCAATATTCCTTCATGGTATCAGGAGCCAGAAAACCTAGATCTTCTTTTCTCTAGGTTTTTTTTTCTCTCTTTAGGGCACCGATCGTTCCCTCTCTTCTCTTGGGCGGCGGCAGCCATGACAACCGAGGTGGATCCTCTCGATTCACTTTCTTCTGGCGTTAAACTCCTTCTCAGGCATTTTCATGCCCTGATTTCCGAAAAATTATCAGACATAAATTACCCTACATGGAAAATCACCGTTCTTACAGCCCTTGAGGCCAATTACCTTCTCAAATACGTCGATGGAAGCACAGAACCGCCACCGGCAGTCATCACCGCCACGGACAAATCAGAAAAAACTAATCCGGCCCATGCCGCCTGGAAAGCCGTGGATGACCAGATCCGATCATGTTTGATTGCGGTCATCTCTCCCACGGTTCAGAAACACGTCCGATCCTACACAACTGCTTCAGCCCTGTGGACGGCCCTCGCAACATGCTATGCATCAATTTCCCACTCTCATATTTTTCAATTGCGTGATCGTCTCCACACAATTACCAAAGGCACGAAAACTATGGCGGAGTATTTAGACGAGGTCTCCACCATCATCATAACCCTCGACACCGTGAACGAAATCATTCCCGAAAAAGATCTCGTCATGTGCGTCGTTCAGGGGCTCCCATCAGCTTACTCCTCTATTAAACAGGCGGTTCGCATCAGTTCAACGCCCGTTGACCTGGCTACTCTCTCCTCATGGCTAAAAAGTGAAGAAATCAACATGGATCTGGAGAGCAAACTTCTTCTCCGAGAAGTCGCTGTTATGGAGCCGGCCACCGCCCTCACCACAAGCCAGAACTATCGCGGGGGGCGTGGTGGCAGCCGGCAGTGGAGCCGCGGCGGCTACGGCAGAAACAGCGGAGGCTGCGGGCGCGGCGGTCGCAGGGCAGTCGTCCGCCGTACGACGGTCAGCAGCACGGCAGCAACAACAGCCTGCACTCCTTCGGCAGCGGCGCGCAATCATCTTCCAGCGGCGGGCAGGGCACTTACGAGCGGGATCGTCCAACTTGTCAAATCTGTCAGAAAACAGGACTCACCGCTGCTCGTTGCTGGTTTCGGTATGAGGAGAGCCGAAATAGTGATAACCGTGCCAATTGTGCATCTCAAGTCGGCCCTTCCTCTGAATGGTTGTTGGATACTGGGGCCAACATGCACGTTACTTCTGATCTATCCAAGCTTAACGCTCCAAATCTATTTCATGGCTCCAATGGTATTACTGTTGGCAACAGTGAGTCCCTTAATATTTCTCACACTGGCACGGGTACCATTAAAAACCCCCACCGCTATCTTTCACCTAGGTAACCTTACCCACGTCCCTTCTATTAAATCCAATCTCCTTTCAGTTCACCAATTCACAAAAGACAATAATTGCTCACTCTTGTTCACCTCTAATGATTTTCAGATCCTAGACAATACTACCAAGAGGGTGATTTTTCAGGGCCCCTGTGAGCATGGTCTGTACGTTCTTCCTGACATAAGTTCATCTGCCAACCCAGTTTCAGAAAGCGTTCATGTGGCTCCAGTGGCTATTTCGGCTGATGGCCATAGTCTGTTGTGGCACAGTCGTCTGGGTCACCCGTCTACTCAAATAATAAATTCTTTAATGTCTCAATTAGGTTTTTCTTCCATTCATGTAAACAATTGTGACTCCTGTTCAACTGCTAAATCTTATAAATTACCTTTTACTTTATCTGAGAAGCGTACAACGCACCTTTTCAACTTATTCATTCTGACCTATGGGGTCCTACTGCTATTCCTTCATTTGCTGGTTTTCGCTATTATATTTGTTTTGTGGATGATTTTACAAAATACACTTGATTGTACCCACTAAAACATAAATCACAGCCATACACCATCTTTGTCACTTTTGAAAAAATGGTCAAAACACAATTCAATTCTCATGTTAAACTTTTTCGAAGTGACAATGGAAAGGAATATATCAATAACATCTTTGGCCAGTTTCTGCAATCCCTGGGAATTATACATCAAACCTCCTGTCCATACACTCCCGAACAGAATGGGGTGGCTGAGCGTAAGCATCGCCATCTCATTGAAACGGTGGTTACTCTTCTACATCAATCTCATCTCCTTATCTCCTTTTGGATAGAAGCTCTAGCCACCGCAAACTACCTCATTAACAGAATGCCCAGTCACACTCTCTCCAACAAATCACCCTATCAACTCCTTTACCAAGAACTTCCCAATTATACCAATCTCCGCGTCTTTGGGTGTCTTGCCTACCCTTGGCTACTCCCTCATATTACTCGCAAATTACAACCCCGATCCCGTCCTTGTATTTTTTTGGGCTATCATCCTACCTCCAAGGATTATCGCTGTCTTGACCCACAAACTCATAAAGTCTACATATCTCGTCATGTCAAATTTGTCGAAAATGAGTTTCCCTACAAGTCTATTTCCTCCTCCACAAATACATCATTCATTGGCTTCCTTCCCCTTTTTCCAACATACTCACAGGGTCCCTCACCACCTTCCCCCACACCTCCACCCACTACCCAACCACCCCTCATCACCCCTTCGACCGTCACCCACAATACACCCGCAACCATCACCCACACCCACAACCAACCCGAACCACCCCATACCCACAACATCTCCAGCCCGATCCATGTTAGGTCCTTCCCGGCCACCCCCGAATCACCACCGCCCGTGCCACTCCCCAATACTCATCCCATGTTAACCAGTGGCAAAGCCGGTATCTTTAAACCCAAAACCTTTCAGGCTACCATACTACCAAATACACCCCTTCCAGATAGTGAACCAACAACCTACTCTGTTGCCTCAAAAAATGCTTATTGGTGTCATGCTATGGATGACGAGTTTAAGGCTTTGACTGATCAGAAAACTTGGGTTCTTGTACCTAAGCCCCATGGTCGGCACCCAGTGGGCTGTAAATGGGTGTACAAAATTAAACACAATGCGGATGGCAGTATTTCCAGGTACAAGGCTCGTTTGGTTGCTAAAGGCTACAATCAGGAGTATGGGCTTGATTACTCTGAGACATTCAGTCCTGTTATTCGGCAGGAAACCATTCGCCTGGTACTGTCACTCGGCGTGCGCAACAATTGGCTCATCAATTAGTTGGATGTTTCCAATGCTTTTCTTCATGGCATGCTTGATGAAACTATCTACATGACGCAACCACCGGGCTATGTTGATCCCCTCTTCCCTCAACATGTTTGCAAACTCCAGAAGTCTCTGTATGGGCTCAAGCAAGCCCCCCGTGCTTGGTACACATGTCTGAAAACGTTCCTCCAGGGACTCGACTTCACGTGTTGCGTACACGACACGAGTCTGTTTACTCGATATTCAGCACACGGTATAGTTATTCTTCTTGTCTATGTAGATGATATCATTATTACAGGCTCTACTGCAGCTTTCATTCAGGATGTCACTCGAGCTATGCATACTACCTTCAAAATGAAGGACCTTGGCCCATTACATTATTTTCTGGGAATGGAGGTTTCTCGGACAGGCAGCAGCTTGTTTCTTCATCAGTCAAAATATGCTCGAGATCTGTTGCAGAAAGCTGGACTGGAAAAATGCACCAGTCAACCAACACCGATGGCAGTCTCTTCGTCTACGAATGGAGCCGACACCCCCTTTGCCGATATCACCCACTTCCGCAGCCTCATTGGGGCTCTACAGTATCTGGCCATTACCCGTCCTGACATCCAGTTTGCTGTCAACTGAGTTGCTCAGCGCATGCATCAATCAAGTGAACATGATTACCATTGTCTAAAACGCATTCTCAGGTACATTTTTGGCACTCTTGGTCGTGGTTTACTCATTCGACCCAGGGACTTGGAGCTTCGGGGTTTCTCAGATTCAGATTGGGCGAATGATAAAAATGACAGAAAATCTACATCGGGGTTTCTCGTTTTTTTGAGGCCGAACCTGATCTCCTGGTGTACAAAAAAATAACCCAAGGTCTCTCGATCCTCGACTGAAGCTGAATACCGCGCCCTTGCTCTTCTTGCTGCTGAAACCATGTGGGTCACATATATTCTTCGCGAACTCCGCGCCACTCACACTGTTCCTGCTCTCTATTGTGATAACAAATCAACCATCTGTGTGACCAAGAATTCCGTCCTACACCAGAATGAAGCATGTTGATACCGATTGTCTCTTTGTTCGCGATGAAGTTCAGGCCGGCACCATCACTGTGCAGTATGTACCCACTGAAGAACAACCAGCTGATATTCTCACCAAGCCTCTCCCGAGCCGACAGCACGATTACCTCAGTTCCAAGCTTCCGTTCGCTTCAGCTCAGCTCAGCTTGAGGGGGGATAATAACAGATAGTATTAAATAATAGTATTAAATAATATTAGTATTTACTGTGTACTAATCCTAGTCCCATTAGGATTAGTACTCCTTAATTCTAGTCCTATTAGGATTAGTACTCCTTAATCCTAGTCCTATTAGGATTAGTACTCCTTCCTATATCTCCTATATATATCTCTCATGTATTCCCTTATTAGGTTAACACTTCAATACAATCAATATTCCTTCAATAACCGTAATTTACTTAAAGTGTGTGTCTGGGATTTCGGTCATAGTCTAGGGGATACTTGTGCAATTTCACTTTATGAAAAAATACCCTAGTTTTCTTTTTATTCTATTTCAAAAAGAATGACCTATATTCTTTTTTTGGCAACACTTTAACTTCAACTTTTCACATGACATGTTTAAGGTTACAAGATTAAAAGATATTTTGATACATTTGACATAACTTTAATTTAGAACCACAAGATTTAAAAGTTTTCTTTCTTTTCTTAAACTCCTTTGAAAGTCAAATCAAGTCATTTTTTTTAAAATAGAGAGAATATGTTTTTTCTAATCTCCGATCATAGCTAATCCCATCCGCACCATATGTAAGAAGATAAAACACGGAGTTTAGAAAACCCAATAGATATTTGATTATTACACATAACGAGGAAAAAAACTAAATTTCCTAACATTCTCATAGCCTTTGAACATAGATACAAATGTCATCATATCGATTTGCTAGACTCAGTTAGACCCTTTTTGTAATCGTGAGACTGATGAACCTAACAAATATAAACAAAAAGATATGCAAAAATAAGTTAAATGATTGTAAGTATATACTAAACCTTCTAAACTTCATAAAATAAAGTAGAAGTGCAATACAAAATTGTTCTGAAATTCAATATCACGTGTACAAGATATTTCTAAAATAGAAAGGTAAAAAAATGTTGAATCTAGTACATTACCGACCAATATTTATAAGGCATAATGCATAAATATGAACCTTTACTTGGCGTCAGTTGACAATTATCACTCTTAACTTTAGATGTCAAGTAGACACTTAAACTTGTATAAAATTGAACGAGTAGACACATGTGTCCTACATGGCATGATACACGTAGGACACCATGTAGGACACAAAATTTCTATGTAGGGTGTCATGTAGGACGAATTTGTCAATTTGTTCAATTTTATACAAGTTTAAGTGCCTACTTATGCACATCTAAAGTTAAGGGTCATAGTTGTCAACTGACACCAAGTTAAGGATCATATTTGTCAACTGACACCAAGTTAAGGGTCATATTTATGTATTATGCCTATTTATAAAGACAGAACAAAATATAAAGAAGACAACATGTCAAGACTCTAAATGCAAGGAGCTCATTACCAATTCGATAAACAATTACTAGAAACGAGTCAAGAAATGCTCTAGAGATCAGTATTCTCGGTATTTGCATAAAAGATATTTAACAAGCATAATATGAATATAAAATCACAAATGCTCAATAGGCATTATAGGTCGATCAAACTTAAGTATTAACTATATTGCATAAAGAATTTTAAGTAACCCTGCACGTACAAAAGTCTAAGGATTTCAAATAACACACAAAAAAAAAAGAAAAAAAAAGAGGTAACACAACATCTACTAATATGATATACAATTTATCACAATGGCAAATATCCTTACGATATATCCCCTTCAACAATAGTATGCTATGAAGTGAGACCTATTGAGGCTGTTATGTTTGCTTAGTTTATGTGATTTCAACCAAATAGTGAAATCTTTGGAGGTTGAAAAACATAATAATTCATATGATAAGATGGGAATAGGAATGCCAAACTAGTGAAGATATGTGGCTTATTGTAGAGATCATTTTCATCATGAAAGTTGTGAATGTGATATGATATGACCAAACTAGTGAAGATATGTGGCTTATGTATAATTCACATTGAATGATTCTTATTTATGATAAAGAAAGGAACAATGTTTTTAAAAACATTTTTGGGGTGAGTCTCAGGACGAGGCGTACCAAAAACGCTATGAGGTGTAAATGAAAGGCGTAGATCCATAAGGCGTAAATCTTAAAATTTGAGGCATAAGTCTCGAACATAAAATGCAAGTCCTAGAAGTAAAAACACACCCGAATGTTTAATTTTTTTTTGTAAACTTTTTTCTTTAGATCATATTTTTATCATTGGTGTAATGATATTTCTCAAATAGTAGTTATAATATTTTTTCTTCGTTGATTATTAATATTTATCTCAAATAAAAATCATAAATCATTGAAAGATTTACTTTTACTTATTTCATTAGTAATAAAACTATAAAATTGAATATACATAAGACTACGCCTGGTAGATCCGTGGGACTTACGTCTCGTGTCTCGAGACTTACGTCTCGCCCTCTACTGTATAAAATGTCTCGCCTCGCACTCCACCTTTTAAAACACTAAAAAGGAATGCTTACCTAAGGTTTAGTAATTTCAAGATCTAGAAGTTTTTCTAATAACAGATAGTATTAAATAAATAGTATAAAATAATATTAGTATTTACTGTGTACTAATCCTAGTCCTATTAGGATTAGTACTCCTTAATCCTAGTCCTATTAGGATTAGTACTCGTTCCTATATCTCCTATATATATCTCCCATGTATTCCCTTAACACTTTAATACAATCAATATTCCTTCATGGTATCAGAGCCAGGTTAACGGGCGTTGGACTGATGCGAACCGCCTGTTTAATGGAGGAGTAAGCTGATGGGAGCCCCCGAACGACGCACATGATGAGATCTTTTTCGGGAATGATTTCGTTCACGGTGTCGAGGGCTGTGATGATGGTGGAGACCTCGTCTAAATACTCCGACATAGTTTTCGTGCCTTTGGTAATTGTGTGGAGACGATCACTCAATTGAAAAATATGAGAGTGGGAAATTGATGCATAGCGTGTTGCGAGGTCCGTCCATAGGGCTGAAGCAGTTGTGTAGGATCGTACGTGTTTCTGAACTGTGGGAGAGATGACCGCAATCAAAGATGATCGGATCTGGCCATCTACGGCTTTCCAGGCGGTATGGGCCGGATTGGTTTTTTCTGATTTGTCCGTGGCGGTGATGACTGCCGGCGGCGGTTCTGTGCGTCCATCGACGTATTTGAGAAGGTAATTGGCCTCAAGGGCTGTAAGAACAGTGATTTTCCATGTAGGGTAAATTATGTCTGATAGTTTTTCGGGAATCAGGGCATGAAGATGCCTGAGAAGGAGTTTAACACCAGAAGAAAGTGAATCGAGAGGATCCACCTCGATTGTCATGGCTGCCGCCGCCCAAGAGAAGAGAGGGAACGATCGGTGCCCTAAAGAGAGAAAAAAAAAACCTAGAGAAAAGAAGATCTAGGTTTTCAGGTGACTTCATTTTTTATCATATATAAGTGGATTATTGTGTTTGAGTATCTCATTTGTTATCATGAAGTAATTTTTTAATCGCAAAATGAATTTATAGTTTATTGAAAATTATATAGAAAAGAAAATGACATCATAATTCGACTAGATTCATCACTTTAGTTATAAATAGGGTGTCAAATGGTTGGAATAAATTGAATTTGGATGAATTGAATATGTATTGAGTTAAAATGGACTGGATTATAATTCATCCATATAAAATATGGGTAGATATGAATTTGATCAAATATGATTTGAATAAAATTATTTTAACTTACTTTAATCTCCTAAAATCAAAAAATATTGAATCAAAGCTAAATTGTTGATACCCCACCTCTACTACTCTTACCCCACTCCTAAATTATATTTTAAAAAAAAAAAAACAAATCACTATTTATTCCAAAAGAAAAGAAAAGTTCTACCCCTACACCTATCCTTAAAGCTAGCCTTGAATGGAATGTAGGCAAGGAGGTCTAATGTCATCCGGATATGGGTGGGGTCAATTTTTGTGGTTGGGTTCATATATTCTTGAAACCAAGACATAAGGAGTCCATAGATTCTTTTTTTTGTTGTCGTTGAACAAACACATTTTATTCATAAAATCCCAATCTCCATCAATTACAATCTATACCCTCAAAAACGGATGTTTAAACATAACAACTTAACATAAAATTAACTATAGAGCTTTCCAAATTGAATCAGGATAAGTAGAACTCTCGAAATTGATCTTGGCATGAAAGGTATATGTCAGGATGTCAAGGAAAGAGGTTGTGTTGTAAAAATATTCTTTTTCAGACATTTATGCTTTTGAACTTTCATTGAGCTCGATATAAAAGAAGGCATCCAGCTAGTGCAGACCGTTATAGCGAGATAAGTTCCGATGGCGGCACCACTATAGCAGAACGAATTGCGTTTGTACAAATAATTCCAAAACTCCTATTTCTACATTTTGAGTTCTTGGACAAGGGAGCAATGATTTTGGGACGTTGGCACCTGTTTTTCGCGGAATTCATCGGTAAAGGTAAAAATTAAACTCCCCAACCTTATGTATTAGTTTTTAAGAAAAATTATCAGGTTTAATGATACCAATACAATAATCAGTGCATGATACTGATTTAGTATAAATTAAGCGAAATTAACTAGGAGATATATATTGCAATTTTTTTTTTGCATTTATGAGGTATTTGCTTTGTTTTCCTTTTTAAAAATCTAAAATCAAACCAAATCAAACCCAAATAGAATTGATTTGGTTCAATTTTTTGATTTGGATCAATTTTTATCCAAATCGTGAACACCTGTAACTCCCTCTACCTAACGATATTTTTTTATTTAAAGCTTGGGTCATGTCCATCTATTAGATACCTAACGATTTATATTAAGTGAAGTGAATTATTGTGACTCTTTTTTTAATTTAAGATAAGTATGATTCTGTTACAAAATCAAGCTCAAAGCAATATAAGTATAAGAGAAGAAAACAAGAAAAGTAGATAAAAGAGAGAACTTTTCTTCTTATTCAAGTATATATTTATATTGCTTTGAGCTTGATTTTATATAACACGTTATCAGCACGAGGTTCTAACCAAAATTCATTTCTTTGGATTGTGTTTATTTTGTTTATTGGAACAAGTAAGTTGTTGATATCAGCGAGAGCTAAGGTCATGTTTATATGCTTAACGTCTATGTTTTCTCAACTATTAAATAAAGTTCTTTCTGAATAAGGTATATAGGTATTATCTGACATATTTTAATTATATTCTGACAATTAAATATTATTCGTTTTTGTCATGATTTCATATGTATACTGTTGTCTTAATTTCTTAGTTATACTCGATGTGAGTTTTCTCTTCGATTTGGATATATATATATAGAGAGAAATTTTTCAAAATGTCAATATTTTAACATCTAAGAGAGCTCATTAGCAACAGTTTCAATATTTAGTGAAAATGTCAAATTTTAGTTTGTTATGTATCTTATTTATGTTTTTATTATTTATTTTTATTTAAAGAATATAATTATTTAATAACAAAAGGGAGAAAATCAAGTGAGAGAATATTTCAAAAAAAAGGTAAGGATCACTTAATTTTCTCATCAGTTACATTTTCAAATAAAATTCAAACTTTGTTCTTTTCTTCTCCAGAATTTTTACCTTTTTTAAATTATATTCATCCCACAATATATTCTATTTATATTTATTATAGTCTTTTATTAGTTTGTATTCATTCCAATAGGTATGCCGAATGTATCTATATAGTCATTTAAGAAATATATTTGTATTCATATTTTTTTTCCCTATATAGTTATTTTTTTCTACAAAAATCTTGTATGTATTCATTTCAATATGTATATTATTTGTATTTCTATTTATTCTAGTTTTTATTTAGAATTTTGTATTATAAAATACAAAAATTAGTATGATGAAAAAGTGAATGAAATATAAAATTGAAAAGAAATAATTGAATATTTGGTGTACTCATTCTTAAATAAAATACATAACAAGTTGACATACCTTTAGGATAAATACAAATTAGGAAAAAATGTCAAATTCAGAAACAATGCAACATAATCTTTGAATGAATACAACAATTAATTGTAAAAATACATACTGACTAAAATAGTATCAAAATTCAATATATACTTCCAAATTTATGAATACAAAAAACAATAAAACTATGAAATACAAAACTGTGGTACATTGACATAACTATCACAAAAAAAACAGAATACAAAATGAATTAAATATAGGAAATACAATTCAAAATCTATGGATACAAAATACAATAAAACAATGAAATACAAAAATACATACTGACTAAAACAGCAACAAAATTCAATATACGCTTCCAAATTTATGAATACAAAAAACATTAAAACTATGAAATATACACAATCAAACTCATATAATGTGTTACATTGACATAACTAACACAAAAAAAAACAGAACACAAAATACAATAAATATATGAAATACAAAAATAAATACTAATTATAACATAAGAAAAATTCCATATACACTTCCAAACGCATTGTAACATTAATTTTTTTGAATCTTAAAAATTACTAAACAAATTAAACTAAACATGCACGACACAGAAAATGCAAAAAAAATACCTCTTCTCCAACAAATTGGTCTTCTTCAACTTCATGGTTATGAATTTGTGTGGGATTTTGCACATCGATGTCAGGCATTTTTCCCCGTCGTATATCCTCTTTAGATTAGAAGCGGAACCTACATTATTGTTTAATTCTCGAGTGAAAAAAAAAATAAATGATGAAAAATCTAAAGAACTTTGATTATTTTGTCCAATACCTCTAGTAACTCTCTTGAAAACGTCCATTGAAGAAACAATTATGTAGTCTCAAACCCTAAAAAAATATTTTAAGAACAACAACAAAACAAAAAAAATAAAAAAACACTAAAATCAGTAAGTAAATAAATAAGGAATCTGAAAAACATAATACTCAAATCAATGTTAATCTTCAAATCAAATATGTTAGAGAGAGAAATTGAAAAGAAGTGTAAGAAAAGAGAGAAAAATCTGTAGATTTGATTAGGAAGAAAGTAAGAGAGAGAAATTGATAATATTAAGAAAAGTTGAGAGAAAAATTAAAATGACATTAATATCTATCCAATTACATAAATATAGGAAAATGTGTAATCTATGATAGAGAGAAAAATGGTATAAATAATGAGATAGAAAAAATATTAATAATATCGGAATAATTAATTATTTTTAAAATAATGACATTTTTTACATGTTTACTAATATTATTAAAGTATGGATATTATCACTAAATAAGTTAGTTTTTTTGACTAGTTAGCTAAATTATTATTATTAGGGAAATTTTTCAAAATGTCAATATTTTAGCATTTAAGAGGGCTCATTAGCAACACTTTTAATATTTAGTAAAAATGTCAAATTTTAGTTTGTTATGTATCTTATTTATGTTTTTATTATTTGTTTTTATTTAAAGAGTATAATTATTTAATAACAAAAGGGAGAAAATCAAGGGAGAGAATATTTCAAAAAAAGTAAGGATCCTTAATTTTCTCATCAGTTACATTTTCAAATAAAATTCAAATTATTCTTTTTTTTTCTCCAGAATTTTTACCTTTTTAAAATTATATTCATTTCACAATATATTCTATTTATATTTATTATAGTTTTTTATTAGTTTGTATTCATTCCAATAGGTATGCCGAATTTATCTATATAGTCATTTAAGAAATATATTTGTATTTTCATATATTTTTTTCCCTATATAGTTAATTTTTCATCAAAAATCTTGTATGTATTCATTTCAATATGTATTTTATTTGTATTTCTATTTATTCTAGTTTTTATTTAGAATTTTGTATAATAATATATAAAATACAAAAAATTAGTATGATGAAAAAGTGAATGAAATATAAAATTGAAAAGAAATAATTGAATATTTGGTGTACTCATTCTTAAATAAAATACATAACTAGTTGACATACATTTAGAATAAATACAAATTAGAAAAAAATGTCAAATTCAGAAACAATGCAACATAATTTTTGAATGAATACAACTGTTAATTGTAAAAATACATACTAACTAAAATAGTATCAAAATTCAATATATACTTTCAAATTTATGAATACAAAAAATAATAAAACTATGAAATACAAAAATAAATATTAATTGTGGTACATTGACATAACTATAAAAAAACATAATACAAAATGAATTAAATATATGAAATACGATTCCAAATCTATGGATATAAAATACAATAAAATAATTAAATACAAAAATACATACGTCATGTAAAACAACAACAAAATTCAATATACACTTCCAAATCTATGAATACAAAAAACATCAAAACTATTAAATATACACAATCAAACTCATATAATGTGTTATATTGACATAACTAACACACAAAAAAAAAAAATACAACACAAAATACAATAAATATATGAAAGATAAAAATAAATACTAACTATAACACGATAAAAATTCTATATACACTTCCAAACGCATTGTAACATGAATTTTTTTTAATCTTAAAAATTACTAAACAAATTAAATTAACATGCAAGACACAGAACATGTAAAAAAAAAAACCTCTTCTCCAACAAATTGGTCTTCTTCAACTTCATGGTTATGAATTTGTGTGGGATTTTGCACATCGACGGATTCAGGCATTTTTCTCCGTCGTATATCCTCCTTAGAAGCGGAACCTACATTGTTGTTTAATTCTTGAGTGAAAAAAAAAATGATGGAAAATCGGAAGAATTTTGATTATTTTGTCTAATAACTCTAGTAACTCTCTTGAAAACGTCAATTGAAAAGAAAATTATGTAGTCTCAAACCCTAAAAAATATTTTAAGGACAACAACAAAATTAAAAAAAAACACTAAAATCAGTAAGTAAATAAATAAGGAATCTGAAAAACATTATACCCAAATCAATGTTAATCTTCAAATCAAATCTTGCAACGAAATTAAATGAGAATAGTAGAAAATATTAATATATTGAATCGAAAATCTGTGGAATTGATTTGGAAGAATGTTAGAGAGAAAAATTAAAAGAAGAATAAGAAAAGAGAGAAAAATCTGGAAATTTGGTTCGGAAGAAAGTAAGAAAGAAAAATTGATAAACTTAAGAAAAGAAAGAAAAAAATTCAAATGACATTAATATTTATCCAATTACATAAATATAGGAAAATGTGTAATCTATGAGAGAGAAAAAAACTGTAAATAATGAGAGAGAAAATATTAATAATATCATAATACTTATTTATTTTTAAAATAATGACATTTTTGACATGTTTACTAATATTATTAAAGTATTGATATTATCACTAAATAAGTTGGTTTTTTTTACTAATTAGCTAAATTTTCCTAAAGAAATAGTCAAAAAGTCATACAGGTATACACTGACTATACAATTATAGCTTATCAAAAGTCATAGATAATATAAACTGACTATACAATATAGTTTACCTACTCATGAATTAGAGACGTCAATATGGGCTAGAGGTCTGTTGGGCCGACCTGGCCTAACCCGAGATTTAATAGGTCTGGGCTACAATTTTTGGAGCCCATTTGGAAAAACGGCTTTTTAGCCCGACCAGAATAAGTATGCTGATTTGTGGGGCTTGAGAAATATCGATAGGGCCGACCTGTGAGCCAATAAAAATTAATTTAAAATATAATATAATATTAAAATTTAAAATTAAAGAGAGTCCAAACTCAATAAGTATTATAAAAATAAATTTAACTGTGAATTTGATTAAAAAGTAGTAACATTAACATCATGTAATGTTGTTTTGTTGATATTTATGATAATATTTTAAAATTATAATTTATAATTTAATTTAATAATTCTAAAAAATATACTTTGAAAAAAAAAAGTGGACTGCCCCGGCAAGCATGTAGCCCACGTACTTGTTGGTTGGGCCGGCCATTTTCTGGCCAACACCAAAAATGGGCTAGCCCGGCCTGACCCGTAAAATGTCGAAGCCTATATGGGTTAGCCTATGGGATGGGCTAACCCATATTGATAGTTCTATCATGAATATACACTAACTATACATTATGATACACTCAAAAAAAATGAATATAGCTCAATTATACATGAAGTATACAATGACCTATTTAATCTCGATCAACTCAAAACCTCTAAATAGTCTCAAAAATTTTAGATATGAAATTCTCTTAATATTTTGAATCTTTTAATAAATAATTCACTTTGAAAAAACTCATATTTACTATGTGTCAATTTTTTTTATCAGCATTTGCAAGAAGCAACAAGAAGAAGAACTAGAAGAAGCGAGAAGAAGAAGCCAAGACAGGCCAATTTTCGTAAAGCAAAAGCGGAAAAGGGCTACATATAGTAACATATAACTTATTTTTTTAGGAGTGTTATTTTTTTAAAGGAAAAATTAAGAGAAAATGGTCAAAAGTCTTCCTAATCTATATTCAGATTTTCAACTACACACTTTAACTTTACGGGAGTCCTATCACCCCCTCAAACTATTTAAAATTGAAACAATTACACCCTTAAAAAGCCACAACCACATCTGTGTTGATATGTGAATTTCACGCGCTTGACACCTGGAAATTTGATTAGTTTAATATTTTTTCATTTTTTTTTATAATTCCTTTCCCCTTTCTCCTATACTCTTCCATTTTCTTCAAATCCTAAAGTAACTTCTTCTTCCATCTCCATCAAATTCTTAAAGTAACATTACTATAACTTTAAACACCAAAATCCATTGGAATTAGATTGTGAAGAATAAAAATGAACTATGATAGCGGAGCTCGTCAAGTGATATTTGAGCTTTGTTCGTCAAAAAACACGAAAAATAAACTAAAAAAATTTATGCATATAGTTGCTTTGTAGAGGTTTTACTTGATTCGGTGGAGTTTGCTGGTCTTGAATCAGTGCGAGGGGGGAGAGAAAGAATTTTGCTGGTGGTTTAAGTTTCGCCAGAGGTGGGGGGTAGTGGTGGCTGCGGCATCATTTCACCGGCTAGTCCAACAACATAGAGAGGTAAACTGGAAAATAAACTAAAGAATCTATAAATAAATTCGAAAACATTCTAATTTGGGAGTTTAATTGGATTTAATATAATATAAACCCATTTTGATTTTATTTTTCAAATATCCAAAATCTTTTTTAGGGTACTATAAATATGTCATTTTATTTGATTGGTTTTTAAAAGTTTTTATATGAGAGTTTAAAAGTTTGTGTGAATTCAACTATAATGAATTCAGTGAAGATGGTGGTGAAGATGAATGTCTTAGATATGGTGAATAATGCAGGAATTTTGCTTTTGTTGCTATTGAGAAGAAAGATAACAAATAATACAAAAAACATATATTTCTAAAACGAGATATTAAAAATAAAGTTTTAATATTTGTTTTTTGTGTTCACTCTCTCTAAGAGAGTGATATGCACTCAATATGTCAACTAAGCATTCGGAGAGGTCAAAAAGTCAGTTTAAAATACTACAGGGGGTGAAAGTACTCTAGTGAAGTTAAAGTGTGTAGTTCGAAACTCAAATACAGATTGGAGGATTTTTTTTTACCATTTTAAATATAATAGCAAACTATTAATTCAAATTAAATTATATAGATATAGTTTACTTTATTTTCAATTCAGATATACTGTTTCATATAATTTGCTATAGCAATTTCTCTGAGCTACATTTTTAACTCAATCAAATTACATGTTCCTTAAATGACAAGGAAATGGCAGTCTGCTTCTTCGCCTGTTGTTGCTAAGTTATGTTAGTTGTATATTAAAAAAAAATTACAAGGGTGGTTTGCTTCAGGCATAGTAAAACTGTTGGGATTCAGAAATAGTTTAACATCTCGTAACTTAAAGTAACTAAGAATAATCTAGGAAACCAAGGACAATCATTTTTTAAAATAAAAAGAGAAATCTGGAAAATTTCCAGCTTTCAAAATGAGTTTTTGATCATTTTCAAACAGCCATAACTCCCATCTCAAGAGGAGTTTGGATGCTTTCTCTATAAGGTTGGAAAACCCTTGGGAAAATCTTTCCAACGCCGCCGAGTTTGCGCAAACTCAAGGTCGTATGAGGGAGATATGTCTTTCGGAAGTAGGGTTGTTAGACTGAGGAAAGTCCAATTTAGATTTCAGTAAGGGCAAAGTTGTGTTTTCACCCTAGTACTTCCTAATTTGTTTCAAGGGTTATTTAGGGGTAAAAATCAAGTCCCAATTAAGTTTAACAAAAATTAAGAAGGCTTAGGGTTAGGGAGAAAAGAGAAAAAAATAGGAAGATCAAGAATTGTCCAAGAACGCAAAGATCCTTGCATTTATTTCGTCGGGGCTAATCCCTATCGAGGTATGTGAGATCTTTCTGTGTTTGGTTCTTCAACCCACACTCCAATTTGATTCAATTCAGTAAGTTGGAGTAGATTGAATGATGAACATTGATATTTTAATAAACAATTATTGAATTCTTGATTGAATAGGTTGTAGTATGTTCTAGTGGAGTTGATTAGTATTTTCGGGCTGTTTTACAAGTCTAAAATATTGGTTAATGAAGTATTTAGTGATCCGAAGTGTTTGGAAAAAGATCCATGGAAGATTAGAAGACTTAGAATTGGAAATTGGAGAAGAAAAGTCAAAAATCCCATCAAACAACCCCTGGCGTGCCGCGCCTGCCATAGCTCCACAGGGCAGGCTCTGTCTGACTGGACTTGGCGCGCCGCACAAGCCAGAGTGCCTCAGACTAGGGTCTATCCGTTAGGCTCTGGCGCTCCGCACCTCTCAGAGCGCCAAGGTCACTTGGAGATCCTATTCTTTCTCTATCTTTCTGTACTAGTTCCTAAGTGATGTACCTATCATTCCTAGTTGATTCCAACATTCTAAATTACATCTAAACATCATGAAATAATCCATAAACATTAAACCATGAAGTACCAAGAGTCTTTAACATAAAATTTTAAATTGTTTTAAGGCTCAAGTTAAAGGTTAAGCAAGAGTAAAGAGTTGAGTTCATTCTTAAAAGTAGAGCTGTCAATATGGGCTAGCCCAACCCATCCGGGCTAACCCATAAAGGTTTCGACATTTTACAGGTCAGACCGAGATAGCCATTTTTTGTGTGGGCTAGAAAAACGACCGGCCTAACCCACAAATACATGGGCTATAGGTTTGCCGGGCCAGCCCACTTTTATAAAAGTTATAGTATTTTTAGAATTATTAAATTAAATTATAAATTATAATCTAAAAATATCATCATAAATATCAACAAAAAAATATTTCATGATGTTAATGTTACTACCTTTTAATTAAATCCACAAATAAAATTATCTTCATAATATTTATTAAGTTCTTTTTGAAGTAAAAGTATAAATATCTAAATGGAAATATTAACCTAATTGTTTTGAGTTTAGACTCTCTTTAATTTTAAACTTAATATTATATCATATATTTTCATTAATTTTTATTGGCCCACTGGTCTGCCCTATCGATATTTCTCAAGCTCCCCAAATCAGCAGACTTATTCAGGTCGAGCTGAAAAACCCTTTTTCAAATGGACTCCAAAATCATAGCCCAGACCTATTCACTCCCGGATTAGGCCAGGCCGGACCAACAGGCCTAGCCCATATTGACATCTTTTATTTTTATTAGAGTACAAAATAATTTATGAAATTGAAAATATTTTTTAAAAACAAATTTTTTTTGGGGGGGGGGGAGTGGATGGGGGGGATAGGAGTGAAAAACTAAAAATTTGAAGTTGATAGTATTTTTAAAAAAAACAAATTTAATTTTTTGGGGGGTTGTGGGTGGGTGGGGGCTGATGGGGGGGAGGTAGGAGTTTAAAAATAGAAATTTGAAGTTAAAAATATTTAAATAAAGCAAATTTTTTTTGGGGGGGGGGGGTAGGGTTGGGGGGCTGGCGGGTGGGTGGGTGGAGTCAGGGATCGGGTGAAAAAATAAAATTTTAAAATTGAAAATATTTTTTAAAAATTGATGTTTTTAATTTAAAAAATGTAATTTGAAACTGGAGGAAAGTTTTGGAAAATGTTTTCCTTAATTTTAGGAAAGTCATATTCCTTAAAAGCTAAGTTATGAGCACAAATCTCAAATCACATAATCTCCAATATATATATATATATATATATATATATATATATATATATATATATATATATATATATATATATATATATATATATATGGGAGTAGTATTGAGAACTGATGAGGGGATGCGAGTTTCAGACTAACTCAAGTCTCCGTGAAAACCATGTAGCCATCATGGACTGGCTTCCACTATTCCCGCAGCCCGTCCATTAGTTAACCAAATGAATGGGAATTGATCTAACAACAGCTGGGCAAAATCTATCTCTGAAAGGGTCATACGTTTTATATGACTCTTTTTCACAGGTCAGGTCCTATGCTCTTGCAAGGTTAGGATGGTCGGGAAGCCTGGACCGAGTAACGTTGTATCATCACTATAACTCTTAAGTAATGGTTGTCGGTTAGAGAAGCTCCCATAGAAGTATTGTATTTTCATATACATCAGTTATTTGTAATTTGCATACATCACAGATAATATTTGTATACTTGTATACATTCAGAGTTTTTAGCATGTTTTCGATCAACATTTCTTTATATTGTAATTACTTTTAAACTGCGTATATTGAATAAGAATCAGTAGATCATGAGTTGAGCAGAGTCAAGGTAAGTGTTCTTTCTTACTCCTCTTCAAACTTAAGTGTTGTTTAGCATTCCAACTTGTATACTCGTACATTCAATATATTGATGCCAGTTGGCCTGCATCATTTCATGATGCACACACACGTAACCAGGATCAACACGCAGCGCACCGTTGATCCAATGGAGCATTCTATAGTCACTTGGTGAGCCTCCTTGCATTCTAGAGGACATCCCTTTTATTGATTTTCTAGCCTAATTCATTAGGATGTTGTGGGGTCTGTCCCAACATCTATCTTAGTCAGTTTAGAGGCATCATAGACATTGTAATAGTTCAATTTTAGACTCTCACTTATCTTATACTTCGTATGTTGCAGTATTGAAATTTAAGTGACATTTTGGCCACGACAAGTTATTAAGTTTTCTTATGAGAATGTCTTTAATTCATTATCTGAGTATATCATAATCTTCGCTGGGTTAAGTAAGCAAGGTCAAGGGTTCGCTCAAGGCCAGCAATGGTCGTTGGGTGTCGGCCACGTCTAGGGTGTAGGCTCCTGGCGTGACAAATAGAGTATACAAGAAAATGGCGGTCTACTTCAGGCATAACTGTGTATAAAAAAGAAAATTTGATTACAACTATATATACATATACAATGGACAAGTGTAACAAAAAGCACATCTACATATACAAATAACATTGAATATACAAACGTAATTATCATAATTAAAGACGAACATGATTGTATACATATACGCATAGGAAAAACTGAAACGTTTTATATACAAATTGTCCAATTGTATATAAATAAATTTATACATAACTGAACAATTTGTATATAAATTGAATGTACCTAGCGAATTACAAATCAAAATCTCCATAGCAAACATAAAATTTGCTATGGAGTGGAATTATGAAAACTATAGCTAAAATATACAAATATGATTTATATGTTTACTAAACATAAAATTTAGTTTTTTTTAATAAGAAATATGTGTGGGTTATATTTGTATGAATTTTGTATATAGCATTTCTTATAGTAATATTTTCAAGATATAGCATTAGATTTGAGTTTCAATATATGATATTTAATATCTCAAGTTATAACATACTATTAAAAAAAATGTTGTTTAAAATAATTGAAAACATTTGTTTTTAAATAAAATAAAGAGGAAAAAAACGTTTATGTATTAATTGGTAAGTAGAGCAATTTGTGGGATTTAAAATAATTTGAATTAATAATGGATAATTAACAAATTAGCACTTATTAAGGAATTCAAAAAAGATTAAAATTATTCATTTTCCTTAAAACGCTCAAATTAGTTGTAATCAAATCAAAATAAGATTTTTTTTCTCTTTTTTTCTCTCGGTCGCGTTTCTCACCCTCCATTTTTTACAGAACGTAATCTCCTCTTTTTTTTACTATTTAAAGTATTTTTTTTGTTGTGAAAAAAAAAATGTAATTTGTTGTGATGAACAACAATTTATCAATATTAATTAAACATGGTGGAAGTTGGAATCCGCCAGGTTGGTATTTTATTATAGTTTTCTGATTTGTTTTTAGTAATCTCTGTTAATAATATAGTTTTTGATGTTTTTGTTTCATAACACATTTTGGTAGGTATCATACTTGCAACAACATGTTACATTATATACATTTATTAAAATTAAAAATATGAGTAAAAATTGTTTTCTGAAAATATAAAACAAATGATATTACAGTGTGCTATTTTGTATTTCAAAAATATTGTATTAAAAGTGTTGTAAGAATGTATAATATTTATTTTTCTATTTGGTAATTAATATTTTGTTATTTATGTATATATGCAATATTAATAGAATTGCTAGTGAGAAAAGCATATAAAATTGATAAAAATGATGTTAGTTGTCTGAATTGCGTATTAAGATTGTATGAAATATGAAATGTCAGTTTGTTTTGTTGTTTCTGATTTGTAATGCAATGTTTGTATTTTTTGACATTTATTGTATGAAATGGGTATTATTTTGGTATGAAATATTTTTATTTTGTTGTATGAATTGTGTATTAATTTTGTATGAAATATGAAATATTATTATGTATGTATGATTTCTGATTTGGGTTGTATGAAATTATGATTTTTATTAATTGTTTTGTAATGGTTATACTAATTGTTATTTTATTGTAATTAAATAGGGAGATATGTCGATTTTCAGATGGAGGGGACCATATACGATGTGTCTAGTCTTTATAGTGGTCTAGTTAGTGCAATAACATGGCAAATTAAGGTAGATGTTAATATAAACGATATTGAGATAAAATATAAAGTTAGTGATAAGTGTCCACCTGTTAGTATTTAAAAAAAAATGACTCTTGATTTTTACTTTTTGTTACGCAACATGTTTTGTTTTATGGAATTGATTTGGCATTGTTAATATTTGAGCAATTGTGGTTTCTAATTAATATTGTCCAACTATAAATGATATTGAAACACACTGTATACCAATTATACAAGAATCATACATAGTTCATATAGAGTTCATACAAAAATCATATATATGAGAGAACTTTTCAAACATATAATTGTACAATGAAACTCTTGTTAAAATAGTTCATACATAGATCATACATACTTTGGACAAAGTTCATATGGAGTTCATAAAAAAATCATATATATGGAAGAACTTTTTAAACATGTAATTGTACAATGAAACTCTTGTTAAACTAGTTCATAAATAGATCATACATATTTCGTACAAAATTCATACATATGGATAAAAAAATGTATGATATTTGTCATACTAAAGCGATAATAAATTAAAAATGTGATATCATGTTCACACTAGTAGTAATCACACTTCATACATATTTCATCCAGATAGTAATCAGACTATACAATAATTGAAGAAAGATACATAAAAAAAGCCAACAAATTAGAAATTTAATATCATGCCCATAAAATTAGTAATCAGACTTCATACATATTTCATTTAATAATGGTATATTGACAAACCATTGATATACAGTATCATGAAATGGAAATAATAAAAAATTAGATAAAAGATTAATACATAGTTTATACATATTTTATTTAATGAAAATGTTACATTTTGAAATGAAACTTTTACTTTGAACTATTGAATGCATATGGTATGATTTATGTATAATCCAATCTGTAGTTCATATGAAGATGGTATAACTGGAAAAAAAGCCATATGATATTATAAAAAATGAAAAACTTAAACATAAACAAATTGTTCAAGAGTTTTTAAAAAAATGTAGTCCAAAAAAAAGAGTGAAAGTGCAATAAACTATTTCTATATTCTTGTCCATGGTCTTGGTGTCAAATAATTGGTGGTGTCCGGAACATGTTCTTTTAGTGTACGTGGTCCACCATATTTGCTAGCGACCGTACCAGTAACTTCACTATCACTTATTGCTTCCTCTTCATTTTTTGATTTACGTAGTGCCATAATATTGTTGCATACTTTTGTCGATGGTATGTTGCATCAATATCAACAGCAGATATATCAAAAACGCCATTACTGATGTATTCAGCAAACAGAGATGTGTACATATCACAATCACTGTAAAAAATAAAAGAAGATATATTATAATAACTAAATCAAGTTGTAATTTTTAATGAAATCAGTAGATATAATTGACATAGACGAATCCGAAATAAAATAAGAAAGTGGTCCAAATTTGAGACTGGTTATAGCGACAAATTCTTTTAATCCAAAGTGTAATTCTGTACCATTTACGTTAATAACAAACATGTCATCTCTAACGTTTTCAGATTCAAGAAGAAAAATATGACGCAATAATTGACATTGAACTTTTATGTTATGTAATTCATAAAAAAAATCAAGTGGTGTTTCTTGCAGAAATTGTTGGGACCTATCTTGACCGAAGAAGTTCAACAGATCAGAGAACACGTTCATGTTATTACATGAAGAACAATGTTTGTGTACCTTCTTCTCCTAAAAATTTGGAAATACTAAATTAAGACGTTTAACGAAATTTATATTTTCATACAAATATCATTCATACACTGTCATATCAAGGGACAACCAAATCAATTCATACACAAAACATAAATGAAATTGTAAGGTACTTTAATACATAGTTCATACAACACTAATACATCAATGCATATCTTAGTTCATACAACATTTATACACAAGTCATACAAACTAATACATCAATTCACACATAAATTATACAATATTGATACATACTACGATTGTTAAAAATCTACTTTGTGACTTTCAAACTACAAATAAATCAAAAATTAAACTCATATACTATACTAAAAAATCAATTCATACAAAACTCATACAAATTTCATATAATATACGATTGTCAAACAAAATCAAAAATTAAACTCACCTACATATAACAGTTTAACCAAATTTTAAATTAATTGTTTTACTGACCTTAACAACTTTTTTGGCTTTCTTTGTTGCTTGTATCTCTGACTCCTCTTTTGATGACGTCTTGTTGGTCGACCAAGTTCAACATCTATTGATTTTTTTAATTTTTTATTTTTTATTTCATCAACAAAGTCAGAATCAGATTCTGAAGATGTTCGAATTGTTTTTCCCTTCCTCCTCTTCCGTTTCTTTGGAGAACCTCTTTCCTTTGCTCGTTTTTTATTTGTTTTTTTGAAACTCCGATTTAACAAAATTTCTTATTTCTTCTCAACAATGTTTTAATAAAATTGTACGATATCAATTTTTGAGCTTTTGAATTTTTTTTATTGTATAGGAGATGTGATGAATACACTATTGTTTGGATAAATGTGCAATACACGTTTCTAACTACTAGTATTATTGAAAGTATGAAGCTCCAAAGTGTAAAGTTGAATTATCATTTTATTAAATGGAGTACTAAATTAAATATCTAATTAGTTAAATGGAGTATTAAATAAAACTCCCTCCGTCTCATATTATTTAACAATTATACTAAAAATAGATGTCATGTATTAGTTGTTCACGTTACCAATTGATCAAGGAAGCATTAATTAATTTTTTTGGTTTCTCAACCGATGTCTGGTACCCACATTGGAGCCCAACTAAATTTGAATTTGCTTCCAAAATTCCCACATTAGGGGTGGGGTGGGGTGGGGTGGGGTGGGGTGGGGTAAAGAAGCATTAATTAAGTATTTTCTATATTACCTTGCAATAAATTCTTTTGAAAGTATTCACATTTATTTTTAAAATTTTCAAGAAGTTTTTAAAGTGGTGAATTAGTAAAATTAACTTCTTATTTATTATTTCTTAAGAACCGTGTAAAACGAAAAGCAATCAACTAATATAGGATGAAGGGAGTATCATATATATTAGGGAAAAGGGTTAAAATGTCTTTAACGTATCACAAATGGTTTAAAAATGTCCTCCATCCTCTTTTTGATTTTAAAATGGCCTCAACATTTTTTTAAGGTTTTAAATTGTCCCTTTTTAACAACCTGCTAACCTGACAAATGATGAGTCATTAAATTGGACAAATATCTTCATCTTATTGGTCCGCCTAATTTTTGAAAATCCAGCCCAATGACCCAACTCATCTATGCTACAAAAACTCAAACCCACCCACAAACTCATTTAAAAATTAACCTAACATATTCTTGAACTCCATTTTAGCACGATTCTTAGCTTTTTTTTAAGAAGCCGCCGAGGATGGATAACGTCAACCTTTTCCAAGATGGTGCCTGGTGGTTTTGATTTTGTTATACCTATCCACTGTGTTGAGCTCAATAAGCATCATTATGGCAAATTCATGATTGTTGTACTTGTCAGTAAAGTCATCAACATAACAACTTCTTGCATTGTTAATAACTTTAACTATCTTATTATAGAAATAATTAAGCTATGTGTTTATTGATATCCGACACAAACATTTCAAGGGTTATATGCTTGAAATCCTCTTTTAGCTACAACTCTGCCTTACCATGATGCCCTCCATTCAAGTTTCTAATGAGGAATTTGAATTTTAAACGACTAAACTTTCAAAATAACTTCTTCAATATATGCCTAATGAATTGAATTCAAAAACTTGCTTACAATAAAGCTAGGAAACCTGCAGAATCTCCATTCGATATTTATTACAATCAATTTTTTAGTGCAGTCATGTGCAAAAACATAGAGAAGAAATTGATTGTTTCAAACATTGTAGTTCTTCGATCTTTTTCTTTTTACAATTAACTAGAGAATGTAGAACATATAAATTGAAGGAGAATAAAGAAGAAAACTAGAGCTAATGGAAACAAAAGATCCAAAAACATCAGCCTACCGAGTTAAATTTTTCGAAATTGGTTTTTAGACAAAGTAGGTCATATATTTTGAATGTGTAAAGAAAATTCATTTCACATTTGCCATGTCAGTAGGCTGTTAAAAAGGACAATTTTAAAATCTTAAAAAATGTTAAGGGCATTGTTAAACCAAAAAAGAAGGGAGGACATTTTTGAACCATTTGAAATACATTAAGGATATTTTTAATCATTTTTCCTATATATTATACTAAATACTAATGAGAAGGTGTTAAGTCAAAAGCTGAATAAACTTTTAAATGCAATTAAATGAGAAAAATATATATCAAGATAGATGAAAATAAATAGATCATGGTTTTAAGACCTTTCATTTCTACAAATCAAATTATGAAACACTTATCAGTTCATTTTCTCATATTTAATGAAGGAAAAAGTTGGTCTTGCAACTTACTCCCTATGTTCCTATTTATATGACATTATTTTAGATTTTACGTCCCTTAAGAAATTAGGTAAGTTTATCATTATACTCTTATTTAGTGTTTATTTGAAATCAAATTTTCAATGAATGATCATAAATTAATTTATTTGACTAACGAACATAAATTAATCATTTAGTTTTCTTAATTCATGTTTTCAGGATTAATAACTCTCAAAGGTAAATTAGAAAAAAAAATTATTATTCTGTATTATTTATGTATTGATTTTGTGAAATGATCATAAGTATTAAAGAACATCTATTTTCTTTTAAAAACAACTTTCACACATAGCAAACATAAAAATCATATTTGTATGTTATAGTTATAGTTTGCATAATTGCGTTCCACAACAAATTTTATGTTGTTATGGAGCTTTTGATTTGTATCATTCGCTAGATACATTCAATTTTATACAAATTGTTCAGTTTTGTATAAATTCATTTATATGTTGTAATTTGTATAATAAGATTTATAATTGTATAATCATAAGTGTATAGGATGAAATATATATATTTATATTTGTACTTTTCTCTCGCTTTGTATAAACACAAACACATTTTATACATTTGTATAGCAAAAATGACTAATGATATATCAAACCAAATGGCAAAAAAATGAAATATTTGCTATGAATTACAATAGAAATAAACTATGACTATAATACTTAATTTAAATTAATAATTTGGATGACATCTAATATATACAGAGGGAGTATAAATAAAGACAATATTGGACAACATGATATAAATTATAATAAATTGTAGTATTCAATTATTGAATTCAAAGTCTCTTCTTTAATAATCGCACAACAAGATATAATTATAATTATATGTGATAAAGTTTATTATATTTGTTTAGTAAGAATTTCTTATATTCATTACAAGAAGTTTCTTATCACGCACAATATCAATTTCTAAACTTGTAAAATATGTTGATCGTATGAAAAATATAATAAATACATTATTATTTGAGATAAATATGCAACAAAAAGACTACTAGTATAAAATATTGTTTCCCTGTAAATGTGACATATTATAGACTAGCTCATTTAGGGGGGAAGAAACTTGCAACCATCAAAATTGTATACCTAGAAGACGTTTGTATTATTTAAAACATGTAAAATATTTATTATTGAATAGGTTAGGCTCTTTTCTTTTACGTGCTGAATGCTTTGAAAATTAAGGCTTAGTCATAATTTTAAGGATTTGTGTTTTGATTTAACGAATTTAAATTTATTATTTATATTAATTTAATAGTTTTCATACATATAAGTAATGAGATTGCTCCATTATTAATTAAATATCTCGAGTTTGAGCTCTGAATATAAATAAAATCATATTGGGAGTGCCCAAAATGGTTCCTGTAGGTTGCGGAGGCTTATTCATGATTTTAAGAATGTGTTTTGGTTTTATAACAATCCTTTTAATTTAATGATTTAATTTATTATTTATATGAATTTACTAATTTTTACACATATAAGTAATTAGGCTGCTTCATTATTAATTAAATGTCTCGAGTTTGAGCTATGAATATGAAGAAAATCATGTTAAAAGTGTCATCTAAAAATGATATATGTAGGTTGCAATGCACGATAAACTTTAGCCGGAGCTCCATTGGGGTGCGGTTAAGTAGAAAAACTTGGCGCGTTAAGCGTCCATCAAATAATTGAATTTGCAATTTTGGCTTGGCCAAAAATATTAAACTAAAAAGAGAAGAAGGTGACCTTACTATCTGCCTTTGTCATACCGAGTTGACTTTTTCTTCATCAATACTTTTTCAATAATTTGGAACCAAATTACATGCTCTTTTAATATCTAGAAACTTTATAGACAAAATTTCTTCAAGTACACACTAATGCTTAGACCTTTTAATGATAGTTAAACTATAAAATAACCAAAGGCTAGTTCAAGCATACAAAACAAGAAAAGATAGGTCAATTGAAAGATTATTTCATATTTCTATGCACATTTTCTCTATTATGTAACCTAATCACTCTATAAAACCAAAAAAGGGGCCAAACTAGTTGGTAAACTCTATAGTTTATTTGTTTTTCAATGTTTGCCTCTTTGACTCTAGGTATTAATTGCCAATACCGACTTTGATATTGTAATAAAAGTGTATAGAAAAATTTGAATTAACCAATTCTGTCATCCACATTTCTTACGTTCGCTTGGTGGTAGGTATTTATTCCATAAAATGTTTGTTTTTTTTTTACTTCCCTAGATTCAAAGTAATGTAAATTTTGACTTACAACAAAACGTAGTATATTGTTTTACTATTTTTGTTGAGGAAAACTATAGTTAACATTACATTTGATGTAATTGTTCAAGATCAATATTTTAATGAATCAATTGTATGGGTGAAAAACATGTGTAGAAAAAGGATGGGTCAGTTCATGACATGTGGATAAATGAGAATCGATGAGAAGCTTAAGAAAATTTGGGTGGATGGTTTAGACTGGTGCTGCCTCAGGATAACCCAGGCTGCTTCGTAACCAGATAGCCGGTAGACCCCCTCTATATAGGGGACTTTATAGATGGAGGACCCTCGTAATGCATGATCATTGGATAGATATAATCAACAATCATTCTCAAGTCAAATTAAACTAGCCTATAAACCATATTTCTTTTACAAATTTTACAGTCAGAATGACCATTTTTTCTATAAAAATGAATCTAATTATCCAATTTAGCGCTAATTAGCAAGCTAAAAAGTGCCATGAATCGAAACCAAAGGAGTGAAATGGTGTGTAAAGTATGAGAAAATGATTTAAATACAAATAAGAAAAATGTTGTAATTACAATATACACAGACCAAAGCCAAATAATGATATGATTATGTCGATGAATCGGTGTTGGATCGAGAGAAATTTGGAGTTGTCAAACATGCTTGCAACGCCCTTTCGAGGTTATTTACAATTTCAGTCATTGTTGGTCTATCTCTACCTTCTAATGTAGTACAATCAGCTGCAAGATAACCTACATAGGACACTGCCTCTATCTCAAATGGTGTTGGTGGTGGTACTCTACCATCCAACACTCTATGAATCTCATCTTGTACTATATATGGCACCACAAAATCAACCACATTCCTCGGTACACCATTCTCGTTCTTGTGAATCGCCTTGTAACCTGACAACAACTCTAGCATCATTACTCCAAAACTATACACATCACTCTTTGTTGTCAGTTGTTGCAATCTGTAGTACTCAGGGTCCATGTAACCCACCGTCCCTGCTGCACGCAAAGAAAGGTGTGATTCGTCCTCTTGTGGTCCCATTAGGGACAGTCCAAAGTCAGACACCTTGGCGTTCCCATTGGTGTCGAGTAATATGTTGGATGACTTGATGTCTCGGTGGATGACAGCTGGGACTGCGTACTCATGGAGGTACTCGATCCCACGGGCTGCGTCCAAAGCTACCTTGATCCTAGCAGTCCATGATATTAGTGATGAGGTCTCAAGCTTGTGAAGATGGTCATGGAGAGTGCCATTGTTCATGTACTCGAAAACCAAGACACGTTCGTTGTTGTCTTCACAATAGCCATATAGGGTAACGAGGTTCTTGTGATTGAGTCGAGACAGAAACTCTAGCTCATTGAGGAATGCACTGTCTTTGTCCTCTTGTCTATACTTTGAACCACCAGCATAGGAAGATGAGGCTGAAGCTTCTGCCCTTTTTATGGCTACTTCTCGACCATCATCTAGTGTAGCATGATAAACAGAACCAAAACTTCCTGTCCCGATTTTGTGCTCTTCAGAGAAGTTATTTGTCACTTGAAGTAACAATTGCAAGGAAAATTCTTCCAAGTGACCCCCATTTCCCATACTAAGGAATTTACTTGGTCTTTTCTCCAAGATTGATGGCTGAGGACCTAATTGATCTTGAACTTGAGATGTCTGGCTGCCTTGCTGTGGAGGTGTCCCAGCCTCATCAAGACGGCCAGAGTCGTGTACTCTGCATCCTCTACTCTTGCAATACTTGAGAAACAGTATAACAAGAACACTCAACATCATTAAGGACCCAACACAACCTACCACTAGAAACACCACATTTCTCGTGCTCCACTGAGATGGCGCTGGCGTTGGCTGTGGGGATAATGGCGATGGCGAAGGACCTGACCCGTTAACAATTGGGGGATTCTGACCAAATCCTGGCCAAACACAATGTTCACATATCATTAGTTCTTGACCACAAAACCTAGCATAGTTACCTAAAGGTGCACAAGGACATGAAGTGGTACATGGTCCTGGAACAACTTGTACACCATCATAGACTACTGGATTTGAATTGAAAATCTCATTTCCCCAACAGAACAATGAATAATTTGAGGTCTCAATGCCACAAAAAATATCTTGTTTTGCTTCTAATGTTTCAAAAGATATATCACTCAAATTTGAAGGTAGACTAAAACCATTTTCACCCCAACAAACAACTTTCCCATCAACCTTCAAACCACAACCCCTATCATCACCTAAAGCAAGAGATTTGAATTGGTCAACAGGCTTTTCTCCTACCATATTTCCCCAACAATCCAAACTACCATTCATGGAGATGGCACAAGCATATTGAGAACCAGCTGCAATTTCACTGTAATTACCTACAGGAACAGCATCAGTAACATTTCTATAGCTTCCTAGACATTGAATTTGTCTCAATGGCAACAACCCACAAACGAAATCTTCTCCAACAGCAAGATTTGAAGTTATCAAACTGTTATTTGATGAACTAAATTCACGCCACTGCCAACATTGAAGCCTATTAGTTCCATTAACAATTCCACAAACATGGGAATTTCCAGAATCAAGATTTGTAAGCAATGGACCAATATAAACCCTTTTATAATTCAAATCAGTCCCATTATCTGAAAACCTCCAACACACCATGATTGAATTAGAAGAAGAGGTTAACCCACAAAGGAAACCATTTCCACCCACAATTCCAGTGAAGGAAACAGAAGGGTTTAAAGGGATTTGAATACCCTGAGGGAAACTAGTACAATTGAGAGATGATTGTTGGGGATATAAGGAAGAAGAAATCAATGCACAAACTAATGTTTGATTAGAAGTTTTGGAAATGGCAATAGTGGAAAGTGAAGAAATGGGTTGGAAAGAAAGGGAAAAAATGAAAATTAAAGAAAAGAAAAAGTGAGTTTTTTGAGCAAGAATGGCCATAGAAATGGTGAGATGAAAGATGCTTTCATGGTGTTTTTAGAAAAAAAGGGGATTTTTGTCAATGAGATGTTCGAAGTACAAGGTTTAAGAAGAGATGATTTGGAAGAAGAATCAAAGTAAAGGAAAACGCGGATTTAGAAATGGCATATAGTGAGGACTGAGGACCAAAGACCAAGTCCCTTCATACGAAATTTGGAAAATTAATGGGCAAAGGGCCCATATGCCTTCTTGAAAATCTTCACTCAACACCTCTGAACATCATGTATAAATTATTAATTTCATGTTCGACCTAATAGCATATTTATTAAATTTAAATACACTATCACATATGATATAACAAGTGTAATAAAAAGCTTGCAGAAGTAGTATCCAAAATATCTCTAAACTTAACAAAAATTTAAAGGTGTATTTCACTCAAGTTGCAAAATAGATGTATTTAAATTCAGTTAGTCAAGTAAAAAAAGATATTTTTTAAGGTTGTTAATAATTCAAAGTTCAAATTAATAATTCGCACGGAATTAAAGAGTGTTTTAAATACTTTTCTCTCCATAATTTGATGTATTTGGTATGAAGTAAATATTTCCTTGAAAATGTTAAGTTAGAAACAAATACATTTCTTACTTATTTTTTAGCGTTGGATGAATAAGCAAGTAAATATTACTTGAAGACCATTTATATATTATCTACTAAAACTGTATGGAGACAGGATGAAATAGATAGTGGGAGTTCAAGGTTGGCAAAGGATTGGGGTTTGGGAGAATTAAGTGAATAGGAAAAAGACAATAAATTTGGAATACCATTTATCAACTTATTTTCTTTACTTTCTTTTAAAAAATTATTTTCTTTATTATTAAACGATTATTGATTTTAGTACCTTTGAAGATTCAAATTATTATTTTTTTCTTAAAAGGGAGAGGATGTGGGGGTGGGGGGGTGGGGTGATGACCTCTGGTTGAAGGTTAAAAATAGAAATGATAGACGAATTTGGTCAATATAGCTTACTATTCTACGTATATATAAAATGGTTAGCTAAGTTGACAGCTTCCGTAACGATATTTTCGGTCTATTTGGTTCTGACTTCTGACTGCACCATCAATTGTAACTTTATCCTCACTATATTAATTACTCTTATTTAGTACTCAAATTTTGCTCTTATATATTTCTTCATACATGAAAAATAATATACTATATTATTTTCCACTCTACTTTTCAGAAAGTTTAAATTTTTTTTGATGATGGCATTGGTTTTTCATTAGAGGAGGTGACGGAGCAAGGTGGATATAATTCTTCTTTATTTTTTGAATTATATATCTAAATAAGTAACATTTGTTCTGTATGTCAATGTATCATGTATGTATACAAAATCAATCATTTTCAAACTATCAAGGTTATAATAATAATAAAAAAATGTAATGTATTCCAAATATGTCAATGTACAAAGGGAATCCTCTATAATAATGTTTAGTGAAGTTGTGTGCAAGGCCTCTCGTGGAAAAAAAAAATAAGAGGTACGTAGTTAATTTTTATGCATTGGTTGCTTTTTAAAAAGATAATAATTTAGAGAGTCAATTTTCAAAATGGTCACACAAGTTGAGAAAATTGCCTTGAAATATCATTTATGACAAAAATATCAAATAACTATAACCATTTTCCTTCAAATATACTTGACACTTCAAAAACATCACTCTCTCCTAGTTGGCATGACATGTCATTAAAATCTTTTTTTAATAAATCGACTAATTTAATTCATTAAACTCATTTAATTATAATAATGATCATATTATTTTTAATTTTTATTAATTTATTAGGAATAAATTTTCATATTTAAAATCTTTTATCATAATTAAACTTTTATTTTTTTATGTTATGCAGAATACATTTTTAAAACGTACTATAATCTTATAAATTTTGAATACTTATAAACACATACATTCAAAAAAATATTGATTTACAAATAACTCATGAATGCTAATTTACTTTAATTAATCATAAATTATATAATGAATCAATAATATTAAAAGTCGATTAAATATTTTAAAAAAAATAATTGTTTGGATGCTTTGAAATCCATATATACTTACAATATTGTTTTTAAAAAGAAAATAGTAAGTGGATAATTTTATCTAAATGATTTTACAGAACAAATTGCTTAAAATTTTCAAGTAATTTAATTAGGAATTATAAAATTATCTAAATAATATTATTGTAAAATTCAGTTACTATTTTCTTTTTAAAAATGATATTGTAAGTATATATGAATTTCAAAGCATCCAAATAATTATTTTTTAATAATTAATCGACCTTTAATATTATTGATTTATCATACAACTTATAATTAATTGATGTAAAATTAGCGTTCATGAGTGATTTGTATATCAATATTTTTTTAAATATAAGTTCTTATAAGTATTTATAGTACATTTTTAAAATGTATTCTTCATAACATAAAAAAATAAAAAGTTTAATTATGTTAAAGATTATAAGTATGAAATTTTATTCTTAATAAACTAAAAAATTAAAAAATAATATAATCAATTAATCATTATTTTAGTTAAATGGGTTCAATGAATTAAATTAGTTTATTATTAAAAAAGAAATTTAATGACATGTCATGCCAATTAGGAGATAGTGATGATTTTGAAATGTCAAGTATATTTGGAGGAAAATAGTGATAGTTGAGTGATATTTTGGTCTTAAATGAAATATAAATGATATTTCAAGACAATTCTCTTAACTCGGGTGACCACTTAGAGAATTAGTATATGTTATATTTCATATCAATTGAAGGTCATTTTTGACATTTTAAAAATATTTGTACTAGATCAACTCATTGTTAGTCATTAATTTAAGATTAAGATGATTCATTATCACATTCAAAATTTCAAGCTAATCAGCCAACCACTTTTTAGTTCATAATGAATGAACCCCCGGATGGTATTGTTTGTCAAATCAAAATATTGGGTGGGGGTGGGTGGGTGGGGGTAAACATGAGCTTTACTCACAAAAGAATGTCTCACATAAGTATTTCTTAGTCAATAATTTTATAAATCAGGTCTATAACTAGAACGAAAGTCTGGTTCTGACCTAATGTAGTATTTAATAAAAAATACTAGTGATTTAGAAATTTACCAAAAAAAATTAGCAAAAATAAATCTATGACAATCATAACTTACGTTACTGATCATTAGAAATTCTCATAAAATGGAATTTTTTTATCCACAACCTGCCTATATAGTCTAGTAGATACAAAATATGTTTAGTGTAAATCCTGATGGTCATATTATCGTGAGAACTAATTTTTTTCCTACCCTCATAATTAGGGGTGTTCATAGTTCGGTTTGAATCAGTCATTGATTAAAATCAAAACCAAACAAAAAGTAATCGATTTTTAAATTTCTAAAACCAAATCAAAAAAATAACCATTGGTTTGGTTATTGTTGGTTTGGTTCGGTTTGGTTCAATTTTTTTTGATTATTTTGGTTTAAAAGTATATAGTGTGTAGAGGGCATATGTTTCTCGATAGACACAAATTCATAGTACATGAAAAATTGATAAAAAGACTACTGTGAATTAAATTAAGCAAGTCATAGAACAATTGAAAGAGGACTTAAAAAAACTCATTTCGTTGTTAGAAGACTTATTTCTAAAAAGACAATGCAATTTATATATGTAGTGGAAAATCAATATTACCAAAATTGTCTTGAACTAAAAAAAACTCATTTGAAGTCATGCTCTCTAAATTAAAATGCTACAATCAAGAAAAAGTATAATATAAAAAGATGAAGAAGAAAAGACCAATATGACTAAAAAAGATGAAGAGAAGGTGCAGAAGGTTGCTTTGAAGTTTTTTTAAAAGAAAAAAAAGAAGAAGAAGAAAGTTGCGCTGCAAATATTTTAAAGAGAGAAAAAAGTTGCTTATATTTTTCTTTTTAAAGAACTGCACTGTAAGTTTCTTTTTAATCATTATATATATATATATATATATATATATATATATATATATATATATATATATATATATATATATATATATATATATATATATATATATATATTTCTTGATTTTATGTTTTATATTTTATACTAGTAATTTATTTAAATAAATTAGCTTACAAATTTTATTATTTAAAGAGTTATTTTTTGCTAAATAAATTCAACACAGATCAATACAATATTTGAAATGTGACTTGTTTAACATCTACTAATTAAAAAGGCAAATATATCATTACATGACCTTTATGATCTTAATTGAAATGCGCTATTTGTTGATACATATGTTTTTTTCTAATTAATTGTATTTTGAACAATTTATAAATTGGATACATATTGAAACTACAACTAGAAATTCTTATGTGTAAACGTATATGATTGATTTGATTTTCATTTACTGTCTTTTCGGTTTTAAAAGAGGTAGTCTATCTTGTTTAAATTGAAAAATGATGTTTTGTGAGTAATCAATTTATGAAGATGACAACTATTTATCCTCAAATAATTTAAGTAAGAAAATAGCAAATACGACCATAAAATTGTTCTTCTTTTAGCTAGTTAGAATGTCACAAAAAAAAATATTGTCTGACACTTATCTACCTTAACTAATTGCATAAATTAGAAATCTCATGGTAATTCAAGAGTATAATTGGATAAAAGCTATTTGTAGCTAGAGTTTTAGTCCAAACACAAAACTAAGTGAAAAAGATTGACCCAAAAACTTGTTAAAAATTAATATATGCATTATTAATCCATGCATTATTAATTTTTGTGTTTTTAATTTTTGTACCTGTAAAAATTGAAGGTGGTATAGATAATTTTCTCGTGTGTGTTTATAGCGTAAAGAGTCCTGAATTTATACAAATATGGAAAATTAAATAAATCTTAACTTATACATTAATTGTCTAATTCCAAGTCGAGCCCAGCCTGGTCTTCTTCTGCAACCCAATATCACTCTTGTCCTATTTGCTTTTCTCGAACAAGACATCATCAAATATCTTCATCTTCTCTTTGGTGAAACTAGAATATCCTATCAATGGTTGAGAAGATAGTGGAGAAGAAGGTTGAATTCCAACATGCCTTCTCAAGGTGGAGGGGACTGGAGTGAGACCCAACATGCATAGAAAACCATGATGTTGCAGGCCATGAAGAGGCTTCGTGAATATGTCAGCGAGTTGCTCTTTGGAAGGAACGAAAGATAGGGAAATGAGCCTCGAGAATTAAGGTTGGGTATTTCATATACGCTAATGATTCTGTGACAAATGGAGAGAAAACTGGAAAAAGATAAGAGACATCTAATTCGCACAAAAAATCACTGGTATATCCCATGATTGTCCCTTAAGATTTTCATACCAAGAAAGTAATACAAGGACCAAAACTCTTGATCATAAATTCTGAATTAAGAAAGATCTTTAGGTACTCTATCATTGTGTAAATATCTCCAGTTATCAGTATATCATCAACATAAACAACCACAATAGCGTAGTATAACCTACTTTCTTAAACAAAAGAGAATAATCATTTTGAGAGGCAATAAAACCTTTGAAACTGAGGGCCCTGCAAGTCAGGCATACCATTGCCTAGAGGCTTACTTGAGACCATATAAAAATTTCTGTAACTTCAAACTAGAATAGCTTTAGGAGTATCAACACTTGACAACTTCATGTTAACTTCTTCTCGCAAATCTCTCAGTGAGAAGGCATTGTTTACATCAAATTGAGAAATCTCGCAATTCTTCTTGGCTGCAATGGCTAGCAAACATTTGATAGTGGTCATTTTGATCACTGTGGAAAAAGTCTCATTGAAATGTATACCCTTTTTCATTATACCATCCCTGATCACTAAACTTGCTTTCAGTCTGTTAAGTGTCTCATCAGCATATTGCTTCACCTTGTAATCCACTTTTAAGGTAAAGCTTATCTACCCGGAGGTAAAATAACTAAGTCACATGTATGATTTGCTTGTAAAACCTCCATTTCATCATCCATAGCCTTTCTTCAACCTGGATGAGTAAAAGTTTCTTTATAACTAGTGGACTTAGTGATAGTAGAAACTGATTGTATGATAGATTTATTAAAAGGAGAAAAAGCATGAAATTACACAACACTAGGTTTAGAAGGAGTGTCAAAACAAAAGTTTGTCACATCACTAAAAATGGTGTTGGATAAAAATCTTGAAGATATGAAGGTAAAGTTCCTTTGTTCTGTCTATAAGATCTTTTAGGATTATTAATGGGAAGATCAGATATGAGAGTGGGCTAAACCAAGGGAGGAAATTTGAGTATAAGTTGAATCATGTGATGGTGAAGTGAATGGATAATCTGGTGTAGAAAATGAACTAGTAAATGAAATGGTATGATGAATAGGATCAATTTGAGAATCAGGGTGATCAGTAGATAAATTGTGATAGTCTAAAAATATAGATGAAGGAATGTCATTAAATTTATCCACAAAGGAAAAAATATGCTCAAAGAAATGAACATCTCTAGATACAAATATTCTTTTATTTTCAAGATACAATAACTTGTACCCTTTTTTATCACTGGGAAAACACAGTTCATAGCTCTAGATTGAAACTTATCACTGCCATGAGCTAAAATGTTAGCATAGAATAAACATCCAAAACACTTCAAAGTCTGATAAGAAGGTGACTTCCCGAATATTACGTCATAAGGTGTTTTTCCTTTGATCCCCTTAAAAGGTAACCTGTTAAATAAGCAATTGCAACGATGGACTCTTACCAATAAATGATAAGAACCTGAGATTGAAATATTAAAACCCTTGCAATATCTTGTAAGTGTCAGTGTTTTCTCTCCACTATCCCATTTTGTTGTGGAGTGGCCACACAAGAGGTATGATGCACAATTCCATGAGAACTAAAGAATTGAGAACCCCCTTCACTCTTTCCTAGTTCTAAGGCATTATCCGATCTAATTATTTTAACCTTCGCATTAAACTATCTTTCCACCATTTGTAAATAACTTTGCAAGATTGTGAATGCATTACTCTGTGTAGCCAACAAGTAAGTCCAAGTAGCTCTACTAAAATCATCAGAAATAGTTAAGAGAAATACCTATAATGATTTTCAGTGGCTACTTTATAAGGTCCCCAAGTATCAGCATGGATAAGATAAAAAACGAATTTGCTAGAAATTTGACTAATGGAAAAGGATAGTCTGGATTGCCTAGCTTTAGGACACACATCACAAACACAGTCGTAATTACTTGAAAAAGAAAGAAAACTGATATTTTTCATTGATGAGTAAGACAAATGCCCAATCTAATGTGCCACAATTTTACAATTGAAGTTGCACTTGTACCTACAGAGTGAGAAACTGAAACTAATTAAATAGGAACTAATATAGGTAAAGATAAAGGACTAGATCCACTAAATATAGTATGTGGTGAAACTAAAACATTATTGCTAAAAAAACTAGACTTCTGAGCACTGGGTTAGCAAGTAGAGACCCTCGTTGGCTCCACAAAAACTTGACCCCTACTTATTGAAGGTCCTGCAACATACATATGATGTAAGAAATAATGTGTAAGAAAATTGAACACAAATTTATGAACAGACATGAGATTGAACTTCTATTGGGAATATACTAAACGTTTTGTAAAATGATATCAAAGAATATTAGCACATTTTCTGTATAAGTGACTGGAATGGTTTAATAATTAGAAAGATTAATGGTCAAGGGAAATTTAAGAGGGGACATGGAGGTAAAACATTGGGGATTATAACACATGTATTCAGATACACCTGAATCGATGATCCACGTGCTAGAATGAATAACAAAAAAATAAATCCAAAATAGTTTGAAATTGTAACATCCACAACATTACCGTTGCTCTCAGAGTCTGTGATGCCTCCTCTATTTCATTTGTCTAAACATTTGAAGTAGTTGATTGTACTACTCTTTGTTATAATTGTGAGCGATATTTGTGACATATGTTTGATCATTGTTTCGTCTTTCATTTTCTTCAGTAAATGCTCTATTTCCTCTATCAATCCCTGCACTCCTTTATCATTTGTGAACACAAAGTTTTTTTGGAAAACTATTTTTCTAAAACAATTATCCTCTCCGTGGCTTGTTTTTCTACAATATGTGTCGGTAACATTAGGATCATACTTAAACTTTTTTCCTTTGAATTTTTAAAATTGATTTTGTTGTTTCTGGAATCTTTGTGCCTCCTGGGAAGTGATGTCTCTTTATTGTGACATCCTAGATTTTTGTGAAGGTGCAAATGACTTTTTTGTTTGCTTTTCATATTTGTATTGATTGGTATTACCCACCATGAAAGAAGAAGAAGAAGAATCAAATGAAAGATGAGTACTGAGATAAGTCTCTCTCTGTCATTATCATCTTGCAAAAGGTTGATACTTGGTATGGGGTTTACCATCAAATCCCCCCCCCCAGCCTATGCATGTGTGTCATTTAAACTCATGAGAAACTATATAAATCTCTCATCTTTCAAAGATTTTTGGAGTTCTTGTTTTCCTTCACAAGAGCACACACAAATACACTTAACATTCGAGTTGATGGAATAAAGCCCATCCAACAACTTCTTAAGTTTGGTAAGGTATGCAACAATATAGTCTATTCCTTATGATGTCCTACTCAATTCCTTATGCATTTGAAACAACTTTGCTCCATTGGTTTGGCCAAACCTGTGCTTCAAGTTAGTCCACAGTTCATGAGACGTTCTTGAATAGGTGACACTATCAACAATTTTTTTGACAGAGAATTCAAGAGCCAGGAAGTCACCATGTTGTTGGCTTTATGCCAGGGTTGCAGATCCGAAGAACCTGTTGTTGGAATGACAAGAGTACTGTTGATCAAACCTGTTTTATTCTTTGTCCATAGTGCTATGATTATTGATCTTCCCCCACCCACGATAGCCTTTACCATCAAATAGATTATTGAACAAGGTCAGTCAAGGATTATAAGAAGCATGAATATAAAGAGGATGATTTGAATCAATTGAAGGTATGCTCTAGCAGTAGTAGCAACTAGGGTTTAATTGTCTTCCACTGATTTGAGTTAGAATGATGAAAAATTCTAACCGCTCTGATACCCTGTAAAAATTAAAGCTCATATAGAAAATTTTCTCGTGTATTTTCTACGTAAAGGATCCTATATTTATACAAAGGTGGAAAGTTAAATAAATCTTAACCTATACATTATTTGTTTAATTTCAGGCCGAGTCATCTTCAGCAATCAAATATCACTTTAGGCCTATTTGCTTTTCTCAACAAAGACATCATTAGACATCTTCATCTTCTCTTTGGTGAAATTAGAACATGTTATCAGTGGCTGAGAAGATGGTGGAGAAGAAAATTGAATTCCATCAGTATCAAATGTCGAGTTTCACTAGCCTAAGCAGGTAACAAGTCAACATGCCTGCTTGCCTGTTGAAGGTAGTGTAGTCATTTGAGCTGACTTCTTTTTTCTAATTGATTAATATTATTGATGTTTTATTTTTTTCTACTATAGAGATATATTTAGCCCTTCAAAGATCATATTTCATTGCCCATTGTGATTTTTATTTGATTTTGGTATGATAATTATGAATTGCCCGCCTTTTCCTACTTGAATGAAGTAGAAAAAAAGATATTATAGCAAAGTAATTGATTTGCTTTAGAATGTTGTGCCTTGTGCCTTTTGTTTTGTACATTAAAAAGAGTTCTTTTTCCTTTGAACGAGTAAACCTTAAAGCAAACATATTTAAATATATATTTTTTGTTTGATATATATTCTTAATCTCTTATATAATAAAAGGGAAGGCCAAAGTCATATGCGGCCACTCAAACTTGTCCCGATTATTCATTTAGACACCTCAACTAGACGTACTACCTATTGAACACTTCAACCATTCTGAATTTGAACCATTTGAACATTTTTTTGAGAATAAACAAAAAATAGAAGATGTGTGAAATACACTCGCGCTGACATGTCAATTTGACCAATTAAATAATGACATGTGTTATTTTTTAATCCAAAAAATTATTTAAACAATATATTATAAAGAAAAAAAATAAAAAATTATTTTAAAGTAAAAAAAATGAAAAAAAAGAGTAAAACTTAAACACCCACTTCCCTGCCTTCAACTGGAATTCAAAACATACATTTCCCTCTAACTCCATTAATGGCGACCCTCCCCTCCCTGTACAGTTCCATCTTTAACCCGATAATTTTTTTTTCATCAGTTTTTTTATTAATTATAACTTTTTACTTTATCTCGTTTTTTAGGTAGAGAAAGATGGGGAAAAAAATCTCTCCGAAAAATTTATAAGTGAAACAAAATGCTAAGAATTTTGAAACCATTAGAATGGTGGGGGAAGAAGATAACCACTGATGCTAAGAATTTTGAATCATTAGAATGGTGGGGGAAGAAGATAACCACTGGTGCATGGGTATGGGGTTGGGGTGGGGTGGGGTGGGATTGATAGAAATAAGAAAGAAGAAGACAACTTTTCTTCTTCTTTTTTGTTAATTATTTTTTTAAAAATTAACTTAGGGGTAAATATTAAGAAAAAAATAATATTATTTTTAATAAATTAACGCGCTCAAGAAAAGTGAATTACACGTTTTTTGCCATGTCAGTATTTTGTGTCTAATAGGAATGACTTTTTGGAACAAATCAAGTGTTCAATTGGCACAAGAATTAATTGAGGTGTCTAAATAAATTATGCGGACAACTTTGAGTGACTAAAGATGACTTAGGCCTAAAAGGGGATTGAGCCAGCTTAACCAGGCTGGAGGCCAACATGCCTGCCTAACAACTTTAGAGGATAATTTTGTAATTTCAAAAACATGGAATCATATCATTGGTCTACAGAAACTAATATTGTCTATTAATGGCATACTTTTGAGTGTAATGGCAAAATTGCTCATCACATCTTATGTAGCTTTTGCCTGCCTCTGTCTTTAATTTTTTTTAATTGTCAGTCACGTATATTCTAAGAAAGATTACTTGAAAAGGCAAATTAAATTTCTATTGCACTATGCATTATTACATGAAAAATTATTACTTATAATAATAATTAGCAACTAAAAATATATTTAAAAGGCCTAAAAAATATAATGCATTGTAAAACTTTTATTAGTACTACATATATTAGAATAAAGAAAATAATATATATTATTTGAAATGTCATAAAACAATATAAATCATAATAATTAACAATATAATATTAAATAGGAGTAACAAGAATCACAACAATTAACAACTTAAATATTTAAAAATTATATAAAAAATTTGATTGACCCTCCAAATTTCATCAACGCTACATAAATTAAATAAAACAGGTAATATACTATTGAAAATGACATAAGAAGCGCTATAAATCATAATAATCAACAACTTACATGTTTAGAAGACATATAAAAAAATTACGTAGAAATATTATAATAATTAATAACTTTATATATCTCAAAATAAAAATTAATAAACTCTCCGAATTTTATTTATGTCACATAAATTAAAACTAAAAAGATTTTTTTAAAAAATAAAATACATAAATTGTGAAATGTATATTATACTTCATGTTATGATAAAAATATATTCTAACATAAATTATACTCGAAATATTTATCGTAAAAAATTGTCAATTAATTTCGTCTTCAAATAAGACTTCCTTGATATTCCTTTTGCTTTTTAAAAAATGGGAAGTTATTTCCAAAGACTAACATTTGTTCTTTAAAATAATGACGTGAAAAGGTACTATTAATCACAATATTAATAACTTCTAATATTTAAAAACAAAAACAAATTTTACTCGACTCTCGAAATTCTATTACTGTCACATAAATTAAAATAAAAAAACTAAAATAAATTATTTTAAAATTATGAAAAAGCACTATAAATTACAATAATGAATAATTCAAATATTACTGTCACATAAACTGAAACAAAAAAAATTATTTAAAAATTATGAAAAAGCAGCGCAAATTACAATAATAAATAATTTAATATGTAAAAATTATATTAAAATTTTATTAACTCTATATTTTATCAAACTGAAACAATAAATCAACACACACACATATATATATATATATTAGTAAAATAATTAATTTGCTTTAGAACGTTGTGCCTTATGCCTTTTTGTTTGGTACATTAAAAAGAGTTCCTTTTCCTTTGAACCAGTAAACCTTAAAGCAAACATATTTAATTTAGCGTAACAATTATTATTTGGAAACAAAGTAAGAAGCACTCTCTTTGTCCAACAATACTTGTCCATTATTGATTTTGCATACCTTTTAAGAATTTATAAATAGAAGGGTAATTTTAATATATTATCTTTTGAATATAATAAATACAATGTCTTGAAAAATATATGGAGGAATGACTATGATTAATAATAAGGGTAAATTAGAAACTAAGTATAAAATAATCAATTGATTTCATAAAGTAGACAAGTATCATTAGATTTCCTAAAATATTATAATGGACAACTATTGTTGTTGAACAAAGGGAGTATACGTCTTTCAAAAATAACAATTTGAAATATTGAAAAAAATTATTGACTCTCAAAAATTTTACCTGTACTGCATATATTTAGATAATAAAAGTAATATATATTATTTAAAAATATATAAAAATAATAATATGACTCACAATAATTAACAACTAACAAAATTATATAAAAAAAATCAGACGCCTCTCCATATTCAAAACATATAAAAGATTTAATTGACTCTTCAAATCAATAGTGACATATGAATTAGGAAAAAGAAAATAAATTAAGACGGAGAGAGTATTACCAAAATGTAACATGAACCATAACTTAAAAATTTTAGCACATGTAGAAAATTTGTTCAACTCTAAGAAATTTATCAATATTATATAAATTGAGATACAGAAAGTATCATATATTATGTAAAATTTATATTAAAAAATTATAAATTAATTAACAATTTAAAATATTTCATATTTTAAAATCATATAAAATTTTAATTTAACTCTCTAATTTCTATGACATAAATTGAGATAAAAATTAAAATATACCAGCACCAGCGTTTGTATCTAGTTTATTTGTAACATGCACAATTGGAGTTCCTTTATGCTTTTCATTATTTGATTATATTTCTTGTACTTATTTTCTACTTTTCCTAACAAACATTTTCTTTTATAAGTTCCATTTTCAAATTTGTCGGTGTTTCGTATGACGTAGACAATTACGTTGCGATTTGCTGTCCAAGAAAAAAGCTACTAAAAACATTAATAATAATTAAAGAAGATGCTGAATGTAATCAATCGACCGATGAGTTTCTCTATTTTAATTATTAGTTTCAGTAGACTTAATCCTTATACTGAAATAAGTTTTGTAACAATTCAAAATGAGTTTTAAATTTATCAACTATTCGTGGCAGAAATTAGCTTCCACCGTCGTATCATAATTGGATTTACCAAATACTTTTTTTATTTATTTTTTTATTGGAGTCGGATAACTCATCGTAGGATGAATCCCTAGAGTGTCTCCTAAGAAATACAAAAAAGATTCCTTTTCTATTTTCTCTGAGTTTCTCCCGCGCTGTGCGGTAACACCCTATTTTCGGTCATGAACCTGGGTCCGGTGTAACCCAGGTTTCCCTAGGAGTGACTCCAATAACACCCTATTTACCCCCCCCCCCCCCGGATGTTATTGAGGTGATTTACCGAATACTTTAGTGGTCATATTTAGTTGTCATAGTTTCTTTTTAAGGTGTATTTGGTATAATGAAAATAAAATTGAAAAATATTTTCTAATATTTTTATATTTGGTTGGTTTAAATGTTCTGGAAAATCATTTTTAAATCAATTCGTTTTCCTCAAATTTAAGAAAATGATTTTTCTTTAAAATTTAAGAAAATATTTTTCAAAATCTATTCCAACCCCCCAACCACCCACCCCCCTCCAAAAAAATAAAAAAATAAAAAATAAAGCTTATTTTTAAAAAAATATTTTGAACTTCAATTTTTTACCCCACCCTCACCCCTACCCCCAGACCTCTACCACCCTCCCCCACAAAAAAAAATATTAAAATTTGTTTTTAAAAAATATTTATAATTTCAATTTTTTATTTGTTTTACCCCCACACCCATTCAAAAAATATTTAAGTTTATTTTTAAAAATATTTTCAACTTCAAAATTTCATTTTTTTTCACCCCTATCGTCGACCTCCCCATCCACCAAGTTATGGAGAAGGTGAAAGTGATTCACGAAAGATTGAAGACGACACATAGTCGCCAAAGGTCCTACACAGATGTTAGGAGAAGGTAATTAGAGTTAGAGGTGGATGATTGGATGTTTTTGAAAGTTTCACCCATTAAATATGTTATGAGGTTTGATAAGAAAGGGAAACCTAGTCCCCGGTATATTGTTCCTTACAGAATCTCTAAGAGAGTGGGAAATGTTGCTTATGAGTCAGAGCTACCCCAATAATTAGCGGTGGTTCATCCAGTATCCCATATTTCTATGTTGAAGAAGTGCTTGGGCGATCCTTCAGTGTTTGTACTAACTGAGGATGTTGGGATTAAGGATAACTTATCCTACGAAGAAGTTCCGGTTCAAATTTTGGATCGTCAAGTTCGCAAGTTTAGAACAAAGGAAGTTGCATCACTCAAGGTCCTTTGGAGGAACTTATTCATTGAAAAAGTGACTTGAAAAGCTAAAGAGGATATGAAGAAGAGATATCCACATCTCTTTGAATCTGAGGAGAATGCAGATCAAGGTATTAAATTCTCTTTTAGCGTTTTATAATGACTATGTCTAAGCATGCTATTACTCGTTTTTATTGGTTGAGTGCTGAAGTGATGTCATTATCCTTAGCTTAGTGAAAGAGTTCTCATTCGAGGAGGAATGTTTCTAAGGGGAAGATATTGTAACATCTCGTTATCCTTAGCTAGGATTAAACAAAAAAAAACTAAGGATAGTTATTTTTGGAAAGAATAGGAAAGATCTGGAAATTTTCTATTTTTAGAAAGTAAGTTTTGACCATTTTCAAAGGTCATAACTTCTATCTCAGAAGGAGTTAGGAGCAATTCTTTATATGGATGGAAAGGACTTGGTAAGATCTTTCCAATGGCACTGAGTTTTCTCATTTTTGATGTCGTATGAGGGAGATATGCCTTTCGGAAGTTGGATTGTTGGACTAAGGAAAGTCCAATATGGATTTTAGTAAAGGTAAACTAGTCTTTTCACCCTAGTATTTCCTAATTTGTTTTAAGGGTTTATTAAGGGTAAAATTAAGCCTAAAGCCAGTTTTAGAAGATTGATTACCCTTAGGGCTTAGGAGAGAAGAGAAGAGAAGAAGGAGAAAAGAGAAACGACCAAGGTTTCGCCAAGATCATTGAGTGAGTTTTATCAGGGGTGATCCCTCTAAGTATGTGAGATCTTTCTTGTTGGAATAGTTCACCCAAACACCAATTTTTTACAATTCGGCGAATTTATGGATTGATTTCATGTTAGGAGTTAAGTTCTTAGAGGAAAGTTTTGATTTTTTGTTGATTTGATTGTTGGTTGCCATAGTTGGTTAGATTCTTGTTTCTTCGAGTTATTTTGGGTTGAATTCAATAGTTATTGATAGTCCCAATCGTTTGGTGAAATAACTAGGAAGGTTTGGGAGAGTTTGGAGATCGATGAAAAATGTACTTAAAAAACTCGTCAGACGTACCTGGGTAGGGGCAAGCGCAGCGCGCCAGAAAGTGGCCTCAGTCAACCAAGTCCTGGTGTGGTGCGCCACTAGTGCACTAGAATCAGGCCTCAGTCAACTGAGACTGACGCGGCACGCCACTAGTACGCCAAACCGGCGTTTTTCTTCCGGTCTTCGTAGTTTAGTCCTTTTAAGTCCTTCATAGGTACATTAACATCTTCCAATTATTTCAATTACTTCAAATGATTTGTAAATATCTAGAAATCATCAAAGAACTCAAATTAAAACCTTGAATTAATAATCCACTCAAGAAAGTTAAGATCAAAGTCAAGGGAGTTAAGAAGTTAAGTCTAAAGCTATGAAGTAAGTTAAAATAAAATTTCTTGAAGTTTCCAAGAGTCTTGTCTAGACGTTTTAACTTCGTTTCAAGACTCGAGTTTTGAATTAAAAAAAAGTAAAGAGTTGAGTTCATTTTTCAAAATATATAAGGGCACCAAGTATTCCCTAGAGAGTCTATAAATGTTTCTACATTTAAGTTAAAAAGAAACTATGATTTTTCCCAAAAGAGATTTGAACAAGAAAAAGGGGAACATTGTTTAAAGAGGGCTTTTTAAAGCTAAAAAGGGTTGAGAAAAATATCTCAACCCATAGGAAAAAGGTTATTTTAAAAGCATGAGCTAAAACATATTTTGAGAATAGTATTGAGCATCCATGTGGGGATGAGAATCGTATTAACTAATGACTCCATGTAAACCATGTAGCCATCATGGATATTTACGGGTCATACTTTTTAAATGATTACGTAAGTTTAGCAGTGGATGACTAAGTTGGGGATGTCCTATGTGACGGTAAAGTATAGGACAGTTCTGGCAGCGTGGGCGAGACGCTATATCACCACTTAAGACTGGGCAATGGAACGGGACGTACCGGTACCGTTCCGGTTCGTTCCGGTTCGTCCCGTTTCGGTTGCCTACGGGACGGGCCGGGATATTCTAAACCGGTACACGGAACGGGACGGAACCGTAGTTTCGTACCGGTGTATCGGTACCGGTTCATCCCGGTTCATTCCGGTTCCGGTCCGGTCCGTTCCGGTTCCGGTCCGATTTATTTAATATATATTAATTTTTTTATATTTTATATAATTTATATTTATATTTTTTATAAATTATATTTTAAAATTTAAATTTTTTTCAAAAATCTCGCGCCTGCCCGCCCTGCCCGCGCCTGCAGACTGCAGTCTGCATAAAGCAGCACTGCAGCTGCAGTGCAGGCCCCCCCCCCCCCGCCCCCTACCCTTTTCCCAAGAACGGCTTTAAATTTTAAACGGAAAAATTAAAACGGCTAGTTTTTTTGTTGTATAAATTAGAGTTGTGTGTAAAAACTTTTTATTTACAAGTTTACAACTTACAAATATAATCTGAGTATTTGAGAGAATATATATTTCCAAATTACATTCATATTTATAAGTATAACTTATATCATTTGGTCATTTGGTGTATTTCGGAGGAGGAATCTTCTTCAAATTTCAAGTTTCGACATCAATATTTTAATTTTCATTATAATTGTTTGTTCTTATACAAACGTTTGGTAACTTCGTTCCACTCTCTAATCTTATATTTATTTTTTGTATTTATTATTTAACTTGTAAGTTGTTCTTGTTAAGTTTCGTATTTTATAATTTATAATTTTATATCATGGAGTCTTCTAAAAAAAGTGGAAGTAAAAAAGGTCTAGTAGAATCAGTAAAAAAATTAGTTAAAAAAACTAACAAAGGTGCTAGTTCGTCTAAATCTAAAATTCCTCTTGTTAGAATAAATACAGATGAATTTACGCATGTGAATGAAACTAGTTTTTCCCGTTCCGGTCCTATAAATATTAATTCAGATAGTCCGACTCCCCATGAACTCTATGAAAGATATTGTGGTATTAATCAAGAAAATGAAGAAGTGGAAACGGATGAACAATTAAATTTAGATGAAGAAGTAGATTTAGATGATACACCGACTAGCCCCGCCGCCGACCTCAATACAGTCAATAGTATAGGTATTGAAGCTCCACCTCCGGTTGGAACTACTCGTCCCCTTATTATTCCAACTAGAGGTAAGACCAAGGTACAACGTTCTTTAAAATCACATGTGTGGAAATTTTGTTGTTTGAATGAAGAAAAAACTTTTAGTATATGTAATCTTTGTAAACAACATTTTAAATATACATCTGGTGGGACGGGAGGTTCAACGGGGGGATTAAAAAAACATTTGATTAACAAGCATAGTAAAGAGTGGTTTGCATATATGTCTTCTCTTGAAGTTGGTGGAAATTGTAATGTTGAAGAATCGGTTAGAGGATCAAATATGGTTCAAAGTGAGTTAAATACTTCGAACCCAAGTGGTCCTCTTACACATCGAACCTATAACAAGGATCGTGATCGTGAAAACTTTGCTAAAATGGTTGTTGTTTGTGGTTTACCTTTTAGTTTTGGAGAACATCCGGGTTTTATTGCTTATATTCGTGAAACATATAATCCTAGTTTTCAAGGTTTATCAAGAAGCATGGTAAAAAGAGATATTTTCGAATTTCAAGAAAAACATTGTCAATATTTACGTGCCTATTTTGAACTAATGGATTGTAAAGTTGCTATTACTACTGATATGGGTCGTAGTCCTAATGGTTTTGATTATTTAACTGTTACTGCGCATTGGATCGATTATAATTGGAATTTACAAAAAAGAATTATTGGTTATAAAATTTGTCAAAAGAAAAAAACCGGAATTTATATTGCTACTACTGTGTTGGAAATTTTAGATTTTTTTGGTCTTTGTGATAAAGTCGTTAGTATTACTTTAGATAATGCCTCTGCTAATTTAAATGCTATTAATTTGCTAGAACCTAGACTTTGTCCTATTAGTAAATATGCTTTTCATGTTAGATGTGCCGCGCATATATTAAATTTGGTTGTTAGTGACGGTGTGAAATTATTTGAAAATAATTGTGATAAAATTGATAATGCTTGTTTTTACATTTTTCATATGAATAGTAGTAGTAGAATTAATCAATTTAAAGAACTTTGTAATGCATTTAAACTTCCGTTTAGAAAAGTTCCGAAGCATGTAAAAACTAGATGGAATTCCTTTTATGATATGCTTGAAGTTGCTTATGCATATAGGCAACCTATTACTACGCTATTTAATAATCATAATGCTTATCCTGAATTTAAAATTAATGATAGTGATTGGGATGAAGTAAATGAACTTAGAATATTTTTGAAATCATTTTATGATGCTACTAAAATTTTTTCTGGAATATATTATCCTACTATTTCTGAAATTTTAATACACATATGTGAGATTTCATCTATTTTTTCTGAATATAAAACAAATACTTTATTCACCTCTGCTATTGAAGTTATGATTACAAAATTTAAAAAATATTTTTTTCCTATTCCTCAAATTTATTTAACTGCACTTCTTTTCAACCCCGAATATAAAGAATATGGTACAAAAGCTTTAGTTGAATGCATTTATCAGAATTTAGATATTCAACCTGAAGAAGAACCTGATTTGGTAACATGTCAAAATAGTATAAAATACTTTGCAAAAGAAATGTATGATAAATATTCATTCTTAGATAATGTTGAAAATCCTCAAACGTCTACAAATCAAGTAGGTGCTCATGGACGAGTGAAACATAAACTTGGTCTTGACTCTTCTAATAAATGTGAATTTGTTAAATATCTTGAACAGGGTACAGATGATATTACAAACGATAATGGTATACCGGAACTATTGAACTGGTGGAGAAATCGTGGAGCTCAATATCCAAAACTTAGTAGGATGGTGAAGGATGTGCTTGCAATTCAAGGACCATCAGTAGCTTCGGAGGCAGCTTTCAGCGCGGCAAGATTTCAAATTGGAGACCACAGATATTCGTTAGCAGAAGACAGCCTGGAGATATCAGTGTTATTTAGAGACTGGATAAATGCTGAGCGTAGAAATCAAGGACTTCCAAAGTTAGATAGTCAATTTGAACTTTTCATAGATTCAGCTATTGGATGTGGTAGTGATGATGGCATCGAAATTCAAGATCGTCAACGAGCTTTACCAAGACCAGAAGTTGATCACAATCAATCCCTAGCTGAGTTAGAAAGAGGATTTACGGGACTATACAACTATTAGTATTACATTCGAGTCTCGAGACATAGTTGAAACAGAACCCTTCCTAGAAGGTGGCTGCGTAAGCTATGTACTCTACTAATAGTTGTAAATTGAAATTGTAATTTGTTACAAATTTAAATAAATTAAATTGATATTTTTTAATTTTTGTAATTTAATTTACTTTTTTAAAATTACAAATTTTATTTATTTAATATTTACAAGATACAAGTTATAAATATAACTTATAAAATAAATATTAATAAATATAAGTAATAACTTATAAAGTATAAACTTCAAAAGATTTAAATTTTGAAAACTTTATTAGATTACTTGCAAACTTAACAATAATAAAAAAAAATTAATAAAATATCTTTAAAATAAACTTAAGTTAAAAATTATAGTATAAATTTAAAAACTATTAATTTATACTTAAAAAATAAAAAAAATTATATTTTCGTAATTTAAAAAATATCGTCCCGTTAATCCCGTCCTGTTCCATCCCGGTCCGTTCCGGTTCATTCCGGTTCCGTCCCGGTATATAGTGGAACGGGACGGAACCGATGAACCATCCCGGTAATTCCGGTCCGGTTCATTTCGGTACCGGTCAAAATTCCGATCAACAGATTCCGGTCCGGTCCGGTACCGGTTCATTCCGGTCCGGTGACCCGGTTCCGGTCCGTTGACCAGTCTTATCACCACTTAGTCTCATACTGATGGTTGTCGGTTAGAGAAATTCTCACAAAATAATATTACTTTCACATATAAGTAAAATTGAGTTTACTATTGAATTCTCTTTGACTAACTGAGTTGCTCTAATGTTTTACAAACTCTATGTATATCGCATCTGTTTTAAATTGCTTTACATATACATATACTTTGAGTAGAGTATTTATTGAGTTGAGCAGAGGCAAGGTAAGTTCATCTTATTCTCATCAAACTTAAGTCGTGGTTTAGCATTCCCACTCGCATACTCGTACATTCAATGTACTGATGTCAGTTGGCCTGCATAGTTTAATGAATAATGATGCAGACGCAGGTAACAAGGATCGACTTCCAGCGCATCATTGATCCTGTTGAGCAACCCAGAGTCAATTGGTGAGCTCTTTTCATTCGAAGAACCTCTTTTATTGCTTTCTAGTTAGTTCAATAGAATGTTGTGGGGTTTGTCCCAACATTCATCTCAGTCAGTTTTGGGGCTTTATTGACAATTAGTACTTTAGTAGTCTCTAGATTTTCATTCTTATGTTAAAGACTTGTATTGCCAGTTTGGCCGAGTAGAATGTTTAAACTTTTAAAACATTCCAGATAGTATTACTAATCAGTTCAGTTAAGTTCTTATCCTTATAAGTGTGATTGTTGTCTTCCGCTGAATTAAGTAAGCCAAGACAAGGTTTCGCTCGAGGCCAACAATGGTCACCGAGTGCCAGTCCCACTCAGGGTATAGGCTCGAGGCTTGATAGTTTGTTTCAAAAAATAATTTCAACTTCAAATTTTTTTTTCACCCTTACCCTTGATCCTCCCATCCACCCACCCACCTCGCCAAAAAATTTAAGTTTATTTTTAAAGTATATTTTTTATTTTTGTTTTTTCACCCCCTACCCTCAAACCCCCACCCCACAACCACTCCCTCCCTCTAAAACAAAATTAGTTTGTTTTTTAAAAATATTTTCAATTTTAAAAATTATTTTCTACTAGTAAAAATAAAAGATATTTCTCAAAAACATTTTTCATTCATAAATCAACACTAAAAATCTTTTTCGAAAAGTATTTTCCATTCATTAACCAAACATGAGAAATAAGTCAAAAATTTACTTGTTTTTTCATGAAAGCATTTTATAGGGAAACAAATTTCCTTCATATTAAACACACCCTTAGAGTCAAATGATAAAAAAATTATTTAACTTTTTATGATATATTTTTCATAATATTAATATGTATAAAATAACAATTTATAGTACTTTTCGTATAGCTTTGAATATGTAAATTTTTGGTTTTAAAATATGAAATTAATGTAATTAATAACATTGAAAATTAGTCAAATTAACTTTTTGAAAAAAACAACATGACAACTAAAAGTGGAAGTAGAGAGTATTAAATTCTCGTGTAAATTCAAGCACAAGCTATAAACTAAACGATCCCTTGAACTACTTAAGATTGAAAGTTGGAATATTACTCCCCAAGTTTTACAAAGAATGGTCTAGTTTGACCTGACTCGGAGTTTAAGAAAATAAAGAAGACTTTCGATCCTGTGGTCCTAAATTAAAGTTATTTCAAATGTACAAAATTGTCCTTCAATGTTGTGGCCTTAAACATGTCACGTGGAAAGTTGTTACTAATAAAAGAAAGAGGTCATTCTTTTTTAAACAGACTAAAAAGTAAAGGAGGTCATTCTTTTTAAATGGAGAGAGTATTGCTTTGGAAAATTACTTAACAAGATAAATATATGATATGTATTTACGATAAATAATTCTAGTTATAAAATTATAATCTATAACTACATGTAAGGTTTTTAAAAATTGTCTCTATCTCTCTACCTTGCCCATCTCGCGCGGTCTCTTTCTCTCCCACCCAAAAAACATTCCACATAAATATGATACATTTTGTATTATGTATATCATAAGCAAAGAAAGGGCGCCCTTGGGTCACTTGACTCTAAGGAAAGGGGAAAAGTTAGTCCGTCTTCTACGATGTATGTTCTTTAACTGATTTATACTGGAAGAATGGATGGCGTAGGAGTCTCTCTTTTGAGACGCATTTGTATTCCTAGTCTCGTTAACCTCTCTCATTCCCTAACATATGCCTAAGTTCGTAATTAAACAAACTACAACTATAGATGTCTAATTGAACCCAAGCTATAATTATTTTTAAAAGTTCCTTTTTTAAAAAAAATATTTTTGAAGCGTGAAAAAAAACTGTGATCACCTTATTATTCTTTATGTTGATAAAAAGTGTTTTACTCTCAAAATGAAACTTTTTAATACGAATATTAATTAATCGGATCTGTTAACACAAATATTGAAAACTAAATGTCCCTCATCCCCACCCCCACCCCCAAAGAAAAGATTCAAATTATAACACATATCTGCTTAGCCAAAACCTAAAACAACACTAATTAAGTAGGATGCTGGAAATTCAAATAGAAGGATCCAACTAGTCAAATAGTCTATTTTCAACTAATTGAAATATTGACCAAATATCAATTTTAGTTCTGATGTCTTTTTCTTTGATCACGCCCAATTATTGCCTAAAATGAGTATGTGGTCAGTCACAAACATAGATAATGACTCAATCAAACTTTTAATTGTCATATTTTAAGTTAAATTATAAAAATTTTAATTAACATTTTACGATATATCTTTTTATCTTGATAGCATTTTATATTACTTTTCGTATAGTTTGTTAATATCTAAATTTTTTCTTTAAAATGTCAAATTAATATAATCTATATAACTTTGAAAATTAATCAATTTTACTTTTGAAAATCGTAATATGACAAATAAAAATGAAAGATAGATTAAGAGATATAAAACAGTGCTAGCTGTAAGAATAATTATCTACTGAGACTAGAATCTTGTTATATATTGAATTAGTGAACTAACACGTTCAAAATTGAGTTTTGTGACTCTAAATTAAAGATATGTAAAATGTATTAAAATGTCATTTAATTTTATAGTTTTAAGCATGTCATACAATATTAAAACTAAAGAATTGTCACAATGAAATTATACATTCATTTTCAAATAATCTACAAAAAAAAAAAGTCAAATAAATTAAATCAAAGTAAGTATTGTTTCTTCAATAAGTAATGAGCTTATCTTAGTTAAGTTTTTCCATATGTGTTGAGATTTCTCTTTTATCAGACCCCAATTGAATAACCACATCCACATGAATGAAGAAATATATATTTATATCCCTAAGCTGAATTCAATAAGTTGAGTTAATCAAACTCCTTAAGCTGAATTCAATAAGTTGAGTTAATCAAACTCCTTGAATATCCTAATTCCTTGTCAATTAGTTTAGGTAAAATTGTATGTAATAGAAAATTATTAATTTAAAATAAATATTATAGTTACAGTTCTATCTAATTTTAATTCGTAGTAAATACTTTATAATTCGCCTTTCTCTCTCTCTAGAATTTCGTTCACCATTCTTTTCTCGTCTCTCTTATTTTATATAAACATAAATGTATAAATTGTGTTTGTGTTTGTATAAAGTGAGAGAACTGTATATAATTGTGTTTATACAAAACGAGAGAAAACTGTATATACAAATACAAAATACATATTTGTTTGTCCTACACATTTATAATTATATAAATATAAATCTTTCTCTACCCAGTTCTCTTTTGCCTTTCTTCCTTTCTCGCTTTATACTAATACAAATTATACAAAATACAGTGTATAATTTGTGTTCGTATAAAGCTAGAGAGAGATTTGATATACCAATACAACTATTTTAACTTTATTCAACTGTATACGAATTCAAATTTTATGCAGATATACAAACACAAAGAACATATAAACATATATACAAATACAATTTTAATAAAAATAGACATCCTATTTATAAAAATCGCTGCAATTTATACAAATCAAATGCCTGTAATTTAATACGATCAGATACTGCCTGTGATTTTATACAAATTTAATGCTCTATATATAGAAAACACACTAATATGATTTCCATGTTTGCTAAACCTAAAATTTTCTCATTAGTTCCTATCTTAGTTCAACTTTTCAAAGTGAGTGTTAACCACAACTCATTTAAATTAAGCATATCATATACTCAAACAATATTAAGCAACACAAAATCATCCTATTATCATAGCAAAAAGGTTGGGAACTATAATTAAACGAATGAGAGTCACATTATTATCCTGCAAAGCAAAAAACCCACGCTAGATCTCGCAGCGGATATCAAACATTAGTTAATTTGGAATGAGTTATGTATATATTAAATTATGTATACTTAAATGGGTACCATGTTTGACATTTGATTATGAGCTAACTTATTTTATGTATAAATTAATATGACATTTAAAAGCTCACATAATTAAAACATGTATAAATTATAAATAAGAATTTATGTATAATTTTACGCAAGACAGGAGATGAAATAACTGATATACAAATAACTAAACCTTGCGTAAAGTAATAATATCTATTCACGAAAAAAGTTGATTCAATACATTTTTTTTAATGTATACATAGATATTATATTTGATTAAATGAGATTTTGAATTTCTTTCGATTCCTTATAAAAGTGATTAAATCTGTTAAAATAGAAGTCAAAAGGGGGTATTTTTGCTTGTCGAGTTCTTTATATGGATAATCTTTGCTAGCTAAGAATTTTCAAATTACTTTATGGTTATTCAAAAATCTTTTCATACATTATGTTAAGCATGAAGGAAAATTAACTCTAACTTCAATTTTTAGAAAAAGACTCAATTTATCTGATGATAAATCTTTTTCACAACATAAAATGTGACATAAATTTTGTGGAGTGATGGGGTAGGGGGTTAGATGGTCATGTGATTTACCTACAGGCTACACATTTGACAACCATGTTCATGAGTATTCCTTACTTAATTTTACTAAACTTTATATTTAAAATGGAAATTAATTGACTTTTCAAAACTCAAAAGCTAGACAGTAAGCATGATAAATTTATATGTAAAAAGCTGGCATATTCTATTTTTATATATATAAGGGTTGTTGAACAATGTTTAACAAGTACATACATGTATGGTATTCATGTGGGAATCATCAATAAATCATTTTGACCTTTTGAACAAACAAATGTCACAATTTATTAGAGGCCTATAGATGTGTACTTACTCCACCAAAATTAAAAATGAGTTTTGGGGTTATAAGAAAGATAAACATGTGATTATTATTTAATGTTTTTTGGTTTAGTTAATTAAATGTAGCTACTAGCTAATAAATATAATCGAATGTTGACAACAATTTTTAGGTGTTAGAAATGCATTTTACTATAAACTTATTATTCATACACCATATGTATGTTGGTTTTTGAAGATCTAAAATAGCTTTTAAATAAGGTGTAGCCTTCATAAAAAAAAATATGAAAAATAAAACAGAGGAAAAAATGAAATTTGAACATCATTTTTTTTCTTTTTTGGTGAGCAAGAGAATAACTTTTGTTTTTTTTGTGTAGTCGTCGCTCGACTTTGAATATCAATTTTTTAATTTTAATCAAATATGATTAGTTGATGGATTTATGATTCCTTAAGAACACACAAACAATTCTGAACTCAAAATATTTTTTCTATTTCTTCTAAAATTTTGATAAAGTATTTTTCTTTTCCAATTGTAACAAAATTATATATAAAAATTGATTACTAAATTAGTGCTTCAACAGATGATGATAATAATGTATCCTTGGATAATCTAGCTGATAAAATTTAGGTCAATTCCATAATTTTAATTTCATTTGACTCACTCTTATTTTTCTCTTCCACGTGCCCTTTTCCTGTCCCCATCTACTTACCATTATAATTATTTTAGCAAGTTTTTTTTTTGTCTAATTATATTTATCACCTACTTCACATTAAATGTAAAGAAAAAGATATTCCCTCCATATGCGTCCTGGTTTGACTGTCATGTAACTTAATTTATATATTTATTGCAGTAATTATCACATTGTATTTTTCTGACAGTCAAATCAATTGATTAGATTTAAAAAAGGTGATATGCACAAAACGAATTTATTGTGCCACTAAATCAACATTAGAATTAGTCGGCACATTTTCCTTCTTCATTTAGTTCTTATTTCGTAGTATTTAAATATAATGACATTACATAATATTCAAGACATTTGTATTATAAATCATAAATACAATCTTTATATTTGCCAAATTAATTTTTTTTATTACAATAAGTAATAGATCTGATATATTAAATGTCCCACATTTTTGGCTTAAAATTACCGATATTATATTGAAATGAGAAAAGCATTTAGTTTAGCAGTATAACTTCAAGAATGTTTCTTTACTCCCTAATTTAATTTGAGTTGAATTAAATAAGGTAATTTATACCAATCGAATTAATTTAAAAGTTAAATACTTCTTATCCACAATTTTACCTTATTGCGTAAGATCTCATAAATAATGGAATAGTGATGCATAGAAAACCTTTATTAGATAAATGGACAATAAATTCTAAAAAGTTTAATTAATCAAATCTTGTCGTAAAGAAAACTCAGAATATAAGAAGAAAAAGATAAGAAGTATAAAATAGAGGAGAGAATTTTTCTTATTCAAATGTATCTTCCAAATGGTGAGTGATTCTCTATTTATAGTGTTGAGATATCACTTCAAAAGTCATCTAATTAATAGATACATAGTTATCTTGGAAGTTCTTATCACTTTGAAAGCACCTATACATGAACCCATTTAATAGTGGATAAATCTAATGGATAATCTATATATACTATACAATGGATTTACAACACTCCCCCTTGGATATCCATAGATTATGTGCCTCGTTAAAACCTTATTAGGAAAAACTCAGTGGGAAAAAGTCTACTGAAGGAAAAGGAGTATACATATCTCATAATACGCTTTGAATGTTGCCTCGTTAAAAACCTTACCAGGAAAACCCAACTTGGGACAAAACCATAGTTAAGGAAAGGAGTACAACGCGTATTTCGCCTCCCCTGATGAAAACTTTACTTGATATCTCGAAGACGGCGCATCCCAATCTTGTATCTCAACTTCTCAAACGTTGATGTTAGCAATGCATTAGTGAATAAATTAGCAAGATTATCACTTGAACGAATTTGTTGAACTTCTATCTCGCCATTTTATTGAAGATCATGCGTGAAAAAGAACTTTGGTGAGATATATTTTGTCCGGTCTCCTTTGATGTATCCTCCTTTCAATTGAGCTATACATGCAGCATTATCTTCGTACATTGTGGTTGGTATATTCTTTTTCAAAGAAAAACCACACTTTTTTCTGAATACGATGGGTCATTGATCTCAACCAGACGCACTCTCAACTTGCTTCATGGATGACTATTATTTCTGCATGATTTGAAGAAGTGGCTACCAACGTTTGCTTCATTGATCACCAAGATATTGCCGTGTCTCCATATGTAAACAAATAGCCTGTTTGTGATCGAGCTTTATGCGGATCAGATAAATACCCTGCATCTGCGTAACCAATCAGTTCTGACTTGGATTCATTGGAATAGAATAAACCCATGTCCATGGTCCCCCGAAGATATCGAAGTATATGTTTAATACCATTCCAATGTCTTTTTGTTGGGGAGGAACTGAATCTTGCCAGTAGACTTACTGCAAAGCAGATATCTGGTCGAGTATTGTTAGCAAGGTACATTAGTGCCCCAATCGCACTAAGGTAAGGAGTTTCATCACCAAGAAGCTCTTCATCATTCTCTTGAGGTCGAAATGGATCTGTATTGATGTCAAGCGATCTTACCACCATTAAAGTACTCAATGGATGTGAGTTATCCATGTAAAAACGCTTTAGTATCTTTTCTGTGTACGTTGATTGATGAACAAGTATTCCATTTGACAAATTCTCAATCTGTACGCCAAGACAAAATTTTGTCTTGCCGAGATCTTTCATTTCAAATTCTTTTTTCAGACACTCAACAGCTTTTAAAAGCTCTTACGAGTGCCAATGATGTTCAAATCATCAACATACACATCTATTATAACAAATTCAGACCCCGACCATTTAATGAAAATGCAAGGACAAATCGGGTCATTTTTGTATCCTTTCTTTAACAAATATTCACTCAGACAATTGTACCACATCCTTCCTAATTGTTTCAATCCATACAGAATAATCTGAAGCTTTATTGAACAAGTTTCTCTTGAATCTTTGTATGCTTCAGGCACTTTGAATGCTTCAGGAATTTTCATGAAAATGTTGTGGTCCAATGAGCCATATAGATAGGCTGTGACGACGTTCATTAGACGCATTTTCAGTTTTTCATGAACCGCCAGATTTATTAGATATCTGAAGGTGATTGCATCTACCACTGGAGAATATGTCTCCATATAATCAACGCCAGGTCTTTGAGAAAAACCTTGAGCAACGAGTCGGGCCTTATATCTCATGACTTCACATTTCTCATTTCTTTTTCGTACAAAAACCCATTATTACTCCACTGGCTTGATACCTTCAGCTGTTTGGATTATTGGTCCGAAAACTTCACGTATTTCTAGTGAAGCCAATTCAGCTTGAATTGCATCCTTCCATTTTGGCCAATCATTTCTCTGTCTACATTCGTGAACAGATTTTGTCTCAAAATCTTCATCTTGTTGCATTATGTCAATAGCAACATTATAGGCAAATATGTTGTCAATCACAACATTATTTCGGTTCCACAACTTTCTCGTCGATACATAATTCATTGAAATTTCATTATTTTCAGAAGTTAGTTCCTCCTCATCATTATGTGTTATGACTTTGGTCTCATCTTGAGAAATTTCTTTCAATCCATGATAATCTTGATCATTTAATCCTTTTCTCTTTCGAGGATTTTTATCCTTGGAACCAATTGGTCTACCACGCTTTAAATGTGGTCTAGACTCATTTGCCTTAACAATTTGTCTCGTCGGAATATCAACTTGAACTGGAGCATTAACAGCTGGAATATGCGATTTAGTAATCCTTGAAAGATTAGTAAATGCATCTGGTAGCTGATTTGCAATGTTCTGCAAATAAATTATTCTTTGAACTTCTTGCTCACATTAGTTTGTTCGAGGATCCAGTTGAGATAGAGATGATGAAATCCAATCTATCTCTTTTCCCAATGACTTATGTTCTCCCCCTAATGGTGGGTATACTGATTCATCAAAATGACAATCAGCAAATCTTGCCTTAAATAATCTCCAGTCATAGGCTCCAAATATTTTATGATTGAAGGAGATTCATACCAACATATATCCCCAACCTTCTTTGGGGCCCCATCTTTGTGCGTTGTGGTGGAGCAATTGGGACATGCACCTCACATTCAAAAATTCTAAGATGGGAAATGTTTGGCTCTTTACTAAAAGTCAATTGTAATGGGGAGAATTCATAATAATTGGTCGGCCTTATGCGCACAAGTGCTGCTGCATGCAAAATAGCATGCCCCCACATAGACAGAGATAAATTTGTTCTCATTAGTAATGGTCTAACTATCAATTGCAGACGTTTAATCAATGATTCTGCTAGACCGTCTTGAGTGTGAACATGCACAACTGGATGTTCAACTGTTATACCAGTAGACATACAATAATCATTAAATGTATGAGATGTAAAATCACCAGCATTATCTAGATGGATTTTCTTTATTGTATAGTCTGAAAATTGTGCTTTCAATCTTATTATTTGAGCTAGCAATCTCGCAAAGCCATGTTGCGAGTTGATAATAAACACACATGTGACCATCTTGTAGAAGCATCTATCAAGACCATATAATATTTAAAGGGTCCACATGCAGGTTGAATTGGTCCACATATATCACCCTGTATACGTTCCAGAAACGCAGAGATTCAATTCCAACCTTAACTGTTGCAGGTTAAATTGAGCTTTCTTCTTTTTCTTCGTGCTGATAACGTGTTGTAAAGAAAGCTCAAAATATAAGAAGAAAAAGACAAGAAATATGATAGAGAAGAGAATTTTTCTTATTCAAGTGTATCTTCCAAATGGTGAGTGATTCTCTATTTATAGTGTTGAGATATCACTTCAAAAGTCATCTAATTAATAGATACATAGTTATCTTGGAAGTTCTTATCACCTTGAAAGCACCTATACATAAACCCATTTAATAGTGGATAAATCTAATAGATAATCCACATATACTATACAATGAATTTACAAGAAATCTCATAATATAAGATGGAAATCCAAAAAATATTTAATGACTTTCATTTTATTAATCTTTAAAATAATAAATCCATTAATCTCATTAATAAAAGACGAAAATATATCTATTTAGTTAGGTAATTGGATTAATTTCATTTTATTACTATTAGAATAATATAATTATTAATTTTTTTTATATCTAATGTGATGTATCAAACAAACAAAATACTTAGATAATGTATGTACAATTGCACAGATACATTTATTATCACATACTAACCTCTTAGATACATAAAAATATTAATAGACTTTGATAAGATGAACAAAAATAGATTAAGATGTATCATAAATACATACAAACATATCATACATACATGCTAACCGCTTATTCAGTATGAACAAGTAAACTATGATACATGGTGCACAAGTACACTAATATGGATTATATATTAATTTCATGTATCTATTATGCATATCTTGTATAAATTTCATATATCTATTTATATGTATAGTATTAATGTAATCGAGTATCAATGTCTATGTTATATCAAAAAATGTGTATGTATCATTATAAAAACTTTTCGCTGTTATATTTTGTGTTTTGATGATCCTTATAAATTAAGGGACTTGGTCCCAAGCTAAGTTCTCTCGTCCTGATCTATAATAAGGTACAATTGTAAAATTGTCGTGTCAAGGTTGGTGAGGCGTCCACATACTACACCAATCAGAATGAACGAGGGTGTTTGTCCAACAGATAATAACTCTTTATGGTTGATATTTTCAACATAACGAACACCATATTAAATTCATTCATTTAAAGAAGGAAGTCAACCAGCAAACCTCTCAAGAATTCATAAAAAATTTCGCAAGGGACCTGGTCCCTGCAAGACTGCGTATGTGAAAGCATGACAAGACAACTGTTAGAAAAATTACCACCTCTGATGTGGTAGGTGCATGTCCTTTCAGAGAGGCAGACTCTCAGCCAATGGGCGGTCCCAAGTAGTTTGTGTTCATTTTGATATAATCTCTTAATGCATAACACAAACTCAAGATTTGGCAAACAATATTCTTATGCTTATTGTTTATGACCATATGAATGAATGATTGTACACTCACGTGGGAGTTATGCAGGTTGCTTTTCATCATCAAAAAGAGGGAAATCGATAAATGTTTATGCTCTTAGATGTATTGATGATCTCCTCACAAGTGCGGGGACCTGTCATCTACAGAGTATGAAACTTGTCCAGTTGTCAAAGTGTTGTACAGTTGTAAAACCTATCCGCATCAGAAAGTTAGTGAAGCAGCAGAGTACTTCACCAATCAGAAGCGACGTAGTTGTTTGTTTGATGGGTAATAAATCTTCATAGTATATATATCAAACAAACAACAACAATATTCATTCATTCATTTAAATAGAGATATTATCTAGCTTCAAGAACAAAAAGGGAACTGATAGAAGTGCTTTCATTGCTTTTTGTACTTGTTACATTCGCTTGCTTGTAATTGTTCTTATATTGTAGGATTCGTTTCATTTGTGAAAGAAACATTTCAAACATAGGTTAATCATTGTAAGGGCTAAGTTAAGGGTAACTTAGGTTCTTACTCTAAGTACATATTAATCAGATAGGATTAATATAGAGAGCGGTGTTGTATCTGCTCAGTCTCAGTTAAGCGATATGTAGTATTACTTAGTGGAGAGTTTAGCAGGCTAATCTCTTGTTGTAATCGTCTTTTACTTTTTCTTGTTGAAGATTAGTGAAAGCGGTTTGAAAAGTCCTACTGAGAACGGATCGTGGTTTTATTCCCTTGAGCAAGGAGGTTTTCATGTAAAGTTACTTGTCAATATTTACTTTCGGTATTTGTTCTTTCCCATTTTGATAAGTGGACATATACATTCTATCAAGTGGTATCAGAGCTTGGACTCTCTATTTGGTTAGAGAGAGATTTTTGCAAGGACTGTCAACAACAGTGAGCGTGCAAAGAAAACAGTCTCCACAAGGCCACCTCTTCTTGATGGTCAGTTCTATAGATAGTGGAATATTAGAATGAGAGATTATCTCATGGCTGAGGACACTGAAGTGTGGCACGTAATATTTGAATGTCCTTATGTGCCAACCATGGATGTTAAGGTTGTAGAGATAACACGAGTCATCCCCAAAACTAGAAAACAAGATAATGACTCTGACAAGCAAGTAACTTGGAAAAATTACTAAGTCAAGAAGCTGCTTATGTGTGGCATTGGAATGAAAGAATACGATCTTATTTCTTCGTGCGAATCAACCAAAGAAATTTGGGATCTGATGAGAACTACTTTTGATGGCATTGAGGAAACAATGAAATCTAAGCTAGATTTCTTTACTCCCCAACTCGAAAGTTTCATCATAGAATAAGGTGAACCTGTTCATTAAATGTAGACAAGATTCTCCGCCATCCCCAATGAGCTCATGTTTCTTGATGAACCTGTCCTGGTGTGCAAGCAAGTCTCTATGATATCGAAAATTCTTTCCAGATCTGATGAGACAAAGGGCCCTGAACAGGAGACTCTAAATACTCTATTTGAGCTTCTTCAAGATAATGAGTTGCATAGAAAAAAAGAGTGTCTCATTTTGAAGGGCAAAGACAAGAGGACAGATCTGATTGATTGATGAGTCTGACCAGAAGAAAGAAAATCATGAAAAGGCTACCAGCTCAAGGGAAGAGTGTCACGAGTGTAATCAACCAGGTTACTCCATTGGAAATTGTCTTATATACCAGGCCGACCAAAGAGAATATGTCAAAACTACAGAAGGTAAAAACAAAGAGGGGAACCAGGTCCTTCTCAAGATAAACAGAAGAGAAGCTTTCTTTATGTTGGTAAAGAAGGATCTGGCTTCATGGGAAAATTCCTCAAATGATGCTTTCATGGCAAAGTCAGATGAAGTAGATGTTGATAAAAAGGTAACTCTATCCTATTTCAAACAAAACTTGAATACCTTTTCTACTAATAAGTTGAGAAATCTAGCTGTTGTATTACTTGATTTGATAAGCGAGCTGACAAATTAAAAGGATCTCGTAAACAATAGTCTAGACATCTTTCAAGATGGAAAAATTTCTTTAGTTTGCCTAACTATCTGATATTGAAAATCAAATAGTTGTTCTAGAAACTAAAAATCTACAATTGAAGGAAAAGATAACAGGGGCGACTACTACATTTTTTAAAGGAAAGAATGAGGCCAACAACTTGCAGTTGAAGCTTAAAGTTAAGTTGCGCACTGCTGAAATGAAGATGAAATTGGCTCTGGAGAGAAATCGTGTGCTAGAAAGGGACCTATTCCATGTAAAAGAGGAATTAAAAAAATCCCTCAAATGGACCATTCCTCTAAGATTCTTACAAATCTAATCGGTCAAGACAACAGTAGAAGAGGGATGGGCTGTGACAAGATAAAATGCTCTTACAATCCTCAAAGAAAAAATGTTGCCGATGCTAATAATCTGCTGTGTGTGAATTGTGGTCAAGATGAACATCTTAAGAAAGATTGTCCAATTTTGAAAAAATATGAAGGAAGTTTGTCAAACTATTCCAAATAGTAGAATAGACTGAGGAAGGGACCTAGTCCTACTTATGGTCCTATGATGAAGAAAAGCAGTTTGCCTCACTGGACAAGAAATTTTCTTGTCACTCCGTTATCTACTTACTGGGAACTTCGACTAAAGTGGGTTTCCGAAGCTAAAAAGTGATACGGTATGGAGGTGAGATGAAGTAGCAGCAGTCTGTGGTGGTTCATGAATAAGCAGATGCTCCAAGCACGTGACTGGGAAAACGGAAAAACTTTCTCTCTTTCAAGGCACTTCAAGGTGGAGGTGTCTTATTTGACAATGAGAAGAAAGGGTATTTTTGGGGGGAAGACATGTTTGGAAAATCTATGGAACACACTATTTAGGATATGTACTATGTCAATGGTTGAAGTAGATCTTTAAGTGTTTAGGGTGGCAATTTCAGCTCATATTAATAAAACATGTCCATTTTGACCATATTTAATGACTTGGATCACTTATATTTTAATTGGTTAAATATGAGCTTCAAACTATTTTAAGAGTCTTTACAAATATGATCAAAATGGATTAAATATGGGTATTCATATTTGACCCATAATAGATCACTTATTTTCACTTCCACTTTCACTCAATATTCTTAATTGTTCTAAAAAATAAAAAATTAAATATTATTTTTTCAGAAATAATTTTTTTTTTTTTGCAAAAACAAATCTTTTTGTTTTTGAAAAAAAAATTAGGGGTAGGTTGATGGAAGTTGGAGGGGGGAGGGGAGGCGAGGTAGGGGGTAAATTTTTTAGTTTTTTTTGCAAAATACATTTTTTTAATAAAGCAAAATAATTTAGGGGTAGGTTGGTGTAAGGTGGGGGAGGGGGTGCGTTGGGGTGGGGGTGAGGGGGTAAATTTTTTTTTTAAAAAAATAATTTTTTTTTCCGAAAAGCAAAAAAATTTAGGGGCAGGTTGGTGGAAAGTGGGAGGGGGGGGGGGCACCACGAGGGGTGGGATGGAGGTAGGGGGTAACTTTTTTTTTTTTTGAAAAACAAAAAAATTTAGGGGTAGGTTGGTGGAAGGTGGGGGGAGGGCGGTCCGGGGGGTGGGTGGGTGGGGTTAGGCGGAGGTACGGGGTAAAATATCTTTTTTTGTTTTTGAAAAATAAAAAAAAAATTAAGGGTGGGTTGATGGAAGGTGGGGGGGGGGCCTAGGGGGTGGGGGTGCCTGAGGGAGGAGGTAATTTCTTTATTTGAAAAATAGATTTTTTAAAATGGGTTGAAACCATTTTACCCAAACCATATTTGACCAAATCCATATTTGCCCGTATTCTATTTGGATGGATTGTAATCCAAACCATTTTTGCTCAATCCATTCAAATCAATCCGCTCCAACCATTTGCCACCTTCTGTGATGATTGAAATAAAGTTAAGTTGTTATCAGAAAGAACGTGTGGTCACAAACTTGATCTTGCTTTCTTGGGCGATGATCTTGATAGAAAAGAGATGAAAGAACATGCATATTGCAGATCTGAATATTGCTCGTAGTGACAATCACACTTGCCTTGCTCAAGACGATAATGCTGAGTTATAACACAAAAAAGATGCTTATGTGGGTGTTGCTCTGCTGCACAAACTTGTCAGAGGGGATTTGGTCCCCAGACTACACAAAATGAAATTTTCAGATGACAAAGGTTGTGATAATGGTGTTAAAGAGAAGCATATCTGACCATCCTTCAGGTAAAATATGCAGACTTTTAATCTTACAAGAACCCTCGGGCTGAAGTGATGAATGTAACACTTTTTATGACAAAAATGATGATATTGAGTAGTGTAATCTCAATGATTTTGAAAGAGTATGTGTGGGATAATCTTCCTCCAGCAAGGCTTATCTGGTGTATAAAATGTTTGCATTGAAAAAGATTTTCATGATGAGTCTTGAAGAATTGAGAAGCAAATTGCAAAACAAAGAAGATTCTGAGATGGAAGAGATGTTTTATATTCAGAGAGATGATCTAAACTATGAGCTTGCTGAAGAACATCCTCTTCATAAATCCAGCAATCTGAAAGAAGATGATGCAGATGATGAACATGATGAGGGACCCGGTCCTATATACAACATTAAACAAAAATTATGTAGTTCAAACTGATAATGTGAATGCAGAAGATGAGAATGAAAAAGCTGATTAAGCTAAGTTTGCAAGAAGCAATGTATGATACTCGGTTCCCCCAAAAGCTGATAAGTTGTCCAAATTCTTCTTCAATAATGTCTTCAAAAGAGGTAAAATTGTCAAAACCCTCTTTTTGAATATACTAGGAAAGGAATTGCTGACTGTTCGGGTACATATTAATCATGTCATCTTTGGAGCTACCTTTTGAATTATTTTGTGAAAATTTGTTGCATTTATGGGTAATGGGTTCTAAATAAGCACGATGGGAGATTTCCTCTTATATCTACAGATTCAGCTAAACTTTAAAGGTATACTCGATTTTCCAAAAAAATACATCAATGAGCTGCTCAAAAGGCTTAAAATACTTGAAGTCATGACAATGTTTAAAAATTGGTAATGTCATTATGGAGTTTCGCAAAATGAAAGATCAAGTGGCTGACATCTTCACACAAGGCCTAAGCAAGGACCAGCTTGTTAGGAACATGTATGTACTCACAGTGACTTAGCTGAAGGGAAGAAGATAGCACAACTTGATCAGGGCAATTAATGTATGAACAAAGAAAGGGACCTAGTACCAGTTCAATGAAGGTCCTGAAGGTTTCATGCTATGAGTGCCTAGACATATCATACTCTCTTGGGTACTAACTTGAAGCTGGATGCTGAGGAATCGGGTTCAAAGACACTACTCATATTCGAAGAAACCACTTTTGGAGGCTGCTAATAGAATCCGAAGATATTTGAAGAAGACAGGGAACCTGGTACAATTTTGTCCATCAGGAGACTTTTTGATTTGGGTACATGGTGATGTTGATTATGCTGTGTATCAAGCTGATGGAAAGAGTACCTCAAGAGTGGATTATGCTATAGGCTGATCTTTCACTCATGAGGAGTTAAAAGGCAAGATTCAGTTGCTCTTTTATCAGTTGAGGTAGTAAATGTAGCAAGTCCAGCTTGATAGATTCAAATCTTGTGGACGAAGAAGCAGCCTGAAGCTCGTAAAACCTGGATGAAATAATCAAGCTGATGATGGAAATGCTAAAACTTTCTTGAATGAATCATGCCTGACGCAATAAACTCTCTCATGACTATGCAAAGGGAGCGGGTATCCTTGTTTTTCGTTATGTATGTTTTAGCAAGTTCGGTCTTATACGTTTGTAGGTGTACACACGTGGAAAAGGGACTGAAGAAAAAGGGAGGTCAAGACAGATCTAGGAAATCACATTCAAACAACAGAGAGAGACCTGGTTCTTCTCGAAGGTTACCACTGTTAACATTGCAGTTTGAATTATGCATGAGAACCTTGAAATTGTCACATGTCTTTCATTCAGGTATCTGATCGTTGTCCCATCTCTTGAATACCAAAATGGCACTTTCTTTCACATAATATACCATTTCACTTTCTTTATATTCCATATTCCTTCCATATCCCTAGAAAAATCAATTTACCTTCCAAATATAAGAGTTTTTTTAAACCCTCTTTTTTCCTCTCTAGAAAAATGCTTCAAATTGTTAAATCATTTGTTCTTACTAGAGAATTTTTTGATGAAGATGTTTTTAAGTGTGAAAAGGGACCAGGTCTCCCAATAAAATGAAGAAGTGGAAAAGACGATGTTCAAAAAGGAAAAAAAGTTGATATTCGAAGAACTCAATTCTGAAGAGGAGGGTGTTTATTTTTTTTTTTAAAAAAACTAAAAAATAAATGAAAAAAAGAAATTTTCTTTTTGGTTCCTCAATTGTTGATCTATTCATCTGGAGGCCTTGAGTAGTTTGTTTTACCAATCTTTCTGTTATGAGAAACTCAAGCCAAAATCTGAAGTTATGATAGTGTTATTGCTAGCAGAGTTACTGAAATGGTTTGCGTGCAAGCTCAGCTTCTGAAATAGAACTATCTGAGGGACCAGGTTGAATTAAAAATAATGGCAGCTCTGAAGGTTCAACATAAAGGTTGGGCAACACAACATGCTGAACGTCAAGAGAGACTTTAGAAAATACCATGCTAAGGGAATTGTTCTACTGATTCTATTCTTGAAATCCCTTGCCACTAAGTCATCCCTTCTCTCCCTAAATTTCTTTGTCAATCCTCATTCCTCTTTCTCCATCGAAAATATGTGGCATTGTCATGGTTTTCATTCGTAATCACTTTTGTAATGCTTTGATGACTGATCTTTTATTTATGGATGAAAAAATGTCTTGTTTCGACTAACTTGTCTCAATAATTTATGCATTTTTACTCATACTCAGTGTTACCAAAGTAGCCATGAATTTTCGTGAACCGCATTTATGTCAACTTCGTTTACAATTTTAACATTTTTTATGATGTCAAAAGGGGGGAAATTGTTATGGTATGAGATCAATGATGTTAGCTATTTGAAAAAGACATGGGGCATGCTGATAGGGGGATCAATTCTAGATACTTGAAAAGGACATGACAATGCCGATAGGGGGAAGAAGTTATTTGTCATCATCAAAAAGGTTGAAAATACTACTTTGATGTTTTGATGATTTGGAAAAATTTGGGAATGATGAAATTCAGTTACCCAAAGAGTTCTTGTTGATAGGGGTAACTGGTGAATAGGTCTATTATCATCAAAAAGGAGGAAAATGTTGTTCATAGTTGATATGAAGTTTTGATGATTCAACAAACTTAGCGATCTAACAAGGAATCAGATCCTTGTTACTGGGACTGGTCATAGTGAAATGAATGATAAACTTAGTGTGAGGTATATTTGTGTGTTATCATCAAAAAGGGGGAAAATGTTATATTCTAGGTGTTTTGACGATCCTCACAAATGAAGGGAGATGGTACCAAGATGAGTTCTCTCGTCTAGATCTATAATGGGGTACAATTGTAAAGTTGGCGTGTCAGAGGTTGGTAAGGCGTCAACATACTACACCAATCAAAATGGACGAGGGTATTTGTCCAATGAAAAATAACTCTTTATGGTTAATAATTTCAACATTGACGAACACCATATTAAGTTCATTCATTCAAATAAAGAAGTCAGTCAGCAAGCCTCTCAAGAATTCATAAAGAAGTTTGCAAGGGACCTGGTCCTTGCAAGACTACGTATGTGAAAGCACGACAAGACAGCTGTCAGAAAAGCTGTCACCTCTGATGTGGTAGGTTTACGTCCTTCTAGAGAGACAGACTCTCAGCCAATGGGTGGTCCTAAGTAGTTTGTGTTCATTTTGATATAATCTCTCAACACAAAACACAAACTTAAGATTTGACAAACAATATTCTTATGCTTATTGTTTATGGCCATATGAATTAATGATTGTACACTCACGCAAGGAGTAATGCAGATTGCTTTCAATCATCAAAAAGAGGGAAATTGATATGTATTTATGCTCTTAGATTTTTTGATGATATTGCGGGGACATGGTGCTATGCAGAGTATGAAACTCGTCCAGTTGTCAAAGTGTTGTAAAAGTGTAAAAGCTATCCGCGTCAGGAAGTTAGTGATGCAGAAGAATACTTCACCAATCAGAAGGGACGAGGTTGTTTGTTTGATGAGTAATAACTCTTCATAGTATATATATCAAACAAACAACAACAAGTTTTATTCATTCATTCAAAGAGAGGTATTTTCAAGCTTCAAGAACAATAAGAGAACTGATTGAAGTGCTTTCATTGCTTTTTGTATTTGATGCATTTGCTTGCTTGTAATTGTTCTTATATTGTAGGATTCGTTTCATCTATGAAAGAGATGCTTCAAACCTTGGTGAATCATTGTAAGGGCTAGGTTAAGGGTAACTTAGTTTCTTACTCTAAGTCTATATTAACAGGGTAGAATTTGTATAAAGAGTAGTGTCGTATCTGCTCAGGTTCAACTAGGTGATATGGAGTATTACTTAGTGGAGATATTTGCAGGCTAATCTCTTGTTGTAATCCACTTTTACTTTTGCCTGTTAAAGATTAGTTAAAACGGTTTGAAAAGTATTGTTGAGAACATGTCTTGGTTTTCCTCCTTTGAGCAAGAAGGTTTCAACGTAAAGTTACTTGTCAATATTTACTTTCGGCATCTGTTCTTTAATGTTGTGTTATTTATGTATTGAGGACCTGATCCCATCTATATAAGTAGATGCATACATTCCAACACTCGGTAATGTGAGTGTATATATATCTCAAGAACCATTGCTGGATCCAAGCAATCTCTTGGCCTGACTAAAGACTCAGAGGAAGACTTACTCAACACAAAGAACTTTAAAACTAAAATTTTGGACCTGAATATCTCAAATGAACAACTCAAAATATAATAGAATATTCAATTAGCCAGAAATAGACAACTCAAGTCTTTAAAACATTTTACAAAGAAATGAAAAGACTCATAAACTACTACTGTCTATCTATCTATGAAGCCTCTAATACTATGAGGGATGTCGAGACAAGACCCTTGATGAAGAAAAATAAGGGATCCTCCGAAAGCAAGGAGACTCGCCAAACAACTCTAGAATTCGACTAGATCAAGGAAGCGTTGGTTGATGATTTTGGTTACCTGTATTTGCATCATGAATGATGCAAGCCAAATGGCGTCAGTACATGGAATGTACAAGCATGTAAGGGGAATACTGAACATAACATAAAAGCTTGAACTTGGAAAGAAGAAACATACTCACCTCGACTTTACTCAACTCAACCTCAACTCATGGATACTCAATTCAATGCAGTATAAAAGAACAATAAAAACCAATTTATATAAGCATTTAATACTGTAAATAACAACTCAATGTATTTAAAAATACAACAACAACTCAGTTTGTATGTAAAGATACAAAATCACTCTGTTTGGGAAATTCTGTAACGGACAACCATCACTATAAGCTATGTGATGATACAACGTCTCGTCTAAGCTGCAAAACTGTCACATAAGACATTAAACAATCTTTTCTGTCATCGATTGACTCCCAAAGTCCAGAGGGAAACAACCCAGATAATACACTAGATCCGCAAGCAATTACTTAGTGAAGAAGGAAGTGCTCGAGTGATGAAAATCAGGAGGTGGTCTTGGAAGCAGCCATCCTTTGAAAAAAGCGTAATAGCTCACTAGTCTAGCTCCAAATGACCCAGGCATTTTCCTTTGGGAAAGGAGGGTTGTTAAGTAGGCGTAAAACTCTTCCTATGTTGTATTTAATCATGAATTATCAACAAATCAATTAGTAGTATGTCTATTCCAGAAGACCTTCCACGGATGATTTCTAGCTAGTGTGTCGCGAGTAGTTTCTCGAGACCTCTATATATCTCAGCCTCGGATTAGTATCATATATCGCTCTAGAGAGCATTTTGTTGTTGTAGTGCGGATGTTGGGAGGAGCCGCTCCTCTATGGTAAGGATGATTAAATAAGATAGAATTAATAATTTAAAGACAAAACTGAACTGACCGATAAACAAAACAGAAAAAAATGTTATTGAATTTTCAATGGGTTTATTAAAAAAATTTATTGGGGTTATTGGTTCGATATCAATTTTTACTATTAGATTATTGGGTAAATTGATAACCCTATAAGACGGTAATAATTTATTATGTTATCCTTCCTAATCATTAAATATAAATAATTTAATGTACAATTGGACACTATAACTATATCAAATTATCAGTTCTCTACCAACTTCAAACTAGACACTTTACTTGTTTTTACTGTTCACTAAAAACCTAAAGACTAAAGTTAGGTTTCACAATTGTAGCTATTTGTTTTTAGTTTTAATTTTAGTTTTAGTCTTGTCGAACTATTTTATTTTAGTTTTAGTTTGTAATTGTAGGCTGTAGCATTTGCAAGTTTGTAAAGGTCCGTAATTTGATTAACACAAAAGATTCCATACTATATTTTGGTGGTAACATGTAATTATAGCCTTCTTACAATATTTTCTCTTATTGATGCAATTTTAATTATCTTTCTTGTTTCACTATATCAAAGCTTTTAGAGAAGTTAGAAGACATATAATATTTTACGAACATTTTCTTATTAGGTAAATCGAAAACTGAACCGATAATGATCAAAACTGATAAACCGAAAATTGATAAAGAATATTTTATCAAAAATTGATAAACTGACCGATGCACACCCGTGGTGATTAGTTTATTAGGATTAGTTATTATTTTATTTTTTTACAAAAAAATAATAATAAAAATATTAACTGACTATTATGAACTAATAAAAATATAAAAAATTTAAATTGCTAGGGTAAGAAATATAATTAAGACAATACTAACTTATTTATAACACCAAAAATAAAAGAAAACAGATATTTTTTGTAATGTTTCTTTACTTTCTTAAAAAAATATAAAACTTACCTAAAATGTGATTTATATTTTGTTGTTTTCAAATATTTTGAAATAAACTTGATAAAATAAGATAAAAATCAAAAAATTTAATTCAAAATTTTAAGATACATTCAAGCACTAAAAATGGTGTGAAAGTTTAAGTTCGGTAAAAGATTATGTGTCTACAGCTATGCCCGGTGGCGTAGCCACCCTTATGTCAGGTTGTCTAATTGGACACCCTTAATCGGATAACTATACCGTATATACAAGTAAATAATAAATAAAGTGGCTAAATAACATATTTTGGCCACCCTTGACACCACAATATAATGTAATCTAGTGGTTTCAGGTGCCTTGAGATCTGTTAAGATCTACACGAACTTAAAGTGTTTGTGTGTTCGAATCTCAATAGTAACAATTTTTCTCCACTTTTTAATAAAAGCGGGTTCACTTTAACACTTGGACACCCTTTTTGAAATTTCTGTCTCCGCCAACTGGCTATGTCCATCACTTTTTAAAAAATGTTTGACCAACATTTTTACCCAAAAAAGCGACAGACGAAGCGACATCATCAGTCGCTTCTTTAAAATGTTAGACCAAAAACAACGGACAAATCAAAATAAATGACCGATATAACGTCATTGTCTGTCGTTTTTAATAAAAAAAATTAAAAAGATGGACAATTTCTCAAATGGCATCGCTTATTTGGAGCGTCAACATTTGTCATTTTTGGATCTATCCTTTTTTGCCAGTTTTTTAATAGTGTTCTCTTTAATTGGTGAATGTATGTTTTGATAAGACTTTTGAATACTTAATATTAATAATTATGTCTAAATATTTATTCTAGTAGAAGTGATATGGAATTTAGTTATTGTTCTACTTCAAATATAAAATTCTAATCAAAATAGTGGTAGAAAAAGACAATTTCTGACACAAGTGTTTGTCTCTAAAAAAAAGTATCCAAATTTTTTCCCCCTATTTTATAAACATGAGAAAATAACTCATAATATATATATATATATATATATATATATATATATATATATATATATATTTCAAAATAAATTTTTGCATACCAAATACACACAAATAATGATACTTGATTTACCACTTAAAAAATTTCAAAGATGCTTCTGGAAATGACTTGAGATTCGCACTCTGGTAAGACCACACACATTCATGAGTTCAATAATTTTCTCAGGGTAACATCCTACTTATTCCATAAAAATAAAAATGTAATTTAATAACTACAATATTTCCAAATCAAGCAAAGACACATGCAAATACAATAAGCGTTACGCTTTAATTTCAAATGAGATGATGTTAGCTAAAATTATGAACTGATGTACATATCGCTCCATAGAAACGAATATAAATTTCATTCTTAGTAAAGTAAACTTACTTTGTTAACCAAGTCGTTGCAAGCTTTTCATAAATTTTTGTCACTATCCAAAATCGGGCTATAATGACGCCTACCACAAACCGGAGTAGGCAGGCTAAACCCAAACAAAGATTTTGTAGAAGATAAACAATTTAAATAACAATAATAAAGACTAAGAATAAGCGGAAACATGAATAACATATAGAAATGGGTCATAGTATAGAACTGTAAATACGAAACATAGTGTACGAAATAGGCCCAAAAGTGACCAAGAAAACAAACGAACATAAGACCTAATACCCACACCTAGTGTCGCCGATACATGAGGTACTAAGTACAGAAAGGCTATATATACGAAAGAACTGACTAACAAATTACAAAATACAAGTCATTAAAAAGGAGAGAAGACATCAAGTCTGGAAAAGATCTTTGAATTTCAGTGCTTACAATGAGCAAATAATGTGACAACCAAGGGAGATCCAACACTCACTAAGGGTGGATAATACTAAGAGTTGCATCAGAAAAGATGTAGAAGTGTAGTATGAGTACTAAAACACGCCAAGAGCTAACCATGATCTCGCTATGTTATAGCCGAGGGAGACCCAACGCTCACTGAGGGTAACTCATACTGAGAGCTACATTAGAAAAAAATGCAGAAGTATAGTATGAGTACTAAAGCACAAGATACTCATCAAGCACCACACACAGACTGAGATCAGAAAGATCAAGTATATAAAGAGAATTAATGATGATACTCGAATTTCAAGGATAGATTCTAAGATACGATTAAACTAATACAGAGACAAGAAAAAATACTAATAACTCAAGTCCAAGGTACACACAAATACAAGACAACCACAAGAACACTCAATAGTTAAATCACTCAATAATGCCAATGATGACTGAAGGAGCTAAGATGTATGATACCTAAGACTTATCAATAATATACTAGTAACCCATATATAACTCAATGGACTGCCAGGAATACTACCTTGGACTTATTAACAAGTATAGATATTAGAATGTAGGCCAAAACTAAGTCAATGAGCCACCTAGAAGGATACCTCAAACATATTAGTATAAAAGTAGACGAAAAGTACATACAATCATAAAAACAAATGTTTTCCTTCCATTTAAATCATAAAGTCTCAAGATCTTCCAAATTATTCGTATAACCCCCTTTTGACCATTTCAAAGGCTATATAAAAGATAAGCGACCAAATTCAACTACCTTGCTCTAATATCATCACGAATCTCAAATCTCAACATCAAAACCACAACACGAAAAACACACATTTAGCTATATCCCATCACAACACAGTGTACTAACACGAAACTTTAGTTAGTCGAAAGTTCACAACCTTGGGTTCAACAATCAATATGAACATAGTTTATAAGCACCACAATAGCAACAAAAAAATTTAAACCAAGAAAAGAAAACGTGTTAAAATAAATTTCACACACACTAGAAGGATACCATCACTAAGGATCAACATAAACTTAGACCTTCCGGCTAAAACTACACTAAGTAATCCAAAAATGGTCATGAATTGTCTAAGGAACAAGTAAGCCTAAGCTAACCCTAAATTCCAATCTAACATTCTGTACTACTAAAAATATAATCAATCTAAATGAGACAAGTCTAAGGAAAGGGAAATCATAACCTACCTCAAGACCAAAGTTGAACCTCTAATTCAGTGTTTTTCCCTTCTGAAGGACCTTTGAATGGTTCCAAGCTATCAACAATGCAATGGGAACACAAAAACAACCACAATAATACTCATAATAAGAATTTGAAAACAGAAATATAACCCCATTTACACAATCTGGGAACTATATACGAAGTCATAAAATTGACTCTATCATGAGTTCTCAAATTGTCCAAGGAAGTTGTGCCCCAAAATGGCCATAATCCAAGCCACCATTGAGAAAATACCGCCTTTCCAATATTAAGATCAATAAGGATCAAATATGGAGAATTAAAGAGGAAATTAATAGAATTACCAAGGTCAGTGGAAGATTCAATGGCCCCAAAATGTGCTGATGCAATTTCCCGATGCAACTCACCAATAATCACTCTACTCCACCAAGTAAAGCTCTAAAAATTGCCAAAATATCAATTCTTTATTTAAAGAATGCATGTTGAAAATGAATTTTTAAAAATTATAAATGCCAATTGATTACCCCTTCGTAAATACCGTGATCATCCATGTTAACACTTTTCGAATGCAACTACAGGTCGGAACACTAAGGCTAGGAACAACAACCCTCTGTGATCGTCGAACGACTCACACAAATAGAAATTTCTCAGCAGGTCAATGTCACGATCCAAAGTAATACCCTACGCGTAACATGACTTATAGAACCCCGAGAGATACTACACAAGCCACTTACATACATCATATAAGATAATAGAAATAAATATTTTATGAAATAATCTTATAGCATAAGTCTCAACAAAATATTTATTACATCAAAAGAAGTGATTGGAGGTAACCCATAAATCACATACAATGTCTGAAAACTAAAACAAAAAAAGCGATAAAAGTGTCTTGGTCCTCAAAACATGAGGACTCACCAATCCTTGAGTGACAAAAGATTAACTAGCAACGAGTGTGAGAGGTAGGAGCGTCAGACCCTACATTAGTGAAATAATGTAGACACAAGTATGCATTAGTACATATAATATACTAAGTACGATAACAACACATAAGAGTTATGAAATCATCCCAAAAATCACGTTACATGACATGTAATGACCAAGCTAAATCATAAGATCAAGGGTTACAAAATATAAGTCATAATCACGGTCAATTCTAGCTTAACTACTGCGAAAACATTTATGATATACTAGAAGTAATATTAGTTCATTAATCATTACTATGGGAAGTCTACTATGTAATCGACATAGAAAATGTGATCCATATCATGGAATCCAGTGTCTATCCATATCGAAAAGAGATGTCATTACTTTCCAAGGTAAGAACCATCAGTCTGAGCTAAAGTGGATCCACAAGCTAGTGTATATTTGAGACCAATCCTATTGTGGCACATAGTTTATGGGCAATGGGTAATCGTCGCAAGTCCACTCAATGCTAAGTCAAATTCAACAAAAAGTCATTAATCACAAACAGATTATTATCGATAGAAAAAGGTACCATTTACGAAACCATTCCAACCTAGAGTTCATTTAGAATAGCTCCTTAGCTTGATTTAACTTAGGTGAGAAAACCTTTCACAAACAACATTGCCACTTTACTCTCAATCATCCTCAAATCATTTACATCAACTTTATAAAAATATATGTATCATCTTCATAATTACATCTTTCCCAGTTCATCAGTTTCATCATGTGTCCATCGACAAAAATCATGTATCATGCGTAGGTTAATATGAATTAAACTAAAAAATATTTAATTACTTCAATTCATGCGTAAACAGATAGAAAACAATCAATTGAATCACCATTGGAAAAGACAATGAAGATTGAATAAAACCCTAACTTTGAATTGATAATTTAGCTTGTAAAATTGGAGATTTTAGAAACCCTAAGGAGGAAAGGACTCCATAGGTGAATACTAACACACCTTAGATATAAATTCCCAAAAGATATGGTAAAATTGAGACCTTGGTAATTGGTACCTAACTTCATCTTCCTTAGTCTGTGGGAAAATTTGGGGAAGAATTTGGAGGGAAATTTTGAAATTAAGTGAATGATTTAGAATGTGTAGTTTTAAGACTTAATTCACTTGTATAGGTCTTGAAATAGGGTTTGAAACGACTTAGTTTAGGTAGAAAACACTTATAGAAACAAATAAAATGACCCTAGCTTAATAACCGACAGAATCACCTAAAAAGAAAGTTTGGATGGTCCGTACACGACCTCACTGGTCGTCTAGGGAATGGTCATAGAGACCCCCCCCCCCTTCCTAGAAACCTATAAATGGTTGGGTTTGGTCTCATAAATGGGTCTTCCACCTATATACTGGACGTTTATGGAATCGTCCAAGTGCCTTGGGTCCTAACAGCCCTAAACGACTAGCCCACTTGCCTTAAGTGGATATTGGTGTTAGGATCGAATTCACGCACACACACTAGATGGATGGAAAATACAAGAACTTTCAAGAGAAAGAGATGAGAGATCTAGAGAGAGAAAGAGAAAACCCAATATTTCGTGGTAACACACCGTGAGTAAACTTCCACGGCGGTGAGGTATATTTATATTTATAAATCAGAGTATTTTTGGTTACAGAGAATAAATAGGAAAACCTAAAATAGAGAATAAATAGGAAAGCCTAAAATAGAGAATAAATAGGAAAACCTAAAATTAATCAGGCTCCACTACCTAACAATTCTCCCACTTGGAGACTGACTCAGTCATCCAAAAAATACATTCTCAAAAAAAATCTCTTCATCATCAACATCTTTACCGCACCGCAACATCTGTAGCAACAACTACAGAAGACTAACCGAAGTTTTACATAACCTTAGTTTCCCAACATCAACACATTTCGTCAACATGTCTGCTGGGTTTCTTTCACCTTCTATCTTCTCCAAGCACATATCACCATCCTCCACTGCCCTGCGAGTGAAATGGTATCGCCTTCTGATGTGCTTTGTCTTCGAATGATAGACTGGATTTTTCACCAACTGTATGGCACATTGGCTATCTGAGTAAAGAATCTTCTCGCTCTGCATCTTGCCCAATTCCTCAAGATAATCTACCAGCCATATCATCTCTTTCCCAGCTTCAGCTATTGCCACATACTCAGCTTTAGTAGATGAAAGAGAAACACACTTCTGAAGCCTGGACATCCAACTCACTGTTGTTCCACCTATGGTGTAAATGTACCCGGATGTACTCTTGCTCGAGTCAACATCCCCACCATGATTAGCATCCACAAAACCCTGTAGAGTCACCTTGCCTTTGCCAAAACAAAGTGAAGTACTGGATGTACCTCTCAGATATCTCAGAAGCCACTTCACAGCTTCCCAATGCTCTTTCCCAGGGTTCGCCATGTACCTGCTAACTACTCCCACTACATGTGCTATATCAGGTCTAGTGCAGACCATAGCATACATCAAACTACCAACTGCTGAAGCATATGGAACAAGTGCCATGTGATCACGCTCCTCGGCATTCTTGGGTGACTGCTCCTTTGACAATTTAAAGTGATTTGCCAATGGAGTAGTCCTTGGTTTAACATCATTAACGCTGAATCTGCTCAGCACCTTCTCAATGTACAACTCCTGAGATAGATTTAAAGTGCCAGCAGATCTATCCCGAGAAATCTTCATCCTCAAAATCTGCTTTGCTGGACCCAAATCTTTCATCTCAAACGCTGTAGACAACCTTGTCTTCAGATTGTTAATCTCCCTCATACTAGATCCTGCAATCAACATATCATCCACATACAAGAGTAGAAAGACATATGAATCAGTGTATTTCTTGAAGTAACAACAAGGATCCTTTTCAGCTTTGCAGAATCCACTCTTGGTCATGAAGGAGTCAAACTTCTTGTACCACTGCCTTGAGCTTTCTTTAGTCCATACAAGCTCCTAGTGAGCTTGCACACCATGTGTTTCTTGCCTGGAACCACAAATCCTTCCGGTTGCTGCATATAGATCTCTTTGTCCAGATCTCCATGTAAAAACGCTGTTTTTTACATCCATTTGCTCTAGATGCAAATTTTCTGATGCAACAATACTCAACAGAATTCGAATAGAGGTTAACTTCACAACAGGAGAGAATATTCCAGCATAATCAATACCTTTCCTTTGTGAATATCTTTTAACCACTAAACGAGCCTTGAACCTTCTTTTGCCATCTGGTTCAGTCTTGATTCTGAACACCCACTTGTTCAGCAAAGCTCTCTTCCCTTCAGGTAACTCAGTCAACACCCATGTATCATTCTTCTCAAGTGACCTCATCTCATCATCCATGGCTTGCTCCCACTTGATCGAATCCTCCACCTGTAGGGCCTTATCAAAAGACTCTGGTTCCCCCTCATCAGTCAGCAATAGATAGTGTAATGAAGGTGAATACATATCTGGTGCCCTGATGGATCTAGATGATCTCCTTAACACCTGCTTAGCTGTAACTTGCTCCACTTCAGATTCTTCAGTAGGAGTTGGTTGAGTATCAGCTTCGACACCTCTGGGGTTACTCTTCTCCAACTCAACCTCAACTCCCACTTGCTTTGTAATCTCTAGAACCTTCTGCTCTCTGTCCTTGTACAGGACAGACTCATCAAATGTTACGTCACAATGTCTCAAGATCTTTTTGTTCTTGTCATCCCAAAACCTATAACTAAACAAATCAGAACCATATCCTATGAAGTAACACTTCAAAGCCTTGGCATCAAGCTTGTCTCTCTTTTTTGGATCAACATCAACATAAGGAGTGCAACCAAAAGTCCTCAAGTGTGAGTACTTGAGTTCTTTTCCTGTCCACACCTCCTCTGGAATCTTGAACCCTAAAGGAACTGATGGTCCCCTGTTGATCAAGTATGCAGTTGTGCTCACAGCATCTGCCCAAAGTGTTTTGGGCAGCCCACAGTGTATCCTCATACTCCTTGCACGCTCATTCAATGTTCTGTTCATCCTCTCAGCAATTCCATTCTGCCTTGCCTTACCAGGAACTGTCCTCATCAATCTGATTCCCTCAGCTGCACAGAATGCCTTGAACTCTGATTTGTCATACTCTCCTGCATTGTCAGACCTTAGGCATTTGACTTTCAAACCGGTCTGATTCTCAACTTCAGCTTTCCACTTCTTGAAAGTTGCAAACACATCTGACTTATGCTTCAAGAAGTAAACCCATACCTTCCTGCTTAAATCATCAATGAACTTAACATAGAATCTGGATCCTCCAAGTGATATTACTGGGGATGGTACCCAAACATCTGTATGGACCATTTCCAACCGCACTTTCTTTGGCTCTCTAGGAGTCTTTGTGAAGCTTACTCTTTTCTGTTTGCTCATAACACAGCTCTCACAAAGACCCATATCAACAGACTTCAGACCCTCTAATGCTCCTTTTGCAACCAGCATCTTCATTCCTTTAGTACTCATGTGTCCAAGTCTGTTGTGTCACAGACATGAACCAGAAGCACCTTCAGCAACAACGACCATGTTTATACACCCTGCAGTGGTGTACAAGGTTCCAGAATTGGTGCCACGAGCTACTACCATAGCACCTTTCACGATCTTCCACGAACCTTTCCCAAACTCTGTTGCATATCCCGTGCTATCAAACTGACCAATAGAGATAAGATTTTTCTTGATTCCAAGAATATATCTGACATCCTCCATTTTCCACTGGTTTCCCGAGGTGATCTTTATGCAAACATCCCCCTTTCCTTCAATCTCTAAGGCTTTATTGTCAGCAAGATATACTTTTCCAAAATTTCCAGATTTGAAGTTTTGGAACAACTCTTTGCTTGGAGACGAATGGAAAAATGCACTAGAATCCAAAATTCATGATTCAACTGGGCTGTTCACACTAAGGATTAGAGCATCCCAAATGTCCTATGCTGAATTTACAGAATAATTGTCATCTCCAAATTTCTGATTATGTTTCTTCTTTGGCTTTGTATAGTTCGTCCGAAAGTGCCCTTTTTTTCCACAGTTCCAACAAGTCATGTTTGATCTGTTCAGTGATTTTCCTCGATTCTTTAATTTTGATCGACCATGTTGATTTTGGCCTTTCGTCTTACTTCTCCCCCTTCGATCAACGCTGAGAGCACTGCCCGATGAATCTCCCACTTCTCGTTTGCGAATACTTTCGCTAAGAACAACATCACGGATTTCATCAAACTTCAGTTTCTCAGATCCACGGGAACTGCTAATCGCAACAACAACAATATCCCAAGACTCGGGCAGAGATGAAATCAAAATCAACGCCTTAATTTCATCTTCGAAATTAATATCCACAGAATTGAGTTGACTCACAATCATATTGAACTCGTTTATATGATCAGAAACGGATCCAGTTTCAGACATCTGTAAATTGAACAAAATCTATGCATCAAATATACCTTGTTCATAGCCGATGGTTTTTCATACATGTTTGACAGTGCCTTCAATAGACCGGACGTAGTCTTCTCCTTCACGATGTTGAACGCCACATTTCTTGACAATGTCAACCGGATCAACCCTAGAGCCTGGCGATCCTTGAGTTTCCACTTCTCCTCCGTCATGGATTCCGGCTTCACCCCGGTCAACGGTTCGTGAAGATCTTTCTGGTACAGATAATCTTCGATCTGCATCTTCCAGAAACTGAAATCGGATCCATCAAACTTCTCGATTCCAAGTTTCGAACTATCCATCTTCTGTGATCGTGTTGAATCTCCTTAGCTCTGATACTAGTTTTTAGGATCGAATTCACGCACACACACTAGATGAATGGAAAACACAAGAACTTTCAAGAGAAAGAGATGAGAGATCTAGAGAGAGAAAGAGAAAACCCAATATTTCGTGGTAACACCCCGTGAGTAAACTTTCACGGCGGTGAGGTATATTTATATTAATAAATCAGAGTATTTTTGGTTACAGAGAATAAATAGGAAAACCTAAAATAGAGAATAAATAGGAAAACCTAAAATTAATCAGGCTCCACTATCTAACAATTGGTGCCCTAAACATGCCGTTTAGGGTCTCGTGAAGGGTTTTCGACTTATTTTAGGTTTGTGGACTTGCTCGTTAGCTCACTTTAACCTTTGCAAAACCCGATGTGTTACAGTCACCCTCTATGAATGCAAGGTTTCCTGCACGAATGCGAAGGCCATGCAAGTTTCTCTCCGTGAATGTGGCCAAGGAATCGTGAACGTGAAGAAGAGAATAGTGTTGTGTGAACACCTAATTTTTTACCAAAATATAAAAAGTCAAACACCAATTTTTTTTTAAAAAGGTTATATTTAAAATAAATAAAAAATCAATAAATTGTGTAAATTACTTTAATAATAAAAAATTATGAATATATGGTATTTGTTTTAAATCTTCAACTTTTAATTAGTTTAAAAATAATGGTAGAAGAAGAAAAAAGGGGAGTCCTAAATATTCAAATTATCTTCCCCTTATCCTAATTATTCCCAACTTCCTAACTTATTTTACTAAAAAATCTCATCCCATTTATTTTTTATTTTTATTTTTTTCTTTCTTCTCTCTCTCTCTCTGGACGTTATTTCACATTTTTTTTAAATTTTCTATTATTATTATTTATTCATTTTATATCCATCCTTATCTCAACCCAATTCCCTCAACAATATTTCAAATTAAATCCTAATCCAACTCTACTACGTTCCTTTTAATTAGCACCAAACTCTCAGCCAAAATTATTATAAAAAAACACGTTCAGTTGAAAAAAAGAGAACACACAGATATAGAGAAATACAAAGAGGAAAAGAGAGAAATACAGAGAGAAATATATAGAGGAAGAAAAGTGAGTCATTCTTTTGAGAGTTAGGTCAGAGTTAGAGTTTTTTTTTGTCGTGGTTCCAAATTCGTGGCTCAAATCAATAGATCATAGAAGTTATTTTTCGTGATAGCCATCTTCGCAGCGAGGTAATTCTTAACTCTCGCATTATTTAAATGTTATGTTGTATGAATATTTGAATCTATAATATGAAGTTCTTTGAATCTTATGTTATTATTATGCAATGTCAATATGTGATGCATGTTAAGATTTTTTTATTTTTTTCTCGATCTGAAAAACGAAAAAAAAATGTTTCTTGCTAACAAAAATAATATAAAATAAAAGATGTATCATACATTTTTTTAAAAAATATTTATAAAAATAAAAGATGTATCATACATTTTTTTTAAAGATGAAAGGAGAATGAAAATAAAAATAAAATATAAAACTAATAAAATAAAAAGTAAGAAACAAAAAAAAACGTTAAAAAAAAGAAGTAACAAAAAAATTATTTTTTTTAAAAAAGAGAAAAAGACAAAATCTAAAAAAAAAAAGAAAAAAAGAAAAAGGAGAGAAACAGATTTTACAAGAAAAAAATAAAATAAAATAAAAAAGAAAATTTAAAAATAAAACAAAAACGTATGAAAAAAAAGAGAGACAATTTTGTTTCATTAAAAAAAAGATATTGCTAATTTATTTAGGATTTCTTGATAAAACTAACTTCAAATCTTATAATTTTTTTTTTAATTTTAAATCTAAAATAAATAAATAAATATATAATCCTAAATTAACTTGAACTCTAATTATCTCCTTCCTACACAAACTCTAATTCTTAGAAATTAGATATCTATATATATTCTACCTATAATAACAGTAAAAATTAAAAACATACAAATATCAACAAAAAAAATTATATATATATATATATATATATATATATATATATATATATATATATATATATATATATATACACGGATGTTCAATTTTAAAATTACACAAAAAATAAAAAAAAATAAAGACCCTTTAAGATAAATAAGCCAGTTTCAAATAAGTTTTAGAATAAATCTGAGGATAAATAACAATTTTGTTATTAAGTTTAAATAATACAATGTCCAAAAATTAAGTTAAGTCATACTAAAGTTAATAAAGCGACCGTGCCAGAACCACGAGAATTGAGGGGTGCCTAACACCTTCCCCTCAGTCAACAGAATTCCTTACCCGAATTTCTAGTTCGCAGACCAATAAAAAATAGAGTCAAATTTCCTTTTGATTAGGGATTTAAAAAAAGGTGACTTGGAACACCAAAACTCAATTCTAAATGGCGACTCTAAATAATAATTATCCCTTTTCAAAACGTTACTTTAATTGGAAAAACTCTTTTTCTTTCAAAAAAACAAAAATAAAAAATAATTGAAAAAAAGGGGTGTGACATGTTGCATCAGCAACACTGCACCAATTGTTTCCCAAGAGTAAGAATTCCCTCGATGGGAGCTCGGAATTTATCCGGAGCCATGTGGACAAAACCAAACTATGTTACCAAATTAGAAATGTCAATCAACACCCATTGGAGTCAACAAAAAAAATGATGAAAGTCGTCTGGTCAAAATAAGTCAACACGTAAAAAGAAATACCAGATAAAATGACAAAAGTCACAAACTCATTCCGACCACCTTGGAATCTAAATCAGAAGTCCTAGACCAAAATTGGTATTTCAGAGCGAACTGTGCTGACAAAATTTTCATCGGAGTTCTTTTACCAACAATATTAACCAAAATCAAACTTTGATCAAAACTTCAAAGCTAAAACACCTAATGACACAAACTCAAAATGACAGCCTCCAAACCCAAACCAATCATCCCACTAAAACAAAATGACCCTTCCAATGATGATAGAATTGAAGGAATCCTCATCTGACATATGAATCTTCATATGTTGGCTAAAGTCAACTCTTTCACTTCGTCAGCCTCCAATAGGGAAAAACCAACTCGAAACTCTCCCAGCTACCTCAGTAAATGTTCTCATCAATCCATCACCACTGAGAAAAAGTTATTGGAAAGGAACAAAATAATAAAAGCATGCAAAAAATACAGAAATGACCTGAAATAGCATTACAGTTTCACATAAAGATCCACACTTCACTTTATGTAATTTATTTGCCTGACAACCTTATTATAGAGTCATTTTTACTTTCACACCCACTAAATCTTTTTCTATTTTTTGTTGTGCTCTTTCTCCTCTACTTGCATTTTCCATTCGATATAATATCATTTTATAGCCTCGTATCATTATTACAAAAAATAATTTTTAGTGGTAATTAATTATTAATTATCGTTAAATATATATTTTTAACGGTAATTAATATTTTTTGTATATGTGCCTAAAGTCTTTAGCAAAATTGAATCAAATGACACTTGACTACTATAATAAATACTTTAGCATTCTTTATTAATATGTTTATTTATTACGCCTTAAAGTAGCTTTTGTTGTAGTGTAAATATTTTTGTTTTGTTCATCAATATTAGCATACTATTTTTCACTCCAAATAAATTTACATTACCTCCGACAATTTTAATTTTGCCAACATCATCAACATTCATCTGATCTTCTTCTTTTGCTCCATTTCTTGCTTTCTTTCTTTGTATGTTTCCTCTCAATACAAGTTGTTAAACACATATTACAATTTCCTAGGTAAGTGGGTTTGGAATAAAAAGGCAAGCTCCCTCTTCCAAAGCTTTCTTTAGTGATAGTCCGTTTTCTTCGTCACATACAATTGCATAATAATTTCAAGAACATAGAAATTAGAATTGAATTATATTATACACTATGTGATAGTTAGTGACACAAATAATCACTAAATTTTTCATTATAAAGGTAATTTTACAAAATAATCATATATAATATATTTAATAAAATAGAAATTAGTGATAAATAATTTATTATCACCAAACAAAAAAAATAGTGCCACTTACATTAACGACGTATCGTATCCAAACAATTTAACATATTAATATCAAATTTTAGAGTTGATTTTCTTAATCATATATTAATAAAAGTAACCGACTTTGCTCGTGATAGATGTCATAAGTGAAAGAATCAGAACAATATACTCAAGGCCCTTGAGTCAAGAGTTTAGAAGAATCCAAATCCGCTGAATGGACACTGATGATTATCGCATCAATTTTTTTATTTTCTTTGGAGAACATTAACATTGCTTCTGAATACGTATCGACCGTGATAATTGCATCAATATACCTTAAAAGTTAGTGAAAAAAATATGCAAAAAATTATCTCGATAATTTTTAATTTCTCATATATAATTCAATTGTAATTTTCTAGTTATATTGTTATTTTTTAGTTTACGCAATTGCACGTATGAATAAATTATATTGTTATCAATGTGAGGAATCATAGACAAGTTTACCTATAAAGCTATATACAGTTCTATTAAGGATAAGTAATTGAATATATATGTGTCAATTGGAGAAGTAAAATAATGTTACGTTAACAAGTGTTATCATCATGATATTTTATGTTTGTAAGTTATTTTATAGCATGACCGTACTTTTTAGTATGTTAAAAATTGTCTATTGTCTTAACAAATTAAAATAGAGAAAGAAATTGAATGATTATTATAATGGAACAAAAATAAAAACAGTATTTGAGCGTAGTAATTCCGACATGTTTTTTGTACAAGGTAGATTATTGGTCGATAAAAATTAACACCAAACTAATTAAGGATATTGAGAACAATGCTACATTGAAAAAAAATTTAGTGGATCAGTTGTATTACATAAGCTAATTTCCAAAACACATGAAAATTAAAGAATAAAAAAGAAAGCGAGACGAAGAAGAAAAATATGGAGCTTAACCCGCTAATTATATCACCTTATCGTACTATATTAAGCATTTCTTTCTACTTTTACCCTGCTCCATTGAACATTCTTAAAATTTCTTTTACTTTTTTATACTTTTATTTTGTAATGTTTTACTTTATTTTGCTTTTTTTTTTTTTAAAATAGTATCCAATCAAACACATATTACTAGAAAAATTATCAAGATTCTCTAAAAGTGTGCAAATATATATTTACTAATATTATAATGCATATTCAGAAGATAAATAAATGACATCTTCAAAATTTTTAGTTCACGTAGTTTAATATACTAGGTTAGTCATCACTTGTTGAAAAAAATGAAGAATCATCAAATAAGTTTAGTTTCCACCTCTCTAAAATAAAACTGAAAAAATAGAAAAGAAATTCCATGAATTCTGTTAATTATATACTATGAAAAGGATATTGACGATTTTTAATTTCTTCACTCAACTACATCTAATTTATCTTTATATATATAATTCTGTTATTAAACTATATGAAATTAGAAGACGAATAAAATAGGGAGAAGAGAAAAATTTCTTATTCATAAGTATATTAAGGATTCATTGATCTTTCACAAGTTTTATTTACAATGAAGGAAAACCCTTTATTTATAGGGGAAACCTTACTTGGTCCCCATGTAGGATTCCTAACCATGTCGTACAACGACTCCACAGAATTAGACATTCACTATAATACAAATTGTTCATAACACTCCCCCTTGAATGTCCATAAATTATGTGCCTCGTTAAAAGCTGAAAGCCACTTGACTGTAAGGAGAGGACTTCCAGGGCTCGATCTACGGCTGCGTCTTACTAGATAAAACTCAGTAGGAAAAAATCTAGTGAAGGAAAAAGAGTACACATATCTAACAATACGCATTATGGATACCTCATTAAAAACCTTACAAGGAAAATCCAGTGGAACAAAACCTTGTGAGGAAAAAAGAGTACATCGCGTATTAACTCCCTTTAATGACAACATTAATTCAGAGACTAGAATCTTTGTTTTCCAAGCTTGTGCAGCATCTTCTTGAAAGTTGTAGTTGGTAGAGATTTAGTGAATAAATCAACAATAATATTACTTGAACAGACCTCTTACATGTTGATATCCCTATTCTTGGGAGCTTATGAGTGTAGAAAAACCTTGACGAAATATGCTTTCTTCTATATGCTTTTATAAATCTTCCCTTGAGGGTCAAAGATTTCTGCAAGATCCTTACTTCAACTTTTTTAAGCAAATAATCTATTGCCAAGATTTTCAATTCTAATCATCAACTTGCATAATAATACTTGTATATGCTCTATGCATTTTGAATCTATTTAATCCTTATGAGGATGATAAACAAGTTTTTAAAAAACTTGTATATGCTTTAGATTTTGAACCCATTGGATATTTTCATATCAATTTTGTCAAGTAACAACATTTAATATTAGATGTATGACATTTTCTAGTGCCTAGAATGCAAGTCAAATAAGCTTTACGGACTTCTTCACATCCACCGTGCAATGCATGCGGTTATTGATAGACAGAAGAATCATGGTATCCACTTCCGGGTATTAGCAAAAGCGTTACGTATGTCTGGTGGAGATCATATTCACTCTGGTACCGTAGTAGGTAAACTTGAAGGTGAAAGAGACATAACTTTGGGCTTTGTTGATTTACTGCGTGATGATTTTGTTGAACAAGATAGAAGTCGCGGTATTTATTTCACTCAAGATTGGGTCTCTTTACCAGGTGTTCTACTTGTGGCTTCAGGAGGTTACCAAGATGCATCATTCTACTTTTCGCTTGATAATTATTTCTACACAAGCATGCTTTAATAGATGTAGAATTCATATCCTCATAATCTTTTACAATATTGCACGCTATTGTATTAAAGATATCGTTAATGATATACCATTTTGCCCTGATTCACAATACGACATAACTTATTGAGATCTCATCACTTCATTATTTTTAGGTAGCTACCCCTCTCATGAGGTTTCACAAAGTGTTATGTCGTAGACTTTCCAAGAGCACATTATCTTCTTATTATGATCATTTGATTCTTTGATCCTCTCCCTTTTTCAAAGATTATTTTATTTAGAATTGATTAGTGGACTCTATCTTTAAGGGACATTCAATAGGAGTATTTACAACTTTTGTGTTGCTTCTAATCTCCCCCTTATGTTAGACAAACTAACATATATCTCAATCTTTGGAGAATCTATCCTTGTGCATCAATGTATATTCATTGATTATATACCACATATCAAAATAATCAGATGAAAAATATTTTGTCGGCGACCATAAATCAATTGAAAAAAATTTGATCATAATTTATCGGTCTGATGTGTACAATTACTTTTGTATGCAATATCGTATTTCATATCGACATATGAAGCTTTATTTTCATAAATAATGATTTTACTATTTGAGACATTTAGTGTCACATTATCTTGAGTATTTATCAATATTATCAAGATAAATTGTCTTGATTGCATATTCTGAAATTGTTATCTTAACTCAATTATTTTTGCACAAACAATTTTGTGAATGTCAAACTACATGTTGACAACAAACGCACATGTGATTATCTTATAGATTCATTTTTTTTCATATCACATTATAGGTGAACGGGCCATATTTCCCTTTTATACTTTTCAGAATTTAGGGATTTAGTCCCAACTTTAATTGGTCCAATCAACTTTATCACGAGAACAAGCAACGTAAAGAATTCTTGAAGAATCTTCAACTTTTTTGATGTATGTTCATTACTCCGTATGCACATCTTTGGGATGACCAAATTATTCATGCCAACTAATATAATTATTAATACTCGTAAACTCCAAGTTTACTACGTCATGTGCCTTTTGCTTTAGTAAATTTTTTATTTACTATTATATGAGTAAATTTTAATTTTATTAATCCAAGAGTATTTCAAAATTATTTCTTCTCAATTACATCACCCTTTAGGTGAGTTGTGATCCCATCATTGGATGAACTAATCTGAAAAAAATTGTGCATGTAACATATAATGTGTGCAACATTTTTGTAAACATCAAGTTGCGAGATAATAATAGACACACATGAGACCATATAGAAGAAACATTTATTAGGACCATTAAATGTCTAATCAATCCACTAGGTGGATGACTAGGTACACAAATATTTGTATACGTTCCTAGAACGCAGAGAATTCAATCTCAACTTTCGTTATGATGGTCTCACAATTAGCTTGCCTTACTAGCAATCATTACAAGAAATTCACTATTTAAAAGAATTTTTAGGTTCTTTAACGGATGTCCATTTTAATTTATCATAATTCATCTAAACATTATAGACTAATGATGTTTCAGACAATCATGTCAAATTAAGAAAGTGTTGAAATTAGAAAACTTCTTATTTATCATAGAATGTGCCTCAATTGAACTAATTCTTGTCCAATACAAGCCTGAAGATAAAGTATGAAACGTTCCTATAATACATGTCTTCTTATAGACATTCATGATGATACCACATTGATACGCTCAAACTTACTTCTCAAATAAGAAGTAAATCGGTCGTGTCAAGTAAATAACCCAACTAGTGAGGTTGGGATCGTTCCCACGAGGAAAATAGTCTAGACTTAACTTCAATCTATTATTACTTTTGTTTAGTCAATTAATTCCTTGGAAAGTAAAAACAATAAAAGGGGGGTTTCTATTTCTAAATGAATGAAAATAACTACCTAAATTGAAAGAGACACTTAACAGCTTTGAATGTTTGATTTTAATCAATTAATCAAAGTAACTAGAGTTTACGTGTTCCCACAGGTTCATAACTTGATAATTCTAACTAAAACAATTCTTTCCTAGTATCTTGCATGCAAAGTGATAAGTTATGTACTTCTAAATCCTTGGTCCGGCATCTAGAAAATCTCACTCCGCACCTTGGTCTGGCTACGTGTGTTGCTATCCTAACCCTTATATTTACCTCATATTAAGCATCGTATTCGATATTTGACTAAGTTATTACCTCGTACCAATCAATACTAGTCTATTAGATAGCATACACTAAATCTATGTTGATAATTATTTTCCTATTATCTACCTCCTTGGTCCGGCAAGTAGCATTAAGGCGAGTTCTAACGTTGGCCATCCGTTAAAAATACTTCTAAGCGAAAGAATTATTAATACATGCAAGACACTATTCTAGAATCGTTATTTTAGTTAGGTTTTATCTCATTATTTGCTATGGTTCCCACAACCCTAGTTATGGATTTTAGTTACTCATAGTCATAATCACAATATTCAAATATATTAAATAAGAATTCATGTACTTACTTCAATGAGAAAGAGTAAAATCCGAAAGTTTGCTTGATTAATCACCAATAATCACTTGCAAGAATCTTAAAGTAATCAACATTCTCACAAAAAGTCTAATGATTCTCAAAAGTCTAACAATACAGCGTCTACTAATATGATGTCTAACAATACGGAGTCTAAATAATAATACCGAGTCTAACCTCAAAAACGAGGTTTTTCGAACTATTTATAGAAAATAAAAACCTAATTAAACAAAGACTCTATTTGCTGGAAATCTGTCAAAATGCAACTGGGTCGACGGAACTCGCGACGGATCGTCGTGGTCACGACGGACCATCATGGACTCCGTCGTCCCATACTTATGCAATTTCTTCTGTTGCTCTCTTCATTACCCTCGACGGCAGGTATGACGGACCATCATAGGCACAACGGTCCGTCAAGGGTCTTCGTTTCAAAACACTTGGAATATGGGTACTGGGACTACTTCTCTGAACTTCATCACAAACCTGCAGGACGGACCGTCATGAACTCCGTAGCCCCACACTTGGTCAGACTTCCCCATCTTCCTTCAGCAGCTGCACTACGCTGCCACCTACGGACCGTCACAAGCACGACAGACCGTCATAAGCTCCGTAGGTGGTCTCTTCTGCATTTCTTCGCTCAAAATCTCCATATTCATCTTTGGACAGATTTCCTGCAAAATAAAGAGAAACTTATATAAACATTAGCCCAAAAAGGCTTTTGGACACACTAAACTTAAGGAAAAAGTATTAATAATACCGTGAAACCACGGTATATCACACATCGTTAACCAAAGGTCGCAATCTTTCTCATGCCTAGCATGGTGACTTACACCTCATTCCTTTTAGAGAATGGATCTATAATTTTTAGCATTTATCAAAAGTTCTCATTCTTCATGAATGAAACACAAATATGTGAGCATATAAAATAGTGATAACTTTTGTACCTCATTCCATATCTATGTGCATTATTCAATCACTTGTCTTCTTTCAGACATATTATGCACTACAACCACATTCACTTTACGTAATGGAGAAAATTAAGTAAATTTCATGACTTCTCATCAAAAATACATTAGTTTCCCTTTAATCATTATTATATCATCAATATGGTGCATTGAGACTCACATTCAATGTCTTATCCATATAAAAGTTTCTTAGGTCATAAATCGATGGATCTTGAACCCAATATCTTATCATCATGGTGCATCAGGACTTTAACCCAATGTCTTACCCTCTTTTTGCGATTCGACATAAATCCATCGTCTTATTTTTTTGGTGCGATAAAACTTAAATGTATTGTCTTACCCATAATGAGGCTCATCATTTATATGATCGTACATTATAATTGCACACAAAATTGAGATTATTGATTTATTATGATCAACATTAGTTTAATAAATATAGCTTAATAGATCACTTACCTCATATAAAGGTTGAAAACATATCTTTCACTAAATTGTGCTTATTTAATTATTTAAATAAATTAAGAAATTCTCTTCCCAGTCGATTAAAATTAAATGTATAGAAAGTCGACAAGTCTATTTAAATACTTACTTTAGATGGTACCTCCAGATCTGTTACATAAATAATTATAACATAAAGATAAATCATACCTGAAGATATAAGAACCTTATTGCATAACTTATGCAAGATCTCTTTTGCACTTTTCCCGTCTTCTTCATCATTCTTTAAGAATAGAACAATCGTGGTGATAATATGTTATGAAATTATATGAAATTAGAAGACGAATAAATTAGGGAGAAGAGAAAGATTTCTTATTCATAAGTATATTCAGGATTCATTGATCTTTCACAAATGTTATTTACAATGAATGGAAACCCTTTATTTATAGGGGAAACCTTACTTGGTCCCCAAGTAGGATTCCTAACCATATCATACAAGGACTCCACATAATTAGACATTCACTATAATACAAATTGTTTATAACAAATTCATCATTTTAAAAGAGTTGTACATAAAATTATGTTGTAATAAATGAAAAATAGATATAAGAAAAAGAAAAAACGTGTCTAGTAAATTTAAACAAAAATAAATAAGAAAAAAATAACATAAAAATAATGAAAAAGAGAGGATGATCCAAGCCCAAAAGTTGAGCCCAATCCAATCATTAAAAAGGGTTAGTAAAAAAAAGAAGGCGAGGAATTGCTGCACATGGAATTTGAACCCACGACGCAAAAGCCATTGCTAAACCCCTTATGCATCGAGTACAACTTCTCACTTATTTTCAAGGGATTGATTTTAATACATGTACATATAAAATCAGAATTTGACCCTATTTATATAATGTCAATTTTCGACCGAGGAAATTCGGGTGAACCCTCTAGACACAACCTAGGTCCAGCCCGGTATATATATACATATTTTTGAAAGTACAAGGTAAACTTTATCAAAAGGATGACATAACAAGTTATATTAAGATTTTTTAAAAAAATTGTTGAGTTACCTCCTTGAAATTAGGAGAGAAATATTAATTAAAAATAAGGAAAATACCCTGTTTAATGAAAATCGAGCCTACCCACATTTTTTTCTACATACAATAAAAAGTTATTTCATGGTGAATAATAATGATAGTCAGATTTATTCTTATTTCGGTCTTTCTCATCCCTCCCATTACCCTAATTTGAGCCGCCTTCACCATCCAAATATTTTTTCTTAAAATGATAGAAAGATTCAACGATCTACATGTTTAAAAATTAGTTTTGATAGATTCAATTAATTTTCTCTTATGCCTTTTTGTCACCCAGCCAATTGAAAAAGAATATTTTTTCCTTATTCTACAAAAATATCAAATGTAAAAAACATATGCAAGTTTGATTAAATAGTTGAAATTAACATAAATCTATGTCCCTTCAAAAGCACGTGATAAAAGTTGAAACAATATAAATAGCAACGTATAATTATCCATCCCCCTTTAAATAAACATAAACATCTCTAGGGTGAAAACTAATCGAATATATGACATATACTTTATAGCAAGAACAAAAATAAAGAATCTGATTTGATATTTCATTAACACGCAAAACTCATTTAATTAACTATTGAAATTACATAAACAAGTATAGAATGGACTTATAATCACAGGAAAAAGAGAAATTTCATATTCACTAGACAAAAGATGAATCTAATAAGAGGTCAATTTTAAAACAAGAACAAAAATCATATGAATTAAATCTCCTTTGAATGAAAATCACACAAAACTTACTTAAATAAGAAAACCAAAAATAATTCTATATATAGATTTGTAGAAACTCTACCTTCATAGTCATAAGACTTCAACAAATCAATCATTTTAGTTGCATTATCTTTGACATGATCATCTAACATCACGTAAACTTCGTCCATTATATCATAACAAGTAGTTGTCATTGAGCTATTTGCTTCAAGAATTTGAGAAGATGAAATACAAAAAATTATTTGCTATATAGAAGATTAAGTTTAACAGAGAAACACTTTGCCCTTTTCGTGGCGTTATATAGTACTTACAGTGGGCAGTAAGTATGTTTAAATAGCGATCTTAATTCTTATATTATATGTTTATTTCATGTTTGGTCCCTACATAATTCGATTAAGCGTAATTAACCTTCCATTAATATAAATATGTGATTTTCATCCTTCAAACTCATAAAAATTAAAAACTTGACAGAGACATTTATTTTAATAATATAAGGACTTCATTCAATAAAAAATATTGAAAAAAGTAAAGTTATAAAATTCATTTTAAAATACTAATCCAGGACTTTGAAGCAAGAAGATGATGACGAAAATTGACAAATGACCTTTTAAGCATTTATACTTGGTTCATATATATAACTATCATTAATTTGATGGATTAAAATTGAACGTTTATATTATTTTTAAGACTAATAACGCATATAGTCGAATTCTACATGGATCAAAACTTAAATATATATATGACTCAAGGGTCAAAATAAGTATTTGTCGTACAAATCTTTTTAATTTGACTTATGTAGTTATTGTTTTCTTTCTTTAATCAAGGAAAAGATATAATTTTGACCTCTTTTTTTTTCTTTCACACGTTAAATATGAAGGGCTATGTTTTCTTGAAAAAGAATAGTTTTTGGTGTTGATAAACTGAGTGTCCAAAGAAACTTTCGATCATAAGAAAAAATCACTTTTGAAAGATCCAAAATTTCAAAGATCATGCTCATACTTATTCTAATTCACCAATAGGTACGTCAACCCTCCATCCAAAGGAAAACTAAAATGATACTTTGGTGTAATTAAATGCATAAAGTCTTAACCCCATCTTTCAAATATATAAAAAAAATGTGTATAATAACAAAATACATAAAAAATAAGTGTTATCAGTAAAAAAACATCCAGTTGAATACAATCGTCTAAAAATTTTAATTTTGTCTAAAATAATAAAGTCATGAAAGTAAAGATATATGAAGTATGACATCCTTTTGAATGTCAAGTAACTTACCAAAGCTCCCAAAGAAGTATTGTCTTGAATGAAATATCAACAAGGCCACAAGTGTTAGGATATTCATAAAAAGATGCAACAAAATAGTATAAGTAAGACAATGCATGTACTTAGTAAGCGTCGTAGGCTGATTTAGATAAAGTTAGATAGCCATATCATAAGAAGTATGAATTGTACCAAGACTAGTTCATAAGTTCAATTCATTACATGTCATGATCCAAAATCGGACTTTGAGCGATGAATATACCAAAGGATATAACTATACGGAAGCAATAAGAAGAAGAGGAGAGGTTTGTTGCATGAATATGTATAAAATAATATACAAAAAGGGGTATGAAAGTGACTGAGAAAGAAAAATTATATACAAGAACCAACTCCAAACCTAGTATCACTAGCACAAGAGCGTCTAAACACAAAAAAATTCTATAAACATCAAATTTGTCTAATAAAAACAAAATACACATAGACAATAACAAAATAGAAAAAACAACAATCTCTAAAAATCAAAAGCTCACTATAATCAGATCATCAACAACAACATAATATTTGAACTTAGCGAGGGTGGCTTCTACTATGAGTTCCATCACAAAAAAAAAGTGTAGTATGATTATCAAAATATGAATTACTAAGTAGGCATCATATGTCGATTGAGTTCAATAAAAACTATATAAACAAAGAGACACAATAATGCTAACACTACATCTTAGCAGCTAATGAGAGATATATCGACCATGATAGTGAAGATAATAACAATAAGCGCATAGCAACTAATACATGACAATCATGATCAAATAGATAACATGACGATGCAATGCAAATGTGGACCGTGCATAAAAATAGAATTAAAAGCTCGAACATACACAAAGAAAATCACACAATCATACCAAACCAACCTTAACGGATAAACTTAAGTTTCAAGACACATCGAAAAATTCTAAGAATCCTATATTGTCAACCAAGACTAAGTCTAATCTTAATCAACGGCTTAACGACTAAAAGCAACTAAGCTAAAAGCATGTAAGTGGCCAAAATACAACTAAGCATGATAAAAATCTAGAACGTCATCCTTAAAGCTTTCTAATGATCAATCCTATTCAATTTATGTAGAATCCACTAGCCCAAGTTTAAAAGGGAGAAAATTATAACCTATTTCAAGAAACTACACTCGAATCTCTACTCGGGTGCTTTTTCTGTATGAAGAGCCTCAGAACACAGTCACACTATCAAAAACAAAATATGGTCATTAATATGGACAAACTATATATACCCATATTGATGTTAAAAATTTCAAACTTGAAATCGGGTTAAAAATTGATTCTCAAAGTTCGACAACAAAACGAAAAAAGAACTCTATTAAACAAAAAATCTGTATAAATATAGTAACTGTAGATTGTGTATCTAATTTTATGAGAAATATTCGATGAGATATTATATATTCAATTTCATGTATATATGTTCTTCTTTCTGGAATCAGAGTAAGAGAATAGGGCATTATATGTGGATTACAAGCACCACACACTTCAAATCCTGCCACAAACAAATGTTTGGCATTTAAGTAGAGAATGGTAGAATAACAGCCCATTATCCACTCATTTTCAAACTTAGTGCCAACATACCCTTGAGGATTTCTTGGTTATTAAAAAAAACGACATCTTTTTTTTTTGAGTTAAACAATATATCTATTAGTATTACAAAAAATGTATGTAAAAATTACAACGAAGACCAGGAGCGAATGTGGACTATCCACGCCACTAAAACAAGGCCATCGAAGACTAAGCCTATCCTATTCAACCTAAAAGGCCGGAGAGCACAACTCCAGTTTACAACTATCTACACTAGGAATGACAAAAAACAGAATACATCAAAAAAATATCCACAATGAATTAAGCCTATAGCAGTGTTGTGGACGGCGAGAGGCGACAAAAGGCGACAAGGGCCTGCCTCGCCACGCGGCGAGGCGAGCGGCGAGGCGCTTGCCTTTTTGAATAAAGGCGCCAATTAATACCAAAAATTAAAAATATTTAATTGCATATTTTATCCAAAGCCTTAATAGCAATAACACATATTAGCAAATATTCAATTCAAAAACCAATAGAATGTCTAAAACTTTAAAGACCAAACAATTCAAAATACAATAAACCAAAACTTTAAAAGTCTATTCTTCTTCAAAATTATCCAACTCTTGAAGATCAAAATCTTCTACATCATTATATTGCTCTTCATCTTCTTCCTCCACGTATTCTTCATCAATTAGTGTCCGAGTCCTACTTGAAGATGAACTTAAAGATGTACTTTCTACTCCTTTGCCCTTGTCAAGTACTGTTGATCTTGAAGAAAGTCCCCTAAGATGATAGATACTCTCGTCCGCTCCAATTGCCGTAGCAACACTACCCCAAGTAAGATCATCATCTTCATATACTAGTTCATCATCTTGATCTTCGGGGCATCCAACTAACCATTCGTTGGAATCATCTATGTTATCCAAGCGAATTGGATCAATAAGATCACGAGCATCATAATGGAGTTTCAATGTTCTATTGTACTTAATGTACACTAGATCATTGAGACGCGATAGTGTAAGCCTATTCCTTTTTTTGGAATGAATCTGTGCATAAGTTATTGATATTAACTAGTTGATATTGATAATAATATAATATGAAAAATAGGATATAAATTTTTACTTACGTGTTCAAACATACTCCAATTTCGCTCACATCCAGATGAGCTACAAGTTAGGCTTAACACTTTCATGGCAAACTTTTGCAAGTTTGGTGTTTCACTACCAAATAGTGACCACCATTCAACTATAATAAAATAAATTTAAAGGTTAGTGACTATAAGTAAGTCAAATAATATAAGTAAGAATGTAAGATCTAAATCAACCCACTTACCCGGTGACCTTGTGTCTCTAGCTCTTTTAGCCGGACCACAACCAAATAGTCCATCCGCCATTTTGTACTTAGGAAGCTCAGCGATTAGTGCATCTTGTATTGTTGTATCACGGACCAACTTCTCAACACATGCATAATACTCGGTCCACAAACTCTATAATAAAGTTCCCTCTTCTTCAGCTTTATAATATAATCCTGGGTTCAAAACATGGCCTGCAGCATGCAAAGGCCGATGGAGTTGTTCTGACCACCTTGCATCAATAATTTGAAACACTTTCTCATAATGCTTCTGAACTCCACAAAAACCATGTGCAATAGCTTCTTTGGCTCTATCCATTGCCTCATAAATATAACCCATTGGTGGTTTTTTCTCCCCATCCACCAAACGAAGCACTTTTGTCAAAGGGCTACAAACTGTAAGTGCCCGAACAACATCATTCCAAAAGTGGATAGAAATAAGAAGATTGGCAACTTCTTTCCCTGAAGTTTCCTTTGCAAATTTACTTGAATTCCATTCGGTTGAGAGGACTAAAGTTTTCAAGTTTTTTCTTTGAATGTACATAGCTCTCAAAGTTAAGAATGCCGTTGCAAATCTTGTCTTGGCCGGTTTCACCAAATTTCTTTCTTTGGTGAATTTTCTCATCAAGTTTAACAACAATGGCCTTTGACTAATGTAAGAATGGATTCTGATGGCCTTCTTAAAAACTGTTATAGAAAGATTAAATTAAATTAATTAGTAGCTAATGAATTATTGAGTATTGACTATTGACTATAAAGAAACTTAATAAAGTTAAAGGATAGGTTGATTACCGGAAGCATATGGCTTAACCTTGAATATGTCACCAAATATCAAGTTGATGCAATGAGCGGCACATGGAGTCCAATAAATGTGTGGATACGCACCCATCATCATACTTCCCGCTTTGACATTCTCACTAGCATTATCGGTGACAATTTGTACCATATTTTCTGGTCCAATTCTTTCGATAGTGCTTTCAAATAACTTGTACATTTTGGTGGAATCGGTAGATTCATTGCTAGCATCAACCGAACCAAGAAATACACTACTGATTGGAGAATTCACCAAAATATTGATGATCATTTTGCCATTTCGTGCCGTCCATTTGTCCATCATAATGGAACAACCAAACTTTGTCCATTGCACTTTATGCTCCTCAACAATTTTTTCTACTTTATCCACCTCTTTTTTAAGGTGAGTGACTCTAACTTCATGGAATGTAGGAGGCTTCATTCCGGGGCCATGTTGTCCAACCACCTCAATAAATTTATCGAATGATTTGTGATTGACGCAATTAAAAGGGAGCCCGGCATCATGCATCCAAATTGCAAAAGCACTTACCGCACGCTCTCTTAGAATTTTCTTTGTTTCTTCGATTCCTCCTCCTTTTTCTAAGCCTCCTTTTTGTGTTGATTTTTGTGAAAAATAGAGGTTCAAAGGTCCTTTCGTCACACTCCGTGCGGTGGATGAACCTCCACTAGAAGATATCCTTTGAGTTTTGGAGGGAGGCCTCATTTCCGCATAATCATCCATTTCATCAAGATCATCAATATCAACAAATTCTTCCGGTTGCCTCATTTGAAATTTGGGATTATTAGCTATTTTGCTTTGCATATAAGCCCTTATTTCTTCTCTAATTTCCGACGGACAAGCGGCACATTGTTTAACATTTTTGAAACCACCCACTAAATGTTGTTTATGTCGCGTTATTCCACCATTGAAAGTACTCCCACAAAAGTTACAAGTGACCGAATCTTTCGTCGCTCCTTGAGTGCCGTAATTCCATCCAATGTCCCTCTTTTTGCTAGCATCCACCATTGATTATCAAATTCAATTAATTCGCTGTTTAGGAATATTGGAATAAATAATTAGGTCTTAGGAAAAGAATTTTTTTAAAAAAATTAACACTTGTTACACTTACTGAGTCCTCACTGCCTGAGTCCTCACTGCTGCTTACGCAGCTTACCAAAATAAAAAAAAAATGAAGAAGAAAGAACAGAAAAAATAAGAACAGAAGAAGAAGAAGAACAGAGACGCGACATTACCTGAAAACAGAGAGTCGCGAGGTCGCCGGCGAGGGAGAAGAGACGCGACAGCGAGGGAGAGCGAGGAAGCAGAGACGCGACAGTGAGGGAGCAGCGAGGGCCGGCGAGGGACAGCGAGGGAGCAGCGAGGGCCGGCGAGGGAGAAGAGAAGAGTCAATCGATCGATCGATCGATCGAGAGTCGCGAGTTTCAGAAATTTTCGAAAGTAAAAAAAAAAACCCTAATTTTGACTAATATTATTAAGTCAAAATTTTTTTAATCAAAAAGGCGACGCCTTTCTCTCGCCATTTCAGCGCCATTATCGCCAGGGCCTCGCCTTTTTCTCCTCGCCTCGCCTCGCCTCGCCAGAGAATGGCGAGCCACCCTCGCCTCGCCTCGCCTCTCGCCTTTGGCGACGAGGTGAGCGCCTTTCATAACATTGGCCTATAGATAAGGAAAACAATTTAGATCATGTAGTGCCTGCTTTCACATGACTAGCCATTCACCTTTGATGGATAGATGTAGCACAATTTTCCTGCGGATGTGATCAACATCACATCTAGAGCTTTGAGGTCTTATTTTATTCTTTTCTCTCCATATAAAAGCAATGGCAATGGCAAAAATAGAGCTAACAAATGAGTACTTTGTTTCTAGAGATATTGTATTTTTTGAGAATGAATTCTTGTTTATCCAACAAGTTCCCTGTTCTTATGAGAATATTGAAAAAGTAGTCGAAAATGGATTTGTTGATGATGGTTTTGTGAGAGATATTGGAGTTGAGCATGGCTAACATCAACCGGTGATTAATATGCCTGATTCACAAGTTAATGAGGTGCAAGATGCTCAAGAAATGACGAAAGAAGACATGTCTAGTATCCCAGAGGTAGAGGGCAGCGAAGAACAAAATAATGAACCTCAATTGGGTCGTGGACATCAAATAAAACAACAATCTGCTCACAATAGGATTATGTTGCTAATACCATCTGAAAATTGGTTCCTTCCCCTAGTTCATCTACTACAATGCATACCTCAGCTATGCCTTACCCAATAACACATTATGTGACTTGGGACATATTTTCTTTGTGATATCGAAAACAAATATGAAAAATACATATATAGCGAAAAATACATATTTTTGTTTGCTACGGAACGCAATTATGCAAAGTGTAACTATAACATACAAATGTAATTTTTATATTTGCTATATGTGAAAGTTATATATACTAGAATGTCACCCAGAATTAAGGCAATGGCACCAGGAATTAAGTCAATGGGCCACCCAGAATGATACCTCAAACTTATTAGTATGAAAGTAGCCAAAAAGTATATACAATCATGAAAATAAATATTTTCCTTCCCTTTAAATCATAAAGTCTCAAGAGCTTCCGAATTCGTATAACTCATTTTGACCATTCACAAGGCTATATCGAAGATAAGCGACCAAATGCAACTACCATGCTCAAATATCATCACAAACCTCAAACCTCATTATCAAAACCACAACACAAAAGACACATTTAGCTAAATCCCATCACGACACAAATGTACTAACACAGAACTCTAGCTAGTCCAAGTTCACAACCTTGGGTTCAACAATTGATATTAGCACAATTTATAAGGTAAGAAATACCACATTAGCAACTAAAAAATTCAAACCAAGAAAAACACGTGTTAAAATAATTTCACGCCCCTTAGAAGCCATTTCTAAGGATACTAAATGATACCATCACCAAGGATCAACCTAAACTAAGACATTCCGGCTAAAACTACACTAAGTAACCCAGAAATGGTCATAAATCGACTAAGAAACAAGTAAACCCAAGCTAACCCTAAATTCCAATCTAACATACTATACTACTCAATATATAATCAATCTAAATGAGACAAGTCTAAGGAAAGGGAAATCATTACCTACCTCGAGACCAAAGTTGAACCTCTAATTCAGTGTTTTTCCCTTCTGAAGGACCTTTGAATGGTTCCAGCTATCAACAACGCAATGGGAACACAAAAACAACCACAATAATACTCATAATAAGAATTTGAAAACAGAAATATAACCCCAATTACACAATCTGGGAACTATATACGAAGTCATAAAATTGACTCTTTAATGAGTTCTCAAATTGTCCAAGGAAGTTGTGCCCCAAAATGGCCACAATCCAAGCCACCATTGAGAAAATACTGCCCCTCCAATATTAAGCTCAACAGGATCAAATATGGAGAATTAAAGAGGAAATTGATAGAATTACCAAGGTCAGCGGAAGATTCAATGACCCCAAAATGTGCCCACGCAATTTCCCGATGCAACTCACCAACAATCAGTCTACTCCACCAAGTAAAGCTCTAAAAATTGACAAAATATCAATCTTTATTTGAAGAATGCATGTTGAAAATGAACTTTTAAAAATTATAAATGCCAATTGATTACCCCTTCGTGAATACCGTGACCATCCATGTTAACCCTTTGTGAATGAAACGAGAGGTTGGTATCTTTATGTTCAACTGAAACTCTGTTTGAGATGATCCATTTTTGGTTTGGTGTCAATGAATATGTTAGCTGCACCGTTATGTTTTGAGCCACTGCCTTTATCATTTTGGTGTAGCCTCTGTTTTCTTGCCTTAGTTGCATACAGAATTTTGACGAGAAGATCACTGATTTATTATGTAAAAATGCCATAGATTTTTTTTCTTGTTTTCCTCTTGTCATGAAATGATTTCATTCCATATAGGGAGCCTATTCTATTTGTTATTTGCTAATTATAAGAATGATGTGATTTTTTCTTACTTGTTTTTAATTCCTTCATTAACAATATTGGATAGAGGACAATTGCGTGCATTCACTTATGATCCTTGTATAATATTGGCAGGTCGAACTAATCACATACATATCTTGCTTTATTATTTTTTATGCACTTTGGTTTTATTGTATAGCTCTAAAATATGGCCAGACAATAATTTCTATCTTGTTTCTCTCTTTTTACTGTGTATGAACTCGTTCCTCCTGAGACCATGGTGTACTTCTTTCTTTGCATTTCCGAATGGGGCCCCAAATCCTCTTCTTCCCTCCAGTCAGCCCCCATTGCAAATCGTGAGGTACATGAATAGTTTGAAGACCATAAATAAGGGCTGGAAATTGAAACACAGGCGTCCGGAAGGCGAAAATAGGCTGTATACATACTGTATACAACGTTTATATGGCTAAAAATGCAAAAATGCAGAGATGAGGCAAAATACAGGTGTCCGGAAGCAGGATATACATGAAAAAAATGAGCTGTATACATTCAATATACACTAATATACAGACGGTGTATACAAAAATGGAATTGGGTTAAAGCGCAAAAACTTGCAGCGAAATTGGCCCAGTTGTATTATCTCTTTTACTCTTCTAATTGTTTTTTGATTATGCTTGACTAATTTTTTAACTCTAACCATAGAATATTTTATTTAACTTAATTAGATTCCCCAAAAAGGATGAGTTATTGTTGTTATGTTGGTTTACATTTAATACTTTTTTTTTTGTGTCAATTGAATTAAATCTCTTTCTTCTTAAAAAAGACGTGTTATTTAATGTTTTTCAGCTAACACACTTTTAGCTTATTTAAAATTATATTTCAAGTTAAGGTTTCTAAAAAAAAGAACTTTAAAAACGTTGTTTCCTTTACTTGCTCATTTTTCTTAAAAAGAGGGGGGGGGGGGGGGGGGAGGGGAGGGATAGTCAAAGCCTTTTCTTTACTCTTGAATGAACTCAAAATAGTTTTATGTCTTAATTAATCAAATTGGAATCATTGTTATAACTTAGGTTATATATATAAATAACATAAGTCGTAGGATAATCGCGTGTTAGCGGGTGCTTCAAATGCCTTAAAACCCTTCTTGAAGCGTAAATAAGAATCTCTTACCCATTTTCTCTAAAATTATTAATATTTAATCTGTTAAAATATTTTATATTAAATTTTCTTAATTTCTTTAAAAAATTAAGTGGAGACTCTTTTCTAAATATTTTTCAAATTATTTTATACTTAGAACATTTCAAAAAGTGATTTTTCTAAATATAGTAAAATTATGGCATAACAATGGTCAATTCTTTATACGGTTGGAGATCTCTTGGGAAGATCCTTACAATGTGGCCGAGTTTTCTCGATTTCGATGTCATATGAGGATGATGTGCCTTGTGGAAGTTGGGTTGTTGGATTGAGGAAAGTCCAATACGGATTTTAGTAAGAGTAAAGTGGTCTTTTCACCCTACTATTTTCCAATTCGTTTTAAGGACTTATTAGGGTTAAAACTAAGCCTTAATTCAGTTTTAGAAAAGTTGAATATGCTTAGGGCTTGGGAGAAAAGAGAAAAAAAGAGGAAGACCAAGAATCATTCAAGAACGCTAAGGTTTCGCAAGTGGAGTTCATCGGGGTGATCCCTATCGAGGTATGTGAGATCTTCTTGTGTTGGGTTCGTTCACCCACACACCAACATGTTTAATTCAACGAATTCTGAATATATTGAATGATGAATATTGAAGTTCTTGATGAACAATTGTTGAATTCTTGTTGGTTGAGTTGTAGTATGCCTTTAGTTGTTTTGATTCGTGTTTCCAGGATATTTTACGAGTTTAAACTATTGGGTATTGAGAATTTTAGTGATCCTAAGTGTTGGGGAAAAATCCATCGAAGTTTAGAAGGTTTAGAGTTAAAAATCGGAGAAGAAAAGTCGAAAATCCCGTCTGACAGACCCTGGGGCATCACGCCTGCCAGAGCGCCTCAGACCATAGTCTGTCCGTTAGGCTCTGGCGCTCTGCGCCTCTCAGAGCGCCAAGGTCACCTTGATACCCCATTCTTTACCTATCTTTTCATACTAGTTCCTAAGTGATGTACCCACATTTCTTTGTTGATTGCAACACTCTAAAGTACATCTAAACATTATGAAATCATCCATAAACATTAGATCATGATCTTTAAATCCATAATCCAATTCAAGTAAAGTTAAGATCAAAGTTAAAGAAGTTAAGAGTCAAGTTAATGGTTAGGAAGCAAGTCAAAGTTAGTTCCGAAAGTTTCCAAAAGTATCTAACAAACATTTTTAACTTTGTTTTAAGACTCAAGTTACAAGTTAAGCAAGAGTAAAAAGTTGAGTTTCTTCTCAAAAGTTATAAGGGGACTAAGTAATCCCTTAGAGTTACAAATGTTTTTACACTTAACCAAGTAAAGAGCCTTCGGGCTAGTTTTAAGACAGAAGTAATAACTTTATAAAATGAAGCAAGCAAGGAAACTATGATTTCCAAGAGATCTTTTAAAGCTATGTTTTGAGCAATAATCTCAAACCACAGAATCAGTATGTTTTAAAAACATAAGAGTCAGTATATTTTGGAGTAGTATTGAGCACCGATGTGAGGATGCGAGTTTTATATTAACTCAAGCCTCCATGGAAACCATGTAATCATCATGGGTAGAAGAAGATCATACTTTTTTAGACGAACCTTTTTCCACAGAATACTAGTGGATCCATTAGGCAATTCAGGTCCTATACTCTAGCAAGGTTAGGATGGTCAGGTAGCGTGGGCTGATTAAAGTTGTATTATCAATATAACTCTTAAGTGATGGTTATCAGTTAGAGAAGGTCTCACAGAAGTTATTGTATTTTCATAGTTATCAGTTCTTTGTATTTTTACATACATCTCAGAGATTTATTATATCCATTATACACTCAGTGTTCACAATATGTTTTTAGTCAGCTTTTCTTTATATTAATTTTACTCTTAAATTGCATTATATTGAAATGAGTAGTTACTCATGAGTTGAACAGAACCAAGGTAAGTGTTCCTTCTTACTACTTTCCCAACTTAAGTGTTGTTTTAGCATTCCAACTTGCATACTCATACATTCAATGTACTGATGCCAGTTGGTATTCATCGTATTATGATGCAGACTCAGCTAACTAGGATCAGTAATCAGCGCACCATTGATCTAGTGAGCAGCTCAGAGTCAGTTAGTAAGCCCTCCTTCATTCAAGAGGACATCTTTAGTTTTAGCTATTTGCTTAGTATTCAATTATTTGGATGATTGGGGTTCTGTCCAACATCCATCTTTATGTTAGAGACTTCGTAGATAAATTATGTTGGTTTTTCTTAGTCTTTCCTTTCACTTGTAATTGTCCAAGACTTGGGTTGCCACTTTTGCTAATTACTTTCCTTAAAATTATTTCTTGAGATTATATCTTGTGTTAAGTCTTCCGCTGAGTTAAGTAAGTCAGGCCAAGGGTACGCTCAAGGTCAGAAATGGTCATTGGGTGCCGGCCACTTTCAGGATGTAGACTTGGGGTGTAACACGTAAAATGGCATATAGAACCCTGAGATACCCTAGACAAGACACTTACATACATCATACAAGATAATATATTTTAAGAAACATTCTTATATCATAAAAGAGTTTGACAAAAGTGAAAGTCTAACACAAGTCTCATCTCATATACTGTTTGAAAACTGAAATAAAAGAAGTGATAAAATTGTCTTGGTCCTCAAAACATGAGGATTCACCGATTCGTGATTTTTCAAAGATCAACTAGCCACGAGTGTGAGAGGTAGGAGCGTTAGACCCTACATTAGTGAAACAATGTAGACACAAGTATGAATTAGTACATGTAATATATTAAGTACGATAACAATGCATAAGAGTTATGTAATCATTCTAAAAAGCACATGGCATGACATGTAATGACCAAGCTAAATAATAAGATCAATGGATAGAAAATATAAGTCATAATCATGGTCAATGCAAGCTTAACTTCTTCGTAAACACTTGTGAGATACTAGAAGTAATATTAATTAGGGGAATTTACCATGTAATCGATATAGACAATGCGAGCCATATCTGGGAATCCAGTGTCTATACCATTTCAAAAAGAGATGTCATTACTTGCCAAGGTAAGAACCATCACTTTAAGGTAAAGTGGATCCACTAGCTAGTGTATATCTGAGACCAATCCTATGTTGGCACATAGTTTATGGGAAATGGATAATCACCGCAAGACCACTCAGTGCTAAGTAAAATTCACAGAATAGTCATCAATCACAGACATATTATTATCAATAGAAAGGTACCATTTACAAAACCATTCCAACCTAGAGTTTATTTAGAATAGCTCCCTAGCTTGATTTAACTTAGGTGAGAAAACCTTTCAACCTTATAAATATTTTATGTGAGAAATCCTTTCCCAATCATGTTCATTGTAGTATGTGAGAAAACCTTTCACAAACAACATTGACATTTTACTCTCAAAGCATCCTCAAATCATTTACATAAACTTTACGAAAATATATGTATCATCTTCATAATTTCATCTTTCACACTTCATCAGTTCCATCATGTGTTCATCGATAAAAATCATGGATCATGCATAGGTTAATATAATTCAACTTAAAATTGTTTAGTTACTTCAATTCATCCATAAAAACAGAGAAAATAATCAATTAAATCATAAATGGAAAAAACAATGAAGCTTGAATAAAAACCAAATTTTGAATTGAAAATCTAACTTGTAATTTGGAGATTATAGGAACCCTATGGAGGAAAGGACTCCATAGGTTAGTACTAACATACCTTAGAGATCAATGCTCATAAGATATGGTAAAATTGAGACCTTGGTAATCGAACCCTAACTTCATATTCCTTAGTCTTGGGGAGAATATTAGGGAAGAATTTGAGGGAAATTTTGAAATTAAGTGAATGATTTAAAATGGGTAGTTTTAAGACTTTATTCGCTTATATAGGTCTTGATATAGGGTTTGAAACGACACAATTTAGCTACAGAACACTTAGAGAAACAACTAAAAATAACCCTAGCTTAAAAACCAACCGAGTCACCTAAAATGAAATATTGGATGGTTCGTACAAGGCCTTACTGTTGGTCTAGGGAATGGTCTAAGAGACCCCCCCCCCCCCCCGTAGAATATTATAAATGGTTGGGATTGGTGTCGTAAATGGGTTTTTCAACTATATATTGGACGTTTAGGGAATAATCCAGGTGGTCTTGGGTCCTAACAAACCTAAATGGCTAGCCCAGTTGCCTTAAGCAGACAGTAATGCCCAAAAAAGGTCGTTTAGGGTCTCGTGAAGGTTTTTCGACTTATGTTAGATTTGTGGAATTTTTTGTTAGCTCAATTTAACCTTTGTAAAGCCCTAGGTGTTATTGTCACCCTCTGAACGTGCCCAAGGGACCGTGAACATGAAGAAAGGAATAGTGTTGCATCAGCAGCACTACAATTGTTGCCCAGGAGTAAGGATTCCCCATACGGGAGCTCGAAATTCATCTGAAGTTGTGTCGACTTAAACAAACTATTTTACCAAATTAGAAATGTCAATGAAGACTCAATGGAGTCATCAAAACAAAAAATAATGTCATATAGTCAAAATAAGTCAATACTTACAAAGAAATACCAAATCAAACAACAAAACTCACAAACTCATCCCGGCCACCTTGGAATCTAAATCAAAGGTTCCTCTAGACCATACTTGGTATCTCAGAGCAAACTGTGCTAAAAAAACATTTTCATCGAAGTTCTTTTACCTAGAATATCAACCAAAATCAAACTTTGGTCAAAACTTCAAAGCTAAAACACCTAATGGTACAAACTCAAATTGACAGCCTCGAAACCCAAACCAATCATCACAATAGACCAAAATGACCCTTCCAATGCTGATAGAATTGAAGGAATCCTCATTTGATATATGAATCTTCAGATGTTGGTTAAAGTCAACTCTTTCACTTTGTTAGCCTCCAATAGGGAAAAACCAACTTGAAGCTCTCCTGGCTACCTCAGTAAACGTTCTAATCAATCCATCACCACAGACAAAAAGTTATGGAAAGCGACAAAATAATAAAAGCATGCAAAAGATACAAAAATGACATGAATGGCATTACAGTTTCACATAAAGATCCGCACTTCACTTTATGTAATTTCTTTGCCTAACAACCTTATTAATAGAGTCATTTTTACTTTCTCATCTACTAATCTTTTTTAGTTTTTGTTCTGCTCTTTCTCCTTAACTTGTATTTTTCATTCGATATAATATCATTTTATAGCCTCGTAACACTACCACAAAAAATGATTTTTAATGGCAATTAATTCTTAATTGTTGCTACATATGTATTTTTAACGGTAATAACACTCTTTGTATATGTCCTTAAAGTAGTTAGAGATATTGGATCTAATGACAGTTAAATCATGCCGGTAAAGACTTTAGCACTGTTTATTAATATGTTTATTTATTACCGTAAAAGTAGCTTTTGTTTTGTTCATCAAATATTACGAATAATATTTTTCTCTTTAAATAAATTTTCATTGCTTCCAACAATTTTAATTTTGCCAACATCATCAACATTCATCTGATCTTCTTCTTTTGCTCCATTTCTTGCTTTTTTTCTTTGTATTTTTCCCCTCAATACAAGTTGTCGAACACATATCACCATTTCCTTGGTAAGTGAGTTTTTAATTAAAAAAAGCAAGCTCCATTTTTCGTAGCTTCCTTTATTGAGAGTCAATTTTGTTTATCACATACAATTACATAATAATTTAAAAAAGATAGATTTTAAAATTGAATTATATCATACACTAGATTTTAAAATTGAATTATATCATACACTATGTGTGTAACGACCCGCTAGGTTGTTTTGAGAACTAGGACTAGTTTGACTCCTTTTGAAAATTTAAAGGGGTATTTTTAAACTATTCGAAACTAAGAATATTTAGTTGATAAAATTTTTAGTGAAGAATTAATATAGTTAATAGTTAGTGGGTCATATCCATAATTCATTTAATACCTTTCTACTTGACCCATTAATTGATTTTGGTTAGTGGGGTTAGTTTATTTATTTTACTTAATTAACATTGACAGGGTAGAAAAAAAAGAGGTAGAAACTGATTTTTTTGGGCAGCGTAGATTACAGAACAAAGAGGAACGAAATAAAATATTGAAGGTAAAAGTTTTTCCTTAACCGATCTATATTCTGCATAAGCATGCATTGGTGGTAAAAATTGTTGGCGTGAAGAATTTTTTGATATCGTATTGTTTGTCGTAACTTGTTATTAAAAGAGATATAACTTTAGTAAAATTATTAGATTGAATTGAATGGATGTTTAGTTATTAAGAATTCCTAATGATTGCCATATGTAGGAATATTTTAAAGTTGAAATTTATATATAGTCGTAGTTGCAGGATTTGAAGAAAAAAAAAAGGGGGAATTGGCACGTTGCAGACAGAATTGATTTTTAGGAAGAAAAAGAAAAAAAAGGTCACGTTGGAGCAGTGGTTCGTCTTGTTTGTAAATTAGAGGGGGTTGATTCTTATTTTATACATATATAAAATTAAGATATTAGTTTGATACATTAAGATAGGTAATTAATTATTTGGTGTATATTATATAATTTAACATTGAATTCAAGGGTATTGGGAGATGTAAAGTTAAGTTCTTTGCTTGAAATTTAGCAAGTATGAAAAATTTGGCATACCAATATATATCAAGATTGGGAGTTTGGTTGGAAATATGAGTGAGTTTAGCGTCTATGATAGACATATAATAATTTGAATGTCTACAAAAATTTGCTTACTTATGAATATTGCATAATTGGTAGATTGGGAACGTTCCGAAACTTTGCGAAAAGGGAAGGAACTATCTTGAAGATTCGTGGCACGAGGTTCGGCTCTTAAGGTATGTTAATACTTTTATACTTTTCGAAGGACGTTTTCCTAATTAAAGATTAAAAAATGAAAATAGACAAAGGGGTAAGAGCGAAAGATGGGGGTCTCGTATAAATGGTGTGACGGGCATTGGTACGAGTACCGGTGTTATAAAACGGAAAATTACTACTATAGAATGTGGATTGTAATTTGAGAATGCCAAGCATATGGGCATTAGGTGATATATTATTGACTTGAAATCCTTGTGTGATTGTGTTTTCTTTATTACACCTGCATAGTTGTGATAATCGAGGTGGTTATGTAGTATGTCGATATTTGAATGATTCGGGTACATCATCATCCCCTTTATCAAAATAATATTGTGTACATGCATTGACATGAGATTGAGTATAAGTTGGGCACGTGGAGATCGTCCGTGCTGGGGATGGTGAGATGTTAAGATTGTAATTTGGGCACGTGGAGACCGTCTGTGTGAAAATTGTTTGATATTATGATAGTGCGTCGAGATCGTCCGCACAGACACGTGGAGATCGTCCGTGTCGGTATATGGACCTCGCGAGTCCCCCATGGGTCATGATCTCTCGATGTATTTCCGAGGAGTATCATGTATATACGGTTGAGTGAGTACTGGATATTCTGAAATGATTCATTACATGATATCATATTGCATTGCATTTCATCACATCATTTATTTTGATGATTATGTGTTTTGTTTTGTGTTGGAAAGTACTTGTTGTTTGATTACCTTTATTGATGAACTTAAATAGTGAGTGTAATATATACATACTTATATAATTTAAGAATTTTTTTTTAGATAAACTCCCGTCAGTACTTCCTCATTGTCGGTCAATGAGACATACTGAGTACATGTGGTTTCGTACTCATACTACACTTGTTGCACTCCTTGTGGTGCAGATTCGATTCCGAGTAGGAGCACATCTCGAGGAGCAGTTTGAGTCCGAGTTTAGAGTGTCTTGGAGTTGTGGTGAGCTGCTTGGTTGTTCCGTAGCCCACACCTCCGTCTATCTTTTACTTATTCTGTTATTCAGTATTCAGACAGGATATCCCTTATGTTAGATTTGTCTTTTTAGTTTCAGACTTGCATCGTATTTTAGAAGCTCTTGTACTTATGACACCAATTCTTGGGTAGTATTTTTTTTTAGTTTTCCACATTCGTACTTATAAAGAACTCAGTGTTGGAGATTTGACAATTTGTTGTCTTTTCACTTATTAGTTAGTTAAGTTTGTTAAAATATGTTGGTTGGCTTACCTATTGGTTGGGAACATAGGTGCCATCACGACTCGTGATTTTGGATCGTGACAAATTTGGTATCAGAGCCCTAGGTACATCAGTCTCAAGAGTAGAAGAGCAATGTTTAGTAGAGTCTTGCGGATCGGTATGAAGACGTCCATACCTATCTTCGAGAGGCTATTGGACATTTAGGAAATATTTTGTTCTTTATTTCATTATCGTGCACACTTGACCTTGTAGAAATTATAATCTTGATATCTCATTCTCTATCAGATGGTGAGGAATCGTACATCGACAAGTGGTGGTCATGATCCTATTCCTATGCCTACTTCTGGGAACATTATCCGAGGTAGAGGTAGGGGACGAGCTCGAGGTCGGAGTAGGGGTCGTATTGCAGCACCTGTGGATGGTCAAGTAACAGTAGCTACCCAGGGTCGTGATAGGACCGTACCTCCTGATGCAGAGGTTATTCATGGGGAGGTGCAAGATCGTGTCGAGGGGGATGGGCCAGCTCAGGCTCCACCCAGTACTATTGTCCCCCAGTGCTTCAAGATACCTTGGCTCGTATGTTAGGAATCCTAGAGAGGATGACCCAGGTAGGAGCTTTGCCTGTCACTTCTGATGGCTCACAGACCCGTGTTGGAGGTCAAACTCCAGATACGATAGTTGCTCTAGATTTTCAGACTCTCAGGACTCATCCAGCTGCCGTTGTAGCTCCTCGTTTGGATAGTATGGAGTTTCCAGATATGACATCATATTTGGTGAACAGGCAAGCCTTCTATGACTATTGATGAGCAAAAGATGTTTGGGAGGTTCAGACTAATGAATCATCCTACTTATACTGGTGACTTAGCTGAGGATGCATATGAATTTATATTTAGTTGTCATGAGAGGTTGCATAATCTTGGATTAGTGGAGTCTCATGGAGTTGACTACACAGTGTTTCAGATGACTGGCTCTGCTAAGCAGTGGTGGAGGGATTATATTAGTAGTAGGCCATCTGGATCCCATCCACTATCCTGGACTCAGTTTACTCAGGTATTTCTATCCAAATTTTTTCCACACAGTGAGAGGGAGCGCAAGCGGGCCGAGTTTGAGGGTTTGCAGCAAAATGGTATGTCAGTTGCAGAGTATGAGGGTAAATTTCATACCTTGGCTAGACATGCTTCGATGATACTTCCCACAGAGGCTGAGAGAGTGAGAAGGTTTGTTAAAAGGCTGATTATTCTGATCCGCCTAGGAGTTTCTCAGGTTGCTGCTTCTGGTGTTCCAGTCCAGAAAGTGGTAGATGCTGCTAAGGAGTTGGAGATGATTCGGCGTGACGGATTTGAGCAGCGAGATGGCAAGAGGACTCGTTATTCAGGTGATTATGGTGGTGCTCCGCCTTGGAGTCGGGGTTACTTGGGAAGAGGTTATCACCCTCAGTCCAGCAGACCCATTCATGCTGCTATACCAGCTTCTGAGGTTGGTTACGCTGGGCATAACTCTTCGAGCTCGGTGCATACTTTGCAGGGTTCATCTTCAAGACCTGTAGTTCGTGGAGGGCATCCTGGTCATTCAGGTTCCTCTCATCAGCCTGCGTCTCGTAGGAATGCTTTGAGTGTGGTGATATAGGACACTTTGTGAGAGACTGCCCTAGGACCAGACGTGGTGGCTTACATCAGGGTTCTCAGGCTTCGACTTACAGGGCTGCACGACCTCCAGCTAGGGGTGGTGCACAAAATGGTAGAGGTGGTTCTCATTCAGGTAGAGGTGGTTCTCCTTCTGGTCGAGGTGGTGGTCGTGGAGGTTCAAAATCTGATGGAGGTCGTTCTCACTGTTATGCTTTTCCGGGTAGGCCAGAGGCTGAGGCTTCAGATGTTGTTATTACAGGTATTGTTCCGGTTTGTCATCGACCAGCTACTGTATTATTTGATCCAGGCTCTACTTATTCTTATGTGTACACATATTTTTCTCCTAGTCTTGATATATTATGTGAGTCCCTTGATTTACCGATACGTGTTTGTACTCCTGTCGGGAATTCTGTAGTTGTAGATCGTGTGTATCGAATATGTATTGTTACCTTGATGGGGTATGACACTCATGAAGATTTAAAAGTCTTAGATATGATAGATTTTGATGTGATTCTTGGTATGGATTGGTTATCTTCTTACCACGCAATTTTAAATTGCCATGCCAAGACAATTACTTTAGCTATGGCTGGATTTCCTATAGTATAATGGAGAGGTTCTCTTAGTCACCCTCCTAAGGATGTGATATCATTTCTTAAGGCTCGTCAGTTGGTACAGAGAGGATGTTTAGCTTACTTGGCACTCATTCGAGATACTAGTGTTGAGACTCCTATGCTTGAGTCTATTCCAGTGGTGAGTGAATTTTCAGAGGTATTCCCGACCAATTTTCTAGGTCTTCCACCAGATCGTGATATCGATTTTTATATTGATGTGGAGCCAGGCACTCGGCCTATTTCTATTCCTCCTTATCGTATGGCACCAGCTGAATTGAAAGAGTTGAAGGAGCAGTTGCAGGATTTGTTGAGCAAAGGTTTTATTAGACCAAGTGTATCTCCTTAGGGTGCTCCAGTGTTATTTGTGAAGAAGAAAGATGGATCTATGTGTATGTGTATTGACTATCGGCAGTTGAACAAGGTAACCATCAGGAACAAGTATCCGATACCTCGTATTGATGATTTATTTGATCAGTTGTAGGGTGCTTCAATTTTCTCAAAAATTGACTTGAGATCTGGCTATCATCAGCTGAAGGTTAGGGTGGAGGATATCCCTAAAACGGCTTTTCGAACACGTTATGGTCATTACGAGTTTTTGATGATGTCTTCCGGATTGACTAATGCCCCAGCACCTTTTATGGACTTGATGAATGGAGTGTTCAGACCGTATTTAGATTCCTTTGTTATTATCTTCATAGATGATATATTAATATACTCACGCACTAAGGAGGAACATGAGCATCATTTGAGGATTGTTCTTGGGATTCTAAAGGAGAAGAAGCTTTATGCAAAGTTTTCAAAGTGTGAGTTTTGGCTTAGTTTGGTAGCATTCTTGGGACATGTAGTGTCCAAGGAGGGTATTATGGTGGATCCTAAGAAGATTGAGGCAGTTAGAGATTGGGTCAGACCTGCTTTAGTTACTGAGATTCGGAGTTTCTTGGTCCTTGCAGGTTATTATCGACGGTTTGTTGAGGGCTTCTCATCCATCGCATCTCCATTAACTAGATTGACACAGAAGGAGGTGACTTTTCAATGGTCTGACGAATGTGAGATTAGTTTCCAAAAGCTCAAGACTTTATTGACTACTGCTCCGATTTTGACCCTACCCGTGGAGAGGCGGTTAGAGAAGGTTTTGTTGTATATTGTGATGCTTCTCGAATTGGTCTGGGTTGTGTATTGATGCAGAAGAGAAAGGTGATAGCTTATGCTTCGAGGCAGTTGAAAGTTCATGAGAAGAACTACCCTATTCATGATTTAGAGTTGGCGACTGTTGTGTTTGCATTGAAGATTTGGAGGCATTATCTTTCTGGTGTGCATTGTGAGGTGTTCACGGATCATCGTAGTCTCCAGTATATATTCAATCAGAGAGATCTTAATTTGAGGCAGCGGAGATGGTTGGAGTTGCTCAAAGACTACGATATGACTATTCTTTATCACCCAGGCAAGGCAAATGTTGTAGCAGATGCTTTGAGTCGGAAGGCGGTAAGTATGGGTAGTCTAGCCATGTTACAGGTTGGCGAGCGTCCTTAGCTAGGGATGTCCAATCCCTGGACAATAGCTTTGTGAGACTTGATATTTCAGAATCTGGTAAGGTGTTGGCTTATATGGAGGCTAGGTCATCCTTGTTGGAGTAGATTCAGGCTCAACAGTTTGATGATGGTGATTTATGTAAGATTAGGGACAAGGTGTTAGAAGGAGAAGCCAAGGCTGCAATTCTTGATAGTGAGGGAGTTTTGAGGATTAAGGGTCGTATATGTGTTCCTCGTACAGGTGATTTGACTAGATTGATCATGGAAGAGGCTCATAGTTCGAGGTACTCTATTCATCCGGGGGCTACTAAGATGTATCGTGACTTGAAGCAACACTATTGGTGGTGTCATATGAAGAGGGACATAGTAGATTTTGTATCTCGGTGTTTTAATTGTCAGCAAGTGAAGTATGAACACCAAAAACCTGGAGGTATGACTCAGAGGATGCCCATACCTGAGTGGAAGTGGGAGCGCATTGCTATGGACTTTGTGGTAGGGTTACCACGTACCTTGGGTAAGTTTGATGCTATATGGGTCATCGTGGATCTACTGACTAAGTCTGCACACTTTGTACCAGTTCAGACTACCTATAACTCAGAGAAGTTAGCCAAGATCTATATTCAAGAGATAGTTCGTTTGCATGGGGTTCCTATATCTATTATTTCAGATCGTGGCACCCAATTTACATCTCATTTCTGGCGGTCTATGCAGAAAGAATTGGGCACTCGGGTGGATCTAAGTACAGCCTTTCACCCTCAGACTAATGGTCAGTCTGAGCGGACTATTCAGGTTCTTGAGGACATGTTGTGCGCGTGTTTGATTGACTTTGGTGGTCAGTGGGATCAATTATTGCCTTTAGCGGAGTTTGCTTACAATAATAGTTATCACTCGAGCATTAAGATGGCCTCATTTGAGGATCTATATGGTAGGAGATGTCGATCTCCAATTGGCTGGGTTGGTGCATTTGAGGTTAGACCATGGGGTACAGATTTGTTGAGGGAGTCCTTGGACAAGGTCAAGTTGATCCAAGATAGACTTCTCATGGCTCAGAGTAGGAAAAAGAATTATGCAGATCGAAAGATTCGTGATTTAGAGTTTATGGTTGGAGAAAGGGTTTTATTGAAGGTTTCACCCATGAAGGGTGTGATGAGGTTTGGAAAGAAGGGAAAGTTGAGCCCAAGGTATATTTGTCCTTTCGAGATTGTTGAGCGTATTGGTGAGGTGGTGTATCAGTTGGCTTTGCCACCTGGTTTGTCAGGTGTCCATCCTGTATTTCATATTTCAATGCTTAAGAAGTATCATCAGGGTGGTGATCATGTGATTCAATGGGATTCAGTGTTACTTGATCAGAATTTGACTTTTGAGGAAGAGCCGATCACCATTTTGGATAGGAAAATTCGGAAGCTAAGGTCCAAGGAGATTGCTTCAGTAAAGGTTCAGTGGAAGCATTGTTCAGTGGAGGAGGCTACATGGGAGACAGAGTCGGACATGAGGAGTAAATATCCTCATCTTTTTAAGCGTTCAGGTTAGCTCTTTTCTTTTCCCGTTCGAGGATGAACTTTTGTTTAAATGGTAGGTGATGTAACGACCCGCTAGGTCTTTTTGAGAACTAGGACTAGTTTGACTCCTTTTGAAAATTTAAAGGGGTATTTTTAAACTATTCGAAACTAAGAATATTTAGTTGATAAAATTTTTAGTGAAGAATTAATATAGTTAATAGTTAGTGGGTCATATCCATAATTCATTTAATACATTTTTACTTGACCCATTAATTGATTTAGGTTAGTGGGGTTAGTTTATTTATTTTACTTAATTAACATTAGAAGGGCAGAAAACAAGAGAGGTAGAAACTGATTTTTTTGGGCAGCGTAGATTACAAAACAAAGAGGAACAAAATAAAATATTGAAGGTAAAAGTTTTTCCTTAACCGATCTATATTCTGAATAAGCATGCATTAGTGGTAAAAATTGTTGGCGTGAAGAATCTGTTGATATCGTATTGTTTGTCGTAACTTGTTATTAAAAGAGATATAACTTTAGTAAAATTATTAGATTGAATTGAATGGATGTTTAGTTATTCAGAATTCCTAATGATTTCCATATATAGGAATATTTTAAAGTTGAAATTTATATATAGTCGTAGTTGCAGGATTTGAAGAAAAAAAACGGAATTGGCATGTTGCAGGCAGAATTGATTTTTAGGAAGAAAAAAAAAGGTCACGTTGGAGCAGTGGTTCGTCTTGTTTGTAAATTAGAGGGGGGTTGATTCTTATTTTATACATATATAAAATTAAGATATTAGCTTGATATATTGAGATAGGTAATTAATTATTTGGTGTATATTATATAATTTAACATTGAATTCAAGGGTATTAGGAGATGTAAAGTTAAGTTCTTGGCTTGAAATTTAGCTAGTATGAAAAATTTGGCATACCAATATATATCAAGATTGGGAGTTTGGTTGGAAATATGAGTGAGTTTAGCGTCTATGATAGACATATAATAATTTGAATGTCTACAAAAATTTGCTTACTTATGAATATTGCATTATTGGTATATTGGGAATGTTCCGATACTTTGCGAAAAGGGAAGGAACTATCTTGAAGATTCGTGGCACGAGGTTCGGCTCTTAAGGTATGTTAAGACTTTAAGACTTGTTGAAGGACGTTTTCCTAATTAAAGATTAAAAAATGAATATATACAAAGGGGTAAGGGCGAAAGATGGGGGTCTCGTATAAATGGTGTGACGGGCATTGGTAAGAGTACCGGTGTTATAAAACGGAAAATTACTACTATAGAATGTGGATTGTAATTTGAGAATGCCAAGCATATGGGCATTAGGTGATATATTATTGACTTGAAATCCTTGTGTGATTGTGTTTTCTTTATTACACCTGCATAGTTGTGATAATCGGGGTGGTTATGTAGTATGTCGATATTTGACTGATTCGGGTGCATCATCATCCCCTTTATCGAAATAATATTGTGTACATGCATTGACATGAGATTGAGTATAAGTTGGGCACGTGGAGATCGTCCGTGCTGGGGATGGTGAGATGTTAAGATTGTCATTTGGGCACGTGGAGACCGTCTGTGTGAAAATTATTTGATATTATGATAGTGCATCGAGATTGTCCGCACAGACACGTGGAGATCATCCGTGTCGGTATATGGACCTCGCGAGTCCCCCATGGGTCATGAGCTCTCGATGTATTTTCGAGGAGTATCATGTATATACGGTTGAGTGAGTACTGGGTATTCTGAAACGATTCATTACATGGTACCATATTGCATTGCATTTCATCACATCATTTATTTTGATGATTATGTATTTTGTTTGGTGTTGGAAAGTACTTGATGTTTGATTACCTTTATTGATGAACTTAAATAGTGAATGTAATATATATATATACTTGTTATAAATACATTGAATTAAGTGGATAGTCCATAAGGTTGGTACATGAACAACCATTCATATTAACTAGGTTACATGAACCTTTTTGGATAAGAATGTATCTATTTAGTATGATACTTAATATGGTGACCTTTGGAGTGATTTCTCACTCTATAAATAGGGTTGTTCATTCACTATTGTAATACATACATATGAGACTTGAATATACTTGAATAAGAAGAAAGTCTTCTCTTCCATCTTACTTCTCTTGTTTTCGTCTCTTTATATTTATATTGTCATGAGCTTGATTTTATAACACGTTATCAGCACGAATCTCTAGCCAATTAAGATTGAGTTTTAGTTTTTCTTTAACTCATGTTTTGGTTGATCTCGTTATGAGAATCAAGGTATTATATGCATAAAATTAGGTATGTATTTTCTAGAATATGTTATGATTTAGAATAAAAATAATATTCAGTCACTAACAATTATCAAGAACCGAAGACATATACTACTATTGGTTGAATATAACATGCTATACAAAACTTCTTAAATAGAAGAAGGTATAAAATTTTAATAGCATGAGTTTGAATGTTATTTTGATTGTTTTGAAAGACTGAAAGGGTGAGTCATGTTGTACTTCGGTCTATTATACCGTTGGTTAAGGGTAAGACGATAGATTCAAGTTTCATCGCACCAAAAGGGTTAGACATCAGGTTAAAGTCCGGATGCACCATAATGAAAAATATTTGAGGATAAGACGATAGATTCAAGTTCTATCGCACCAAAGGGTAAGACATCAATTAGAGTTTTGATGCACCGTGATTGGGTTCAAGTCCCATAGAATTATGGCGTAAAACACCTTATATGGATAAGACATTGAGTTTGAGTCAATGCACCATAATGATGATATAATGATGATTAAGGCTTTGATGAAAAGTCTTGAAATTCGTCCTATTGAATTTGCTTCATTCCTTGAAAAGAATGTGGTAGCAACTTGTAATAACTCTGAAATTTGCCTGTTAACTTGCTCCATTCAATCATATGAATGTGGTAGCAGTGAATGATTAGTCTGAAAGATGACAAATGATTAATGATATGAATAAGGGCATGGAGGGACATAATTATAATAGTCATCATTGTGGTAATGATAAAAGGAAGAACACTATGAGTTCTTCAAATAGTCCTTCAAAATGTGAAGGTAATTTTTATCATCAAAATGGTATGAAAGGTCATTAGACTTGTGAATGTTGTCAACCCAATAATTTGACAAATTTATAAATCCTCTATCATGATACAAGAAGATAAAGTGATGGTACACTTAATCTTTCAAAGTGATGTTGAGGTGTGTCATAGAAATATGATGAATTTTAAAGCCATGACAATGTGCTTATAATGTAAATTTATGAAGTACATATAAATAATTAGTCCAATCCTTGAAGAGAATGTGACTTGTAATGAGTATCGTGAATGCTCGACCATTCTATAAGAGAATGGGTCCAGATGTGATAAAATCATTATAGGTTGGATATATGTCACAATTCACCTCTATAGAAGGTTTGAGAAAAAAAAAATGATACATGTCACTTCTCATCTATACGGGAGATTTGAGAGGAAATAAATTTTATTTGGCAGAAATGACTAATTGTACTGTACGTTTTATACGTCACTATGATATAAACTACCGAAAGGGCAAAAGAAAGAAATAGTTCTTACCTACAAGGATTGTGGTCATTATTGTGTGGAAATACAAATTTGTAATTGGTTGTGTACCTATGGTACAACAAAAGTAAAGCAAGAAAGACGTCTTGCTCGTAATGATTTTGCCATGACAATTATAATATAATTTCCTCCTTGAAGGAGATGCCTACCATAGGGATGGTGTCATGCAATATGTGATAGTACACAAAATTAATTGCAAGTTCTAACGAGTTGTGCTATTATCAGAGGAATAATATTGGGGTTGTAGTAAGTCTCAAAAGAAACTTTTTAAGTTTCGGATGAATGAAAATAAATATTGAGACTATAAATCACTACAACCGAAGAGGGTTATAATGTTTATGTAAAAGATTACCCCACTTTTCCTCTTGTTTGTTCCATACAAACATGTACATGCTGATGAAATCACATGTAAAAGTAAATTATAAGTGTACTAAAATAAAGATCAGTTGGCATGACTAGTTGACCATTCCGATTAAATGTAATGCGAACGTGATTGAGAATTCAGGTGATTTATATGATGAAGAAATAAAGATTCTTCAAGAATTCTCTTGTGTTGTTTGTTCTCTTGATAAAATGATCATTGTACCAGCTAAGGTCGGGACTGTAATCCCCTAAAAAAATTTTGAAACATATAAAAGGGTGAATATGGGCTCATTCACCTGTCATGTGGATCATTTGCAACTATATGATTGATGCATCTATGTGATGGTCACGTGTATTTTGTTGTCAACTTACAAATCGGTTTGTAAGGTTGTTTGCTTGAATTGTTAAAATTAAGAGCACAGTTCCAAACTATGAAATTATATTGATCATGTTGGTTGATTTAGTAGAAATTGTATGCCTCCAATTATAGCTAAATCATGGGTATGAGAACAAAACTCCCAAATAAGATTTGGTATGAGATAATTTTATTTAACATGTAGCAACACATGTATGCATCAAACCAACAAGGTTTTCCCATTAAAATTGGTTCAAGGTCAGGAACCATATAATTTTCATCTAAAATGTTGAATGTGCGGTTATGATTTTAATTGCTCCACCACGCATAAAGATGAACTTCCAAATAAGGTTGGAATGAATGTTAGATTTTCTAACATTAGGGGGAGAGATGATTGACAGCTCAAAATTATGTGTGAGGTTAATTATGAATTATCTAGATCCTCGTTAAATAAATATGTGAACTTAAAGTTCAAGGGATAATTCAGTTGCATAATGTTGCAAATCAGTTGCCAGATGAATGCACTGACCCTATGATATAATTTAGCTGCAAATGCTTCAATGTGAAGTCCTTGAAGGACAGAGTCTATGATATGCCGGAAGCGTAATAGACCAATCGATTCCAAATATAAAGTTCCTTGAAGAAGGAAGGAGCAAATGATCAATATGGTCATGATAATGAGGCAAGTGCTATAAAAGAGCACATTGACATAACACTTCATAAAATCTTGAAAAAGGTTCAGGTACCTGAAATAATGAAAAATGAAGAGATCTCGATAAGTTATGTCTTGTTGGAATCGATATCAAATAACCGTCGACGGTATCTTTGATATGAGGTAGCGCTCAATGATATAAATTGTGATGAGGATCTTGAATTCAAATCTGTCATATAGTATGAACAGATAAATGGTTGGCCAAGTAAAATGCACAATTCAAGTATATTTTGTTTCACTTAGAAAAGTGACATTTTGGACTGGTAGTCCATAAATCAAGGTATAATGTCAGTGGGGTACAAATAAATTATTATGCGATAGTATAACCGTAAGATATTAAATACGGTTTGTGCCTTGAGGCATAAAGGTTTATCGCAAAAATCCTAACATTAGTGGAGATGTTTTCTCCTTTGGTGGATGAAATGAGGTTTGTTTTGATCTGGCAACATACGAAAACTTGAATGCATGTAAATGAATAATTGTAATGTCTAGCTAGACAATGAAGGTTATTTGAAAATCCTTGAAACATTCGAGGTGTCTGAAGCATATAAGAGTTTGAAAGAAACTTTTCCAATAAAGCTTCAAGAATACTTATATGGATTGAAATAGTCAAGGAAAAAAAAGGGTACAAAAGAATTACCCTAATAGTCCTTGTATTTTTATGAAAAGGTCTTGGTAAGACAAAATTTTGTCTAGACCTACAGATTGTTAATTTGACAAATAAAATATTTGTCTAACAGTGCACATACACTGGAAAATTTTGATGCAATTTTATGTGGATATATCGCATTCATTGAGTACCCCAATGATTATGAGATCACTTGACATAAATGATGATTCAGTTTGATCTCAAAAGAAGGATGAAGAGTTTCTTTGTGATGAAACTCTATCTTGGTGCAATCAGGGCACTAGTGCATCTTACTAACAATATTTGACCAGATATTTGTTTTGCAGTACTGGCAAGATTCGATTTTTCCCCGATAAAAGGACATTGAAATGGTGTTGAGCACATGATTGAATATCCTCGAAGGACCATAGTTATGGGTTTATTCTATTTCGAGGAATCCAAGACAAATTGATTGGTTATGCAGATGCAGAATATTTATCTGATCCGCATAAAGCTCTATCTCAAGCACGCTATGTGTTTGCATGTGGAGGCACAATAATATCCTGGCGATCAATGAAGCAAATGTTGCTATGCAGAAATAAAAGTCCTCCATGAAGCAAGTCGAAAGTGCGTCTGGTTGAGATAAATGACACACCATATTCAAGAAATGTGTGGTTTTTCTTTGAAAAAGAATATACCAACCACAATGTACGAAGATTGGAGACATCATCACAAGAAATTAAGTGATGTTTTAATCAGGGGGAGTATAATACGCGTTGCACTCTTTTTCCCTTGACCGAGGTTTTTTCCCACTGGGTTTTCCTGGCAAGGTTTTTAATGAGGCAACAAATAGTGCGTATCAAAAGATATGTGTACTCTTTTTCCTTTACTAGAATTTTTTTCCCACAGGGTTTTTCCTAGTAAGGTTTTAACAAGGCACATTATCTATGGACATCCAAGGGGGAGTGTTATAAATACATTGAATTAAGTGGATAGTCCATAAGGTTGGTACATGAACAACCATTCATATTCACTAGGTTACATGAACCTTTTTGGATAAGAATGTATCTATTTATTATGATACATAATATGGTGACCTTTGGAGTGATTTCTCACTCTATAAATAGGGTTGTTCATTCACTATTGTAATACATACATATGAGACTTGAATATACTTGAATAAGAAGAAAGTCTTCTCTTCCATCTTACTTCTCTTGTTTTCGTCTCTTTATATTTATATTGCCATGAGCTTGATTTTATAACAATACTTATATAATTTAAGAATTTGTTTTTTTATATAAACTCTCGTCACTACTTCCTCGTTGTCGGTCAATGAGACATACTGAGTACATGTGGTTTCGTACCCATACTACACTTGTTGCACTCTTTGTGGTGCAGATTCGATTCCAAGTAGGAGCACATCTCGAGGAGCAGTTTGAGTCCGAGTTTGGAGTGTCTGGAGTTGTGGTGAGCTGCTTGGCTGTTCCGTGGCCCACACCTCCCTCTATCTTTTACTTATTCTGTTATTCAGTATTCAGACAGGATATCCCTTATGTTAGATTTGTCTTTTTCGTTTCATACTTGCATCGTATTTTAGAAGCTCTTGTACTTATGACACCAATTCTTGGGTAGTATTTTTTTTTAGTTTTCTGCATTCGTACTTATAAAGAACTCAGTGTTGGAGATTTGGCAATTTGTTGTCTTTTCACTTATTAGTTAGTTAAGTTTGTTAAAATATGTTGGTTGTCTTACCTATTGGTTGGGAACATAGGTGCCATCACGACTCGTGATTTTGGGTCGTGACAATGTGATTGTTAATGTCACACATAATCACTAAATTTTATTGTTTATAAAGGTGATGTTGCAAAATAATCATATATTGTATACTTAATAAAATAGAAATTAGTGATAAATAATTTATATCATCAAACAAAAAAAATAGCTCTACTTACATTTAACGAAGGATTGTATGCAAACAATTTAAAAGATTAATAGCAAATTTTACAATTGATATTTTTAATGGTGTATTAATAAAAGTAATCGACTTGCTCGTGAAGATGTCATAAGTGAAAGAATCAAAACAAATACTTACATAGTGAAACTATATTCAAGGCCACTGCTTGAGCCAAGAGTTTAAAAGAATTCAAACCGGTGAATGGACACTGATGATTATTGCATCAATATTTTTGTTTTCTTTGGAGGAAAGTGACATCGCTTCTGAACATGTACAGACCGTGATAACTGCATCAATGCATCTTAAAAGTAAGTGGAAAAAAATATGCACAAAAATCCTCGGGAATTTTTAATTTCTCTTATATAAATTCAATTGTTATTTTTCTACTCATATTGTTACTGTATAGTTTAATAAAGACTCTTGAAACTTTAAGAAACTTCACTTTGGCTTACCTCTTAACTTCTAAACTTAACTCTTAACTTCTTTGACTTTGATCTTAACTTTACTTGAATTGGATTATAGATTCAAGGTAAGTTAAGACCAAAGTCAAGGAAGTTAAAGAGTTGAATCTAGAAGTTAAGAAGCAAGTTAAAGCAAAATTTCTTAAAATTCAAGAGTGTTTATTAAATGTTTTAACTTCATTTTAAGGCTCAAATTTCAAGTTAAAGTAAAGAGTTGAAGATCTTCCTTCAAAGTAATATAAGAAAACTAAGTATTCCCTAAGAGTTGAGTTCATTTCTCAAAAATTATAAGGGAACTAAGTATTCCCTAAAAGTTTGTAAATATTTTCAACCCAAAGAAAGGAAGTTATTTTAAAAGCATGAGCTAAAGTATATTTTGGAGTAGTATTGAGCACCGATGGGGATGAGAGTTCATATTAACTCAAGTCTCCATGTAAATCATGTAGCCATCATGGGTATTAACGGGTCATACTTTTTATATGATCACGTAAATTAAGCTAGTAGATCCACTAATTTAAAGAATTCTATGCGACGGAAAAGTATAGGACAATTCTTGCAACGTGGGTAAGACGTTGTATCACTACTTAGGCTCATAATGGCGATTTTCTATTAGAGAATCTCCCATATAAATTATATTAATTTATTATATAAGTAAAGTTGAGTTTGTTATTCCGTCTTCTTTAATGAACTAAGTTGTTTTTAATGTTTTATAAAGCTTTCTATATATTGCATGCATATTCTTAATTGCTTTACATTAGGTTGAGTATCTAGAGTCGAATATCATATCTTCGAGTTGAGTATATAATCTTTAGCTGAGTATCTTATTTTTGAATACTTCTAAGTTGAGTATGTTGAGTATTGTAGAGTATCTCGAGTATTCCTTGAGTTTAGTAAGTTTGTAAAGAGGTAAGTATGTTTTCCTTCTTTTTTTTAATCAAGTTCAAGCTTATGATGCAGACACACGTATACAAGATCATCAACAAAAGCTTTGTTGATATATCGGAGACTCGAGTTAGCTATGGTGAGACTCTTTGATTTTGGAGGATTTCATTTACTTTTCAATTTAGTTAGGATGTCATGAGTCTTATCACGACTTCCATCATTGTCAGTTCAAAAATTCATAGATAGTCAGTTTAGTTACGAAGTATGTGTTATTCATTTATTTTATTAAATGTATTAAAGATTTAAGTTGCCAATTATATGGCGAGTTGATATTAAATGTATTAGAGATTTAATTTGCCTATTATATGGCTAGTTGATTACATTATTTTATTCAAAGTTTTTCATTTAAGTTAAAGATTTGTGTTCCAGTTTCATGAATTTTGTTCAGCTTTAAGCTTTTGTATGCTTAAGTTAGTCTTCTGCTAGTAGTCAGCCAGGATGAGGATTCACTTGGGACTAACGATGTTCTTTGAGTGTCGGTCACGTCCAAGGTATAGACTTGCGTCGTGACAAAAACATTTTCAACTATTTAGTTGAGATTAACCAAAATGTTTCAAATTTTTAGTTGATTAACTGAAACGTTCCGATGCGACTCGTATCCGGGCGACCCGTTTTATTTAAATTATTTCCTATTTTAATCTGAATTTCCTGTCGTTGGAAATGACTGTTTCGAAAGATTTCAACTTTCAGGAACAATCATGACCATTTAAAAGGTTGCAAACTTTCATAAATAGTCGTGCGAATCTAAAAGGATTACAACCTTTCGGAATCAATTTTTTTGGCTATAAGTATCATTCATTCTTCAAAATGTTTCCTTACGAAACTTTCTTAAAGTTTCTTCGTGTACTTTACTGTCATTGAGTGGCTTGTTAGCACCAGTGTTTTGGGTATCAATACACTGGTTATTGAGATCATTCTATCATTTGAGGATATATTCCAAATCAAACCTCGGATACTAGAGGGGAATAATTTTTTTAAGGGGACACTGTGTATTCATTGGGCTTGATCTTCTTCCTGTTTTTCAAGATTCTGGTATGTTTTACAAATTTTATCTTTTTGTGAATATGTTCTTTTGTTCTTCTACTCTTCACTGGTTATTTAAACTTTGGTAACTTTGTGTTTCTGCAAAGTTTATTTGAATCAGTAAGATTCTTTAAACACAGATTGACGATAATTTTTTGTTCTATTTTTTTTCATATTTTTTAGTAGTGTTCTCTTTAATTGGTGAATGTTTTTTAAGACTTTTGAGTACTTAATATTGATAATTATGTCTAAATATTTATACTAGTAGAAGTGATATAAAATTTAGATATTGTTCTACTTCAAGGTATAAAATTATAATCAAGGTTGTCGTAGAAAAAAACAACTTCCCGCACAAGTGTCTGTCTAAAAAAAAAAATTTGAACAATTTTTTTCTCATTTTATAAACATGAGAAAATAACTACATAAAAATATAATTTTTTTCCAAAATAACTTTTTGCATACCAAATACACATAAATGATACATGATTAACCACTTCAAAATTTTCAAAGATGCATATGGAGATGACTTGAGATTTGCACTCCAGTAAGACCAGACATGCACATTCATGAGTTCAACAATTTCTTCAGGGTAACATCATACTTGTTCCATACAAATAAAAAATTTATTTAATAACTATAATATCAGGTTCTTGAATACGATAATTTTACATAGAAATTGTTAGGGGCACATACCTGATGAGAAAGATACTATCACATAGAAAAGCTGAAGCGTTAGTCCTAAATTAATTTCTACCTCCTTACCCTAACTTTATGTTACCACAACCGTCAGTGATGGAATTATTGTAGTGAATATGTGGTTAACCCTAATGGGTGGATCGAGTACCAATTTATAGAGGTTATGATTTAATCTTGTACGTCCATCAAGTAACCAATGTACGGACAAGATCTATTCCTTATTATATACTATTTATGGTATTACTTGGGTTACAAGTAAACTTGGGCAATAATAAGAAATAATTAATAATAAGTAATAATAATTCTTACATTCTCTCACTTGGCTCAATAACCATATATCATCAATATTTAATAAATATTAGTTGCGCATACAACAGATCTCTTTTATAGTGTCCATCATACATACCACAGTATAACAAACTACTAATGTGAGTTATGGCAGTTGTACATAAATTTTAAGTTACATACTTCCTTCCATATACTACTACATTAGCAACTTATCATACTAGATTCATAAGTTATAAAAACATATATTCTTATCTTGTGATATCTCAAACAATAATGTATACACCATCATGAAAAACAAGTTGTTCATTAATGTATATCAGAAACACATAATTTGAGCTCAGAGTGTAAAACATCATAAATGTATCAATCATACGTACAGCCAAAATAATTCTTTGAACATGTTTTTTAAATGTCTTTGGTTGTAAGCTTTTGTTAACAGATGTGCAGTTATGAGATCAGTTTTAATATTTTTAAGTAACACTCTTTGTTTTTTCAAATTTCTTCTTTGACAGTAAAGTACTTTAATTCCATATGTTTGACATATTTGGAGTACTTATCATTCTTAGAGAAGAATACTGCTGCAATATTATCACAATAAATTTTTCAGCGACTTGGTAATGGTGTCGACAACCCCAAGTCTTGAAATAAAGTTTCGCAGCCATAATGTATGAAGTATGGCTTCATAACGTGCCATAAACTTTGTTTGCAGTTTTACACTGATCCATTCCAAGATTACTTTAACATCTTTCTAACATTCTGACCACAAAGCTAATATATGGTCATGTACAAGTTTGAACATTCAACAATAGAAATTTAAGGAATTGAATACCATATATTTTTGGTATACGTCATTCTTGGGTCATTGCATGAGATTAAATTTGCTCCCTTTTTTGAATAGGAACTATTCCTGCTGAACAATTGTTCATATTAAATCTCTTTAGAACTCTTTCGATATAGCCCTTTTGAGACAGTCCAATAATCCTTGTGATCTATCAGCTTTTCTCACAATCATCTAACTATTGGAACTTGACCATCTTCTGAGTCAACCTAGTCAATGGTGAGGCTATGGAAGAGAATCCTTCCATGAACCTTCTATAATAACCCGCTAGACCTAAGAAACTCCTGATATCTGCAGCAAAGGTAGGTCTGGGCCATTTTTTCACTGCTTTTATCTTCTGTGAATCTACTCGGATCCTTTCACTAGATACAATGTGACCAAGGAACGCAACAGATTGCAACCAGAGCTCGCATTTGCAGAACTTAGCAAATATCTGGCGATCCTTGAGAGTTTGTAAGACAATTCTCAAGTGACTTGCATGCTCTTCCTCACTCCTAAAGCAAATTGGGATATCATCAATAAAGACGATAACGAACAAGTCCAAGTACTGTTTGAACACTCTGTTTATTAAATCCATAAAAGCTGCAAGAGCATTAGTTAGTTCAAACGACAACTACAAATTCATAATGACTATATTGACTTTTGAAGGCTATTTTCGAAATGTCACTATCTTTAACTCTAGGCTGATGATTGCCCGATTTGAGGTCTATCTTTGAGAAATGGCTAGCACCCTGATGTTATTCAAACAAGTCATCTATCCTAGGGATGGGATACTTATTCTTGATTGTGACCTTGTTCAACTATATATAGTCAATGCACATTCTGAGAGAACTATCTTTCTTCTTTACGAACAACACTGGTGTACCCCATAGTGAAATACTAGGTCTAATGAAGCCCTTATCTAGAAGGTCTTTCAACTGCTCTTTCAATTCCTTAAGCTCTACTAGAGCCATTTTGTATGGAGGAATAGAAATAGGCTGGGTATCTGGAAGAAGATCAATTCCAAAGTCGATTTCCCTTTTGGGAAGGACTCCGAGAAGATCTTCTGGAAACACTTCTAGAAACTCACAAACTACTGAAACTAACACAAGAGTTGGGGTTTGAAGGCTAGAATCCTTAACCCGAACTAGAAGATAGAGATAACCCTTAGAGATCATCTTTCTGGTCTTAAGGTAAGAAATAAATCAACACATAGACGCTAAGCTACTACCCTTTCATTCTAAGATTGATTAGTCTGGAAACTGAAAACGAACAATCTTAGTTCTACAATCGACTAAGGCATAACATGAATTAATCAATCCGTGCCTAGAATGACATCAAAGTCTACCATTTCTAACTCTACTAGATCTGCTGAGGTGACTTTCTGAGAGACTGTGACAGGGAAATTTCTGTATACCCACCTAGCTATAACAGGGTTACCAACTGGAGTAGAGACTGAGAAAAATTCTGAGAGAGTTTCTGGACTAACACTGAATTGGAATGTAATACTGAGTTACGAAAGACATAGTCATGTCTGTTATCTTTCCACTAAGTGAACCATATGTGAGTCACATCCTTGAGTTTGTAGGATTCCAATCTCGCCTATCACTACCAGTTATTGACATCACACCAAATATTTTCTTGACCTCATCGATCAAATTAGGTGGGTCCTTACCAACTTGAGACCCTAAAAACTTAGGCGGCTTCATCCTAAAAAAATCACAAACTCTGTCTGCCACTAATCAGTCATTTATTTTAATAGGAATTAGAACATGCTGATTGTTCTGGTTGGTTATACTCTGAGCCAAAAGCTGAATTGGCATTCTGAAACTTTGCTTATGAACTTCCTTATCTAGTACTAGAGGAACTGTGTTAGCATTGTGTGCATTAGCATACCATGCCTAAGCTCTACAAGAAGGCATGATCTTAAGAGCAAAACGTCAAGTTAGAGTGGAATTTGATCATACCTTACGCACGATAAGAGTAACAAGAAAGTGAATTTTTTTCCTAAAACACTTCATAGACTCCCTCTCATTAGATGTGGTGCACTTCACACCCATGAAAAGGATTCTACTTATTGCGGCTTTTTCAGACATCCTAGGACTCTTGAACCTAGTGCTCTAATGCCAAGTTTTGTCAAGCCCCGAGCTACCCCTGAGACGGGACACGGAACCTAGGACCACAAGTGATCCCAAGCTAACCCTGCTGGCATGATCATGAGCATACTAAAGATAATAAACTTATGTGGAAGCTAAATCATATCTTATAATAAAAATATGTGGGTTACACATACGCTAAAACTGATATATATATATATATATATATATATATATATATATATATATATATATATATATATATATATATATATATATATATATATATATATATATATATGAAAACTGATAAGCTTAATACAATGAAGTTACTAACTCAACACTAAGCTGAAACTAACTATGTCTGAAATAAGCCTCTAAACAGGACTAGAAATACTAGAACAAGCCCCATCTAAATTTAGCAAAAATTGAAACGAAATGACTAAAGACTGAAATGAAACTCATAATTGTTGTCCTCAGAGAATGAGGACTCACCACTGAATCTGTTGAACTGAAGATCGGAAATTGATCTATGCGTGATCTGAATGTTGAGAACCTGAATATACATCACGAGAAGATGTAGTGCACGTATGCGTCAGTACTTGAAAGGTATTGAGCATATAGGATAGAATAAAACTAGAAAAAAAAACATAACTGAACAAGCACAAAGCAAGTATAATAATCTGAACATGATATACTTAATTTCTGAGCTAACTGAATGCAATGACCAATTTATAGCATGCTGAAACTGAATACTGAATATACTGATAAATGGTCAATGCAGAGAGTCTGAGTGAACCGTGGGAGCTAATAATAACCGATAATAAAACCACATGAGCTAAATGTGGAGTCGGATGTATATGCCCCATCGAGAGGACCCAATATACCCTGCCAAAAGTATAAAGGCATGCTGGCGTGATCACTAAACTGATTGTCCATAGAAGGGACTTACAACCTACTTGGCTAGTAGTTTTGGAAGTAATTGGGTATGTTGAACCCTAGTTCAACTCAGTGTTATGCTACTCCCATGAATTTTGTAAATTAACTGATTATGTCTGAGTATTTGTAAATACTGGATAGCTCGAAACTAAACATGCAAACTGAGAATGCAACAATTAATCTGGTAATTATGCATTTATAACTGAGGCATATATATCTGAAGTGTTTGAAATATCTAACCTAGCATGTGTAATTCAAGAACTAAAGAAATATAAAGCTAGGGTTCTAAAATTTATGTGATAATCTGAGTAATAACATGATAATAAGATTTGGAACATATATTTAGTAAATTCATAAAGTTCTATCAAAGTTCTAGAAATTCTAGGTTTAATCATGACAAGAGAATCAAGAATCTGACTGAAAACTAGGGATCAAATGGGTGAAAGGAATCCAATAGTGAAATCTCACATATCTGGTGATGAAATCCATGGAAAAATACTTAGGTTTTGGGACTGGAACTGCTGGAACTTGTGGCGTTCTTGAACTAGGGCTTTTGAATTTTTTTCTCCTCTCTTGCTTCTAATTTTCCAAGTTTTGATTTAATGATTTGACTTAGCTATGTTTTAGTTCTGTTTCTAGGCTTAAACTGACTAAAATCTAATGATTTAGGGTCAAAACGACGTATCTTAGAGTTTAAACAAAGTGGGAAAGGTCCAAAAGACCCTTGGGAAAGTTGTTGTCGGGCAAATCGATGGCCAAGACTGACGGTCCGTCGATTGACCGACGCCCCGTCGGTTGGTCCGTCTGTTGGGCCTGTTCGACAGGCCTTTACTAAAACAGGCATAACTTTTTACTCAGATGTCTGATTTTAGCAAGGTCGGAGGCTATGGAAAGATATTTCAATTATCTATTTGTGGTTACATCATGGAATACCTAATTCCATTTTTTCTAAGAGTTATTACCATTTAAAGTTGACCCAATTGTATTTTCCCTTAACTGTCTGCTAATTTCTCACATACGGTCAGACCTATGGACCATGCTGGTCATCCATAGCTCTTGTCAGAGAGTGGGTGAAGGGAGTCTGGATCGAAGGTTATGGACTACGGACCGTAGTCTGACCTATGGACCGTAAGTCTATCCGTCGACCAACACTTAACCAATTTTCCTGGGCTGAGATTTTCGGGAGTTTCTGATCACATTGACAATTGTGCAGGACGGACCTTGCGTCAAGATACATTCCATCGATGCGGCTGTTGGTTCCACCTGCAGAATTTTCTGTAAAGCTGGTTTTGGGCCTGTTTTGGATACGGGGTGTTACAATAACTATGTGCTTAAGACCTCCGAGAGGTAAAGTACATCATGTTAGCTCTAAGGGGTGCTCCCCGAATGTGACATTAATAATAAATAATAATAATTCTTACAATAGAGCCCCAAAAAACAATCTGGGAACTATGTACGAAGTCATAAAATTGACTCTGTCATGAGTTCTCGAATTGACCATACCGAAATGTGCCACACAATTCCCCGATGCAACCCACTAAGAATCACTCAACTCCGCCAAGTAAAGCTCTAAAAATTGTCAAAATATCAATTCTTTATTTGAAGAATACATGTTTAAAATGAACTTCTAAAAATTATAAAAGCCAGTTGATTATACCTTCATGAATGTCGTGATCATCCATGTTGACCCTTTGTAAATGCAACGAGATGACGACAAACTCTAAGTCTAGGAACAACAACCCTCTGTGATCGTCGAGAGACTCACACAAACACGGATGTCTCAGGAGGCTAATGTCATGACCCAAAGTATACCCTATGTGTAACATGATATATAGAATCCTTAGAGACCCAAGACAAACCACTTAACATACATCATACAATTAATGGAAATAAATATTTTAAGAAACAATCTTTTATCATAAAATATTTTCAAGAAAACGAAAGTCTAACATAAATCTCAACAATTCATTTATTACATCAAAAGAAGTGATTGGAGGTAGCCCATACATCACATACAATGTCTGAAAATTGAAATAAAGAAAGTGATAAAAGTGTCTTGATCCTCAAAACATGATGACTCACCAATCCTTGAGTGCAAAAAGATCAACTAGCCACGAGTGTGAGAGGTAGGAGCGTCAGGCCCTACATTTGTGAAGCAATGTAGATAAAAGTATGCATTAGTACATGTAATATACTAAATATGATAGCAATGCATAAGAGTTCTGAAATCATCCTAAAAAGCATGTTACATGACATGTAATGACCAAGCTAAGTCATAAAATTAAGAGTTAGAAAATGTAAGTGATAATCACGGTCAATGCAAGATTAACTCTTTTGAAACACTTATGAGATACTAGATATAATATTAGTTCATTATTATGGAAGTTTACCATGTAATCGACATAGACCATGTGAGCTATATCATGGAATCCAGTGTCTATGTCATATCAAAAAGAGATGTCATTATTTTCCAAGGTAAGAACCATCAATCTGAGCTAAAGTGGATCCACTAGCTAGTGTATATCTGAGACCAATCCTATGGTGGCACATGGTTTATGGGAATGGGTAATCGACATAAGTTCACTCAGTGCTAAGTAAAATTCCACAGAATAGTCATTAATCAAAGTCATATTATTATCAATAGAAAGGTACCATTTACGAAGCCATTCCAACCTAGAGTTCATTTAGAATAGCTCCTTAACTTGATTTATCTTAGGTGAGAAAACTTTTCAACCTTGTAAATCCTTTATGTGAGAAATCCTTTAAACAATCATATTCGTATTAGTGTGTGAGTAAACCTTTCACAAACAACATTGACACTTTAATCTCAATGCATCCTCAAATCATTTACATCAACTTTATAAACATATATGTATCATCTTCATAATTTTATCTTTCACAATTCATCCGTTTCATCATGTGTTCATCGGCAAAAATCATGGATCATGCATAGGTTAATATAAAATCAACTTAAAATCATTTAATTACTTCAATTCGTGCATAAAAATATAGAAAACAATCAATTGAATCATAATTAAAAAGAACAATGAAGATTGAATAAAACCCTAACTTTGAATTGAGAATCTAACTAATAAAACCCTAACTTTGAATTGAGAATCTAAATTGTAAAATATGAGATTATAGGACACCATAGGTGAATACTGACATACCTTAGAGATCAATGCCCAAAAGATATGGTAAAATTGAGACCTTGGTAATTGGAACCCTAACTCATCTTCCATAGTCTTTGAGAGAATTTTGGGGACGAATTTGGAGGGAAATTTTGAAATTAAGTGAATGATTTAGAATGGTAGTTTTAAGACTTAATACACTTTATAGGTCTTGAAATAGTATTTGAAACGACGTAGTGTAGGTACAAAACACTTAGACAAACAACTAAAATTACCCTGGCTTAAAAACCGACGGAGTCACATAAAAAGAAAGGTTGGATAGCCTGTACAAGACCTCACTGGTCGCATAGGGAATGGTCCAAGAGATCCTACTTCCTGGAAGCCTATAAATGGTTGGGCTTGGTATTGTAAATGGGTCTTCCACCTATATATTGGACGTTTAGGGAATCGTCCAGGTGTCCTTAGGTCCTAACAACCCTAAACGGCTAGACCACTTGCATTAAGCCGACATTGGTGCCCTAAATAGGCCATTTAGGGTCTCGTGAAGGGTTTCCAAATTTTAGGTTTGTGGACTTTCTCATTAGCTCACTTTAACCTTTGTAAAACCTGAGGTATTACAGTCACCCTCTATGTATGCAGGTTTCCTGCACGAATGCAGAGACCATGAAATTTGCTCTTCGAGAACGTGATCAAGGGACTGTGAACGTGAAGAAGGGAATGTTGTTGCATCAGCAGCACTGCATCAATTCTTTCCCAAGAGTATGAATTCCCTTGACAGGACCTCGAAATTATCCGGAGCCGTGTCAACGCAAAAAACTATGTTACCAAATTATAAATGTCAATCAAGACTCAATGGAGTCACCAAAACAAACAATGAATGTTGTCTAGTCAAAATAAGTCAACACTTACAAAGAAATTCCAAATCAAACGACAAAAGTCACAAACTCATCCCAAGCACCTTGGAATCTAAATCAAAGGTCCTTTTAGACCAAACTTGGTATCTCAGAGCGAACTGAAAATTTTCATCGCGAGTTCTTTTACCAAGAATATTAACCAAAGTCAAACTTTGGTCAAAACTTCAAAGCTAAAATATCTAATGACACAAACTCAAAATGACTACCTCAAAACCCAAACCAATCATCCCACTAGACCAAAATAACCCTTTTAATGCTGATAGAATTGAAGGTGCCCTCATCTAACATATGAATCTTTAGATGTTGGCTAAAGTCAACTCTTTCACTTTGTTAGCCTCCAATAGGGAAAAACTAACTCGAAACTCTCCCCGCTACCTTAGTAAACTTTCTAATCAACCCATCACCACGGAGAAAAAGTTATGGAAAGGGACAAAATAATTAAAGCATGCAAAAAATACAAAAATGATCTCGAATGTCATTACAGTTTCACATAAAGATCCGCATTTCACTTTTATGTTATTTATTTGCCAAACAACCTAACTAAAAGAGTCATTTTTACTTTCTCATCCACTAATCTTCTTTTTATTTTTCGTTGTGCTCTTTCTCCTCAACTTGCATTTTTCATTTGATATAGTATCATTTTATAGCCTCGTAGCACTACCACAAAAAATGATCTTTAGTGACAATTAATTCTTAATAGTCGCTAAATATATATTTTTAACGGTAATTAATACTTTTTGTATATGTCCCTAAAGCCTTTAGCAACATTGGATCTAATGACACTTACTAATGTTGATAAAGACTTTAGAACTTTTTATTGATATATTTATTTATTGCCGCTAAAAATAGCTTTTGTTATAGTGTAAATATTTTTGTTTTGTTCATCAATATTACACATACTATTTTCTCTCCAAATAAATTTTCATTACCTCCAACAATTTTAATTTTGCCAACATTCATCTAATCTTCTTCATTTGCTCCATTTCTTGCTTTCTTTCTTTGTAAAAAATTTTCTCCTCAATACAAGTTGCCGAAGACATATCACAATTGGCTTGATAAGTGGACTTTTAATAAAAAGCAAGTTCCCTCTTCCAAAGATTTCTTTACTGAGAATCCATTCTCTTCGTCACATACAACTGCATAATAATTTCAAGAAGATAGAAATTAGAATTGAATTATATTATACACTATGTGATAGTTAATGTCACACATAATCACTAAATTTTATTCATTATAAAAGTAATGTTACAAAATAATCATATATTCTATACTTAATAATATAGAAATTAGTGATAAATAATTTATATCACCAAACAAAAAAAATAGTGTTCCTTACATTCAACGATGTATTGTATCCAAACAATTAACATATTAATAGCAAATTTTACAGTTGATTTTCTTAATGATGTATTAATAAAAGTAACCCACTTTGCTTGTGATAGATGTCATAAGTGAAATAGTCTAAACAAATACTTATAGTGAAACTATATTCAATGCCACAGCTTGAGCCAAGAGTTTAAAAGTATCCAAATCCGGTGAATGGACATTGATGATTATCGCATCGATATTTTTATTTTTTTTGGAGAGCATCGACATTGCCTCTAAAAATGTATCAACCGTGATAATTGCATTAATGCACCTTAAAAGTAAGTGAAAAAAATATGCACAAAATTACCTAGAGAATTTTTAATTTCTCAAATATAAATTCAATTGTAATTTGTCTAGTTATATTGTTACTCTTTAGTTTACGCAATTGTATGTTTGAATAAGTTATATTGTTATCAATGTGAGGAATCATAGACAAGTTTGCCTATAAAGCTACTTACAGTTGTATAAAGGATAAGTAATTGAATATATTTGTGTCAGTTGGAGATGTAAAATAATGTTCTGATAACAAAAGTGTTATCATCATGATATTTTATGTTTGCAAATTATTTTATAGCATGACCGTACTTTTTAGTATGTTAAAAATTGTCTATTGTCTTAACAAATTAAAGTAGAGAAAGAAATTGAATAATTATTATAATGGAATCAAAATAAAAACAGTATTGGACAAGAAAATCATTAAACAAGATTCAAATTTGTTCTTTCAAATTAACATACGCGCATACGCACACGCACAAGGTATCTCATTGGTTGATAAAAGTTAAAACCAAACTAATTAAAAATATTGAGAACAATGCTATGTTGAAAAAAAAATTAGTGGATCGATTGTATTACATAAGTTAATTTCTAAAATATGTGAAAATTAAAGGATGAAAAAGAAAGCGAGATGGAGAAGAAAAATATTTACCTTAATCCACTAAATTTATATTACCTTATCGTACCGCATTAAGCATTTCTTCCTAATTTTACCCTACTCCATTGAACATTCTTAAAATTTCTTGTACTTTTTTATACTTTTATTTTATAATGTTTTACTTTATTTTGCATTTTCAAATTTTTTAAATTAATATCTATTCAAACACATATTTACTAGAAAAATTAGCAAGATTCTCTAAAAGTGTGCAAGTATAATTTTTTCAATATTATAATGTATATTCAGAAGGTAAATAAATGACATCTTCAAAATTTTTAGTTCAGGTAGTTTACTTTACTAGCTTAATCATCATTTGTTGAAAAAAATGAAGAATCAATCAAATAAGTTTAGTTTCCATCTCTCCAAAATAGAATTAAAAAAATAGAAAAGAAATTTCATAAATTCCGTTTAATATATATTATTAAAAGGATATTACGATTTTTAGTTTCTTCACTCAATTGCATCTAATTTATCTTTATATATAATTCATCATTTTAAAAGAGTTGTACATAAAATTATGTTGAAATAAAATGACTAATAGATATAAGAAGAACAAAAAAATTGTCTAACAAATTTAAACAAAAACTAGAAAAAAAATGACATAAAAGAGAAAAAAATATAAAAAAGAGAGGATGATCCAAGCTCAAAGGTTGAGCCCAATTCCATGCATTAAAAAGGAACAAAAAAAAAAAGAGGAGGAATTGTTGCACATGAGATTCGATCCCACAATGCAAAAGTCATTGTTGAACCCTTTATCAATTGAGTTAAAACTTCCCAGTTTATCTTTTAGAAATTCATTTTAATATATATATATACATATATATATACATAAAATCAGAATTTGATCCTATTTATATAATGTAAATTTTCGATCGCAAGGGTTCGAATGAACCTCCTAGACACAACCTAGGTCTGGCCCTATATATATATATATATTATATTATATATATATATATATATATATATATATATATATATACTTAAAAGTAAAAAGTAGGCGCTATCAAAGAGATGAAATAACAAGTTATATTAAGATTTTTTTAAAAAAAAATTATTGAGTTAAAAGAAAACTCCTTGAAATTAGGAGAGAAATTTTTAATTAAAAAAATAAGGAAATGCTTTGTTTAATGAAAATCGAGCCTACCCACATTTTTTGTCTATATCAAATAAAAATTTATTTCAAGGTGAATAATAATGATAGTCAGAATTGTTCTTATTTCGCTCTTTCTCATCCATTCCACTACCCTAATTTGAGCCGGCTCCACCATTCAAATAATTTTTCATAAAATAATAGAAAGATTATTAAAATTCAACGAACTACATCTTCAAAGATTTTTTTGATAGCTTCAATTGATTTTCTCGTCTACCCTTTTTGTCACTCGGCCAATTGAAAAAGAATATTTTTTTTCATTATTCTACAAAAAAAAAAGTCAAATGTAATAAACATATGCAAGTTTGATTAAATAGTTGAAATTAACATAAAATGATGCCCCTTCAAGAACACTTGATAAAATTGAAACAACATAAATAGTAATATAAAATTATCGACCCCCCTTTGAATAATCCTAAACATATCGCTATGGAGAAACCTAATTGAATGTATGACATATACTTTATAGTAAGAACAAAAATAAAGAATCTAATTTGAGTTTTCCATTAACACGCAAAAATATTTAATAACTAGTGAAATTACACAAACAAGTATAGGATGGAGTTATGATCAGAGGGAAAAAAGAAATTCAATTTTCACTAGACAAAAAACGAATCTATTAAGAGGTAACAAGAATCATAGAGATTAAATCTATTTTGAAAAGAAAATCACACAAAATTTATTATATAAGAAAACCAAGAATTATAAATTTTATGTATAAATTTGTAGAAACTTTACATTTATAGTCACAAGACTTCAACAAATCATTTCAGTTGCATTCTCTTTGACATGATCAACTAACATCACACAAACTTCATCCATTATATCATAAATGGATCATAACAAGTAGTTGTCATTGAGCTATTTCCTTCAACAATTTGAGAAGATGAGATACAAAAAATTGATTTTCTTTATAGAAGATGAAATTTAACAGTGAAACATTTCACTTTTTTGACGGCGTTATATAATATTTACAGTGGACAATAGTATGTTTAAATAGTAATTTTAATCCGTGTATTATACAATTATTTCATTTTGGTCCCTACATAATTTGATTAAGCGTAATTAACCTTCAATTAATATGAATGTTTGATTTCATCCTTCAAACTAATAAAAATTAAAAATTTAACAGTCACTTATATTAAAAATATAAGGACTTCATTCAACCAACAATATTGAAAAAATATATAATTCATTTTAAAATTCTAATCCAGGACTTCGAAGCAAGAAGATGACGACGAAAATTGACAAATAACAGTGGGACAAATGTAATTGTTTTGTGTTAGCTTGGATAATGAATACAGTGTCTAAGGAATTATTAAGTGGCATTGTATATGCTAATGATGCAGCAACAGTATGGAATGCTCTCAAGGAGAGATTTGACAAAGTTGATGGATCGAGGATCTACCAGCTACATAGAGAGATCTGTACAATACATCAAGGTAATTTGACTGTTTCTGGTTATTTTACAAAATTGAGGCTACTATGGGATGAATTTGATGCTTTTGTACCTCCACCTTCATGTAATTGTGATAAGTCAAGGATTTATGTGGATCAACAAGCCTATCTAAGTCTGTTTGCATTTTTGATGGGGTTGAATGATGTGTTTGGTCAAGCTCGTAGTCAGATCTTGATGATGAACCCATTGCCAAATGTTAGTAAGGCCTATGCTATGATAGTGGCAGATGAAGGTCAAAGGATGACTGCAGGTACACAATCAAGGAGGGAAACAATGGAGCCTACTGCACTTTATGCAGGAAAAGGAAATTTCCAGAGGAATAATGATACAGGAAGAGGAAACATGCAGAGAAACAACATGAGATCATCACAGTTGAAGAAAAAGAATTGGGATCAAATCTGTGATTATTGCAAGCTGCAGGGTCATGTTAAACTTGATTGTTTCAAGTTGAATGGTTATCCACCTGACTGGAAGTTTAACAAGAAACCTGAAAATTTTAATTTAGGATATGAGCAAAATGGAATAGGACAGACACAAGGCATGAAAGCAAATCAAGTGAGAGTTGATCAAGGAATTATACAAGATGATTTTGCACCAATCTGCAGAAAAGAAGAAGGTCAAGGAGTGAGATCACAAGAGGTTTCAGCACTGGCAGCTCAACCTACTTTCACTCAAGGACAATACCAGAAAATTCTGCATATGCTTGATAAAGAAGAAGTGGGATCTTCATGATCCAATATAGCAGCAAATATGGCAGGTATAACAGGAAAAATTGATAGAGCATTATCTGTAAATTCTACTATGAAAGAGGGATGGATAATTGATTCAGGAGAAACTTGTCATATGACTCATAATCTGCATAGATTGCATTCTGTTTGCAACTTTCCTGATCATTTAAATAGAAGCGTTCACTTACCAAATGGAGAAACTGTGTCTGTTACACATTCAGGAAGTTATAAAACATTAGGAGGAGATTTGTTGAAGAATGTTTTGGTGGTTCCTACGTTCAAATTTGATTTGCTCTCAGTATCACAGTTAACAAAACAGCTACATTGCTCAGTTAATTTCTTTCCTGAGTTTGTTGTTTTTCAGGACCTCTTCCATGGAAAGGTGAAGGGGATTGGTAAGGAAGTGGATGGACTATACTATCTCTCTAATCAAAAACTACATGGAGAAGAGAAGAATAATGAGATGATTATGATGACACACAATAATGAGAATTTGAACAATGCTTTGTTACGGCATAACAGGTTAGGGCATCCATCAGCCAGGGTGTTACAAGAGTTGTCTTTGAATTCTTCAAATTCAAATAATATCTGTAAGAAATGTTCTATATGTCCACTTGCAAAGCAGACTCGACTATCTTTTCCTTTGAGTCTTTCAAAAACTAGTAGTATCTATGAATTGATTCATTTAGATGTTTGGGGACCTTATCATGTGGCAACACATAATGGTTACAGATTTTTCTTGACTATTGTTGATGATAAATCCAGAATGATATGGGTATATTTGATGAAATTGAAAAGTGATGTGTTTCATATTTTACAATCCTTTTGTGTTCTTGTTAAGAATCAATTTAACAAGCACATTAAAAGAATAAGGTCTGATAATGGAGGAGAGTTCTTTAACAAAGAATGTAATGATTTTCTTATTACTCATGGGATTATTCATGAAAGTAGTTGTACATATACTCCACAACAGAATGGAGTTGCTGAAAGAAAATACAGACATATACTTGAAGTATCTAGAGCACTCAAGTTTAATGGTCATATACCTATAAGATTTTGGGGTGAATGTATTCTTACAGCTGTGTATTTAATCAATAGACTACCTACAATAACATTGGAAGGGAAGACACCTTATGAGGTGTTTCACAATGCCAAGGCAGAATTTGATCATTTGAGAGTATTTGGATGTTTAGGATATGTTACCCGATTGCCTAAAGGAGACAAATTTTCACCAAGAGCTGATGCTTGTATATTTCTTGGTTATCCTGCTACTCAAAAAGGCTATCTTATGTACAACTTGATCAGCAGGAGATTTGTAGTAAGCAGGGATGTAGTTTTTAAGGAAGATATATTTCCATTATCAAAAAATGGTTACTAGATAGCTGCCTTTATTTCCTAATTCTTCATTGGATACATATCAGGATGATGATCATAAGGAGTTGAATGACAAGATGAATGACATGGAAACAATTGTCCCACAGGAACAAACATTTCCTGAGATTAACATGCATAATGACAGTGCATGGAATGAAGGCAATGAAGATGTTGGAAACACAGATATGATAAATGAAGGTGCAGAGAACAATGTTGATATTTTAGTACCTGATGTCTTTACTGAAAAACCAAGACAATCTCTTAGGAATTCAAAACCTCCCATATGGATGAAAGATTATATTACACAAGTTTCAGATACTAATCAGCCTTATCACTAAGGAAATACATGTCTTATAAAGACATTTCTCCTAGTTATGCAGTATATCTATCCAAGTTTTCTGTTGAAAATGAGGCTAGAAGTTATGAAGATGCTATTAAAGATAAAAGGTGGGTTGATGAAATGAAGCTAGAGATACAAGCTTTAGAAGAAAATGGTACTTGGGAAGTAGTTAAACTGCCAGCAGGAAAGTCTGCAATTGGATGTAAATGGGTTTTTAAGATCAAATATCAAGCTGATGGGAAGATTGAAAGGTTCAAGGCTAGGTTGGTGGCAAAGGGATACAACCAAACTGAAGGTATTAATTATCAAGAGACATTTTCACCAGTGGTAAAAATGGTGACTGTTAGAGCTATAGTGGCTTTGGCTGCTGCTAAGCATTGGATCATTCATCAAATGGATGTATTTAATGCTTTCTTACAAGGAGATTTGTTTGATGAAGTATACATTAAATTACCTAAAGGATTCAAGATGAAGGAAGAAAACATGGCCTGCAAGTTAGTTAAATCTCTTTATGGTCTTAAACAAGCATCTAGACAATGGAATGCAAAATTGACTAATGCTTTGTGCAGTTCAGGGTATATACAAAGTCACTTGGATTATTCTTTATTCACCAAGAGAAGAGATGATGGAATTGTCATTGTTTTGGTTTATGTAGATGATATTTTGGTAACAGGAAATTATGCCAATTTGATAGAAGAAACCAAACATGTGTTGCATAGTTATTTCAAGATTAAAGACTTAGGAGAATTGAAATATTTTTTGGGAATTGAATTTTTGAGATCCAACAAAGGAATAGTTATGAATCAGAGGAAGTATGCTCTAGAAATGATTTCTGAGGTGGGGTTAGCTGCTGCAAAACCAGTAATGACACCACTAGAATGCAACATGAAGTTAACTAGTGTGGAATTTGATGAAGGCAGTGTCACTACTGATGACTTATTTCTAGATATTAACAAATACCAAAGGCTTGTTGGGAAGCTGTTGTACTTAACTAATACAAGGCAAGATATAGCATTTGCAGTACAATCTTTGAGTCAGTTTATGCAGAAGCCAAAAAGGTCACATTTGGAGGCAGCATTGAGGGTGATTAGATACATCAAAGTTTAACCAGGAAAAGGGTTGCTGATGAGTGCAGATACAAAATCTCAACTTACAGGATTCTGTGATGCAGATTGGGCTGCATGTCCAAATACTAGAAGATCTGTGACTGGTTTTGTATTGAAGTTTGGTGATTCTTTAATATCTTGGAAGTCAAAAAAGCAAAACACAGTGTCTAGAAGTTCTGCTGAAGCAGAATATAGAAGTTTGGCTACCTTGACTTCTGAGATCGTTTGGGTAAACAATTTGTTTCATGAATTGGAAGTAAAACTAACAGGACCAGCTACCATTTTTTGTGATAGCAAGGCAGCCATACAGATTGCTGCTAATCCTGTATTTCACGAACGGACTAAACATATTGAGATAGATTGTCACTTCATCAGAGAAAAGGTGCAGCAAGGATTAATCAGACCTACATACATACATACAAAAGATCAACAAGCAGATGTACTGACCAAGGCTCTAGGCAGGATTCAACATGAGATCTTAATTAGCAAGCTAGGATTCTTGAACTTGTTCAATACATCCAGCTTGAGGAGGAGTATTAGAGTTGGTTAATTTTATTGTTAGATTGTTTAGTTAGTTAATTAAACTTAAGCTAATTGCTTACTAATAGTTAATTTGTAAATTAGTTAGTTAGTTAGAAAGTTGTTAGCAAGTAGTTAGTTAGTTAGCAAGTAGTTAGTTAGTTACTATTTCAGCTGAATATAAATACTAGTGTAAATGTAATCTAGTTAGTTAATTCACTCAATAAGAATTGTTCTAATTCTTTCACGTTTGTTGTGTGAGTTTGAATACAAATGAGATTTGCAAATTTAATGCTCTTCTATGTGACTTTAAATAAGGGGCCTTAGATATGGTAAGTTGAAGATAATCAAACTATTAAAGCTAAGAAGTTGAAGAGAACGAAATTATTAAAGCTAAGAAGATGAAGAGAATCAAATAATTAAAGATATTTTGACTATAAAAAAAAAACTCATCAAATCCATACTTAATTGTTGGGAGTATCCTTGTTTTCATCAATTATAATTGAAGGCAATTGAAGCATCGTGCCAACAAACAAGAGTCTATAGGCTTGATTATAATTGTAAGCATTAATGTAGAATATATAGTTGATCTGTAACTATTTTTATTTTCTTAAAAGAAGGGTAAATTATTTTCTTAAAAAAGAATAATATGATAATTTAATTTTTAACTTGAGTTCTGTGCACTTTTAATAACTGGCAAAAAAATATCATAAACATAATTTTTACATAATTAAAATAACATTTTATTTTTAGAAGAAAATTTTGAATCATATATTTCCATGTCATATTGAAATAAGCTTTTATAACGAATATTTAAAGTATAATTTTGGATGTTATAAAAATTCCACATAAACGCAATATTAAATACTTAAACTCGTAAAAAATAGCTGTAAATTAACGTTAAATGATGCATTTTTTTCTTTAAGGATACGAACCATTATTTTGTATTTATCAATAAACTATTGGCTTTTTTGTAATCATCATACACTAAGAAATTCATCAATCACCTAATATCATTCACCAGTATTCCTAATTTGAATTTATTTGACTAATTTAATTCGGGATATTCATCTACTATTGATGTATAATTAATTAGATAATTCATAATATTTTAATTTAGTTTAGGAGTAAAATGATAATTCAACTTTATACTTTGGAGCTTCTCATTCTTAATAATATATCGATATGATGATGATTATACATTGTTTTATCAATCATAATTTTTAAAAATTCTTCCATTGTGAGAATAATGATTATGATTAAAAGCAATATCAATGCGCTCATTTATCAAGAAATAAAGATTTACATTATTAATGGGCTTAAGGACTTAAATAATACCATACTGTAATTAAAATATATTTGTATTTAATTAAAGAATTAATCAAATTTTAATTTAATAAAAGGGCAAAATGGTAATTCAATTTTTCACTTTGGTCATGATATGATTATGACTTTGTATCTTTTCATTCCTTTACTTGTTGCTCAATTCCAACAATGTCCCCACTAATTTTCAACTTCCTATTCTTCTTACTGTTATGGCTCTCAAACTGTTGTGCACAAGGAAATGAGAGTGATCATTTGGCCCTGATTTCCTTTAAAAATGCAGTAATATCAGATCCACTTAACATCACAGCTTGTTGGAATGAATCTACTCATTTTCTGCAGCTGGATCGGCATAACATGTGGCAACAAACACCGTCGAGTCATTATGATTGTCTTGAACTCTAGTGAATTGGTTGGTCCATTGTCACCAGCAGTTGGTAATCTTAGTTTCCTCAGGGTACTCTGGCTCAGCAGAAACAGTTTCACTGGCCAAATCCCTGGAGAGATAGGAAAGCTATCGAGATTACGGAGGTTGAACATAGCAAACAATTCATTTTCTGGTGAAATACCAACAAACATATCGCGGTGCTCCAATCTCAATTATATTCATTTAGGTAATAAGTATTCCAACAGAGTTGAGTTCATTGAATAAACTTGAGAATTTGCTACTTCACAAGTTCCAGCTTATCTAGGTAATCATTGTTCACTCTTGGCAATTACATTAGGTGATAATCAATTACATGGAAAGATACCTGATATTTTTGGTGGACTAAGAAATTTGGTGTTTCTTGATTTTGCTTTGAATTATCTGTCTGGTGAGATTCCTATGTCTGATTTTCAACTTGTCGTCGTTGCACACACTTTAGATAACTTTTAATAAACTTGAAGGGGGTCTTCCATCAGATATGGGGTTCAATCTTCCAAGTTTAAAGTTCATTCACATTGTGGGAAATCAACTGACAGGAAAGGTTCCTACTTCAGTACTGAATTCCACATGAAGGGAATAATTTTACTGGACAAGTACCTGCCTTTGGAAACCAAAAGGAGCTTGGACTTGCTGAAAATCATTTTGGAAATGGGATGTTGGATGATATGAAGTTTATGTACTCCCTACAAAATTGTACTAGTTTAGAGCAGCTAATATTGGAAAAACAACAATCTTGGAGGAGTATATAGGCAACATGTCCAATCTTTTGCGGCTTTCTGTAGGCGGAAATATTCCCATAGAGATTTTACAGCTTGAAAACCTGCAAGTACTTGGTCTTGAGAAAAATAATTTTACTGGTATGACTCCTGAGTCTATTGGACAACAAAGGAAACTTAGAAGGTTATACTTTGACCACAACAGATTTTCAGGTGAGATTCCACATTCTCTTGGAAACTTGACGAGGTTGATTGAACTAGATTTGGGATCAAACAAGTTGCAAGGTACTGTGCCTTCAAGTCTTGGAAGCTGCAAGTTCTTATCACGTTTGTATCTGAATGGAAATCAACTTAGTGGTCTTATACCGAAAGAACTGTTTGAGCTCTCCCTTATAGAGTTTGATCTCTCAAACAACCACTTGACAGGGCATTTTCCTGTAGGGATTGGCTCTGGAAACTTGACTGGATTGATAAACTTGATCTACATGAACCATTCATATAAGAATTTATCAGGTGACTAGTTTGAGGGAGTTATACCTTGGTAACAATGACCTTCAGGGAGTTATTCCTGCATCTTTGAGTTCTTTGAGAAGTCTTGAATATATGGATCTTTCTCATAACCACTTTGTAGGGAGGATCCCAAAGTTTCTGGATGAACTTGTCACCTTGCAGTTCTTAAGTTTGTCTTATAATGATTTGGAGGATGAGGTACCTTAGAAGCTTTCAGAAACATGAGTGTTGTTTCACTTGTTGGGAACAGTGAGCTATGTGGTGGTATTCCAGAGTTCAAAATGCCAAAGTGCAGCAACAAAGTAGCGTCAAAAAGACACAGGTTATCTCATAGATTGATAATAGTAATGCTGGTTATTGGAGGATTATTGGCAGCAACAACAGTGGCCCTTCTTATTTTCTTGTGTGCTAGAAGAAAAAAGAGGTCCACTTCATCAGAAAATTCATCGTTGGATGTGATCCCAAGAGTGACTTATAATAGTCTTTACAAAGAAACTAATGGCTTCTCTATGTCAAACATGATTGGTTCGGGTGCACTTAGCTTCGTATACAGAGGCATTCTTGAGGAAAATGGAAAATTTGTTTTTATAAAAGTGCTCAAACTCCAAGTTACGGGAGCTTCTAAGAGCTTTCTTACTGAATGTGAAGCACTAAGACATATCAAGCATAGAAACCTGGTAAAACTCTTAACATCATGTTCAAGTATCGATTACCAAGGTAATGACTTCAAGGCTCTCGTTTATGAGTACATGGCCAATGGTAATTTGGCAAATTGGTTGCACAATAGAAGTACAGAAGGTGAAGAAAATCATGAGCCTAAAACTTGGAACATACTACAGAGACTCAATGTAATAATTGATGTGGCTTCTGCATTAGATTACCTTCATCATCAATCTGGAACTCCATTGACACACTGCGATATCAAACCAAATAATGTGCTTTTGGATGAAGATTTTGTGGCTCATTTAGGTGACTTTGGACTAGCAAGGTTTCTGCCTGATGCTGCAAAGCTGCTCTCCTTAAGCCAATCAGCCAGCTCTCTCAATATAAGAGGAACTATTGGATATGTTCCACCTGGTAATTAACTCTCCTCCCTTTCTAAACATCACTTTATATTTATGAAGGTCCTATTACTTATCAAGTTTGTCATTGTTGCGGAAGCCGAATATATAGAGAGTGATGGAATCACAACTGCTATATCTAAATGTAGCTAATAAATAGTAAATGAGACAACAATAGAAAGAACGCCAGAAATTAACGAGGTTCGGCAAACTTTTGTTTTCTTTTGCCTAGTCCTCGGACACAACCAACCAATATTTATTTCACTCCAAAAGAGTACAAGTGAAATACTACAAGAGAGAAAGAAGAACAAATGTCTTAGGAGATGAGAAGGCAAGTTAGGGTGTTTTACAAATGAATTAGGAGCTACCTATTTATAGGAGTGAATTCTTCCTATTGATGTCATCCATGACATCACAATGTGTCAAAATGTCAAGATTTACCTTGTGACATCAATTTATGGTTCAGCTAAATTTCACCTACAAGAGGTTCTATCTTGACTTTTCTACCAATGAAGAATTATCCTCCTAACTACCATATCTTCTCATTAATCCATTTTGAATCTTGTCAAACTTAACAAATCTCCACCTTGGCAAGATTCTCCATTTTCAACTTCCTCTCAACAACAATTTTGATTGTGTCTTCAACCTTAATCTTCAATGTTCAACAATGTTGATCAAGTTCAAACAATGTTGAAACTTGACCGCAGACACCACTTTTGTCAACATATCGGCAGGATTATCTATAGTATGAATTTTTTGCATTATGACTCCACCATTTTCTATGATTTCTCGTATGAAATGATATCGGACGTCAATGTGCTTCGTCCTTGCATGATAAACTTGGTTCTTTGCTAATTGAATAGCACTCTGACTATCACAAAATATTGTGATTTCTTCTTGTTCAATACCAAGCTCTCTAAGCAATCCTTGAAGCCAAATTGCTTCCTTCACAGTCTCTGTAATTGCCATGTACTCTGCCTCAGTGGTAGACAAAGCAACTGTTGACTGCAAAGTAGACTTCCAACTAACTGGTACATTTGCAATAGTGAAAACATAACCAGTAGTTGATCTTTGTTTGTCCAAATCACTTGAATAATCTGAGTCACAATATCCAACAAGATATTGACTATCTTTCTGCTCGAAAATCAAACCAACATCTACAGTATTATGAATATACCGTAGAATCCATTTTACAGCCTGCCAATGATCCTTTCCAGGATTGTGCATGTACCTGCTTACAACTCCAACAGCGTGTGAAATATTTGGCCTTGTGCAAACCATTGCATACATCAAGCTACCAATAGCATTAGTGTATGGTACTCTTGACATATATTCTCGTTCAACTTCATTATTACGTGACATAGCATCACTAAACTTAAAATGAGGATCAAGCGGAGTGCTAACCGACTTCGTTTTATTATTCATACCGAATCACTTTAGTACTCTCCTCAAATATTCCTTTTGAGATAAATAGAGTTTCTTTGAATGTCTATCTCTTTTTATCTCCATGCCAAGAATCTTCTTTGCCTCACCCAAATCCTTCATCTTAAACTCCTTTCTTAGTTGAATCTTTAGCTTCTCAATTTCCTCTTGACTCTTAGAAGCTATCAACATATCATCAACATATAGGAGAAGGTATATAAAGGAATTATCTTCAAGCTTGCGCAAATACACACAATGATCGTATTTGCTTCTTATGTACCTTTGCTGCAACATAAACTTGTCAAATCGTTTGTACCATTGTCTAGAAGATAATTTCAATCCGTACAATGATTTTTCAAGTTTGCACACCATATTTTCTTTTCCATCAACTTTGAATCCTTCTGGTTGAGTCATGTAGATTTCCTTTTCCAAGTCTCCATGTAAAAATGCAGTTTTTACATCCAACTGAACTAGTTCCAAATTTAACTGTGCTACCAAAGCCAACAAAACTCTAATGGAGGAGTGTTTCACAACTGGAGAAAACACCTCATTATGATCAATTCCCTCCTTTTGAGCATATCCTTTGGAAACCAATCTTGCTTCGTAGCGAACATCTTCTTGGTTAGGAAATCCTTCTTTCTTTGCAAATACCCATTTGCACCCAATTGCTTTCTTGCCCTCTGGGACATTGACCAATCTCCATGTATGATTCTGATAGAGGGACTGTATTTCTTCATCCATGGAAATCCTCCACTTATCTTCTTCTGAACTTTGGACTGCGTCTTTATAAGTGGTAGGAATGTCATCAGCTGCAATTGAGTCCGCACAAGCCACCATATCTATGAGTCGATCAGGTTTTCTTATTGTCCTTTTTGGCTTGCCGGTTGCTATTGATTCAAGTTGTGGTTGAGGTTCTTGAGATAAAACCTCCTCTTCGACTGGCTCTCCTTTAAGAGGAAAATTTTTTGTTGTTTCCTCGTTTGATCCCTGTGTTGGGAAAATTATCTTTCCCTCAAACTCCACCTACTTTGAAGCACCATCAATTTGGTTGGCTTCTTCAAGTGTTACCTTATTTGTTAAGGTAGATTCATCAAAGGTAACATCCCTGCTGAAAATAACTTTTCTTGTCTCTGGACACCATAAATGGTATCCTTTGACTCCAGAAGTAATTCCCATGAATAAAGCTTTCTTTGCTCTTGGGTCCAATTTTGACTCTCTTACATGATAATATGCAATTGAGTCAAATACATATAAAGAACCATAATCTTCAGCAGGTTTTACATACCATTTTTCAAATGGTGTCTTCCCACCAATACAAGCAGATGGTAGACGATTAATGAGGTAGCATGCATATGTTATTGCCTCAGCCCGAAATTCTTTTCCCAAGCCAGCATTGGAGAACATACACTGAACTTTCTCCAGCAAAGTTCGGTTCATGCGTTCTGCCACTCCATTCTGTTGTGGTGTATTTTTGACGGTGAAATGTCTAATGATGCCATTTTCCTCACAAATTTTCTGAAAAAGATCATTTTTGTATTCGCCACCATTGTCTGTGCGAAGACATTTGATCTTTCTGCCACTTTGAGTTTCTATCATCGCTTTCCATTTGAGAAAAAATCTCAATACTTCATCTTTTGTTTTCATCGTATACACCCACAATCTTCGAGAAAAGTCATCAACAAAGGTTACAAAATAGTGTTTCCAACCTAATGAAGGTGTTTTGGAAGCACCCCAAACATCCGAATAAACATAATCCAAAATACCTTTAGTATTATGGATAGTTGTTCCAAATTTAACCTGTTGAATGCCTTGAATCGGACCCGTTACAACAGAAAGAACGGGGTCAGTTTGGGCCCTTAATTATCTGTCAATTCTGTATTTTGGGCCCAAGCCTGTTAGGGCGTAGTTTAGCACTATATATAGACGCTATGGCAAACCCTATTCTGTAATTCTGTTTTTTGCCTCTCCATAATAAAACTGCTCCCCCTCTTCCCCGTGGACGTAGCCAATTTATTGGTGAACCACGTAAATCTGCTGTCGTGTTTTTCGCATTTATATTTTCTCGTATTATCTCGAATTCCGCATAACAAATTGGTATCAGAGCCTCTCGGTTAATCGGTGTTCTAGGAGAATTCGAGATGTCTGCTTTGAACGTAAAAATCGACAAATTCACAGGGAGGAACAATTTCAGTTTATGGCAGATCAAGATACGGGCTTTGTTGAAACAGCAAGGCTTCTGGGCGCTGTTGTCGAAAGACAAGAACGCCGTCGTTACTCCTGAGATGGCGATTTTGGAGGAAAAGGCGCACTCGACGATCATGCTGTGTCTCGCGGATGACGTCATCACAGAGGTCTCGGATGAAGAGACTGCTGCTGGTCTATGGTTAAAGCTGGAGAGTTTGTACATGACAAAATCTCTAACCAACAAGATGCTTCTGAAACAACATCTATTCGGTTTACGAATGGCTGAAGGTACACAACTCAGGGAACATTTAGAGCAATTGAATACTTTGTTATTAGAATTACGTAATATCGATGTGAAGATCGAGGATGAAGATGCTGCCTTGATTCTGTTAGTATCTCTCCCAATATAGTTTGAGAATTTTGTTCAATTGTTCATTGTTGGGAAAGATACTGTGTCGCTAGAAGAAGTCAGATCGGCCCTTCATAGCAGGGAATTACGGCATAAGGCTAACGGCACAAGTACGGACATACAGCCTTCCGGTCTGTTCACCAGTAGCGGAAAGGGAAGGAAAAACAGCGGAAAGAAAAATAAGCCGATGTCGAAGGGTGCAAAGCCAGATGATGTTTGTAATTACTGCAAGGAGAAGGGACATTGGAAATTTGATTGTCCGAAGAAGAAGAAGTAATCGGAAAAACAATCAGTTTCTGCTGTTGTTGCTGAAGAAGACACCAATTCTGAAGAAGACATTGCCCTAGTTGCGGATCAGCACACTCATCATTCAGATGTGTGGGTTCTCGATTCTGGGGCATCCTATCACATCTGTCCTAGGAGAGAGTGGTTCACGACTTATGAGCAGGTAGACGGAGGCAGCATCTCGATGGCCAACAGTTCTATCTTCAAGGTGGTTGGGACAGGCTCGATCAAGATAAGGACACATGACGGTAGCTTCTGCACATTGAACGAGGTCAGACACGTTCCATTGATGACGAAAAATCTGATATCTCTCAGTCTTTTAGACAGCAAGGGATTCAGCTAGTCGGGAAAAGATGGAGTCTTGCGGGTCTGGAAGGGTTCAAATCTGATTCTGAAAGGTGTCATGCATGGTACTTTGTATTTTCTACAAGGTTCCACAGTTACAAGTTCAGCCCATGTTGCATCGTCAGAAGTTCACCAGGAGGATATGACTAAGTTATGGCACATGAGACTTGGTCATATGGGTGAAAGAGGGATGCAAATTCTGTCAAAGGAGGATCTTCTTGCTGGTCATAAGGTTAAGAGCCTAGAGTTTTGTGAACATTGTGTCTTTGGAAAACTACATCGCAACAAGTTTCCAAAGGCCATTCACAGAACAAAAGGCACACTTGATTATATCCATTCTGATTGCTAGGGTCCATGCCGTGTTGAGTCTTTGGGAGGCTGCAGATTTTTTGTGTCCATTATTGATGACTACTCAAGGATGACTTGGGTGTACATGATGAAGCATAAAAGTGAAGCTTTCCAGAATTTCAAGGAGTGGAAAATTTTGATGGAAAATCAAACAGGGAAGAAGATCAAGAGGTTGTGAACTTATAATGGGCTGGAATTCTGCTGGTCTGAATTTGATCAATTCTGTAAGTATGAAGGGATTGCTCAACATCGTACAGTCAGAAATACACCACAGCAGAACGGTGTAGCTAAGCGGATGAATCAAACACTTCTGGAGAGAGCAAGGTGCATGCTTTCTAATGCTGGGCTAGATAGAAGATTCTGGGCAGAAGCAGTTAGTACAGCTTGCTACTTGGTTAACCGCGGACCACATACAGGCATACAGTGCAAGACACCTATGGAGATGTGGTCAGGAAAAACTGCTGATTATTCAAATCTGAAAGCTTTTGGTTGTACGGCTTACTATCACGTCAGTGAAGGTAAGTTAGAACCAAGAGCTAAAAAGGGAGTAGTTGTGGCTACAGAGATGGAGTGAAAGGTTTCAGAATCTGGTCTCCAGCAGAAAAGAGGGTTATTATGAGCAGGAACGTTGTCTTTGATGAAATTTCTCTGCTTAGAACCATTGTGAAGCCTACAACTACGTCAGAAACTGGGAGCCTTGATAAACAGGTGGAGTTTCAAGTCATTCAGAACGAGAGCGATTTGAAAGAACCTGAAGAGGAGGATCAAGAGCCACAGACAGAAACTGATATTCCAGAATCTATGCCATCAGATATCCATCAGAGTATAGCTCAAGATCGGCCAAAGAGGATTGGAGTTCGGCCACCTACGAGGTATGGTTTTGAGGATATGGTGGGTTATGCACTGCAGGTTGCTGAAGAGGTAGATACATCTGAGCCGTCTACTTACAAAGAAGCCATTTTAAGTCCTGATTCTGAAAAATGGTTTGCTGCTATGGGAGATAAGATGGAATCCCTACATAAGAATCAGACATGGGATCTGGTCATACAGCCTTCGGGGAGAAAGATTATTACTTGCAAATGGGTTTTCAAGAAGAAGGAAGGGATATCACCAGCAGAAGGAGTCAAGTATAAAGCCAGGGTTGTTGCCAGAGGTTTCAACCAAAGAGAGGGAGTGGACTACAATGAGATCTTCTCACCAGTGGTCAGACATACTTCCATCCGAGTGTTACTAGCGATAGTTACACATCAGAATCTGGAGCTTGAACAACTTGATGTGAAGACAGTGTTTCTACATGGAGAGTTGGAGGAAGAGATATACATGACTCAGCTGGATGGTTTCCAAGTTCCAGGGAAGGAAAATCACGTCTGCAAGTTGAATAAGTCCTTATATGTACTTAAGCAATCTCCAAGGCAGAGGTACAAAAGGTTTGACAGCTATATGGTGAAGTTGGGCTATACTCGGAGCTCATATGATTGTTGTGTCTACTACAATAGGCTCAAGGATGATTCATTCATCTATCTGGTGCTTTATGTAGATGATATGCTGATAGCTTCAAAGAAGAAGTATGACATTCAGAAGCTGAAGAGTTTACTTAGTGCTGAGTTTGAGATGAAGGATCTGGGAGCCGCTCGGAAGATTCTAGGGATGGAGATCATTAGAGACAGAGAGAGAAGGAAACTTTTCTTGTCACAGAGAAGCTACATTCAGAAGGTCTTGGCGAGGTTTGGCATGTCTTCATCTAAGCCTATTGATACCCCCAGTGCTGACAATATCCATCTCACTGCCATGTTTGCTCCACAATTAGAAGAAGAGAAGGAGTATATGTCACGAGTCCCATATGCCAGTGCCGTAGGAAGTTTGATGTATGCTATGGTCTGTACAAGGCCAGATTTAGCACATCCAGTCAGTGTAGTGAGCACATTCATGGGAAAACCAGGGAGAGAACATTGGCAGGCTGTGAAGAGAATTTTCTGGTACCTTAGAGGTACATCTGACGTTGGTCTCATTTATGGAGGTGATAATCAGTGCTTGGTTACTGGCTATTCTGATTCTGACTATGCTGGAGATGTTGACACAAGAAGATCGATGATTGGCTATGTGTTTACCCTTGGAGGATCTGTCGTCAGTTGGAAGGCAACTTTGCAACCTACAGTGACTTTGTCTACTACGGAAGCGGAGTACATGGCCTTGACAGAGGCTGCAAAAGAAGGGATTTGGCTGAAAGGGCTGGTTAGTGATCTTGGTCTGCATCATGATCAAGCTTCGGTGTATTGTGACAGTTTGAGCGCAATTTGTCTAGCCAAGGATCAAGTCCATCATGAGAGAACCAAGCATATTGACGTGAGGTATCATTTTCTGAGAAGTGAGAAGAGAATCAAGGTGAAGAAAGTAGGAACTGCTGATAATCCTGCTAATATGTTCACAAAGCCGGTTCCACAGAGCAAGTTTCAACATTGTTTGGACTTTCTCAACATCAGAAGCTGTTAATTGCCCTGCGAGGCAATTTTGAGGAAGAGGGGGAGGCCTGGCACTATCATAGTGCGTCTGAAGAATCTGTTTGGAGAATTCAAGTCAAGGTGGAGATTTGTTGAACGCCTTGAATCGGACCCGTTACAACAGAAAGAACGGGGGACAGTTTGGGCCCTTAATTATCTGTCAATTCTGTATTTTGGGCCCAAGCCTGTTAGGGCGTAGTTTAGCACTATATATAGACGCTATGACAAACCCTATTCTGTAATTCTGTTTTTGCCTCTCCATAATAAAACTGCTCCCCCTCTTCCCCGTGGACGTAGCCAATTTATTGGTGAACCACGTAAATCTGTTGTCTTGTTTTTCGCGTTTATATTTTCTCGTATTATCTCGAATTCCGCATAACATAACCCCTGTTTGCTTTCCCTTGATACAATGCTCACAAAAGTCCAAGTTGCAAGTTTTTACTCCTTTTAGCAATCCTTGATCTGATAAAGTTTTCAAGGATTTCCCTCCAGCATGTCCCAAGCGCATATGCCACAACTTGGTCATTTCTGCCTCCTTCTCATCATTGGATGTTGTTGCCGCTGTCCCAATAACTGTACTACCTTGATAGTGGTACATGTTATTATTTCTTCGAATTGCCTTCATTACCACCAGTGCACCAAAGCATATTCTCATCACGCCATTATCTGCAATGACTTTGAATCCCCTTGATTCTAGGGCTCCTACAGAAATGAGATTTTTCTTCAAATTTGGTACATATCGAACATCTGTTAATGTTCTACTTAATCCATCATGGTTCCTTAATCGGATTGAACCAACACCATATGTGGTAAGAGGATTATTGTTTGCAGTGTGAATAACTCCACATTCTCCTTCTTGTAAATCAATATACAAGTCCCGATTGGGACACATATGATAACTACAAGCTGAATCCATCAACCATACATCAGATGATTTGATGGATCTGTTGTAACTAGTAAGTAATCGAAATCATCACAATCAGCCACATTTGAATCCATGACAGCTTCCCATTATTTGGTTTGGCTTTGCTATTCAACTTTGGGCAGTCTTTCTTCCAATGCCCTTTTTCTCGGCAAAAGGCACATTCATCTATGCTGAGTCTCGATCTTGACTTGGATCTCCCTTTCTTCGTTCTCATATGATTTTGAGAACGACCTCTCGCAACTAGTGCTTCTGCTTCTCTGCCTTTTCGTTTTTCTCTCTTTCTTTGTTCATAAATGTATAAGCCAGAACAAACTTCTTTGAGAGATTCTTCATCATTCCCATGTAGTAGAGTCGTTTCAAGATGCTCGAACTCATCGGGAAGTGAACTTAACAACATTAAGGCCATACCTCCATCCATAAAAGTCACGTCCATATTCCGCAAATCTGTCGCCAACTTATTAAAGCTGGTGATATGATCATTCATTGTGCTACCAGGAATATAAGTGAAGTGTAACAGTCTTCTTTTCATGTAAAGTTTATTTTGACTATTTTTCTTCAAGAATTTCTCCTCCAATGAATTCCATAATTTATTTGCAGATGTTTCCTTCATGTATGGATACTTTTGTTCTCTTGCAAGGTAAGATCTAATGGTACCGCAAGCAACACGGTTGATAATCTTCCAATCTTCTTCTCCTACACCGTCTGGTTTCTTTTCTTCAATGGCAATATCTAGCCCTGGTTGAAAAAGAACATCAAGGACCTCGCCTTGCCACATTCCGAAATGTCCTGACCCGTCAAAAATTTCAACTGCAAATTTCGCATTTGACACAATTCTTGTTATAAGCGAAGATGTCAATGATGACGTATTATTGACACTTGATGTGGACTCATCATTTTTCTTGTCTCCCATTTTACTACAAATACTATTTACTAGCTAACAATGCAAAGATCAAAGTAAATCTTTTTCTGATGTAGAAGTTCAGACTGTGCTGCAACCACAGAGCATACTCAGATAATACCCTGGCTTTGATACCAATTGTTGCGAAAGCCGAATATATAGAGAGTGATGGAATCACAACTGCTATATCTAAATGTAGCTAATAAATAGTAAATGAGACAACAACAGAAAGAACGCCAGAAATTAACGAGGTTCGACAAACTTTTATTTTCTTTTGCCTAGTCCTCGGACACAACCAACCAATATTTATTTCACTCCAAAAGAGTACAAGTGAAATACTACAAGAGAGAAAGAAGAACAAATGTTTTAGGAGATGAGAAAGCATGTTAGGGTGTTTTACAAATGAATTAGGAGCTACCTATTTATAGGAGTGAATTCTTCCTATTGATGTCATCCATGACATGACAATATGTCAAAATGTCAAGATTTACCTTGTGAAATCAATTTATGGTTCACCTAAATTTCACCTACAAAAGGTGCTATCTTGACTTTTCTACCAATGAAGAATTATCCTCCTAACTACCATATCTTCTCATTAATCCATTTTGAATCTTGTCAAACTTAACAGTCAATTCATGTATGTGCAAAATATGCTACAGGTAATACGTTTTCGACCTATGGACATGTGTATAGTTATGGAATTCTACTAATGGAAACATTTACTGGAAGAAGTCCAACTGATGAGATTTTCAAGGATGGTCTAAACCTTCATGATTTTGTTAAGAGAGCCATACCTGAGCATGTGAAAGATGTGTCTGATCCTAATCTTGTCTATGATGAAATGGGCAGACTGATCAGCAACAATAAAACAATTGAGTGCCTCACATTGATTTTTCGAGTTGGGATTGCTTGTTCAGTGGAATCTGCAAAAGATCGCATGGACATTGCCAATGTTGTTAATGAACTGAACGTAATCAAAGATGCCTTCCTGAGGAACTAGCAATATTGGCAATGAAGTTCTTGAGTTTCATAATAAAGATACTACTTGTATAAGTTATATTCTCACTATCCACTTATCCCTTCCCCTTTTCTTGCTTCTCCTTGTGTAATGGAAAAAAATTGAAAATAATCACCTGTTTTGGTTTACTTTGTTTCATGTTTTATACTAGATTTACTGTATATACTGATGTCATTTACTAATAAAGAAATAGACAAAACTGTGAAAAATTATAAGCTCAACCAGAAATATGCATTCCATTTAACAAAATGAACTTGTACAGACAGAGTTGGATACAATTTTAGATGGCATATCCATAATGAGAAAACTCAAACTATACTGAAGTTTGGAATTTAAACTATATGGTAAGAGGGAAAAGGAGAATACTACATAGGATGTTTCTCATTTTTCTCACATTTGCTTGAAGACTACATCTTCAAGGTTCAACATCAACAAGCATCTTTACTACTTCTTTCATGCTGGGGCGTAAATTAGGAAGCTTAGTCGTACATAGGGCAGAAATCCTCAGAACTTTGATCATGTCATCTTGGACAAGCTCGGAAACCACCTTTTGATCAAGAATATTCAGAACACTTCCTTTGTCATTAAGATGAGTTGATGCCCAATAAACCAAGTCTTTGCCTTCTCCATAGGCTTCCTCGATTGGTTTCCTTCCGGTTACTAATTCTAATAGAACAACTCCAAAGCTGTATACATCGCTCTTTTCTGTCACTCTGGAAGTATATGCTAGCTCTGTCAATAAAACAAATTTAAATGTGATGTTAGGAAACTAGCAACAGTGAAAATAGAAAGAAGTGGAAACATAGTATTTGGTTTTTCCTCTTCGAAACATACCAGGAGCTAAATAGCCATGAGTGCCTGCAAAGCAGCTGAACTCGGAGCCTCTAGAGGAAATTTCTGAAACTTTTGCAACACCGAAATCAGAAACTTTCGCTTCATACTCCTCATCAAGTAGAATGTTTGTTGACTTGATATCTCTATGAATAATAGGAGGGACACAATCATGGTGTAAATAAGCGATTCCCTTTGCAGTTCCAACTGCAATTTTATACCTCTGGTACCAATCTAATTCTGTCTTCCCATCCTTGACTTCCCGGTGTAATGCCTCGAACAAATTACCATTTGGCAAGTACTCGAAAACCAACATCTTCGAACGTTCTCTCATTAGACTGGCATACAGTTTAACTATATTTCTATGCCTGATCTTTCCTAGAATGTCTATTTCCCTTGTCAAAACTTTCACCTCATTTCCTTTCCAAAGCTGCTTTACTGCCACTGTGCCACAACCTTTCTTCAAATCTAACCGATAAACTTTTCCTGTGCCTCCACTTCCTATCAGCTTGTCCTCACCAACGTCACATATTTCATCTACATCAAGTTCCACATGTTGGAAGCTCTCAAGCTTCCATTTTGGATTCATTCCATTTGCATGTCCCAGACACTTTTCGGAATCAGCTTCAGCGTTGCACTTGTACTTCCAGTAACTCACAAGCATGAAAACACACATTAGAACAGCCAAAGAAAGTAATACAACGCAAAACACAACTAGTTTGCTCTTCATGAACACTTCCTGAGCAGCCTTAGCACTACAGGCACCCATGCCTGAGTTCGTTCGGATATTCCTGATGCTTTGATCAACACAAAGCCCCTTGTTTCCTACAAATGCTTTTTCTCCTCCCACCGTTAAAAGATCTGTAGGAACTCTTCCAGTTAGCTGATTGTTAGAGAGATCCAATGAAGATAACTTCAGGTTATCCAAGCTTGGTGGAATTGAGCCACTAAGTTTGTTACTCGAAAGATTCAGAGAGTTCAACGAGGCCATCATTGACAATGAATTTGGTATGTTGCCTGTGAGAAGATTTGAAGCAAGATTCAAGTTTGCCAACCTGGGAAACTCACCCAACTCCGATGGTATCGACCCGGAAAGTGAGTTTTTCTCTAAATACAAAGATGAAATTTGCTTCAACGTGCCAAGTTCAGATGGTATTATGCCAGAGAAATCATTGTTATCCAAATATAGCCTTTCCAACTGTGTGAGCTTTCCAAGTTCTTTTGGAAGATCACCTGAAAATTTGTTGTTTGATAATACCAACTGATTCAACTTAGTCGCAGCGTCGATTCCACGAGATACAGTTCCAGTGAAGTTGTTATTGCTGAAATCTATCATTGTGACTTCTGGAAGCTCCCATAAACCCTCAGCAATTCTCCCAGAAAGTTGATTCTGACTCACCCTCAATCTCATTAAAGTCTTGCAAGAAGCATAATTATCTGGAAACTCCCCTGTGAAACTGTTTTCAACAGCTAGCAAATTTTGCAAGTTGTTGTTTTGACATAAGTATTTTGGAAATGCACCACTAAAATTGTTTTCAGATATGTCTATACTATTCAGTGGCGAAAACCGGCCAAGATTAGCTGGAATTTCTCCAGTAAAACTGTTGCTATACACAGCAAAGCCATTAAGATGCTGCATATCACCAAAGCCTGGAGGGATTTGTCCAGAGAAATTGTTCTTGAATATTTGAAAAACCGTTAAGTTCTTCAGGTTGTCAATCCCCTTAGGCAAAGTCCCATGCAGCTGGTTTCTAGAAACATCAATTTCCTGCAGATGTATAAGATCAACAAGTTCTACTGGCAATTCCCCGGTCAAATTATTTTGATAAAGTTCAATCTTGAAGAGATTTCGCAGCTTGTTTATCGACTTTGGGAAATTCCCTGACATCTGGTTTATCGAAATATCTAATGTACCTAGTGCCTCCATTTCGAAAATAGATTCAGGGATTTGTCCTGTCAAATTTGACCCTGCTAAGAAAAGCCAATAAACTTTCTTCAACTTCCCAAATAAATCAGGAAGTTTACCTTCATCATACTCATTTCCACCAAGGCCTAATGCAACCAAACTAGTCAACTTTCCAAACCAAGCTGGAAACTGTCCAGAAAAACAGTTATTTGACAAGTCTAACACCTCCAACTTAGCCAATCTCGATAAATCAGGTATCGTACCATTCATGTTATTGTCAGTAACATTCAATACTTTGAGATTGGCGCAATCCGCCAATTCACTTGGAAGATTTCCAGACAGTTGATTTGAAGGAAGCACTAGTGAAGTAAGGCTTTGAAGGACAGATATTGAAGGGGAAATAACTCCAGAAAGTGACTTATTGTCAAGTGAAATCTCAGTGACCAAGCCAGTGTGTTTGTCACATTGAATACCATAGAATTTACAAGGGGATTTTGAATATTTCCAAGATTCCAAGACATTCAAAGGGTCAACAAGCTGCTTTTTAAATTCAAGAAGTGCTTCTGTCTCAACTGACAATGAATTAGATGGGTGGCAAAAGAAAACAAGTGACTTCAAGAAAATAACAAGAACTTGGAGGGAATGAAGAGTTTGGATTCTAGACATGATTGAATATGGGAAAGGGCTAAACAGTCATTTCACAAGGGGATGACAAACTCCATAATGAGTAACTGATCAAAGAAGAGAAGTAGCAATCAGTAACCAAACAAGAATATACATATAACAAACCCCTTTTACTTTAAAGCAATGTATACCTAATCAAATGTTTGTTGTATTATAAGAAATTTAAAAATATCACTTAAAGAATAAGATAACTTAGGAATTCAGTAAACCACATATGGATGATGTTAAACAGATATACACAAACACATACAGGATTTGTTTAACATGTCAATTTGTATTTAGTTGAGGATTTACTATATTGCAAATCAATTTACATCTTTCTTTGAAGTGACTTAAGTATTGCAATGTTTTACTTGACTTTATAGTCGCTTTGTTTTTTCATCTTTTCTACGATTAAACTTTTCATATCTAAAGCGATCCGACTAGAGTGGGACACAAAATAGCACAAAAAAAGATCAAAATCTTGAAGTTTTAACAGTGGCCTATTGGTTAACGAAGTAGGTGAAAATTACGAGACAAGTTAAAATTCAGTAAAAACAAAAAAAACCACTAGATTATTACTTTTCATCTGCACTAATCTTTATTAAATAAAGTTACCTGATATTTATTATTGATGAAAAATAACAAATATCTAATAGAATTAATCAAGATGAACTCAAACTAACCCATACACTTATTATTGAATGAACAAATTGGGAGATTCTAATATGACAAATCATTAAAAAAAAAAAAAGGAAAGGAAATGAGTATGGCATATATATACAGTAAGAGAAAAAGAGAAAGTGGTGACAGACAAAAAAAAACATATAACTTTCATAATTGAGTCCTAACAACCAAAATCATATATTTTTGTGTCTAAAATAATTTAAATCTAATTAAATTTAACAGAAACAGAGACATTAAGTACAACAAAAAGTAGAATGCATGTTTGGTATTAAAAAACATGTTATATAACTCAAGAATTCCTAATATTACAAAAATAATGAAGAAAGAGTTAAGAAGAAACACAATTACTTACCTAGTAACAATGTGTTCTTTAATTAGTATCATGTTTGAGCTGCAGAATTCAGAAATCTAATGAGAAGAAAAAAGATTTGTTAATAGGAAAAGAGTGTTTTTGTGGAGTGAAAGGAAAATGAAGAAAGAGGGATGCTTCATTCATTATTTTTTTTATAATAATTAATACAAGAAATAGTACCTGTGTTTTATGGACTAAAAAGAATAAGAAGCTGACAAAATTTGGGTAATAAAAGAGAGTTGTATAAGCACCAGACACTTTGATTGAGACCCATCTTTTCTCTCTATCTCATCTATGTATTATATACTTATCTCATGATATAATAATTTATGTGATATAGTTTGATCAGATATTAAATATTTTAAAATTTACTATTTAAAACAAGTCGATATTGATGAATGATGGAGTTAAAATATCAATTAAAGCGTGTTAAAATACAAATAAGAAAAAATCTGGTAAAAGTTGAGGTTTTGAGTGTCATATATATATATATATACATAAAAATTAATTAAACAATGTGTGATATGATTGGAACTAATGACATATTATTTTCATTTATATTTATGGGTACAACACAAGTAATTAATGGTATACTAATATTCATTAAATTATAGGCATGTCTGCCTATAAAATATAGTCTTATACTATTAATTATATTTAATCTCTGAATATAGTAGGTTGCTTGAATATTGTGGCTTAATTCACACCTACTTTATGGAAAGAACATTTACTTGTATTTAGAAAGGTTCCTATGATGGTTGGTTTAAATGGTAAATCCTAGTAGCAGGAGTTAGAATATGAGTTTGGTAATGTTTAAAAAGAAATAATATTTGAAGTTAAATTTAAAATGAATATATATAGAAATTGATGTAGTGTATTCACATTTCACTTGAAAAAATCATTAGAATTTGATGAAGGTATTTATTTATCTCTTGAAAAATGATTTAAAAAAGTTCGAGTCAATTTCCTAAATGGTCATCCAAATTAAGAGAATTGCCTTCAAATATCATCTATGTTTCATTTAAGACCAAAATATCACTCAACTATCACTATTTTCCTCCAAATATACTTGACACTTCAAAATCATCACTCTCTCCTAGTTGGCATGACATGTCATCAAAAAAAATTTAATAATAAACTAAGTTAATTCATTGAACCCGTTTAATTAAACTAATGATCATATTATTTATTAAATTTTTTATTAGTTTATTAAGAATAAATTTTCATACTTAAAATCTTTATCATAATTAAACTTTTATTTTATTATGTTATGAAGAATACGTTTTAAAAATGTACTATAATTTTATCAATTTTGAATACTTGTAAACACTTACATTCAAAAAAAATATTAATGTACCAGTCACTCATTAACGCTAATTTACATCAATTAATCATAAGTTATATAATAAATCAATAATATTAAAGGTCGATTAATTATTTAAAAAATAATTATTTGGGTGCTTTTAAATCCATATATACTTACAATATCATTTTTAAAAAAGAAAATAGTAAGTGAATAATATTATATTTTTTATCCATTAAAAATACTAAATATCTCAAACGTCTTCTTAAATTTTAGTTCATGCCCAGTTATTAAATCATCATTTTGAAAATTAAACTTTTTTCAATTCATCAAATTTATGTCTCTACAAAATAAATATATATATTACATGAGAATTTATGAAGATTATAAGGAAAAAAAAATAAAAAGTCTAGTAACTTTATATATTGTCACCAAACAAAATTCAATGAAAAAATCTTTGTGTGCACTTATTACCTGGTAATTTTAAAATTCCTAAATAAATTAGTTGAACATTTTAAGCAATTTTTTTTATAAAAGTATTTAGATAAATTTGCATGGTTGACAAAAAAAATGGTAAGAAAGAGAAAATTATTATTTATCTTTTTTTTATTTTATTTTTTATTTTTATTCTTTCATTTTATATTATATTATATTATAACTTTACATAAAATTAAACATCAATAAATAAACTAATAATTAATTGAATTTCCTTACATAATTCAATAATATATATATATATATATATATATATATATATATTATATGAGATTCATATACTGATAAACAAAGATTAAATTTTTATTTCTATAAATATTATTTACTTACTATTTTCTTTTTTAAAACGACATTGTAAGTATATATGGATTTCAAAGCACCCAAATAATTATTTTTTAATAATTAATCGACCTTTAATATTATTGATTCATTATACAATTTATGATTAATTAAAATAAATTAGCGTTCATGAGTGATTTGTAAACCAATATTTTTTTTTGTGAATATGTGTATTTATAAGTATTCAAAATTGATGAGATTATCGTACGTTTTAAAAACGTATTCTGCATCACATAAAAAAATAAAAAGTTTAATTATGGTAAAAGATATTAAGTATGAAAATTTATTCTTAATAAATTATAAAAAAAATGATATGATCATTATTTTAGTTAAATGACTTTAATGAATTAAATTAGTCTATTATTAAAAAAAGATTTTAATTACATGTTATGCCAACTAGGAGAGAGTGATGTTTTTAAAATGTCAAGTATATGTGAAGAAAAATAGTGATAGTTAGGTAATATTTTGATCCTAAATGAAATATAAATGATATTTTAAGGCAATTCCCTCAACTTGAATGACCATTTAGAAAATTCACTCAAGCAGTTCTTCAATCCTAAAAAACTCAAATATTACACTAATAATTAGGGAGAAAAATTCATTACAATAAATTTTGTCATTGATATCAAAAAATCAAAATTATGTTGGTATTCAAACATGAAAAATACATTCTAAACAATAAGATAATGAAAAAACAAACTACATTATATATGAGCATAGTAATATAATTAATTAGGAAAAACGACGTGGATAAATAAATATATACTAATTAATTAGCTTATATAACTATTGTTTGAATTATTTACCACTTATATCTTCTTTTTAGTTATAATAATGTGCACCTCTCTCCTCTCTCCTCTCTCTTGTCTATGTACTCTTTTATACATACGAATTATAAATATACATATACAATTATATGATAGATTTACAAATACAATCCATTTCTCTTCATTCTTTGCCCACTACCGCTTGCCTCTCTCCTTCCTTTCGTAATCTCGCTCGTCAAATATACAAATACATATGTATATCAATTAGATATATACAATTATCTGGCAGATACATATATAATTTGAAGGATATCCAAACATAATTCACCTCTCTCTCTTTTTCCTCTCTCGCTCGCCTCTCTCCCCCCTCTTCCAATCTTGCTCGCCTGTCCTCCTTCTAAGCTCTAACGTATAATCACAAATTTTAATTAACAAATTATATCTATGGAGTCTAATTGAGTTGTTTTTAGTGGTTATTTACGAAAATTCATCTATTATTATGTTCGTTGTCATGACTTTTCAAGAAACGTTTTTATTATAAAACGATAATATAAATGTATGGATATTGATACTTTTTTTTACTATTTTTAATAATTATTAGAACTTTAAGATGTAAATCATATTTTAAAAAAAAAATCAAATATTTCTCTCAAAATCTATTATCAAACACATGATAAAACATTACTTAAAATAACTTGTCAAATATATTTAAAAGTGTATGACCAAGTGCTTGCGTAGTGTATGGTAAAAATATTTAAAAATATATGACAAAAATTAAATATTTCTCTCAAAATCTACTATCAAACACATGATAAAACATTACTTAAAATAACTTGTTAAAAATAATTTTAAATGTATGACCAAAGTGCTTGCGTAGTGTATTCCCAGCTAGGTGGAATAAAATTAAATACATTTTGGAATGTAAAAGGTGGATATTTATTGTATACTGGAAACAAGACGTGTACTGAAAACAACATGCACTCAAAAAGGAACAGACGTTGGAAAAGAAATGAAAGACGAAATAAAATGTGTCATGTGAGATAATGTTCAACTCAAAAAGTGTGGCCAATTTGTTGGTACAACTCTGATCAAAATAATGACATTTTACGTCTCAAATTAGGAAAAAATCCTTTTGGCCTCAAATTAATATAGGTTAAAAAAGTTTGGCAATTTGTCTTTTGTTTATTTGAATTATTAACACGCAAAATTAATAGATGTATAATCTATGTTTTCTATAGTTTTACATAAAAACTTAAGGGAGAAAAAAAGAAAGATAATATCACACATTATTTATAGATTTGTATTTATATTGTTTGATGTTTCTGCAGACATAATATATCATACAGAGGTTTAAATTATTTTATCTTTAAATAAATATATAAGTAACTATAGAAAATTTAGAAAAAGAAGAATCAAGAAAAGATATAAAGTTACCCACAGGCCACAATCTTGACAGTATAATAGCTTTTATTTATTTGTTGAGTATTCAATATTTTTGTGAGGTAATAGAATGTTTGCATTCTTATAGTATCTTTTTAAAAATTCGAAAAAACTTCAAGTGTCACTTTATATCTTTTTTTCTTATTTATTTAGTGATTATAATTCATCTTTTGTTATTTTTTATGTCTACGTATATATTTTAATCCTTTTTAAATATAAATTTGTGAAAAACTTCTCATTTAGTCAATTAAATGAAAATGCAAAATATATATGCAATACACGTATATTAAACTAATCTAATTTTTTTAGAAGAAGAGGTTAAACTATTAAAAGAAAATACAAGAAATATCCAATAGATTGGAATAGAAAATTTTATTTAAAATTTGTCACAAGTATCCCTTTCTTAATTTTTCCATTTCGAACTTCTATCAGATACTTTCACAACTCTATTTCATATGGTACCATTTTCTTATTCATACATTAAATAATAAAAGAAAATTAATTTTAAGTTGTTTATTTTAAAGTTAAGATTAATTCATTGCTTTAAACTTACATTTCAGTATGTTAATATCTTCTTGTATTCTCAAGCGTTTATAAATCAAGTATCTATAAAATTTATTGATATTTTATATAATTATCTTAACGGAAAAGGGCTTAAGATACCTTTGAAGCATTGAAAATTATATAAAAATATCCTTCATCCACCTATTGACTTCAAAATACTCTTTTCATCCACATATTGGTTCCAAAATGTCCTAGTCATCCACTTTTGGGTTCAAAATTGACAACTTATTTTAACAATTTTAAATTTAAACTATTTAAATATTTTTTTAAATACTTGGCGCTCAACTATTTGTTATATTTTAATTTATTAATATCATTTATAAATAAACTCACTATCCACACAATTAATAAACAAATTCTAATATAAAAATATCTCTAAACACTAGTAAAACACGACAAAAATACAAATTTCTGAAAATTACATTCAAAATTATTTAAGTCCGAAGTGAAGCCCCAATTAAATTTAGGTTGAGCCGCTTATTTAGAAGGTCACTTTCAATATGAATCTCTTTTAAGCTTGAATTTGAATTTATGAACAAAATGTAAAGAAGTAGTATATCCCGAATAATTCATACACTTTTTTAAAATATAATTTTAAAGATTTATCATTTGTTAAATATAAAAACTTGAATATATTATTTTCTTAAGAAAGTTATCTATTAAGTAACATCACATAATTGAGACGAAGTAATAATTAACATAAACATAGTCAGACTTTTAAGTTTATCGGTAATTTTTATTTAAAAACTTCAATTATAATATGTTTTGAATGAGGACTCGAACGTATATATGCATTTTCGTCTCAAATTTTTAGAAACACTCATTGGCAGTAGTTTTATTGTTGCATTAGTAATGGGGGCGTTTTTTAATCCATGGGATTTTATTAGTAATGGGTGGGTAGTGGATTGGTTTATAAATAGTTGAGCGCCACATATTTTAAAAATCTATTTGAATAGTTTAAATTTAAAATCGTTATATAAGAGATCAATTTTAAATTCAAAGGTGGATGACAAGGATATTTTAGAGTCAATAGATGGTTAAGAAGGATATTTTGGGGCAAATACGTGGATGAAAGATAGTTTTATATCATTTCTAATACTTTAAGGATATTTTAAGCCTTTTTTCATTATCTGAATTTTTAATAAATAAAATACAAACATGAAACTGTCGTGATAAATTTGATACTAAAGATCTTGTATTTTTTGTTTTGCTATACTGCAAATAAAATTAAATTCCATCAAATAAATTAAAATGAATGAGATAAATATGCTAGTGATTGCAATAGTTGTACATTTTGGAGGGGGACAACATAATGCTATGTGGACCAAATATAAAAGACCAAGCTCTGAAGGGTTGACTTTGGTCAACTCAAATTATTGATGCGAATACTTTTGTTGTGTTATAAAATAACCATCCAATGGAATTGACAAGACATGCTCCACTTGAGTAGAAATTTATGTCACATTTCATTTACCCAATTAAATTTCTTGTCAATCAAATCTCACAAAGTATACTATTCAATAATTTTTGGTCCTTGAATGGGGATAGTAAAATGAAAAAGAAAACAATTAAGACGAAATATTGTCAATATTCAAATGATATGGATGCTTCTTATACGGGCCGTCTCAATTATAAGGCCATTAAAACAATTACTTGAGATCAAAATTTTTATAAGGCTTCCAATTTTTTGTATATATATATTGATAAATTTAAGATTTTCTTTTCATAGAAAATAATAGTAATTATTTATTTTATTTTTATGTAGAGATCACTGTAATAATTGGGAAATGAGATTTTAATAGAGTTGAAAGAAAAAAATGGAATGAACATATAATAGCAAATGGTTACGTTATTTAAGATGGAGATCGTTGTAACAACTGACAAATGAAATAGAGTAGTGTTTAGTAAATTGTTACATCCTTTTTTACGTTATTATCTATTTTATTGACTTATTTATATATTAGCGATTATCATGAACTAACATTACTATTCATATATTTATCTTTTTGCAGCCTTTTCTATCTTTATTATCTTAATATTAAATATTTAAAGTCTATCGAACGATTAAGTCTTCAGCATAATGTAAATTAAAATATGTTGGTGTGTTTATATAAAAAAATAAAATATATTTTTTGTGTATTCTCTAAATTTCAAGTGCTGCAGCAAATCAATATTATCTTATATCGTTATATCTACTTATCAAACTTAAGACAACTATTTTAGTATCATTATATAGACTTTTTAAAGTTTTTAGTAGAATTTTATTATTCTAGCATTATATTATATTTTTTATTAAAAAATTTTATTATTATATTTTTACTTTTTAAGATATGCACATATTCTATTTCTTTCTTTTTGATACTTCACTTATAAAATTATATAGAGTACGATTTGATTTTTATAGGCTCTCAAATTGATTGAGACGACCATGTTCTTATGCAGAAATTAATTGATCTTTTTTTTTAAATGACTTATTTTATGATAGAAAAATAATTGCACTGAGAAAGTACCTTTTTGATATTTGGTTAGTAAATAAAAAATATTTTTAACATTACTTTACTCTACTCTATATAATAAGCGGCAATTTGAGGGGTCAAGCAGATTGCTTAGTCATTCCCCAGCTCCTCATATATTGTTACTCTCCGATTATCTCATCAATTATATTTAGTAGTTTTATGTCAATTTAACTATTTATCTTACTTACGTTTGAGTATGTCATATATTTAAATTACGAAAATAATTACTTTATAAATTATAATGAATAATATAAAATTAAAAAATTATTATTATGAAAATCTTACATGTATCACATAAATTGAAGTTAGATGAAATAATATATTATTTTAAATTAGATTACAAAAATACAGTAAATTACAATAATTAAAATAACTCATATAAATTGAGCTAGATGAAATAATATATTATTTTAAATTAGGTTACAAAAATACCGTAAATTACAATAGTTAATAACTTAATCTATTTAAAAATGAGTAGATAGTCACATAAATTAAGACAAATAGAATAACATTTATTGTGCTACTAGGATCGACATGAAAATTCTCAAATTTTTCTTTCTACTTCAATTTCTTCTATTCATTTAACACTTTCTCCGTTTAAAATTAATTATCTTACTATCTTTTTAAGCATGTTATGTATTTACAATTTATGAAAATATAGTATTATAAATCACAATAGTAAACAACTTAAATATTTAAAAACATATAAGAAAAACTTAGTTAGACTCTCAAAATTTCATACGTGTTCACATAAAAATTAAACAAAAAGTAACATATATTATTTGATATTTACATAGAAATAAAAAGTACAATAAATTAAAATAATAATTAACAATTAAAATATTAAATTGAGACAAATAAAATAGATATAATTTATCTACATGTCTTTATAGACGTGTAAGATATTCAAATGGCATTAAAGGGCATTTTGTCTTAAATTATTGAAATGAATTTTCAGTAATTTATATATTTAGAAAATATTACATAAAAAATATTACTCTCACCCCCTATTTACTTGTCCATATTTTCTTTTTTATATCTGTCACTATTTACTTATTTATTTTAACAAATAAAAAAAGGACACCAATTTTTTTCCTAATATACCCTTATTTAATTCTAGAAAATTTCTAGTACTACTCAGTTGTAATGTATGCTTTTTGAAATCAGAAAATACATTTATTATACTAGGGGAGTTGCATAATATTTTGAGTTAAGGGTAAAATTGTAACTAACTTATGATAATTATTGATGTCTTAATATATGTGTCACTTTTAAAGTAAACAACTAAATAAGGACAGCGAGAATATATATATTCTATTATTATCGTAGATTCTTCACTTTCATTACATCAATGTGGATTGCCTCGTGAAACAACAAATTAAAAATTTAAAATATTCTTAAAATTGTATAAAAAAATTTTAACTCTTCAAATTCAATCCATAGTACTACATAAATTGAGATAAAAGAGAAAAGACATTTCCATTAAAAAGGTTTTCTCAATAATTATATATTTGTAAATTGCGATTAAAACACTATAAATTGCAATATTAAACGACTTAAAATAACAAAAGAAATTAAAATATCATAGTCAAAGAATTTTTTTTATTAATTCTGAATTCGACATAAATTGAGACATAAACTATAAATATATTGAGTTACCAGTTACGATCCAAAGTTCCTGAATTACTCTTAGTTTCTTTAGAATTGAAAAAAGTAGCACATCTAATCTAAATTTTTATGAATTCTTTTAGTATTAAAGGTTAATACTATCTATAATATGTGTTGGTTAATGCAATGATATGAATTAATATTTGAAATAATCATAAAAGATAAATTCTCCTGAATTGTGGGAATAGTCATTTCTTTTATTCTGAAAAAAAGAAAATATTTTTCTACAACCAAACACGCAAAATTCATTTTTTATTCGATGAAAATGTTTTTTTGAAAAAAAAAAAACTATTTTTCCTTCTGAAAAATTTAAAAATACCGTGTCATACCAAAACATAGATGAAGAGTGTGATGCGATTTACAGCGTAGGATAAAAATGAAGTTATTAGAATTAGGTGACAAAGATATTATGAATATGAGATGTCATTTATAACTTGTTTTTTTTACTTATTTTTTTTACAAAATCATGTAAAAGAAATTTACTTTTCTAAACAAAATATTATTTTTTCTTGGATTCGATGAAACAAAATATAAATATTGATTAGCTGTCTATACATGTCCACGAAGATGAAAAAAATAATAATTTGATTTTGGCATATGTGTTTGATTAAATAGATTTGATATTTATCTTTTTTGCTACTAAATGGTGCTCTTCAAATTTTGTAATGTTATCCATACTTCACTTTCGTTGATTTTGAAAAAGTTATTATCTATTCAAAGAAAACGAGACACCATTAATAGTAAGTGGCATCTGATTCAAAAAATAGACTATGAACCCTTTTTTTTTTTGGGAAAAAATTGTTTTTTCTCAAGGAAATTAAAAAAAGTGTCAAGTCTCAATGTAACAAAAATAAAGAAAAAGAGAAAAATCTCAATAAAACAACTACAAATTTCTTTCCTTTTATAAATTATAAATTATCTCAACATATGCATCAAACTTTTTCAATCTAAATCACAAAACAAAAATCAATTTGGTCATACTATTTAAAGCATATTCTAAAGATATTATTTATAAACATGTGCATACATTCAATAAATCGATTTTGATCGGATGAATTCATTTTCTTGTATATATATAAGGAAATTTATTAGGTGTTTGAGTTGTTAAATAGATAGGGTTAAAAGAGGATTTAATTTGATAACGAAATTTGATAACTAACTTAATTTTCTTGTTTTAATCCTAGTTTGGTTGCTAACTCCATTGTTTTTGCTTGGTGTTATTCAATGTCTTTATGAAAAAGGCTAAAAAGAATCATTTAGATATATATAGATATAGAATAATATAAAACGGCAGCTAGAATATGTATGTCTTTGTTAGTTGACTAATAATAATAAAAATATTAATATGTATATGTTCTTATTCTCATATTCGTAATGTTTATCTTGGCATTGGTCATGTCATATTAAAATTAGGACTTCTTATTTAGAAGTTTTCTATCCCTGTTGTTCGTAGTTGGACTGCAAGGTCCATTTAAGATTGACACTTCTAATGAAAAATTTCTTTTATTCAAAACTTAAATTTGAAATATCTCATTAAAAGTGAAATACTTTATCATTACATTATAGAAGTGAAATACTTTAACATTACACTATAATCCATCTTAATGGTTAAAAAGACTTCTAACATGCAAGTGATGAAGTAAAATGATATAGTGTTAAGTTCACCACAATATTTAAATTATTCTTGCTACTATCTTAAATTATTTAGTTCAAGTATGCATCGACTTTTGAAATAATATATGAAAATATATACTCCCTCTATCTCAGTTAATATGAAACCTTTTATGGTATCAGAGTCAAACAGTTTAAGTTGGATCAAAATGTTGCGCATGAAATTTTCAATTTTTTTGAAATGAAATTTATATATTTGTAAACTACGTAAAAAATTATGAGTTATAATAATCGATAATTTAAAATGTTATAAAAAATTTACGATTAAAAATAGGCTAGTTTAACTCTTGAAATCCATGTGACATATAAAATGAAACGAAGGTAGTAGTAATTTCTCTGCATGTAGTAAACAACACATGTATGCCATTTTGTATAAAAAATACATATTTTGATGTAAATCATACAATAATATATATATATATATATATATATGGTATTAATTTGGTGGATGAGACTATACAAAGTAGTTTTCTCCTCTTTTTTTTACAAAAATTTATATACATATATTTTTTCCAGTCAAAGACATTAGCTAAACTAACAAGATTAACTAATTATCGATCCTACAGTCATATTACAGGAAGAAGGGGAAAATATCAATTATATTGTTGCTTAATTAACTAATCTTATTTTATAATATAAATCAAATGTGTTATTTATACTTCTCTGCATCCAATCATGTGTTTATTTGAATAATCCAGTACATAACAAGTTATTAATATGTGGTCAAACAATAATTAGCTACCTATTTATTTATGTGGTTTTATCAATAAGTCGTGGAATATATTATTAATGATAACAATATTTATTTTCAACCTATCACATGTCTATTTTCTGAATATTGATGGAAGCTATAGTTGGAAGGGATAAGAAAATGATACTTTGACTAGGCCCACTTATAGCAAGTTAACAATGCTGCATTGAAAATTGTGAAAATGATTAATATAATCGTAGCTTTGTCTTATAACTTTAACAGCACATCAAAATAATAACTTTAACAGCACATCAAAAATATTTTTTACGAACAATTAATTAATAATAATAATTTAATTATTATTTAAAATATATTTTTAGTGATATTAGTATTTTAAAAAAATATTTTTTATAATTTATAATAATATTTAAATTTAATAACAATGGACAAAGTGTAATTGAGGAGTGGTTGTGAGAGCAATTGGATATGCGGTCATTTTCCCAATAAGTAGAGAATTTAACTATGGAATAACAACTTATTATAACTCATCCAACATTTTAATGTGATGTATTTTTGATTTGTAACCACGAGTAGGACTACATTTGCACAATTAGTATTGGGAAAAAATAGCTTATACATGTGGCAAAACTCGGGGCAAACACGTACAAGAAATGGCAAAGAATATCCACAATGATTCGTTTGATAGAGTGGCTAGATCGAGGACTACTTCAGCTGATCTATTGGAATCGTAATTGAAACTTAGTAATCTAAAATCAATAACTCGTATTTCTATAAAAGAACAAATATGTTTCTCTACAATTACAAATCACATTAGCTAGTTAACATACATATATTATGGTATCTCCACGTGGAGAATTTTTATTAGATGTATTAGTATCTTTGTTGTCTAAGAGCCTGTTTGGCTCAGCTTAAAAGATGGTCAAACTGACTTAAAAGCTGGTTTTTGACTTATTTAACTGTTTGGCAATATTCAAAATAGCTTATTTTAAGTAAAAAAAAACTTATTTTAAGTCAAAAGTTAAAAGCTGGGGTAGGATTTTTTGTTTTTTAGCTTATAAGCTGTTTTAAGTTGACCACATTTTTATGTTTTTTCCCTTAATATTTTTATACAATCTCCAAATTACCCATATAACCCTAACATCTCTTTCTTCTATTTTCGCCTTTTCACGTTTGGAATAACAACTTCAGCATAACTGCTTATTTTAAATAAGTTTCAGCACTTTCAAAAGTATTTTTTTAAACCTGCTTTTATTAAGCCCATCCAAACGGGTCCTAAGAATAGAAGTATACTCTAGTAAAGGCTTGAATTTGGAATAGTACAAAAGCAATGTATTGATTAGTTCGATTTTAACATCTCCAAATCCAATTCAAGCAACAAGGCTTTATATTTTCACCCGATATCATTAACTTTCATTATTTATTTCATTTTTACAAATATTTAATCACTAATATATCTAACCAACTATTTATATTTCGGTAAGTAATGTAATGAACAGCGTGCGCAAGGACAGTTATATATTGATTTAACTCACTACCATATATTTTCAATAATTAGCTTGAATCGATTTGTTTTCAGTAATTACTCATCACTATTGTAAACAAAAAAGGATGATAACTGCTAAGTTACACAAATTTAATTGTTTAATGAAATCAATTATAGAATAATGAATATATTGCTTATGTTAGTTGTCATCGTAGGATATTATAAAATGAATGTATGTTCATTCTATATTTATCGTAACTTTTCGATATTTAATAGTGTCAAAATATACCGACTTTGATAAGTGTTAGATAATATTTTTAAAACTAGATAGAGCATGGCCGTGCAAAGCACGGCCCAACATTAAAGGATCATTATTTCAAAAAAATTAGTGCATTATATAAAAGATCTGATTTTCACATTAGTGAATTATAAGTGGTATAATATCATTGCAATAAAGAAGCCGATCATATTTACATATATGTCAGAAAGCAAAAGTATCCCCTTTGTACATTACACGAATCTCTAATGTTTTACTTGTCACCATATATAATGAGTAAATATTTTGTTCTAATTTATATGTAATGAATACTCACCAATTAGCCAAGGGTGTTGTTATTTGGTTCAACTTTCATACATTAATTTTTTCAACAATCTCCATAGGCCTGTGTCACCTCGCCCTTTTCTTTCGATGTACTTGTCTTGTCCATGCAAATATCCATGGAATTGCACGGAGTTGACAAATTCCACCTGAACTCTTTCTCCTTGTTGGACGGCTACCAATGTTGAGATATCCTAGCTCAGCCTGAGGTGTTGCTTCGTAGAAGTAAGTAAGGAACTCAGGGTTTTCATATACTGTGCTTCTATAACTCCTGCAACTCAAATTTGATATGTCATCCATCAGATTACGCCATTTTTGTTCCCTTGGAGGCTGTGGGGGACGTAAAGTAGCAAGAAGAACAGCTGTAGTGTATATCTCTAGCTGCCGAACAGCCATTTGGGGTAATTCGAATTTCGCCTGCACCATTTCTCCTTGTTCCGTAGATCTAAGAGAACCCTGATAATTTCAGTAATAAATTAAAAAAACTTCTTAGTGCATTGCAGGGAGGTGATGTTAAGGCTTTTCTGATAGCAAAGAAGAGCAAAAACTTAGTTTAAGAATCAGCAAACTTATGTCCACAGGTTGTGCCATATTTTTTATTATCTAGTCAAATTTTGTTATGCATGATAAGTTAGAGAGCATATTGTGAGTGGTCAGCTAGGAAGTTAAAAAGACTTAGACAAAGAGGAAGCAACAAAGGTAGGAAGAAAATTTGTGGCAATTCAATGAATTCTAAAATAGGGTGATGAACACATACACGTCTGTCTTCCGCTCCCGGATAATTATGGAAATATATGATATCTTTAGTAAAACCAATTCCTATCCAACTATACTCCCCTTGTCTTGACATTAACATGGAGTAACCAGTTATTACCACATGGTGACTGGAACTATATGGTTATGAACAACCTGATCTTAATCAACGCACCCATGATATAATTAAAACAATTCTTCAGGTACATAGCATGTATTAGGAACTTCAAGACAGTTTAACTGGAAACTAACCATAACATATCCAGGTGGCTGGGATTGAATTGCAAGGTATGTAGGACCACCACCACGGCCAATGCTTCCACCGCGTCCATGGAATAGAGTTATTTTTATTTCATATTCATTACATGCAGCTACAACATCTTCTTGAGCTTTGTAAAGCTCCTATGCAGCAGTGAAACGACCAGCATCTTTTCCAGAATCAGAATAACCAACCATAACCTGTGCACACCAACCATGATCTAAGCCCAAAAGTGAAACTTTTTTAGATAGCCTAATGCATCATGTCATAAATACCTCCTGATGCCCATTGTGGTTCTTTATGACGTGGTTCCTATACCAATCAATTGATAGTAATCTTCTAATCACTGAGCCAGCTTCTCTCAAGTCTTTGACGGTCTCAAACAGAGGAACCACATCTGTATACATAAATATTTAGCATTAAAGATTAATCCTACAATGTAAGAAAGAAAGGAAGAGCATAAAGATTATATCCAATCATCTAAAGGGGAAAAGAGATTGCCCCGTAGGCATGTGAACTTGTCTGAATGCAGATAAATAATAAGAATTGAAAAATTACCACCTTCCGTGAGATGGAAATTTTACAAGTACCAGCATAAGATGAAAACTGAAAAGACAATTCATTGGCTTAACATTAGCCCTACTGCATGAATATAGATCATATTAATTCTGAAAATATAGTGCACAACCAGACATCCAAACGCATATAAGTTTTTGCGCAAGTTCATGAAAAAAGTTCTACATTCTGTGCAAGAAAATGAAAAGACTGCCAACAATGTTAAGAAGACATATCTGAGTGGTCCTTACACCAGTCAAAAGGGAAGCATTATTAACTACATAAACGTGGAAAAGTCCAGCTAAGAAGTCTAAGCCGCACCTCACTTTGATGTGCGACTACAAATTGTATAGGCTTGGTCACTGATAGAGTTCGCAGATCCCATACGTGCAGATACTGATCATCCCCAACAGAGCCAAATAAATACTCATGCCTCAGATGCCAAGCTACATCCTCAACAACACCTTCATGAACCTACACATTTAAAATATTAGAATAAACCAAGAAAAGCTAACAAAAGCTTAATGAGAAAATAATACGAGAGACAAGATTCTTGTCCATGCTAGGTAGACTGAAGCTTCAGACAGCAAATAGTAGATAAGATGATACCAAAAATATCCTCGAGACAGAAGTTGGGACACTATTGAAGTTACAGTTTAACTTTGTAACATGATATTAATAAAGAGAACTCATGCTATTCTTCTTCGCTTGATTTTTTTTTACTTCGAGGTGCCTGGGGGTGTTTGCTGGAAGGGAAAGCATACAAGTTCTTCCCCAATTATCAATCATGGTTATTTGCACAAGATAAAACTACAGAACTGGTAAGAAGAAAAAGTTAATTTAGTAGTGACCAAATCCTCCAAGTCCAGTAAATGTGAAGCTTTAGCCAAATTGTCCTCTCGTTTATGTAAGACATCATTTTTCTTCCCCATTTTACAGGAACAAACTTGCAAAAGAAAAGATATTTGATGTTATTTTTCAGTTCTAGAGATTTGTATAATGTACAACGCGGATGATTTTGCTTTCTGACATATATATAAAATATGATCGGCTTCTTTATTGTAATGATATTATTTCACTTATAATTCACTAATGCGAAAATCAGATTTTTTATATGATGCGCTAATTTTTCTGAAATAATGATCCTTTAATGTTGGGCCGTGCTTTGCACGGCCATGCTTTGCACGGCCATGCTCTATCTAGTAGTAATATAAGAAACAAATAACAATATTAAACCAATGTGCAACAAATTGATAATCTATGCAGTGTAACATGGCAGTATCTATCCTGTGCAGACTCATGAAAAAAAACACGAGGCAAACCTTAAATATCTGCATAGCCTCTATAGCCTTATTTTTGGGAGTGGAATTAATGTCCCATAAACATATATGTGAGTCATCTGAACCACTCAATAGATGACCCTGCTTAAATTGACTCCAAGACAAACCATAGCCCTCTGTACTGTGGCCTCTTAACCTTAAATCTGGATTGCATGCACCATCTAGAGGAGGCTTAGATGGATGTTTACTGTAGTCAAAAACATATACTTCAGCACTAACTGTCTTAGTTGCAATGATAAATGGGTTTTGGGGCATATATCGAGCCCGATTAACCTCTCCATCGTGATTTATTTGCTGGAATTTGTTCCGACTTTTTTCCCCTTTAATAGCACCAAAAATCCATATGAACAGAAAGAAGGCCAAATTAATTACTGCATGTGACAACAAAACATTGAAACGCAACATTGGCAAATGAAAAAATGAAACAACAAAACTTCTCCTAAGCAAAAGCAAAATAGAACATCAACAACAAACTCAAATTAAAAAAAAAATTACAAGTATGAAGAGACCCAGATCGAATTAATGAACAAAACAATGTGAAAATAACAACACACCAGCCAAAAAGAGATGGGAGAAATCAAAAACTAAATGAAACAACAAAACTTCTCCTAAGCAAAAGCAAAATAGAACATCAACAACAAACTCAAATTAAAAAAAAAATTACAAGTATGAAGAGACCCAGATCGAATTAATGAACAAAACAATGTGAAAATAACAACACACCAGCCAAAAAGAGATGGGAGAAATCAAAAACTGACATTTGTTAATATAAAAAAGTGGAAAAATCAAAACATCACAGCAGACTTGGTCAAGCAGAAATAATATAAATAGCGAGCCAGTACTATATTTATAGATTGGAAAGAAGGGACTCTCCAAAGAGAGTCCCGAGCGGAATGAAGTATCATCTCCAGATTATAGTTGGGATGTATACAGTGCTGGCTTTTTTGTTTTGGTGGTTGTTGTCCTGTCTAAGTATCTAATTGTTGAGCATCTAGCTACGTACAAGCAGCCAGAGGTTTTTGCTTACACCTGCTCAATCTTCTTGAAGTTATTTTTTATTTGCATACATCATTTGATCCTACGGGCTGCTGATCTTTTCTTTTTGGATCAGTTTGTGGTGCTTGATTGAATACGTGCTTGTATTGTTATTTTTGTCTCCTACGTTCATTACATACACATCTTCGTCTCTCATTAAAGCAACCAACAAACAAAACCCCATAAGTGCTAGCTCCGGATATCGATCAAGAACTCTATCTGTCATATCCAGGTACGCTAACTCAGTAACTTCAAGAGCCCTGGACATTGCCCTCAAAACCAAATCATGATCAACTGGACCCGTCTTTAGTCTCTTCTCATTTTTACTAGTCCTTTCCTCCTCAACTCTATTTTCCTCCTCTTCAACTTTCTCCTTAGCTTCCAATCTAAATTTCCATGGGAACAGTTTCTTACTCTCTTTGTGCTTACTTAACAAACCGTGTTTCAATTTCGACAATAGCAATGACCTCCTATTCACTGCTGAACCAGCATTATTTACACTTGATGCATCGTCTAATAGGATCTTCTTGATTCACATACTACATGTATGCATTTAGTGAGATGAGAAGATATTTAAAACGTATTGATTCGTTGTGGAGTTGTAGAGTTAATATCTTCAACGATCACTGAACTATGAGTGATTCCTTGAGCATATTTATCATCTTTGCAAACTTACTCAAATACTATCAAGATGCCAATATTCCATAAAACCTTATCCCCCTAAATATTTCTAAATCAACAAACATAACGAATATCATCAAAGTAAGATGATTAACCTTGGTGGATAAAATCATAGCAATTATGGGAACAATGACTTTCATTTGGAGGTTAAACAAATGAAAACAAACAGCATAAACAAGGGATCTTACATGGTAACCACTACCATAGCTCTTTCTTTGTGCGAAAGCCTAAACATGTAACGACATAAATTAGTGTCGAAACATTCCAGCTATATGGTATAACTATAACATAGCAATGAATCAACTATTCCTTATAATTAAAAGAAATCTATATTTTTTTTTTGTGAAGACGCCAAATTTATGAGCAAAACATAAAGTATTATATCCTTAAAATTCTACAGTTGCTTTTATAGAATATTATGTGTTCACAATTATTGATATGGATGCAATTTGTCCAGCAAATCATATGTGAAATACTAACCAAGTTGTGAGGTGTGATTAATAACAAGAAGAGAGCTTGAAAGTTATTCACTCAACAAAGACGACATCAAACATCACAGTTTTGAGAATATGATATATGAACAAAGCAAGATTTTGACGGTGATTAATCACTAATTTTATCCCTCAGAATAAGAATAAAGAAAAATGAAGATACTATTATAAAAAATTCATAAGAATACAATGAATGGATATGATCATATACACATATGTAACTGAAGGTCGATGACAGAACTACCAACTAAACAAGAGATCTCAACTCATGAAAAGATACAATTAAATTATTAATAATTAAAACATAAGACACATACATACAAAGAATCAACCTCATATACTTCACACCAATTACCTGGTGCCAGTAGCACAAAAGAATCGAACAAGATGAAAAGTTATGTTTTGACTCTGAAAGCATAAAATTTTGCTACAAAATTAATCAATGGAGATAACAAAATATTTAGAATCAGCCATATAAGATAGCTAAGTTTTACAAAACTCGAAACATAAGAACAACAAATTAGTTCACCCTTAAAAGATAGGGCATTTCATAGTTTTACGAAATTATAGAAGAATCTAATGTACACAAAAATTGAAATGAAGGTCGTACGAAAGCATTAACGGACATACCTTTTGCTCAATTTTGGTATAAGTAGCTGCAGATCTTGAACGTCACACTGGAAGTGAAAATAATTTCAAAATGAAGGAGGTGAAGAAAATTCAACAATATAAGACTAAATGAAGAAAGCAGAAAGTTAATTTCAATGAAAAACCCATATATGAATTATAATTTAAAAGAATTATGAAGAAAGAAGACCAACTGAACTGAAGGAATCCAGAAAAAATTGATTCTGACGGAAAATTCATTTTGTTCAAAAGAATTATTATGAAATAAGACCAAATTAGTTACTGCATGAGAGAAAATAAAACGAAAATCTGAGTATCCCGAAGTTATTTTCTGATGAAAACACAAGAACAAAACAAAAACTAAAGGCACAATGATTGAAACTATTGAAAGCAGCTGAAAAATTGAACATGAACAATAAACCCCATATGGAATAAGAAGTGGTCAACGAAAGATAAAATTGGGGAACATTTTTAATGTACTTTCAATTTTGAAGAAAACAAAGAAACAATATGAAGAAAATTACCTTGAAGGCTGGAACAATGTTGGAGAAAGGAGAAGTTTTTGGAGTTGAAGCCTTGAAGGGTAAAGAGTGATGTGCATTGAAAATGAAAAAGGCATTCTGAAGATTACCTGGAAAGAAGACACGTAGTTATCTTTTAGAATGAAAAAGACAAAAATATTCTCAGATGTGATGAACCAGGCATGTTGAACAAGCCATTTCTAATATAGTAGAATTAAAAATTCAACTAAACCATATGAAAAAATGAGGAAAAATTAAGATGATTGAGGCAATTTCTTATAAGTCTAATTATAGTATTACATTGTACAATAATAAAAAATTTGCTATGATACAATTTTAAAAAAAGGCATAATATATATACTGGATTTTAAACTTGGCTTTAAATTTTAACTTTGACCTCAAATTTTTATAGTGCACAAATAGACACTTTAACTATCCCATCTTTCAATAAATAAACACGTGATTTCTATTTGGCAAAATGCGTGAAATGCACGCATTCTGCGTGAGTGAGGGATAATTTTCGAGGCCACAAAGGTAAAAAAATGTTGAAATGACAATTCTATCATTAATGAGTCTCTTTTATATTAATTAAAATTAATTTTAATTTTTTTGTAGTTTCAAAATGACATGTAAGATATTTTTTTTTAAAAAAAGACATGTAAAATGTTTAGTTAGTTGGCAGCCGCTGATTGGCTCTCTAATACACGTGAGAGCGTTTGCATTTTGATGTACTTTGGCTCAAAAAATTTACGCTTATTTATTTATTGAAAGATAGGATAGTTAAAGTGCTTATTTGTGCACTATAAAAGTTTGATGTCAAAGTTAAAATTTGAAGTCAAGTTTATAGTTTAATATATGTATCATGCCTTTTGAAAATAATTGATCGAATGAAACTATTAACCCTAATTTAAAGTACGTGCGAAAGTATAAGCTCCTTTTGTGGTGAGGTGACATGCAAAATTCATGTGAGGAAAAAAGAAGAAGAGGAAACCTTCTCACTATACCGACAAGATTTTAAGCTAAAAACTAGTAGTAGCAATTAATTATACTAGGAAAAGGTCCGTATGGAAAATAAATTTTGAACACTTAATGCTTCAATAATAGGATGAGCCTATAGAGACATTTGTACCAGTTGTTTCCTTGGTGTCATGTGCTTGCGTTTGTTACCACTTATCCAAAGAGTCATTTTCAATTGTAATGAAATCTTTGACATTTTTCAAATAACAAGTATGGGGCTAGATTTAATACTCAATAATGCACTATTGAAGATTGTATGCTTGTCTCGTCTCTTTTGCTTTATAGCCTTTGTCACGAAATTAGAGTCTTACTAAAATTTCGTGCGGCACTGGACAATTTACTCACGAATCTTTCGCGATCTTGTAAGCTCAAATAAGCCTTTAAGACTCAGATCGCTGAGAATGAAACGAATATTTAGAAAGATTTGAGAACTTTAGAAGAAGGCTTTTTTTATCATTTGGAAGATTGATTACAACTTGTTGGATGCTTGTTTTCAAGCTTGGATGGATTTTACGAATGAGATCCACCCTATTTATACTACTTCCTAGGGGGCTAAAGTGTAATTTAAAATTACTTGCTAGTTTCTAAGTTATTTACACTTTGGCCCCCTCTCTAGAAATCTCTACATTTTCTACGAATTTCTAAGTATTTCCAAGAAAATATCTAAGGCTCTAGAGATTTTAAGGAAAGACTAGGGGATTCTAAAGTCCTCCACTGACCTCCTTATAATTCTAGACTATTCTCCCTTCATTCGGTGCCAAATTTAAACTGTGAAGTGGAGGAACATGACACTCTCCACCACCTATTGATGCGACGATCGCGTCACATAGTCACTGCATCAGCGATTGAGTTTTGCCTTCTCGTATGTGCGACCAATAGTCTATTGAAATGATCAATGCCCTTGTGTAACTCCTTCAATTTCTTCTTTATCTCTTCTAACTCGGCCTCACGATCTACCTCCTTCCTAGTGTACAAGCGCCTCGACGACTTCTATGGCATCACGACGTTGTTCCCTCTTGGAATCTTCTTCGTGCACGGTGGTAAGGACTTCTTAGCATCATTGTCTTCTTTCAAACTTGGAATGGTGGATACAAATGCCGACTTCTCCTTCTTAGGATTTGTCTTGAGCTGCATGGCCGTTAGTCGGACCTGCCCTTTTGTCTTCAGTGAGCTTAACCATGGGAACAATACATGTTGCTTCTTTCTCTATGACCATAAGTCGTTTGAGGTAAGGATCGATCACAGCGTGACACTGCTGGAAGAATTCTTGCCCAAGAATTATATCAAAGAGGTTTAAAGGAGCGATAGTAAAATTGTCTTACCTTGCCACTCTCCTAGCATGATGCTTACTCCATGTGTGACTCTGCTCATATAAGTCGGTGATGCATTGACCGTCCCGAGTTGGCCGCTACTTGGCCTGTAATGCAGTCCCAACCTTGACACTGCCGTCTTGGTCATGATGTTGGCTTCTGCACTCATGTTGATCATAGCACGACCATATTCTTTCGGCTTTCCTGGCTGCTTCGTGATGGCTTCTCATAGTCCTATCTAGCCTGATTGCATCGTCTCCGCGCCTTGTTCTTGCTCATGTGCATCCTTTTTTTCCTATCTCGCATGATAGCATGAATGCTCTTCAGTTCAAGGCACCTCGCATAGCCATGCAGCCCACCACATATGTAGCAACCACCTCTTTTGGCAACCTTTGTCTTTCTCTTTGCGTCGCCATGACGTCCAAACTTCTTGCCATCGGACTTATTCATGCTTCTTAGGATGTTGCTGTTGCTCCTCGCCTTTGTCGCAATCTCCCCCACCATGGTCATGACTACCTCTTATCTCTTCTCCTCTGGATCTGTCGGGCTTCTCGTGCCTGAAGTCTGTCAAAGCTTTGACCTGCGTGATGGCTTCGTCAATAGTCCTGACCTGTCAGCATTCCAACTCCGTCCTGGCCCAATTTTGCAGCCCATCCATGAAGTAGAACAACATATCTTTATCCGTGAGGTTAGGAATTTGAAGCGTGAGGGTAGTGAATTCCTTCATGTATGCGCGTATGCTTCCCATTTGCTTCAACTCTCTAAACTTGCACTTCGCCTCATAGATGACATTGTTAGGGAAGAACGCCTTCTTGAACTCTACCTGGAATTGCTCCTAACTGTCAACGTTGCAAAGTCCCTTTCGTATTTCCGACTCTTCACACCTCCACCACAACATAGCCATCTCTGAAAGATACAACACAACGATGTTGATCTTGTTCTCGTCGCTCTTCACTCGTTTACAGTTGATGTAATTCTCCAAGTGTCATAAGAAATTCTCCACCTCTTGCGCGTCACAGACACCTTTGAACATAGGTGGCTTGGGAGCCTCGACTATGGCCTCTCTATCTCAGTCAAGGGACGATAATCCTCCAACTTCCATGCCTTCCTTGTGTGCTTTCATATCCGCCTTTATAGTCTCAATCGTGTTCAACGCCTCCATGAGCCAACACTACAAGGAAGTGATAGCCTCCTTCATCTCGAACTCAGCACACTGGCGTCCCTTCAACTCTTTGCATAGGTTTTCGTCTCCTCAAGGGTAAAGTTATCGAGAGTCTTGAACTTTCCATCGTCCACATTAAGGGTGGCAAACGGACCGGTTTTTGGCCGGTCCGGTTCCCGTACCGGCCCGTCCGGTACCGGTTGAATTGGTAAGGAATCGGTCTTTTGGTATATCGGACCGGTACCGGTTGAACTGATACCACTTTGTCACAGACTTAGTGTCTTACTAAAGCTCCGTGCTACACTTGACAACTTACTCACGAATCTTTCACGATTTTGTAAGCTCAAGTAAGCTTTTAAGACTAAGATCGCCAAGAGAATGAAAGGAAGACTTAAAAAGATTTGAGAACTTTGGAAGAAGACTTTTTATTATTTGGAAGAGTGCTTACAACTTGTTGGATGCTTGTTTTCACGCTTGGATGAATTTTACAAATGAGAGCTTTCCTATTTATACTACTTCCTAGGAGGCTAAAGTTGTAATTTAAAATTACTCACAAGTCCCTAAGTTATTTATACTTTGATCCCCTCTCTAGAAATCTCTACACATTCTAGGAATTTCTAAAAATTTTCAAAAAAATTTCTAAGGTTCTAGAGAATTCTAAGGAGAGGTCTAGGGAATTCTAGAGTCATCCACTAACCTCCCTACAACTCTAGACTCTTCCCCCTTCATCCGGTGCCAAATTTAAATTGTGAAGTGGTGGGACATAATACTTTGCTCTCTCACACTCATATTCATTAATTAATAAGTCATAACAATTAGCAACCTCGATTCATTTAACAATTTATTTTTCGAATACATAACTTTCTACAATAACGAGAACTAAAGTTACCATATTGCCTATGCATTATAATTTCATATTAGACTTAATACTATAATGAATAAGATCATAGAATATTGACCTACTAAACCTTTAGATATTAGAATTATTAATATTGGGTGTAGAAATCTCAATGTCTAGGATTAGAGAAATTAAGGATTGTATAGATGATAAAAATTGTTCTGTACATACTCCTTATATAGGTAAAAAATTGTAGAGTCCTAAGTTAAATATACTTAGAGCCAGTTTGGATGGGCTTAAAAGCTGGTCAAACTGAATTAAAAGTCAGTTTTTGACTTTTTAGAGTGTTTGACGAATATTAAAGTAACTTATTTTAAATAAAAAATAACTTATTTTAAGCCAAAAGTTAAAAGTTAGGTGAGGGGTGCTTTTTTTTTTCCAACTTAATAATCATTTTATGTTGACTGTCTATATTACCTTTTTACCCTTAATTCTTTTATTTTTAATATTATTATTATTATTATTTATTATTATTTTTATTTTTATTTTATTATTATTATTATTATTATTATTATAATAATAATAATAATAATAATAATAATAAGTACTAGTATTATTAATATTTTATTATTTTTTTATTATTTTCTATTTTATTTATCTTTTTTATTATTATTATATTATTATTATTATTATTATTATTATTATTTATATATTGTATATTATTATTATTATTATTATTATTGTTATTGTTATTGTTATTGTTATTGTTATTATTATTTTCATATTATATTATTATTGTTATTTATTATTATTATATGTCATTATTATTAATATTTTATATATTATTATTATTTATTATTATTAATATTTTATATATTATTATTATTTATTTTATTATTTATTATTATTATATATTATATATTATTATTATTATTATAAATTATTATTATTATGTTATTATTATTATTATTATTAATATTTTCATGTTGTTATATTATTTTTATTATTATTTATAATTATTATTTATTTTTCATTATTTTATTATTATTATTATTATTTAATTTAGTATTATTACTATTATTATTATATATTATTATTATTATTATTATTTTATTATTTTACTATTATTATTATTATTATTATTTATTTTGTTAATTCTTTTTTATTATTATATATTATTATTATTATTATATTATAATAATAATAATTATTATTATTACTATTATTTTCATGTTATTATTATTATTATTTTGATATTATTTTATTATTATTATATATTATTATCATTATTATTTATTATTATTATTATATTATTATTATTATTATTTTTATTATTATTATTAGTAATAATATTTTATTATTATTATTATTATTTATTTTATTATTATTTATTGTTATTATTATTATATATTATCATTATAATAATAATAATAATAATAATACTAATAATAATAATAATTATATTATTATTATTATTACCATATTATTATTGTTATAATTAATATTTATAAATAATTTTTGATATCAAAGAAATCTGTAAATGACAGAAAAATATAATTACTTATAGATGTAAAATATAAATTAATTTTGTTTCATTTTTTTAAGTATAAAAACCTTAAATTAATCAACTTTTATCATGTTAACAAAATTTAAGGATATTTCAGGCATTTTGATTAAAAAAAGTGTTTACCAACACTTATTTTCCAAAAACATCAACATTTTTTTAACTTGAGCACTTTTATCCAAACACGTAACAACTTATTTTAAGAATAAGTTCCAGCACTTTCAAAAATACTTTTTAAAAGTTACTTTTTTAAGCTTATCCAAACGGGCTCTTGGAGTCCTACTACAATATTTATTACTACTATAATTATAATAATGCAATTATAAGTAATCTAATCCTAGTCGTAATATAATCTTAATCGGCTTCAGCTAGAAGTAGCAGCCTAGTCGATATAAGTAGTCTAATACTAGTGTGACTCTAAATTGGCATCAGTTTTGTAAACATGTGTGTTGTAAATACGCCAATCATCTTTGTTGCACATGTTCCTTTGATATGTTTCAATTATCAACTTCCTTCATCATCAACACTTCCCTTCAAGCTAGAGAGTAAAAGAACGGTTACTCCTAACTTGCTTCGAATACCCAACAAAAACTTATTTTGTCAATACTTCAATATGAATGTGATGTTTAGTTATTGCTTGTGATAGTTCATTTTTAGATTGATACGAGTGTTACCACCAATAAAAACACTTAAGAGCAGTATGGTTATTCCTACCACAAATTTAACATGACTCAATATTGTTCCTTTTCTTATGTCATATTGAAACTTTTATTGTTAAGAGAACCTGGTCCATGTTGATTGTTCTGAGGACCTGTTCCCTATCCAGCAAGCTTGAAACTTGTTTCTTTGGAGTTGATGTTGTTGTTTCCTCTTCCCTTACCTTTTTGGGCAGAGAATACCATGTTATGATTTTGTTGTGGCATATCTTCTTCATCTTCCTTTATATGAAAATTCGTGAGAGCATAAACAAATTGATTAACGATGGAATATGATGTCATATATAACATGAAGGTTCTAAAGGTATTGTATTTGAGACGTACACCTCTAGCAATAATTTATTGCTTTGCTATCTTCATCCATAGACTTGTGAATGGCTACAAGACCATCACATATCACTTTAAATTTTTTGATGTATTTATCAAAAATTTTGGTTCCTACCCTAACACTTTGTAGTTGTTGTTTAAGTTGAAAGTCTTTATCTTTTGTTGCTTGAAGATAAGTTTCTTCCAAGCATTCCCACATCGCCAAGTTGAGCGGCCTACAATTATGTACATGTTTTCTTAGGTCAATGTGCTTGAAATTCAACTCCTTAGTAACACATATTTCGTCTTCCAATCATCAATGATGCCACTATATTTTGCATCATTCTCAACCTCTACGATTTTCCAAGTAGTCTGTCCAGTGGAACAACTGCTTTTACTTAATTCATTCTCTGTAATGAGACAAGTAAATCTCATCACGTGAATTAATTGAGATGTTCTCCCTATGAGGTAGTTTGCTGGCTTAAGTTTAATGGAGCAAGCGAGAATGAGTTGGTGAAATGAGGAGGTCCACATAGTATTGGTAGAAGTGGTCATTGCATTTTACGTGTGTTTTTCTTTATTTTTTAATAATTTTTTTTATTAATACTCAAAAAGCGCAAGAGTTTTATGCTCTGATACCATGTAGAAATCTCACACCACTGATTAGAGAAATCAAGAATTACATTGATGATCAAAGTTGTTGAGTATATACTCATTATATAGGGAGAGAATTGTAGAATTCTAAGTTAACTATACTTAGAGTCCTACTACAATAGCTATTACTGATATAATAATAATAATAATAATAATAATAATAATAAATAAATAAATAAATAATCTAATCCTAGTCATAATATAATCCTAATCGACTTTAGCTAGAAGTACAACCTAGTTGATAACATAAACACTAGTTGAAAATGACCTTGACATCATAATTATCACACGTCTCATCACAGTTTTCAACAATCAATGCATAGAAATGATATCACACCACATGAAAGAGACAACAATTTATGCAATTTAAGCACTCTCTAACACAAAGTCCTCCACCACTTTCTGGCGCGTCTGCAAAGCTGAAGTGCAATAAATCGGACACCATGAGGATGCACTATACACACTGCCTCAAGCATCTCACGGAAAAATTAATTCAAGAAATTATGAGTATCCTCCTAGGCATCTGTGAAAATAATACGTGACAACTCAACATTAGCGATGGTAACCACGCACGATACAAAGGGATGAATATAACAGTCTTCATAGCCTATCGAAGATAAATATAGATGTCTCTGTATCGATCCTCAAGACTCTACTTAGACTTGTCTTGCACACACGTGAGACCTACAAACCTCGGTTTATGATACAATATGTCACGACTCAAAAATAAACATGATGACACTAAACTATTGACCAAGACAAATCAACCTCAACCCAGTTAAACGAAGAAAATATAGAACTATAAAGCAAGAAGACAAAATACAGTGGAAAAACCTATTAGTTCTATTAACCCCCCCCCCCCCAGATGTGATAAGCAAATGTACAAACCACTATATACATAAAGTGCAGAATTAAAAAATAAGTTCAAGTTTCAGTCTTTGTTGCTAAATTAAAACAAATCTTAAAGAAAAAGAAAAGAGGGTCCATCGGAATAACAAACATCTACCTCTGAATAGTTCCTTGACAAGCCTCCAAAAGTAAGAGGTTGAGGATGATCACACAGTATCGGGCTTGGAATCTATTTAAGCATAGAACAAGGAGTGAGTACTTACAACACAATATCCAACAAGTAATCTAATAAATGAAGCAAGCTATCTAGAAAATGAATACTTCTTTTATCTCAACCGAACCTTCTCAAACTACAATCCGCACAGAATTCAGCCAAACCTAGTAGTTCTATAGTAAATAGCTCACAAGGCTCAAAAGTGAAATTCCAGTTGTCAATATTCAACATGCATCAAGCAAGGAAATCTCAATGTATGTAGGTCAATTACACGTAACAAGTGAGTCAATCACAATTAATAAGTCACACAAAAATATTAAAACACGTTAAATCACCATAATCAATCTCTAGTTAATATCATTTTCCATGAGTACAATATCACTAGTTCAAACCATATTTCATTGACTTTATATTAAATCACTAGCCAAATATATTTTCCCATAAGCATTATATCAATTCACCAACCGAAACTATTTTCCATCAGTTTATATCAACTCACTAGACTGAACATGCTTTTTAGCACTCACCATCAATGACCTCAGCATCATAGACACTTGTAGGGAACAATGTCAGCATAATAACCATCACATGTATCATCACGATATCCAAGAATCAATGCACACGATCAATATCACACCATATGTAAGAGACATAAATTCATGCAATTCAAGTCCACATTCACGTTGTCAAGTATTTCATGAATCAAACAATAAGGGTCACAACAAGGCAATTCACATCATCATAAGCATCACATAACCTTTTCATTTCAATCTTTTTTTATTTATTAAGATTTACTAAGTGGAAAATTAACCCTTCACATCACCCCCATCACTCTCAACACATAAACAATGAAGGAAATACACAAATTCCACTAGAATATAAGGTTTAAGAGATCACTTGCCTTAGATCAATTAATTAATCACTCCAAGAGTTGAGTCTTCTTCTTTCGGCCAATGTCGAAAGTCACACAATCTATGACAATCAAGTATGAACCATAAATCTCTGGAAACCACATTAATACCCACATCAATTTCTTTGAAAAATGGATCTATCATCTCAAAATTCAATTTCAAAAATAAGATTTGAATCAATGAATAAACACTTGAAAACAATTCACAAGGCTTTAGGAACTCATTGGTGAAAATCATTTCGATAAAGGACTTAAAAACAGTTCACAATCTCCATTACAGTTTAGAACTGAAGTTTTTGAAAATCCTTCCATTTACCAATAAAAATTCCAAATTTTGATGTTAGAATCCATATATATCCAAGGGAAATGAAGTTCTTGGATCATAGAAGTTTACCCAAATGATTTTGCACAAGAAATTCTTTCAAAAATTGCCTTCAAGGATTTCTCAAGCTCAAAATGAAAAATGAGCTTAAATAAAAAAAAAATAGAAAATAAACCCCCATCTGAAGTCGTAAAACTCCCTTGAGTTCACAAAAACGAATCTCGCAAAAGTGGATACCTTCACGATCGTGAACCATAGCTTCTTCAATGTGAGAGTCACGAAAGTGGAAACTAATCGCAAATGTGAAGGTCAACAAGATTTTACTCTGCATGAACATTGCTAACACGAGCCTCGCGAAAGCGAGCCATCCCTTGCGGCCACGAGGTGCACCAGCATTAGGCATCAATAATATCAACAATCTCTCAAAACATCAAAACAACCCTTGAGGTTCGTTCGGAACCCCATACACACAAAACTTCTATACAAATTAGTTATACTAAACGTTCCAAACTCAATGGACCCTTAGAAATGTTGGGTTTGAAGGTAAATTAGGGCGTCATGTAGAAGCTTACAATTGCAAATCATAAGACAATAAATTAGACGACACATAAAACTATACTAAAAGACATAATATTATTAAATGAACTGACCAATTGACTACATAATTAAAAACTAATTAAAAACATAGAAACTGTAGAGAGAAAATCTCTCCACAACAAAACTGTAGACGTCTACATTGTGGATGCTATTGTGTTATGCCATGAGAATATGGATTTTCAATCGATAGATCTCCAAACTTTTTCTCTAAGGAAAAAATAAATCAAATGTGGAAGAAAATTATATTTTCATTTCAGAAAAATTAAAATATTTATGGTAATGTTTTTTCTTTTCTTTTAGGAAAAATAAACTTCAAATAAGGTAAGAAAATCAGGGCAAAACGTAACACAAAACACGTATCCGAGGACTAAACCTAACACAAAACACGTATCCGAGGACTCTTTGATCCGACATCCGTGAAAATCACAAGAAACTAACTAAATGTCTAAATGGGGTAAAACAAGCTCAGTACCTCTCAAAAATCTACCAAGACCTCACCTAGGCCTAAAATCATCCCTAAATCTAATGGAACTCTCAAAATTCCAATTCTAGCATCCGAACCTAGAATGTTGATCAAAATCAACTCAAAGACTAAATTTCCACGATTTCGTAACTTAGGACCTCAAATCCTCAAAAGGACTCTAAATCTAAAACTGATAACTCTCATAAACTAGATTCATCATTGTGGGACTGATGAAAACAGAGGAATTTCATTCTGACACTCGAAACTCCAAAAGACACCAAACATCACTTGTGAACAAAGTTAGCCTTTCAAGCACATATCTTACCAAATTCTCAACTTTAAACTCAAAGTTCGAAACCAACTTTCAAAACTCAATTATAAAATTAGTGTGATCGATATTGGGAGGGGCAAAACGATGAATTCACGAAACCTCCCAAAAATGACCGATCAGCTCATTACAACGGGCCTGAATTATCATGTTATTAACACTCATCAAGGTTTAGTCCATGCCACTTTTTCCAACTTCTTTATTTGTATTCTAAAATTTAAGGTAAACAGTCTTAGAATATACATATACTTGGACACACCACACAAAATATATTTGTATGCGTACGAATAAAGGTATGCACTAGAGTTTTTTTCTCAACAATTTTTGTCTAGTGACACAATTCGAGTTTGTGAAAGAATTTAATTTGTAATTGTATCACTATTGTGGTCTTACCTTCTGTCCCAAATTAATATAGATCAACTTACATAAATGACTACATTTATATGGTTATTGAAATTCAATAGCTATAAGTGTTCTAATTATCAAAAATAACTATAGTTTATATTTATATCTAGTTGTATTTGTGTATCTTTTAAAATCATACAATAATACAATTATAATTAAATTGCACTTAATAAGATATTTACTATAACTGAATCACTTTAATTATGTCCATGAAACTCTGAATTTCTCAAGTTTAAATTAATAACTAATAATACCTAGTCAATGCATATCCACTTGGATTCCAATCCTTTCAACAAAAAGATTGAGATACGTCATATTCAATTCTTCAGTTGTCTCCATTGTTCTTAGTCAAGCATAAAGTATTCACTTAATTTTGTTTAGTTAAATTGATTCATCACTTTCTTGTCTATCCTTCAATTCACATAACCTTTAAGCAGTTAAAGGTTTGATTTCTGCATAATACAAGTATATACACCAAAACATGTACTTTTAAATTATTATATTAGTATGACTATGTTATAACTTTTGTATATCTACATATGTGGGGCTTCAATAAGACGAGTTAACACAGAGAATCTAATTTTCTATTCACGATTAATATATTATGTGTCTATTTAGCATATGAATACTTTGTTTTTAAATGTATACAAGTATTTATAATACATAATCTATGAATATATCAAACAAAACAAAATAAAGCAATTTAGCATATGAAGAAGACAATTTAAATAAAATTTACCTTATCGATACAACTATATAGCATACATATAAATATCTGTTGTTAAACAAAATTAGATACAAAGGACAAACAATATTGCTTCAAGTACTTTTTTTAAGATACAAACTTAATGTATTTATGTATCCAAGTGTAGTCAATCATCCTTTCAACTTGTTATAATGTTTTAATATAAATGGAAGATCCAAAAATTTTAAAATTTTTTTTAATACAATACAAGTATTCAAATGTATAAATATTTCATTGTATCAATCTATCGATACAATTGGAGGTATAGGGCCATTGCAATTCTTTGTTCTTCTTTCATTCTCCATTGCAGCAATAGAGCCTGAAAATTTGGCTTGTTTTTTAGTAATACACAAACGAAAGAAGGTAGTTAATGTTGGGTATGTAGCAAGAATTGATGGGAAATAGAGGAAAGGAGAGGAATTTGAAAAGTTTAGAACTTGAAAGGCTGGGAACTTAAAAATTCCTCTAATGCTTTATTGAAAAAGGCAATAGTCCCTCATCGGTAATGGAAATGAAAATAGGAGAGTTTAAATAAATACACACTCCTATTAATTGTTAAAAGGGTTGGAAAGAAGGACCCCCCTCGCGCCGTCGTTGTCGTCGCTCGCTTCGGCTACGGCTTCGGCTTCGGCTTTGGTTTTGGCAAATCATCGAGAGATAATTTTTTGGACAAAATTTATTTTAATTATTTATTAATTAATTTAAATAGCCAAAAATTATTTTCAATAAATTAGTTGATAACAGAATTTAACCGAAATATTTTCAACTTTTTAGTTAACCCGACCCGCCTCGGATCCGCGCGAGTGACCCGTTTTAAATTCCGTTATATTCAAAATTTCCCGCCATGACTGTTCTGAAAGGTTGCAACTTTCAGGAACAGTCAATACCATTTGAAAGTTTGCAACCTTTCATTAATGGTAGTGTCAATTCTGAAAGGGTAGCAACCATTCAGAATATATTATTCTTGCCTATAAATACCATTCAGTCTTCAGAATATTTCACTACGAATTTTCTGATCTTCCTTCTTCATAAAAACACATCTTTCTTCGTGTACTTTCCTGCTGTGGATTGATTCGCTGACAGTAGAGTTTTTGGTATCTATACTCTACTGATTAAGATCATTTTACCCTGGGAGGTTATATTCCAAATCAAATCTCGAATACTAGAGGGGAATAATTTCCTTAAGGGGACACTGTAAATTCAGTGGACTTGATTTTCTTCCTAAATTATCAATAAGAGTATTCCAGATTCTGGTAAGTTTTACAGATTTAATTATTTTATACAAATAAATTTCTGTTCATCTTATTTACTGGTTCTAAAAATCTCAGTTACTTCATGTTTCTGAATGATTTATTACAACCAGTAATTTCTGATTTTCATAACACAGATTGACAACAATCTTAAGGAAATTATTAAATCTGTGTTTCTGGTGGAGACAAAAATCTTTGCGATTTTATACTCCTTTAAGTCTGAATTATAATTTATTGCTTACTTATATTGATTGTATCAATTTGTTTATCAGAAATGGAAAACACTGGTGTTACAGTGGTTGTTGCTGCACCAACCCGAACTCTTGTATCACAAGCAGATAAACCGGGTAAATTCAATGGTGTGAATTTCAAAGGATGGCAGCAACGAGTATTTTTCTTGCTTACCACTCTTGGTCTGCAGAATTTACAAGTGAAGATACTCCAGTTCCTGCTGATGATATGCCAGACAGGGAAAAATTTATGATTGTTGAAGCATGAAAACAGTCAGACTTCCCATGTAAAGGTTACATTTTGAGTGCTTTAGAGGATGACTTATATAATGTCTATAGTGCAATAACAACTTCAAAAGAGTTGTGGAATGCACTTGAGAAGAAATATAAGACAGAAGATGCATGCTTGAAAAAGTTTGTGGTCGCAAAGTTTTTAGACTATAAAATGGTAGATAGTAAAACTGTTGGATCACAGGTACAGGAACTTCAACTTATTCTCCATGATCTGATTGCTGAAGATATGGTAGTAAATGAAGCTTTTCAAGTGGCTGCAATGATCTAGAAGCTGTCTCCTTCATGGAATGATTTCAAGAATTATCTAAAGCACAAGCGTAAAGAAATGAAGCTTGAAGATCTTGTGATTCGGCTCAAGATTGAGGAAGATAACAGAAATGCCGAAAAGAAGTCGCGTAAGAATTCAACAATCATTGGAGTTAATATTGTTGAAGAAGCTCCTACCAAAGACAAAAAGAGAAAAAAGTCCAACGGGCAGAAGTCAGAACAGGTCAAGAAGAAATTCAAAGGCAACTGTTTTAATTGTGGCAAGGCTGGTCATAGATCTTCTGATTGTCATGCTCCAAGAAAGGACAAAAACAAAGGCAAAGGCAAAAGTCAAGCAAACATCGTGGAAAAGATGGAAGATGCAGATGACTTGTGTGCAATGATATCAGAGTGTAACTTAGTTGGAAATCCCAAGGAGTGGTTTCTCGACTCAGGTTCCACTAGACATATTTGCTCTGCAAAAGAAGCCTTTGCAACGTACACTCCTGCTGAGTACGATGAAGATTTATTCATGGGAAACACAGCAACAGCAAGGATTGCAGGAACTGGGAAAGTAATGCTGAAAATGACATCCGGCAAAGTGTTGACTTTAAACAATGTTCTGCATGTCCCTACTATTAGGAAGAATTTAGTTTCTGCTGCACTACTCGTTAAGAACGGGTTTAAGTGTGTCCTAGTTAGTAATAAAGCTGTAATAAGTAAGAATGAAATGTTCATAGGAAAGGGCTACCTCAATGAGGGTCTTTTCAAACTAAATGTAATGGTTATTGACAGTATTAATAAAAATTCTGTTTCTGTTTACTTATTGGAGTCAAGTGATTTATACCATGCCCGTTTGGGACATGTAAATTACAAAGCCTTGCGAAAATTGGTTAATCTAGAAGTATTGCTTGATTTTAAATGCGATAAGTCGAAATGTGAAATTTGTGTGGAAAGTAAGTTTGTTAAACATCCTTACAAGTCTGTTGAAAGAAATTCTAAAACTTTAGACTTAATTCACACAGATATATGCGATATGAAGTCAACACCATCTCGTGGTGGGAAAAAGTATTTTATAACTTTTATTGATGACTGCACTCGATTTTGTTATGTATATTTGCTTAATAGTAAGGATGAAGCAATTGATGCATTTAAGCAATACAAAAATGAAGTGGAAAACCAATTGAATCTAAAGATAAAAATGATTCGGAGTGATAGGGGTGGAGAATATGAATCTCCTTTTGCAGAGATATGTTTGGAATATGGTATTATTCATCAAACTACTGCACCTTATACACCACAGTCAAATGGTTTGGCAGAACGGAAGAACAGAACATTAAAGGAAATGATGAATGCCTTAATGATCAATTCTGGTTCACCGCGAAATCTTTGGGGGGAAATCCTTACAGCTAATAAAATACTCAATAGAGTACCCCATCGAAAAACACAATCAATTCCATATGAGTTGTGGAAAGGAAGAAAACCCAACTTGAAATATTTCAAAGTGTGGTGGTGTTTAGCCAAGGTAGAGATTCCTTTACCTAAGAGGGTTAAAATTGGACCCAAAACAATAGATTGTGTCTTTATTGGGTATGCTGTGAATAGTAAAGCCAGTCGATTTTTGGTTCACAAATCTGATAATCCTGAGATTCATGTTAATACGATAATTGAATCAGATAATGTAGAGTTTTTTGAAAACATTTATCCGTATAAAAGTGAAAGTGAGTCAACAAGTGAAAGACCTAAACGACCACGAGAAGAATCAATGGAAAATATTCTCACTAGTGAGGAACCTAGGCGAAGTACTCGACAACGAAAATCTGTTTCTTTCGGACCAGATTTTGTAGCACTATTGCTTGAAAATGAGACTCAAACATTTAAAGCAGTTATGTCTTCGTCAGAGTCAACTTATTGGAAAGAAGCAGTCAATAGTGAGATTGAATCAATTTTAAGCAATCACACTTGGGAATTGACTGATCTTCCTCCAGGAAATAAACCTTTAGGATCAAAATGGATCTTTAAAAGGAAAATGAAACCTGATGGGACTATTGACAAATATAAGGCTAGACTGGTAGTCAAAGGGTACAGACAAAAGGAAGGTCTGGACTACTTTGACACATATTCTCCAGTAACAAGGATAACATCAATTAGGATGTTAATAGCACTAGCAGCAGTGCATGATCTTAAAATCCACCAAATGGATGTAAAGACAGCCTTCTTAAATGGAAAGTTAGAGGAAGAAATTTACATGGAACAACCTGAAGGGTTTATAGTTCCTGGTAAAGAAAAGAAAGTGTGTAGACTTGTGAAGTCACTTTATGGACTCAAGCAAGCACCCAAACAATGGCATGCTATTTGATCAAATAATGTTGGCAAATGGATTCAAGATTAACGAATGTGATAAATGTGTTGACATTAAAAACGTTACGAATCATGAAGTCATTGTTTGTTTGTATATTGATGACATGTTAATAATGAGTAAAGAAATTGACGATATAAATGCTACTAAGCGCATGTTGTCCAGCAAATTCGATATGAAAGACTTAGGAGTTGCTGATTTGATCTTAGGGGTTAGGATTATCAAAACTCCTCAGGGACTAGCATTATCTCAATCTCATTATATTGAAAAAATATTGGATAAGTTCAATTACTTGAATTTCAATGTAGTTAAAACTCCAATTGATTTAAGTTGTACATTTAAAAAGAATGAAGGTCAAAGTGACTCTCAATTGGAATATGCCAGAGTGTTGGGAAGTTTGATGTATATTATGAATTGCACGCGATCAGATATAACATGTGCTATTAGTAAACTGAGTCGGTACACTAGTAATCCGAATCAAACTCACTGGATGGCTATGAAACGTGTGTTGGGTTATCTAAAATGGACACAACATTATGTTTTGCATTATAATAAATATCCTGCTGTGATTGAAGGATATAGTGATGCAAATTGGATCACCGGGTCAAATGATGTAAAATCCACGAGTGGTTATGTATTCATACTTGGTGGAGGAGCTGTTTCTTGGAAATCTTCCAAATAGACATGTATTGCTCGCTCCACAATGGAATCTGAATTCATTGCTTTGGATAAGGCTGGTGAAGAAGCGGAATGACTCCGGAATTTCCTAGAAGATATTCCATTCTGGCCCAAACCTGTTGGACCAATTTGCATACATTGCGATAGTCAAGCAGCAATAGGTAGGGCAAGGAGCGTTATGTACAACGGGAAGTCTCGTTATATACGACGTAGACATAACACCATAAGACAATTGCTCTCTAGTGTAATTATCACAATTGACTATGTTAAGTCAAGCGATAATGTGTCAGATCCACTAACGAAAGGCCTAGTGAGAGAGGCAGTTGAAAGATCATCTAAGGGAATGGGTTTACGGCTTAGGACAAGTCAGCATGACAGTAACTCTATCTAGCAGACTGGAGATCCCAAGAGCTAGATTCAAGGAGAAAAACAAAGTTGTGGCTGACGGTTCGACATTGTCAATTAACTCAATCCATTCTCATGATGAAGACAATGTTCAGGAAAAGGTTAAGACTTTAAGGCTTGTTAATGAGGTAATAAAGCTTAAAGTTTTTAATGATTTGCTAAGTTTGGTAGATTTGACCAAATAGTGTATCTACGAGATGACACGGTTAGAAATCACCTATGTGAGTGTGAAGTGAAAGCCGCTTCAAAGAGAATTTTATGTCAAAAGCTTATTCTCTATACACTCATGAAACCAGGAGGTGTTCATGGCTGAAACGAACACAACCGTAAGAATCATAAATAGTAAAGGGTTAATTGTGTGACATATGGTTGTCTAGGTATACACCAAAGTTCGACGGTTCAAAGATATCACATCTACCGATTGACCGAGTATATCCGACATATGTTCACTACGGAAAGTCCAAGGGGAAACCTACTTATCCAAATGCAATTAATCCTTGCTTGTAAAGTACATAATTGTCCGTGCATTCCTATGTTATAACTATTCCCCATCAATGTGGGGGATTGTTGGGTATGTAGCAAGAATTGATGGGAATTAGAGGGAAGGAGAGGAATTTGAAAATTTTAGAACTTGAAAGGTTGGGAACTTGAAAAGTCCTCTAATGCTTTATTTAAAAAGGCAATAGTCCCTCATCGGTAATGGAAATGAAAATAGGAGAATTTAAATAAATAAACACTCCTATTAATTGTTAAAAGGGTTGGAAAGAGGGACCCCCCTCGCGCCGTCGTCGTCGTCGCTCGCTCGCTTCGGCTTCGGCTTCGGCTTCGGCTTTGGCTTTGGCAAATGATCGAGAGATAATTTTTTGGACAAAATTTATTTTGATTATTTATTAATTAATTTAAATGGCCAAAAATTATTTTCAATAAATTAGTTGATAACAGAATTTAACCGAAATATTTTCAACTTTTTAGTTAACCCGACCCGCCTCGGATCCGCGCGAGTGACCCATTTTAAATTCCGTTATATTCAAAATTTTCCGCCATGACTGTTCTGAAAGGTTGCAACTTTCAGGAACAGTCAATACCATTTGAAAGTTTGCAACCTTTCATTAATGGTCGTGTCAATTCTGAAAGGGTAGCAACCTTTCAGAATATATTATTCTTGCCTATAAATACCATCCAATCTTCAGAATATTTCACTACGAATTTTCTGATCTTCCTTCTTCATAAAAACACATCTTTCTTCGTGTACTTTCCTGCTGTGGATTGATTCGCTGACAGTAGAGTTTTTGGTATCTATACTCTACTGATTAAGATCATTTTACCTTGGGAGGTTATATTCCAAATCAAACCTCGGATACTAGAGGGGAATAATTTCCTTAAGGGGACACTGTGAATTCAGTGGACTTGATTTTCTTCCTAAATTATCAATAAGAGTATTCCAGATTCTGGTAAGTTTTACAGATTTAATTATTTTTTACAAATAAATTTCTGTTCATCTTATTTACTGGTTCTAAAAATCTCAGTTAATTCGTGTTTCTGAATAATTTATTACAACCAGTAATTTCTGATTTTCATAACACAGATTGACAACAGTTAATCCAAAAATTCGTCAAATACATGTATACATTTTATACTCTCCTTGCAGTACTAATTTTGTCACGATCCAAATTGAGCTGTGAGTGGCACCCACACTTAACCTCCTAGGTAGGCGAATTAAGGAATCCAAATTTCAACATATACCAATAATTCAACTACGAATACAAAATAATGTGCATGCTCCAAAACTAATTAACTATCGTTTCGCAAAACTTGTAAGTCATCACAACAAGGACATCTAATCTCCAACTGTTAAGTTTAAGAGTATAAAACAAATAAAAATAATAAAATAAAGTAATTTGTGTCCGAAAACTAAGGACATTAGGTAATGACCGAGAGAATCCAATCCAAGCTTGAATGAATAGCTCACCCTTGAACCTGATATGCCGAGACTTGCTAGAGCTAAGGGCGAGTCAAATTTTCCGGTACACTTGCTGCACTCCATGAAAGGAAAACAAAGAAAAATTCAAGTAGGCTCAGTACGAGGCAACATATACTGAGTAGGTATCATCGGCCAATCCAAAATAGAACAATGAATAATAGTATGAACACAAATTATTGCACTTAACATGTGGTAAGCAACAAGCAACATGAACAAGTGTCAACAACACTAAAGTACGTATGTAATAAGTCAACAAAATTCAAGATCATCCATGAAGACTCATGCCTCCAACTAAACCCATTTGGGGAATTGAGTTCTTTGAGATTGAGTGCATCCCGTTAATTCAATATGTTTTCCTTTAATAGTATCATGTCGGAACATGAAAATTCGATTCAGTTATATCGTGTCTGAATGTGACACACCGATCCAAGAATATCGTGTCGGAACGTGACACTCCGATCCAATAATACTGTGTCGAATGTGACACTCCGATCCAAGAATACCATGTCGGAACGTGACACTCTGATCCAATAATACCATTAATTTATCTTTTATTACCACCACTTTCAATTCATTGATAATATTTCATCAAGCCTTCTTCATTCAAGGCATCACTTTGATAGAGAGGGTTCAAGATTACAAATTCCACGGTCTAAGGATTTCAGACCAATCACAAACCACACAATCACACAATCAAGTACATAGAGGACTTCACAATATGATCCAATGCATATCAATCACTATTAAGAGTTCATTATCAAATAGCATAAATCATAACCTACCTCCACTAAAGAACCGAAGTCAAGTTATATATATACATACAAAGTTTGTAAGTTGACGAGTCTATAAACACTCATAGTATTCTATGTCTAATCTAGAACCCAAAAATTCAGCTAATTCTATAATAATTTTCCTAAAATTCAAACTTAAGGGTAAGTCTTAACTCCTCCAATTAGCATATCTTTAATAAAATTTAAATAATTTGATGCACCAAATACTTAATTGCTTAACTCAATATAAAAATATAATTTAGAATATAGTAACAAATTGTATTGTTTAAAAGTTAAAGTCACTGTTTAAAGAACCAGTGGCAGCCAACACCTCAACTATACCCCACACTTTTATATCCTTAATCAATATTGTTAAATTATTGCTTTCTCACTTTCATCAAATGTCTCAACCAATCAGTGATACAAATTCATGCATATTACCAGTAATACCTTTCCCCTTCATAATTCCATTAATTCACTAACAACTATACATGCAATGAAATAATTACCTATTTCTATATACCAAAAAAAAAAGATTGAATTTATAATTGAGATATCAAAATTATGTGCAACATCCAAGACCTTCACTTTCGTGCAACTCCATTCGATCTATATAATATAAATATAATATAGTTGTACTAACTTAGTTCACTGCAAGGCATTAATTGCTCATTAAGAGGTCCTACAATAATTCCCAGATTAACTCACGTGAAAGGCCTAATAAGTTTTCACCCAATTCTTTAATATAAAATAACAATAATAAAAAACAGTCAAACACAACAACCCGGGTAACCTTCATTCTTCTCGAATCAACAAGTAGTAAAAATTTTCTACGCCTACAAACTATACCTTTCCTAAATCATTACATTCATGACAAGATTATTGTATTTTGAATCCATCTAAAAACTTAAAATAAATTCAAAAGGGACATTAATTGATAACTAACCAACAGAAAACTAAATGGAAGGGGCAACGAAGGGTTTGTAATACCTGAGGTTGCTGCCTTCGATGTGCGGCTTTCTCATTCTCTTCTTTTTATTTTTATTATATGGGCAACTTTCATATATAACAAATAAAAAATTCATATTTGTATGATATAACAAAGTTTGCATAATTGCGCCACATAGCAAACATATAATTGTATAATTCGCTATACATATACAACCGTATAATTCGTTGTTGCCTCGCTATACATATACAATTGTATGATTCGCTGGCCTAAATTGCATAATTTGCTGGCTTATTTCACTGCAATTGTATAATTCGTTAGCCTATTTCGCTGCAATATGAGTATAAAATTTGCTTTGCATACAATTGAATCGAAGTAAAATGTTTGTATATTGTATAACTATAAGTGTATAGGAAGAAGATATATGTTTTTCTATCGCTTTATCCAAAAACAGAAACACAATTTATACACTTTTGTTGTATAAAGCGAGAAAAAATTGTATTTCACTGCAATTGTATAATTCGCTGGCCTTTTTCGCTGCAATATTTGTATAAAATTTGCATTTGTATACAACTGAATCGAAGTAAAATATTTGTAAATTGTATAATTAAGTGTATAGCACGAAAATATATATTTTTGCATATGTATATACAATTTTCTCTTACTTTATACAAAACAGAAACACAATTTATACACTTTTGTTGTATAAAGCGAGAGAGGCGAGCAGAGGGAGAGTGGCGAGTGAGAATGGGAGAGTGGCGAGCGAGAGTTTTGGGAGAGAGGCGACTGGCAAACTTTGCAAACGTTAGTTATGGGGCACAATTAAATCAAAAGATAGTTACTTCATTTATTTTAGGTTATTAGTTTTATATTATATACAATTATCCTTTATTTTATTTCCTATGGATTATTTACTAACCTAATTATAAAAAGGAATAAATATAAAAGTGGTTTAAATGATCCATTATTAATTTTAATTATTCAAATTACCCCATACTTATACAATTTTAATTAAGAATAGTTCAAAATACCTATTTAGAATCTATGACAATAGCCTTTTATGCAATAAAAAACTTTAGTAGTCAAAACGACTAAATGAGTCGTTACAAACTTCCACCATTGTAATGGAGAAAAATAAAATTTTCAAACAAAACCCTATGAAAAGAAAATATATATGTACAAAAATATAGTCGCCATAAAAAGGAGAAAAAGCACAAATACAAGATACCTCATAAAGAAGAATCATAAAAATCACTTCTAAAATCATGCAAGAGTCGTGAAATTGAAGGACTTTGGAAAAAAATAATAATATGTGATATAGTAAATTTTGAAAGAGGAAGTACTGAAAAGTATTAAGATGGTAAGCATGGAAACAGCACTGTAAAACGTGCCTAACCATAATTGATTAGGCATATGATGATAATTTTGTCATTTAATACTCATTTATATACCTATTAAAAAACTGAATTCTATAGGTATATAATTATTTAATATTTAATTATATCCATAAAATAAAAATAAAGTAAACTTTAGCTATTTATTTTAAAATGTATGTTGATGTTTGCTATATCTGAAGTTTTTCCTTGTTTGAATTTGTATTATTTTTAAGTGATGTCGTCATATTATGTTGCTTCTAGAAAAAATATTATTTATACACGTTATAATATACAAGGAAACAGTTCTGTAAAGTAATATCAAGATAACATATATACTAATGGATGTCTCAGTCATTGTGTGTACGCGTAGTCACATATATGTATGTGTTTTCAAGGATAATTAAGTGTATAATGTAACATTGGAACACCTATATTAGACAAAATGAATGTAGCCATAGTATATTTTATGCGTGTATATATACTCATCTAATTGTTGGTTTAGTGGAGGAAATGAAAAAGAATAAAATAATTAATTATAAACTATTTTTATAACTCAACTTGAAAAAACTAGCTTTGAGGATTATCACTTAATACCTTATAAAAGATTATAATATATAGGGATAATGCACAAGTATCCCCTCAACCTATGCCCGAAATCTCAGAGACACAATTATACTATACTAAGGTCCTATTACCCCCTAAACTTATTTTATTAATAATTTTCTACCCCTTTTCAGTCTACATGGCACTATCTTGTGGGTCCAACGTTGGTTGACTTTTTTTCAAGCTAGTGTCACGTAGGCCGAAAATGAGTAGAAAATTACTTATAAAATAAGTTCAGGGGGCTAATAGGTTCTAAGCATAGTATAAGTGTGTCTCTGGCATTTAGGACATAGGTTGAGAAAGTACTTGTGCATTTTTCCTAATATATATTCTAAACTCCTTCGCTATTCTAGAACTAATAATTTAATCGTGGACACCCATAAATCATAATATAGGTGAATGTATAATAGTATGATTTATGGGTGTATCATAATGTGAGAATAAATACAAAAATATATTCTCAAAATATGTACTCTCTTTATCAATTAATGGGAAATATTCTTCCTACATAGTGATTATCAGGTTGATGTTAATAGTTTTGGAGGTATATTTGTTTGTCTTACTTTTAAGTTTAGTAGTGATTGTAAATGGTACTAGTGGGACTCTACTTTGTTGAGGACCAGGAATTTATTATTGTAGTCTTATTATAAGATAAGTGACTAGATCACTTATTATTAGTTAGTCAAAAGAAATGCCACTAACTTCACTTTGATGCCAACTTATTAAAATTCATAAGTTTGACTTGAATAGACTAGCTATTACATTCACTCTTAATGATCTTATCCCTAGATCTATGAGAGAAGTGAAAAAAGGATAATGAAGAAAGTATTTTGAGATGAATTGATTGTCTAGAAAATGTATATATATACACGTAAATTTAAGGGAAAGCTGTACAAAATATTCATTTGAATCTATTTGACATAATGCATAAAGGCATAATACATAAATGTACTCTTTAACTTGGTTTTGAATTACATTTATGCCTCTTAACTTTAGTAATGCACTAGTAGACACTTGAATTTGTATAAATTTGAACAAATAGACACACATATCCTACATGTCATTCTACATATCATTTTTTGTCCTACGTGGTTTTTGTTATGTAAGACTCATATGTCTATTTATTTAAATGTTGGATAGTTAAAGTGTTTGTTTGTGCATTATGAAAGTTGGAGGTCAAAGTTAAAATTTGAATCCAAGTTTAGGGTCCAATATATGTATTATGTCATGCATAAATATATGTTTTAATTTGGCCTTAACTGACATTATGTCCTTTAATTTAGAGTATGCACAAGTAGACACTTAAACTTCTATAAAATTGAACAAATCGACACATTCATCCTAAGTGACATCCTACATGGCAGTGTTGTGTCCTACGTGGTGTCTTACATGCATTAGTTGCGTAGAATACGAGTGTCTACTTATTCAATTTTATACAACTTTAAGTGTTTACTTGCACACACACAAAAGTTGGAAGACATAGATACCTCGTACCTATTAAAAATAAGTTAAAGGACATATTTATGTATTATGTTAATCTATTTAATTACTCTTTTTTACTCATATACGTATACATATAAATTATCCAAGGAACACAAAATAATTATCCATGTACCCATTGAATGATGGGTCATATCATTGATATTTCATCTTTATTCTAATTGATTTCCACCGAGGGAGTAATTGAATAATGAGAAATTCATTCCTTTGAGAAAAATGATTAATCAAACGTTGCAAAGAAAATATTAAAACGAGGTTTTATTGTGCCCATTTGTAGTAAAAAGTATTAATTAAGTAGCTTTGGGTCAATGTTATATTATTTTGATTAATTTTTATGAATAGCTATAGTTTTGATCATAATAATAAGAGCAACTTTCTAGTTTAGCAAACACAAATCATATTTGTATGTTATAGATATAGTTTGTATAATTGTGCTCCATAACAAATATGTATATTTTGCTATACATATACAAAAGAAAATAGTTGTATATAAATTGTTTCAGTTCTAGTATACATATACAAAAGTCAATTATATAATCTATGTTTGTATAAAACGAGAAAGAGAGAAAGATAAAAGAAAGCTGGGCAGGGAATATTTGTATTGTATAATTATAAGGGTATAGAACGAAGATATATATATTTGCATGTGTATATACAATTTTTCTCTCGCTTTATACAACTAGAAACACAATTTATACATTTTGTTCTGTTTGTATAGGCGAGAGAGATAAGAATGGTAAGCGAAGTCTGGGAGAGGGGAGAGAGGGAATGAAAATATATGTGTGTATGCAATTTTCTCTCGCTATATACAAATAAAAGCATTTTATACATTTGCGTCTGTATAAAAAGCGATAGAGGCGAGACAGAGTGAGAGTGACGATCGATATTCACCAGGAGAGAGGCGAAATAGCAACAATTTACAATTAAATCAAACAATGATTATAACATTTAATTTGAATTTATAGTTTGCTATTATATACAATTTTCCCTAATTAAAATATTAACTGTAATTTAATTATATTCATACCAATAGTTTTAGATAGAAGAGAGGAAAGCAATATCTCAAGAGGTAGAGAAAAGAGACGAGCGAGATAGAAGAGAGAGAAGACGAGCAAGATCAAGAGAGATAGAGGAGAGATGCGAGCAATTTGGTATCTCAAATATAACTTGTATCTCAATCGAAATTGAGACACACATATAAAGAATCTCATTTCTCTACCGAATCTCACTTTGTCTCTCTCAAACCTCTCCTAATCTCGCACACAGATACACAAATCAGCATATTATAATGAATACACATTGTATCTTCCCTAAAATAAATAGACATATGATAAGTATCATTTTTTGTGATACACAAATGAAAAAGATATTGATACACTGATTAAATATTATATCACTCCTGAAATAAATAAATTGATACATTTTTTTCCTAATATATAGTTGTATAAAAAAAATCGATGCACAAATGCTATCTGATAATATTTGTATCAGTTTTTTCTGATACACATCTACAATGTTTTCTTGTACAGAAATAGAATTTTGCTATATCTATGTATGAATTGAAGAAGGTAAATTTTGATAATAGGATAAAATATTTTGATACACAAATACAAATCTTTTTTTGATTCATAGACACAGTCGATTGTATCAATCTAAGGAGAAAAGAAAATTAAAATGTAGAAACAAATCAAGAATCTATAATGAATTTTTTATATATATCGATGATAGTATAACTTATATAGTCAAATCGATGAAGAAGAAATTAATAAAGCTATGCCAACTCAATCAAATATGTTGGACAAATCTATGATATCCCAAAACACTATAATTTAAATTATTTTCTCATTTAATCATTTATGGATTTTATTGATTGGCTACATGTGAGATTTCATATCATTTTATAATGACACATAAAAGTATAGTAAAATAAACATATCTTAAGGATGTATTTGGTATGAAGAAAAATATGAAAATATTTTTTAATTTCCATATACTTGATTGGTTTAAAAGTTTTGAAAAATATTTTTTAAATCAACTCATTTTCCTCGATTTTAAGGAAAATGATTTTCCTTCAAAAATTCAGAAAAACATTGTACAAAACTCTTCTCCAACTTCAAATTACATTTTTTTTTTTTAAAAAAAAAATTGATTGTTGAACAAATTTAAAAATTATTTAAAAAAAGTATATTGGAGTTCAATTTTTTTTTCATCCCACCCTCAACCTCACCCCTGCTCCCCCCCCCCCCCCCAAAAAAAATTGTAATTTGGTTTAGAAAATATTTCTAATTTCTAATTTTACTTTTTCACCCCAACCCAACCCCTCGTTCCTACTCATCAGCCCCCACCCCCTCCCAAAAAAAAAGAATTTTGAGTTTGTTTTTTTTTTTAAAAAAAAATCAGCTTCAATTTTTTTCACCCCACCCTCACCACTAACCCCCCCACCCCCCACACACACAAACCAGCACCAGCATCCCCCTCCCCCCACCAAAAAAAAATAATTTTTAATTTATTTTTAAACATATTTTCAATTTTTTTCACCCCACCCACTCCTACCGGCAACCCCCCCCCCCCCCCCCCACTCCCTCCCAAAAAAAACTTTGTTTTTAAAAAATATTTTCAATTTCAATTTTTTATTATTTTACCCTATCTCACACCCCCTCCCCCCCAAAAGAAATAAAATTTATTTTAAAAAATTATTTTCCGCACTAGTAAAATAAAAAATATTTTTCATTCATAATACACTGAAAATCTTTTTCAAAATATAATTTTTAATGACCAACCAAACATGAGAAAATAAGTAAAAAATCTACTTATTTTGCGGGAAAACATTTTCCTTTCCTACCAAACACACTCTAACTCCCTTCTTATTTTCCTAGTTCTTATCCACCCCCGCACCACCTCACTCTCATCCACCTTTATTATCTTCTGCACATCCTTACACTTCCTCAAGCAAGAAAATATCCATTTCTTTTAAATATAAAATCAACTTGAATTTAAAATTAAAAAATCCAGAAAATTCAACTGAGTAACTAGAAGCGATAACTTCATAATTGAAGTAATTATTAAATAAAATTTTTATTCCTCCGTTTCATCAAATCATACAGTTGAATAAGCTTAAGTAACTCTAAAACCATAAAGAAACTGGCAAATATACAACTGAAATTGGCTTCTAAAGACTACTGGTAAGCCAAGGCAAGTATGTTCACATCCACAAAATTTGAGAAGGGCAATGAATTTATATAAAGGAAGCGACGTTTTCATGTGCATCCGAGTTGCAACAGAGGGCGAAAACTACATCTCAGAGCCCAACAATTCTGACTGATACTTCACTCAAACAGAACAAAAATGACAGCGTTGTCACATAATAGCTGCTTAGGCAGGACGGAGATAATCAAGGCGCACCTGACACCCCAGGGAATAGTTCTGATATTTTATTGAAGACGTCCATCACCTATAATCATATGTTCAACTATATGTATTAGGTATTTATCAAATATATACACGTACATGCAACATAATATGCAGTTGAACCTCCGTCTATTTAGTCAACATAATAATCATAGTAACGAGTATGTAAACATTGAATTTGTGCTATACTGGGCAAACATAAGATGAAGTAAGAACCAAAAGTTATCACTCAAAACTGTCTAACTGATGCATCTTACTGATCTCTAGTATTAATTACTGAAGCAAAATGCAACTTAGTCAATAACAAGTACAGACTTCTTACTCAAATTTAGATCGATATATCAAGAAGACATGTTAAAGATGAAATTACGTTCTTACCTCCTTGTCATTTTGGTATTTTGCAATACTCAGTGGATTCTGAGAACACTGCAATAAAAATAAAAGTCAGCGTGCATCAACATTTCAAGCAATAATAAATGTGTGTCATATCTCTTCTATGATTATTCAAATATATGCTTTTTGGAACTTCAACAAATTCAAGAGGATATAATGGGGGTGGGAAGTGGGATGGGGTGGCGTGAAAGGGGGCAACAAGTGCATACATCCATGATGGCTGCTTGAACTCTTGGATTTTGGAAAGCCATGGCAACATCAGGATTAGCCATAATCTTCGAAATGACTTCCTCGGGAGTAAGTCCTATCTGATCTGCAACCATAAAAATAACAAACAAAGAAAAATACAGATCATATCATTTGATAGTTTTGGCTATAGCAACTGTTTGTACCATTAAAGGAGGTCTTCCTGACATGTTATAACTACAAAAAGATTTCTCCCTCCTGATATAACATTTACTAGTATTTCCCTACACATGTGTGCTCATGTTGGGCTGGTTGTTCTATGATACATTGTTTGGCGCATCTTAGCCCAGGTAAACATTGGGCATGGTTGGGCAATGACCCATTCATTGACCCGCCAAAATTAACCCAAATAGTACATTCGCCACCCCTAATTCTGGTATTTGTTGAAGTCATCCATCACCTATTACCATATGTTCAACTATATGTATTAGTAATGACTTTGTTGATCAAATGGAGAAAATTAAAAATATATGTTGATGCTCAGTGGAATTCAGCTATTGTCTAAGACTCTCTTATCCCCCACCCTCCCCCTCCAGATTAGTGGGCTGCAGACACTACTATTTTTGCAAATAGATCAGGAAAAGAACAATATAACCACTCTAACTTACCAAATTGTTGCTTGATTTCAGGGCTGCTGAGATCAAAATTCTTCAAGGAATCCATCATGCGGTTGTCCCATTCTGGGTTTCCACCCATGTTATTCCTGGAATGGGGCAAATGATGGAAACCCTGATAAGTTTTTCATAGGTGCAAAAGAGAAGTATTTAACACGAAATCCTCGTTAGCCAAAAAAGGCAAATGATTCAACATGTCTGTTTCTTTCCATGTTCTCTTCTTTTCTATTCTTTTTCATTTCTTTCTTTTCAAACTGAGAAACGAACAACACCAAAAATGCAGAATTGTGAGCAGCCTGACCAAAGTAGGTAGTCCAACGAATATTTGATTCCAGACAGATAACTGGTATCATTTGATATGTGTGTACAAGAATCATTTACAGCTTTGCATTGTTCTAATCTAAACTAGAAATGCAATCAGATGGACAAGAATCAACAAGATGAAAACTACCAATTAGGGTCCAGTGTATACCAGTGTCATACATACATCGGAATGGAATATTCTCATTCAAGATGAGAATTTTAACCCCATGCAGGCAGAAGAAAAAGTCAGGTCTCATTTGCACAAATTCAAAAGGAACTGGTTACTCCAGTAAACAAAAAGTAGTATGTGGAAGGGGGAAAATGAAGCAGTTCAGATACAGCAGAGTCACACCAAGAGTAGTTTTCCTAACACTTAAACAAGTTATATGAATGGCATAAGTTCCTATCCAAACAGCCTTTGAGACAGTGCTTATGGTAAAACTCAGTGGATGGATATGCTACTGATATAAATATGATAATCAAACAGAAAATTTAGAAAAGTAAATGATATACAAGTAATGCATTTTGGCATGGAACAAAGAAATATGCACTTGAGAATGGTAATCTTAATAAAGAAATATGCACTTGAAAGATAATTGAACCAGACTTACATCATGTCCTGCAACTGTTGACGGTATTGTGGATTTTGTAGCATCCCTGTGATCAAATTAAATGCAAGACCTTTTAGTTTTATCTGATAGAGGAAGAAGATGAAAAGAGTTTGAAAAACTTATAGCAATGAACCATAAAGGTAGTAAAGTTGAGTCACAAGAAACCAGAATGACAAGTATTTTTGATAAGAAGAGGACAGGAATAAATAATTAATGGCATTTAACTCTTGTTCTTGATTTGTCCTACAACATAGCAATTCAGACAAACAGTCAATGATAAAAGAGGAAATGAATTTTACTCTAAAACCTGAATCATGAGTTGGCTAAGCACATCTAATGCAAAAAAACACTAGTAAGAAAAGTTGCAAAGCATAGACAATATATACTAGATGTACTTGTCAGCATTTACATCCTTCTAGGAATCCATCAGTAGTTTTTTTTTTTTTTTAATTTTTTTTTTATTATTATTATTTTTTTTTATGAAAAGGAGTACTGGAAAATTCAGATTTCCTAGGAAAGTGCTTCAGATGACAGCTCACATTTAAATGTTGTAGGGTTCCTCATCTCCTCGGGTAGATAGCTGCACAAACACAGAATAGAAGGTTGAGTTCTCATCAAAATAAAGCACAACTAGTTTATACACAAAAACTATATGTCACATGAGAATAAGATGAGAGGTCTGGTTGTGTTCACAAGAAAAGCAAAATAGATTTAACATAGAAGAGAAATGTCACTTTAGATTAATACTTTGCAGGAAACAAACAATTAGAACGTTTCCTTCTCCATAAGCTTTAAAAAAAAAAAAAAACTAGAATACGCTGTAGCAAACCCGTATAATATATAGTAGACTTTAATATGCACAAGCAAATTTCTAATAAGGACTATACATTAGCCAATTAACTCGAAGTTACCTTAATTACACTTTTCCAGTCATTCTCAAAAGTACATTCCACATCTTTATTATTTTCAACTAACTACCTACCATCTGTCTGAAATAAGGTATAATGCTCCAAGTCCTGCTCTCTTGAGTCCATCCAAAATCTTCTTTAAAACATCAATTAAGCATCCCAAATCTCATATTAGTTCACTTCCTTCCATCTTTACCACAGTAGTCTACAGCATACTATAAAAACCTATTCAATTAAACACAGTACTGATGGAATGACATTTTCCCTGCAATGCTTTAGAGAGGTTCAAAACTAAATCTCAACAAAAGAATTTTGATTCCATTAGAAGTGCAATACAATTTTATTTATAACACAGTACATAGTAACATGGTGTAACTGAAACTAGAGTTCCATTATCATAAATCGGAATGCTAAGTGATCAAAGATATCAGCAAATATTCAAGATAATCCAACACAACTCATAGAATATAACAGAAAAGGTAGATGCTATCTTACGGGTAAACCATCTTCTGCACTGTTGGATCTTCCATCATTTTCTCCAGAGCATCCACCGACAATAGAGGATTAGATTTTCCTGTTCAAGAAAGCAGATCATGCAAAATTACTTGTAGCTGAGAGAAGAGAGCATGAAGCAATTTGTTTTTTCATAAGAAGAAAGCATGAAGGAGAATTAGGCCCAAGTAAAGTTACACACAACATTTTACTAATAAACAGATATGACCAATAAAGCTGGACTATTTATCACTCAAAACCTCCAACCTCAAAACAAGTTTATGGACAGAGAGTTCCATGAAATCTGTAAGAAATAGGCCATTCTTTCGTAAAACATGTCTGCTAGAGCACTTAGCATTTTTTAGGATGTAGGAAGTTCTATTCAAGTTCCCACAGGAGTCGGGACACAATATTCGGGTCATTACAAAGTCACAGCTTCTGTCTGGATGTTCATCTTTCTTTTCTGAACCTCATTTGTCTGTATCTCATGCAATATCTCCTACAACATGGATTATTGACTTCAAGTTTTTACCCACTTCCAAATTTTATTTGTACATACATATGTGTGCATTACAATGATAATGCGGCCTTTAGCCTTTTGTTGGACTCAAAAGGATAGCATTGAAAACACAAAAAGTACTAACATTATGCCATTTCTTGGAGTCTTACACCCTGGAGATTCACCAAAATACCATTACGTATCTATATTATGCTACAAACATACTGCAATTGGACAAGAAACTGGGCTTTCTCCCCATTTTTTCCTAAATAGAAAAAGACCCCAGAATGTATTTTCCCCACCAGATTATGGAACATACAACCTCATTTCATTTTGTTGGGCATTATGCACTTCATAGTTTAACCACCTTGGGCATGATTCACAGCTTACCACATCCTCCAAACCACCCAATAGGCTAAAAGGGAGGATCTACGTAGCTATGAAGTATGTCCATGAATCCATCTTTATTATCTATTGCAAGATTCATAAACTCATAGAAATAATGATTGAAAAAGAAGGAAAAGAGGAAAATGACCAATAAAAACATGAGTAAGAAGATAGGAACATGCATCCAATCCTGATGCTTGAATGACATTCGTAGTACAACAGCTATGAGGGCCAACCAGCAAGTGATTTACCCGTTGATGAGGTACTGTCAGATGTATTTGAACCAAATCCCGACTGTGAAGCAGCTCCATTTTGAGTTACCTAATAGAGATTCAAAAAATATTATTGAAGTGCAATTGTTAGACGACACCTACAGGTGTCAAAATTGAGCACAATTGTAGGTAACCCGCCCATAATTTTGAGGGTTGGGCACAAGATAATTTCAATTGAATTCAATCCCAACCCATTCAAGTCCTAACCCATTTAAGAGAATCCTCAATTGAGGCCAATTTAATCTCCAATTTCAACCCGTTTTAAGACTCTTTATTTGCATTGTTGTAATGTATGTTCCTATATTAAAGGTATGGATTACTATCTATTTTATATCTTATCGGATTTATCTATCCATTTGTCACTTCTTTTTTAAAATTTTCTTTAGTTGAAATTCAAATTGTAGTTATATAACTTAAATAACAATACATTAAAATTGTTGAATTAAGCGGGAAAAATTGGGTGGGTCAAGACTCAACCTGTTTTTAAGCCCATTGGAACCCAAAGTAAACTTGGGCGGGTCAGGACCCAAACCCAATATCTATTTCAACCCATTTAATATCTCCAATTTCAACCCAACGCGCCCATTTGACACCCCTAACGACACCATATTCCCAGATAATAGCTACCAACCGACCTGATCAACAGTTACCGAAGCTGTCTCAGCTGAGTCCTTAAAATTTTCAAAGGCACCCTTCTGGAATGTTTCATCAGGAGAAATGTCAACAAAAGCTGCAAAAAGTTTAATTCACATAGTTAATATCATGAGTTCATAACCAGAAAATCTGAACATTTCATAAGAGTAATACAAAGTGTATCACTATCGCAAAAAGGTGGTTCTAACTAGGGAAGCATTAGCATTTTTGTAAATATGATTTAGAACAAAACTGCTCAGGTCCCACTACAACTAAACCCAGGTATTAATTTCTACTGGTCCACGATGGTTCTTGGCATTTAAGAAAGATGTCAAAGGAGGATACAAGTTACAAATCAGTTTTGTTTCCGCAAAGCATCCTACTATTCTTTTTTGAGGAGATCGTTATTCTGGGATATTAGTGGAGTCTAAACTTAGCTTTGGTCAAGAACTGTTGTGGAAGTCAGGCCAGTAATCTATTTGATTAGCAAAAGAAAAGAAAAAAACTTTTGATGATCGAGACACAAATAAAAATTTGTTAAATACTTGAAACGAATTAACCTCACAGAAATTGAAGTGGTACCTTCCTCCTGCTCATTCCTTTTATTTAAATTGGGTTTCCCTGCACTTCAATGTAAGCTTTTCTCCCAAACCAGCCTTCCCCTCCCCGTTATCAGCAAGGGGTTCTAATGATACATGAGGAGGTTAGATTTCTAGGGATACTTAGGATTAAAATGGCTATGACTTGGGGGGATTACACTTTTCTTAATTCAAACTTAGGGGATACCCTTGCAGAGTGCCAGCATAGCAATATTGTGTGATAGTGACTTTATGCATGAAAGAGATGGCAAGTGGTTTTGGGTGAGAAATACTTTGAAAATAAGAAAGAACAGAAAAGATGAATTTCCATATAAAAGCTCAGAAGATCACAAAGGATCACATCATGACACTCCAAATTCCTTCAAGAATGTTATGTAGATGGTTGATGTTTTGGTGTTTTTAAGATCAACAGCTAAATTGCTTAATCTTAAAATTTAGTGGTGAGCTCACTCATTTAAAATAGTTTAATTATCTCACTGATATACTCTAGTATCCTTCAGTTTATTGAGATAAACCAACGTTAAGGGTGATCAAAGCATGACATTAACAAGGTCTATTCAAAGGTAAATGTCAAGAGGCTTTAGATGAACATGCCTTCTTGCAAGATTTGCTGTTTTTCTATATGAAAGGAAAAGACAAACAAGTACTAGAACCAGATATAAATGATATTTAGAATGCAAATATTAGGTACCATTTTTCTTTGGCTCCTTTTCAGCCTCTTTATCATTTTTGACATTGACAGTGGGAGGTTCCTCCACTTTAGTTGCGGATACATCAACAGTCACTGGCTGAGATGCAAATGAAGCTGATGGTGTAGATGAGCTAGATGCAGTAGGTGGTGGAGGTGATGAACTAGCTGGACCGGACACTGGAGGTGGTGGGAATGGAAAAGGAAAAGGTGACCCAGGTCCAGGTGAAAAGGCAGTGTTGCTAAACTGACTATTCTGGCCATTCATTTGTCCCATCATTGTTTTGAGCGCTTGCTGCATAGCGTACTTCTGGAAGCATGGAAAACAACATGCAGAAATAGTTAACACACATGAAGGGTCGGGCTTTATCGAATTTTTGTAGCTGCACTCATTGGCCTCCACATAGGAAACAAAGAAATATACCCACGTACAATTAAAAACCAAAACATTTGAAACATGAAGAATATGAAAGAAGTTTAAAACACGATTTTCCGCCATAGAGAGTAAAAAAGAAGGCACCTTAAACAAGCAATCTTATTTTATGTTTTCCTGTGCAACTATTGTATCTATAATGCACAGAGACTCATTAGCAGAAATATTTAGGTGTTTAAAAGGAGGATAGCCATTGAATTTATCTTTAAACTCACAGAAAACAAGAAGAAAGAAATCAACTAAATGTAACAGCAAGAGTTACGGACTCTAAAAGAACAGACAAGTATAGCAAAATAGTTTTTTTTAAAAAAATAAGAAAATGGCTGGCCTCTCAATACCAGATTGTGATGGCGTAGCATGATTTAATTAGTAAACATCGAAAGCATATTCCACAGTGATGCCCTAGTTAATTTCAGAAGTATTCTAGGTTGATGTGCTCATCATTATTAATTTTGTAATTACAGATACCATCAACTGATGAATGGTCATTCTTATCTTCTGTATCTGCTTTGTTGGTCCTTTTTCTTAATATGTGGTCAATCCTCTTAACAGTACTGCTCATAACATACGAGGTATGTTTCATCATGTGCATGTCATATTATCGATAAGTTAAAATTCATATTTTCTCAAAAGTCCAAATTCTCTTAGCTGCCACTCTGATAGTAGCCCTATAAGAAACAGAGTGAGATAAGCATCAGATTCCTGCAAAATATAATTACACCTCACTTAAGAAGTACTTGCCTTTAGGTATGAAGCCACCTGCAATATATTTCAGAAAAAACAGTGAAAAGTAACGAGTCAGTAAAAAAAATGAAACAAGAGTGTAACCAATAAAATTAAAAAAATTCTCCTTCTCACCCATGCGAAAAGTGCTGAAAAACCAACACCAACTCCAATCCAAAAAAGAGGAGACCCCCTGTAGACGACAAATAACAAGAAATAAGTAAGCAAATCAAGAGGTGCTAATGCAGATAGAAACACAATAACAGAAACATGTAAAGCAAGAAACTGATAGGTTAGATTATATACAAGAAGATTCAAATTAAATCGGGGATAATACAAATTATTACACTTGAGATGGTGGTGATGGAGCTGAAAATTGTGGATTTACACCAACTGAAGAAGTCTGTTTGCCACCTGAAGTTGTAGTGCTAGCAAAAGAACCCCTCCCTGATTTTCCCAGCACTGCATAGAACACATTGAAGGAAGGGTAAGCAGCAGCATAATTATTAGCAAGAATATAACAATGGATCACTAAATGATATAATCTATCAGAAATTTGGGACAAGAAAAGTGATTACATCCAGGATAAAGTGGTTTTACCCTTCAATATGTATAATCTTTTCCACTCCGACAACACAGGCTTTCTCTAATTTGGCAGTCTAGCTTGATATAAAACATACCGAATTTGTAGAAGCTACCCATGTAAACATGATGTGAATGAATTTAATGAACAAGAACCATCCAATAATTTATGTTTACTTGATCAGGTATAATAATATTGACAATGAGAACACTTCTGCATAGAAGTATTCCCAGAAGTAGAGAATCAACAGAAGATACGACTCGCTACGAAAGACACCAATGATACTACACAAATTGGAACCCTCATAGGTGCACCAAGAGTAAATCAAAAGCAGGAAGTTACCCCTCAGATATACAAAGTTGTGCCTTTCCTTTCAAATCTCCGTCTTTCCCGTAATGCTATCCACACTAGTACTATTGGAGATACATCCCACGTTTGGCATCTTCTTTTCACTTCTCTAATGGCCCAACTAAATAATGCATCCTTCACAGCACCCAAATCATTGTATCCCGAACAATAGAAAAAGCTCTCAAAAATGTGATGCTAACCTAAGTTGCTCAGAATTGGGTGCAGGTGTCTGATACAGGTGTGGATCTAGAGGTCAGATCCTCTATGATCAAAATATTAAGAATCGGGGATACAAATCCATACATGGATACAGGTGCGGAGATTTAGCTAAAAAAAATTCAAATATCAACTAATAGAGTTATAAAACCTAAATTATGAAATAATTTGTGGAGAACTTGAGACGAAATATTGATCAAGAGGAGATCCTGAAGGGAAATAAAAGGTAAGGGAGTGACAATAGAAATCTATATATACAAAGGTATTTCATTTTCTTCAATTTCACCTTAGCTTTTGTTTTGATTATATAAACCATTGAATCTGTCCTGAATTTCTCCCTTGAATTTGGTCAAAGTACCCAAAACTAGATGACCAGACACACCCACACCCACACCCACATTGTGTCGACACGGGTGCGGCACCGAAAGTGAAGAGTATGAGAAACTTAGATGCTAACTAGCATTGTAGTAAGAGATATCCCATGTCCTACACAAGGGTTCACACATGAAGCATTAACTAACATAAGTAATCCTCCTCTTTTCAAGTTTTTGGTTGTCAAATTCGCATCCTCTAAGCAAACAAACAGCCTTTCCAAGAGCTCTAGACGTCCAAACAGATGAGGGAAATCCAACTTCGCTCTAGCTAGCACCTTACAGTAGCAACTTTTCACTGAAAAATAGACTCCTGCTATCTAACACCCAATTGTCATGGCTCTCTACCAGTAAATTTGCTTGTAGAGTATTTCAATAGACTTTGGAACTCCACTATGTCCCAATCCCAAAATTTCCTTCATAAATTTGAGATCCCAAATAACATGCACATCATGTGATCTTAGAACTTGATCTAGTATCATCTCTTTTAAGTTAAAAAACTCTAGATTTTGGAGAAGTGATCCTTAACATGTTATATTCGCACCTCCTGTCCAGCAAAAAACTACCCTTTCATCCATCCCCCACCCGCAAAGAGATGCATAACTCTTCCTTTCCCTGTATAATTTTCCTGCAAAGAGGGCATACTTAAAAGGATTCGTGATGTTTCTTGTTCTCCAACACCCCACCCCATTGATAGCTAGAACTCTTGAAGTCTACCCGAGCATGCTGCTTCATTCATCCATGTATGTTGATATCACCTCTCCATAGTACATGTTCCTTTATCCTAAATCTTCACGGCAATTTCCTTAGCAAGGCCTTGTTAAAAACGCAAAGATCTTCCTTCCATCTTTTAACAAATATCTTTTTTTGATAAACAAATACAAAATTCCCCAATCTGCAAATCTTTTCTCTACCATTATCCTATAATATATTTTGGGAACAATATCTTATCCAGAAACTTGAGCTGACAACTGCATCAGGCCATTAGTAACTTTTTCCTAACATAAAAACATACTACATATTGGGATCATTCTTCAACAAATTAAAACAATCAATTTCCAAGTTAAACATTTATAAATGGTATATTAGATTTTTGATATGCTTAACCACTTTGAGCCCTTAACTATAGTTACTAGTCAACAAAAATATGCTCTGCTTGTAATATTTTAGATAACACTTCTATATTTTAGGCTCTCTCTCCTTTTCTTTTTTTCCTTTATTGTGAAGGGCATATGAATACCTACATAAAGTGCACTAAATGGACTTTTGGCTCTGTTGTTGCATGCCTCCCAATATATAAGCACCTATAGGCAGGATTCCGTTGGGGTATATTACTACCCGTCGGCAACAACAGAAAACTCGAGACTGATTTTCATCAATTAAGAGCAGGATGATGCAGACACAACCGGATGTGGGAAAATCTTTCATCCTAGAGATTTTTTACTTGTAGCATATTTTTGGTAGCTTTAGATTTATATTTATGCATTGTTTTATCCCCAGGCCTTTGGTCTAGTAGTGAGAGCAAAACTTGTGATGTTTAGGTAAGGCGCACTAATGGATCCAAACAACAAAAGCCTGGTATTTAAGTGGAGAAGGGTGGGCACTCCATTATCCACCAAGTTTCAAACAGTGCACCATTAGCAGGGATCTCTCAGTTATCAAACAAGAAAAAAATATTTATGTATTGTTCTTCTTAGTAAACTATTTGAGCTTTAGGCCACTATATTAAGCTTCCATAGCAGTGCAATTTTGAGTATTTAGGTGTGCTGCAGAGAATTTCATGAAATATAGCCAATTCATCTATAAGCCAGTTATTCTATATTTTCCTTCTCTGTTTCCAGTCCTACTTGCCTTATAAATCACTAAATCAGCATGTAACAGTTTTTTATTTTTAGATGGAGCCTGTAAAATTTAAGATCTTTCAATTCTGAAATGAATTCAAAAGCTGGCATCATAGAGATATTTATGTAATATTTACAGTAAAATGAATTATATTAGCATACATGTGATTTTTTGATACATTCATATCTTTAACCCGGTACGGGGTACCATTTACGGAAGAACCCACATTAACCTCATCAATAGATACCTTCAAATCAGTCACCATGTTCTTGATGGCATTCACAACTCATTTATCAGATGACACCATCTAAACTATTAATACCAAAAGCCTTCATTTGCAAGATACTTGATTTGCATTTGATAACGATTCTAGCTCGGGTAGTAAGTTTTACCATCTACCCATTAACATAGTCAAATGTTGCAAAAGTTTTTTTACTTTTGTAACCTATCAGCATATACAGTTACCTCACAAACATAGCAGCCTTTCTAAATCCTATACAAAATACTGAACTGACTTAATATCCATTAGCAACTAGACAAAAAGAATTATCATTAAGTTTATCCGTCCCACTGTTCTTCACATCAAAGTTCACAGCAGTATACTTGTTTTACAAATAGAAAACAATATCGACAAAGTGTCCTATCCAACCAAATACAAAACATATGCACAAGCAAGAGTTAACTAGCAGAATGTCACAGTCCTCGTAGAAACAACTCGCACTTTAAACTATTCCACACAGACACCAATTCACTTATTTTAGTATGAACAAATTGGCATTTATGCCTACCAACATGCAAATAAATCAAGAAACATTTTTAGGACTGAAATTTCAAATATTTCTCTCAAAAGGTAACTTCTGTTAATATTGAACTCCTGTTTGAGATGCAGCCAAGCTTTAAACAAATTAAGAAAGAAAAAAATGTTTCTAGTCCTATTGAAAGTAGAAACAGCAAATTTAACATGATCAAAACTCAGCCTAGTGCACCCCCTAACAACTAAATATATCTAGAAACAACTCTAAGAAATATAATGCAAATGAACAGATCTACTCTTTCTGTGATGAACCAGATAAACACAATACACATACAAAGAGGAGACCAAGGGATAGAGAATAAGAATAAGGAGCACTTCACACAACCAACAGAATTTGAAACAACTCTAGTAACCATAATTCAGAAATTCTCTTCAAAAATAACTACCCATAATGAATAATTTCTAATATAATATGCAATCAAGTTTAAGAGTAACATAGCATTCAATAAAAGATTCATTTTTAAATGAAGGGAAATCAAAACTGCACTTTCCAACTACTAAATAAACAAAAAAAAATAGCACACAACACCACAATTTCGAAAATTATCTTCAAAAACAGCTAATTATGGGTAATAAAATCTACTTTAAGAGGAATTGAAACTTCAAATAAAATACAGAATACATTTAAGATAAAAAGACATTGAGCAGTAGATAAAAGAGTTGAAAGTACCAATCTTTTTAGTGAGCCTTGGACCCTGAAAACAAGAAACCACTTCAAAACAAGTTGTGGGTCTGACAATTCTTCCATTCTTGAAGGGTCTTTTGGGTAGATGAGGAAGGCCAAAGAAGGGTTTGCTTGAAATTACTGAGTTTGAAGAGAGACCCAATACCATTTTAGGTGAAGAAACTATACCTACGTTCTCCATCACCTTGAAAAATACTCAATTTTTAGCTGATACTTCGCCTTATTACAGAAGAAGAAGATCAGAACTGCAAAAATGATATCTCCTTTTCGCTTATTTTGCAACAAAGAAGAGAGGTGTAAGTGTGATATCGGCTGGAGAAGAGTGTTGTGAATTGAAAATGGAGCGGGTTATATGGATAGGTTTCGCAGCAGCTTTCACAGATTCAGTAAAATGTCCATCTAATTTGTGTTACTTACACGTATATTTTATTTTTGACTTAAGTCATTTGCAATTTTTTAAAATTGTCTACATAAAAATTCATTTATATATTTTAACTATGATTTGTATCTATTGAATAATTAATACTATTTTTAATTCAATATTAAATATTTGATGTAAAATTTAATATTTTGAGCTTCAACTTATTCCAATTTCTACAACAAATTTGGTGTGTGGAATAATATTGTAACACTATTCATCATAAAAATTCACTTTTTGAATATTATAATATTATTTCATTATGCAAATTTTTAATTAACATTATATAAATTGTATATTTTAATTAAATATCTTTTATATTTAATTATTTTTTATGTAATATTTTTATAATATAAATTTTAGATATAAAATTTACTTTTTTAAATTAACTTTTCTATATAACTTTTTTCTAAAAAATTAAATTTATGTTAATTCTACTATAAATTATATAAACTATAATTAATTTTCACAAAAATTAAAAATACAAACATATAACTTTTTAAACAAATAATATTGTACTTAAAAATAGCAAAAAAAAATAAACATTCAATGATGTAGTAATTGACATACATCAAAATTGAAATATAAAATAAATTGTAATTTTAAAAGTATATAATAACTTAATAATCTGATAGATTTTTTTTGAATCCATCAATAATATTAAAATATAAATTGTATGGAGTCGAAAATTATTGTGGTTGTGGTTGCACTGCTGAAACTGTTGACTTCTTTTTTTCATTATTCGACTTTGTTATTGTCGAACAAATTCACGAACATTTGGATCAGCAATACCATCCACTCCATTAATATAAATTTTCTTCTTTAAATTCTTTAAATTTCAAAACTCTATGGTTCATTTGGAACTATGTAATGTATTAATAGAGCATTTATGGGAACACCGAAGCGATCTTGAAAGTTGAATATTTATGTAGAATTTTAATATATTTTTTTAATTGTGTAATATTTATTTAATTGTATTTCATTAATGTTTTCACTTTTATTTGTATTATCCATTATTATGTATAATGTATAATATTTGCTAGCAATTTATATTGTTTAAAAAAGGAATAAGTGCACAAGTACCCCCTCAACATATGCCCGAAATCTCAGAGACACGCTTATACTACACTAAGGTCCTATTATCCCCCTCCCTCCCCCGAACTTTTTATAAATAATTTTCTACCCCTTTTCGACCTACGTGGCACTATCTTGTGGATCCAGCGTTGGTTGACTTTTTTTTTCAAGTTAGTGCCACGTAGGCTAAAAAGGGGTAGAAAATTACTTATAAAATAAGTTCAAAGGTAATAAGATCTTAGTATAGTATAAGTGTGTTTCTGAAAATTTGGGCATAGATTGAGGGGATACTTGTGCATTTTCCCTTTAAAAAATTATAATACAAAATAATTTTATACTAAACAATTATGAAAGAAAATAACATAAATTATATGTAGCGAATTTTTTAGAAAGAAAAAGTATAAATGAAATAAGAAATAATACAATAATAATAAAGAGAGAAAAAATATTATTTGGTGCAGTGGATGGAGTTGAACCAAATTTGATGTTTGGGTTGGAGATGCCCTAAATAATTCAAAACATGTGTCTATTGAACACTTTATGCTGATGTGGCAAAATAAGTGCATCTCACTACACCGAAGCGCGTGAGGAAGTCTCAAACTTCTTTACATACTTTTTTTTATTAATAATAAACTTGTAACTTTTTTCCTTCTAATGACACTTGGCATTACATTAATTAAAATAACTAAAAATAAACTTTTATTCAAACTATTGTCTTATAATACTCAAAAAGAAAAAAAACTCACCCCCACCACCACCCCTGGAGGTTATGTCAACAATTGTTTTCTTCACCCCATTTTAATCATTTTAAACTGTGTTGTGGTTCTTCATTTTTATTTTTCGCTCTTTATATGAAAAAAAATTGAATTTGCTAAGTGTTAATCGAATTTATAAGAATGAGAAAAAATCAGACATCGAAGTTATAAAGGCAACCTCCGTCCATCTTTATTTCGGATCATTTCGGTCAACAAACATCACTAGCCATTAAAGTTATAAAATAATATAAGAAAATTTGATATAATTCATGTTAAATCTTCACGATTTCTCTTCATCATCCATTTCAAAATAATTTATCAAAATCAACTAATTTTTCACAAAAATTACAATAATCACAATATTAATTTATCATGCTTCATAATTTATTTCATTATTTGTGTTTAGTCTAATTTCCATAGCTTATAATTTATTATAAAAAGAAAAAATCAATCTCTTCATAGAAACATAAAATAGTGGGTGACAACAGATGAAGAAAATGAAGAAAGTGCAAATAATTAAATGAGTGGGGAGGATTTTCTTTTTTCATTCTTTTTTGTTGCAGCATGAGGTGTTGGCATGACAGTCGTTAGGGGAAGAAAGAAGAAATGTATGCAGGTGGGTTCCTGTGGAGGGTTGGGGGAGAAATTTTTTTTCTTCTTTTTGTTAATCAATGTTTTGAATTATTAAAGGTTGGAATTAAAAAAAAATGAAAATTTATTAGATTTTGGGCCACGTTCTGAAATCTTATTGGTTACTTTTTCAAGTCAATGTGTGAATTACAACACACAACATTTTAAAAGTTTTCTTATCGTTTTGTGTTCAAAAAGTTCATATTCATTAATATTAGAGTGTCTAATAGATATTAGTCATAGTTGAGGTGTCTAAGTAAATTATACGAACAACTTTAGGGGCCACATATGACTTAAGCCTTTATTTTTGTAATTATTTCATTAAATTATACACTAATTATGTTATTGTTATTATTATTAAGTCTAAACTCAAAGTATTAATTTGTGGTTGCTTCTAAAAGTATAAAATCCAATAACTATTTCATTATATTTTTATTATACATGTAACTAAAAACTAGTTCAATATTTATAAAGATCGGTTCTAAAAGCTTATATTATACAAAAGTACCTTTGTTTTTTGTTTTTTTGATCGATGTCTGGTATTTCACATCGGAGCTCGATTATTCTGAATTCGTGTCGTATCCCATTTGGGGAGAAACGATTCGTATCAAGATTTTTTTCTAAGTCGGGACTAAAACTTGTAAGTTCTAATTAAGATAAGAGTACCATCATCTATTGCATCAGATCTTTTAGTAATATACAAAATCATTTAAAAAGTGAATAAAAATATATTTCTTTTATTTTCTTCTTTATTTTCAAAATAATAATAAAAGGTTTTCTATATATTAGAAAAACGATGCACTTAAAATTCATTTTACGAAAATTATATTCATTTTAGATCTTAGTACGTATGTACTAACGTGTCAAACACTTGTTTACATTTGTTAACTTGTACCATTATGTGACCTCCATTCGTGTCTGTCTCTTGATTGTGCCTATTACATCATTCTGCGTTCTTTTTAATAACATCGCTTTGTAACGACTCGTGTGATCATTTTATTTTGTTGAATTCATTTCAATGTTGAATATTTTGTTAGATTTATGTTGTTTTTAACTTGGGAGAATGGGTTTCACTGTGATCGGATGAGGACTGATTGAGTTTTTCAATTTTGAAAGTTTAAAATTTGAAAAGTTTGACCAAGTAAAGATATCGAGTTGACAAGGTCAGTTCCTAGTTCTGACGATCTTGTTAAGTATTGAAGATCGTTTTAACTTGATTGGATGGTTTGAACAATCACAATGTGTTTGAGAGAGAGTTGAGCCTTTAGTTGAATTTTTGGAGTTTTAAAAAAGTAAAAGTTGACCATAGTCAAGACGATCTTGTTTTTTTAAAAATAAAAAATAGGGCATAGCCCATCTGTTACCAAAAAATCGTTTTTGACCCTTGCCCAATAGTGACCCAGGTTATCAACAATGTAAAATTATCATATTTGCCCTTGTACTCTTAGAAAAGGGTCATATTTATCTTTCGTCATACTTTTTTGATATATTTATCATTACCATCCAACGTTGGGTATGTATTTACCCTTATATAGTTAACTTAACATGTCATCATTTTTATTAGTCCACGCGGCGCCACATGGATCCATGTATATATACTTTAATTATAATTACATTAAAAAAATTACTTTCTATTTAATATTATATTCAACCCATTTATAATATCCAACCCAATTAATGTGAAAAGTCACGGGCCCTAATTTTATACCATCATCTTGTGTCACATTAAATGATAGACGTTTAAGATTTAATCTTCATGCATCAATGACACAAATTTCTACCATGTTAGGCTTGCTCCCTTCAGATCAATTCTTAGTGATTGTTCGATTTTTCAAATACGCTCTCGATCGTCTCATTGTTTCTTCAGACCCTTTTCACTTTTCAATTTCATATGTGAGTTTTATATTACAAAAGCAAGAAAAAAGAGAGGAAGAAAATGGTAGAAATAATTTATGCTTATGTTTGTGAGATTACAACAATAAGTGAAAAGATTAGAGCCAAAGGCATTTTCTTGTTGAAGAAGAATAAAACAGAGGATAAAGTGGAAGAAAGTCAAAATTCTTCTTCTTCTTCTTTACAAATGAGAGAGAGCAAAAATGACAACAACATAATGTGTGAATCAACTGTGTTTTTTGCTTATGGATCATTTTGCAGCTTGTTTATCTATAGTCATACCATCAAGTATCTAATCTCTTAATATCAATTCATGCACAAATTAAAAATAGTGATTGTTAATTTGTTAAAGTTCTGGATCAATTTGAATAAGTTATGGTGTATTCAACTGGTGTTGATTTTTGGTAGTATTCAATTTGGGACTAATAAAAATGATGACATGTTAAGTTAACTATATAAGGAAAAATATGTACACAAAGTTAGATTGTAAGGGATTATATATCAAAAAAGTATGACAAAGGGTAAATATGACACTTTTCTAAGAGTACAAGGGCAAATATAGCCCTTACAACAACATACAGAAAAGCTAAAAAAGGAAACTAATTGAATTCAAATGGTCCAGAAACACCTTCATCTTCAGTAAAACTTCATAAATATTCCTCTGAAATGCCTCAGCTCAAAATAGACACGTAACATCTCATAAGTATTATGGAATCGACCTCCTTAAAGACTTCTTCAGCTCAAAATAGGTTCAAACAAAAAATACACGAACTTATATACATGAACCATTAACACTTCTGCAAGAATTAGTTGAGGTGATAAATATCCCATGAATCTTTTCCTCTATACAAAATGACTACTAAAGAACTAATACCACTGTGACAAGATTCATCTCCAAAAAATATTTTCGACTTAAGTGGCCCTTAATTGTTAAAGCTTTGTCCTAACCCGTCGGTGACCCCTTAAAGTTGACACCAATTTTTACTTAGACACCTTAATTAGACTTTGTTCATTTTAGACCCCTGACATAGGTTTTCGTTGTGTTTTGACACTTTTTGCAGACACGTCTTAGAGAGGTGATCCACTCGTTTATTTTGCATGAAAAATTAATTTTTAATTATTTTTTCTTCTTCTTCTTCCCCATTTTAGCCTCCAATTTTGAAGCTCAACTCCATCCATGTCGAATGTTTTAAAATTTTAAAAAATGACCTATTTCAAGTTTTAAATATTCCAATAGTCATGAAATTCGTTTCTTGATAGGAATTTACTATTGTAATATGGAAGTGGATTTGATTTTTCAAGTAAGTGCCTTCTTATTTTTTTTCACTTAATTTTGATTATTTCTATTCAATTTTACTATTTTGTTATTTATTAAGAAGAGTGTGAATCCATGACTTAGCTTTATACTTCTATAATAAAAGGGTTGGTGTATGATTGAGAAGTGGTGGTTTTGGGGGTGGGGGTGGGGGGTGGGGGGAAGGATAGCGTTTATGCAAAATTGTTATTTTCGACAAGACAATGAGAAGGTTGCAAAATATTTTTTGTTAATTAGTTAAATATTTTTCTTTTAAATTATGTGGGAAAAAATGTCACATGTCACCGATTCATTGACTACATTTTAATTTTCTCAAGATTCATTATTTAAGAATGATTTTAGGCACAAATAACAAATGTCATCATTTAATTAGATACTTTACACGTCATTCGCGAGTGCATTACGCACATATTATATCTTTTTGCTAATTGTAAAGTAAGTGTTAAAATGACACAATAGAACCTTAAATAAAGTTCTAAAATGAATAAAGTCTAGTTAGTGTCTAAGTGAAAGTTAATGTCAACTATATGGGGGCTAGAAATGGGATAAATCTTTTGATATGAGTAACAATTAATGAGCATGTGAATCCTTAGTCATTGTTACAGAAGCTCCTATGATTGCATCTGATTCTCCGAGTTCCTTTCTGCTGACTTATCGCAGTAATTCATTGTTTTGTATCTTTTTAATTTGTATGTTTGAGATTTTACTTTGTTCCGTCACTAATATTTTCTTGCTTGTTCTGGTAGTCAAGACAGCCTTGTATTGGTGATCTGGTGTCTCTAACATATTTGGAGCTAGTTTTATGATCGATTTTGTAATATTGATTTGCCTTGAGAAGGTCTTGGATGAATTTTTGATACTTGCTTGAAGATTGGAACTTTTACATGTTGAGTTCCAATAATGGTACCACCTGAATCAAATGAGCTTCAAATGGTCTTTTGATTAAACCATTATATCTATATTGTAAATGTTGACATTCAATTTTAACCCTTCATAATTTAATTAATTTTTTGAGTTTCTTCAATTCTAAATAATTGTTTACAAAGATTAAAATATTTTCAAAAGTACTTCTAAGGAAAAATTGTCATTGTCAATAAATAAATATAATTCTAAATCGCTTATATTGATTTATATAAGTTTTACTTTAAACAAATATTTTGAAAAATATCTAACCAAATCAGTGTCTAAATTAAGTATGCATTTTATTTATCCAAAATCAATTAGGTCACACAATTAGTCTCTTTATTTTAAAATAATTATTTTATATTGTTAAAATTAACCAACTCGATTATTAGTCAAAAATATAATTTGTTTCATTTAAAATTTATCAAAATCAACTTTTTTAGGCCAAAGAACCTTGTCCTCCTTGGCCTTACTATCACGCTCCGAGCCTACACCTGGGCGTGGCCAGCACTTGAAGACCATTGCTGACCTCGAGAGGACCCTTGGCTTGACTTACTCACTCATCAGAAGACTTAAAAACAAGAGATTACTCAAGAATTAACTTAAAAAGTTATAATTAGCCAAAATGGCAACTCAAGTCTTAATCGTTTACAAGTGAAAGAAAAAAACTATAGAAACTAATAAAATAAAGAGAGATGTTGGGACAAAACCCCAAATTATCCTAACAACTGAAAACTAAAAACAAATTAGTGCATGATAAAGATGTCCTCCGGAATGAAGGGAGGCTCACCAACTGACTCTAAGTTGCTCACTGGATCAACAGTATGCCGAGTGCTAATCCTAGTTACCTGCTTCTGTATCATAAGGCGATGCAGGCCAACTGGTATCAGTACATTGAATCTACGAGTATGCGAGTTGGAGTTGTAAAACAACATAGGCTTGAAAGAGATTATGAAATAAACAATTACCTTGACTCTTGTCAACTCATGAATACTTAACTGAACTCATCTCATTATAAAACAATTTAAAGCAGGTGCAACATAAAGAAAAGGAAATATGTATAAAACATGATAGCAACTCATAATCATAATATCATAAATACATACCATGCTTCCTCTCAAAGTCTACTTGTGCAATGCATAAAAATGAATTCTCCTACCCTCATTCATACTAAGTAGAACCCTTTGAGGAACTGATAAGCTCAAACTTACTTCTCAAATAAGAAGTAAAGTGGTCGTGTCAAGTAAATAACCCAACTAGTGAGGTTGGGATCATTCCCACGAGGAAAATAGTCTAGACTTAACTTCAACCTGTTATTACTATTGTTTGGTCAATGACTTCCTTGGAAAGTAAAAACATAAAAAGGGGGTTTTCATTTCTAAATGAGTGAAAATAAATAACGAACTTGAAAGAGACACTTAACAACTTATTTTAATCAATTAATCAAAGTAACTAGTGTTTACGTGTTCAGCACAGGTTCATAACTTGATAATTCTAACTATAACAATTCTTTCCTAGTATCTTGCATGCAAAGTAATAAGGTATGTATTTCTAAATCCTTGGTCCGGCATCTAGAAAATCTCACTCCGTACCTTGGTCCGGCTACGTGTGTTGCTATCCTACCCCTTATCCTTACCTCATATTAAGCATCGTATTCGATATTTGACTAAGTTATTACCTCGTACCAATCAATACTAGCCTATTAGATAGTATAGACTAAATCTATGTTAATATTATTTTCCTATTATCTACCTCCTTGGTCCGGCAAGTAGCATTAAGGTGAATTCTAACGTTGGCCATCCGTTAAAAAGAATTATAAGCGAAAGAATTATTAATACATGCAAGACACTATTCTAGAATTGTTAGTTTAGTTAGGGTTTATCTCATTATTTGCCTATGGTTCCCACAACCCTAGTTATGGAGTTTAGTTACTCATGACCATAAACACAATATTCAAATATATTAAATAAGAGTTCATGTACTTACTTCAATGAGAAAGAGTAAAATCCAAAAGTTTGCTTGATTAATCACAAAAAATCACTTGCAAGAATTTCATAATCTAACACTAATACACAAAGTCTAATAATATGATGTCTAACAATACGGAGTCTAACAATCTAAGAGTCTAACCTCAAAGATGAGGTTTTTCGAACTATTTATAAAAAATAAAAACCTAATTAAACAAGGACTCTGTTTGCTGAAAATCTGCCAAAATGCGGTTGGGTCGACGGACCACGCGACGGATCGTCGTGGTCACGACAGATCGTCATGGACTCCGTCGTCCCATACTCGTGCAATTTCTTCTGCTGCTCTCTTCACCACCCTCGACGGCAAGTATGACGGACCGTCATAGGCACAACGGTCTATCGAGGGTCTTCGTTCCAAAACACTTCAACTCTTGGAATCTGGGTACTGGGATCACTTCTTTGAACTTCATGACGAACCTGCAGGACGGACCGTCATAGACACGACGGACCGTCATAGACACGACGGACCGTCATAGACACGACGGACCGCCACAAGCTTCGTAACCCCGCACTTGGTAAGACTTCACCATCTTCCTTCAGCAGCTACACTACGTTGCCACCTACGGACCGTCGCAAGCATGACGGGCCGTCATAAGCTCCGTAGGTGGTCTTTTCTACATTTCTTCGCTCAAAATCTCCGCATTCAGCTTTGGACAGATTTCCTGCAAAACAAAGAGAAACTTATATAAAAATTAGCACAAAAAGACTTTCGGACACACTAAACTTATGGAAAAAGTATTATTTATACCGTGAAACCACGGTATATCAACACCCTCAACTTAAATTCGTTGTTTGTCCTCAAGCGACGCACTATGACTCACTACACAATCTTTGTACAATAGTATCCATGTTTTATCCTTTGCAATCATTTGGCTATCAATACCGATTAATCTCATCAAATCTATGCATGCTATCACTATTAGGCTTGAATTTTGTGGGATCAGAACATGACACAGACTCACCATGCATTAACACCTACCCTCTTCAATTTCTCACCGAGGTGCTAACAATTCTGTTATTGCAACTAGTGTCCTCACTTTAAAACAAAATCGTCATTTTTCACACAATGATTTCAGTTCGAGTATAAGGATTACTTTTCAACACTCGCTCTCAGAACAAAGTCACACTCATTCATACCTATTGCCATAAGCTTGCCCTTATTTTCACTGCCTTAAGTTCGCTATACAACCCTTAGGATCACGATAGGACTTTCTTAGCTAGTAACATAGGCTCAGGGTCAGGTAGGGTGTATTTAGGTATACTTTAGTGAATTTTCGCCCTCCTTGACATATCGGATAAACCTTCCACTTTCTATCATTTTATCTCGCCCAGTTTCTCATATTCGTTCACCTTGCTATTTTCTCTTCTTTCTTCATTTGTGTAAGTGACTCTCTTCTTTTCTTGTTTGTAATTCTTGCATATTTTTCTTTTTCTTTACTTTTCTTTCAATGAATTCTTGAGTCACTTTACTTTTGTTCTTTCAACCCCACTTTCCAGAGCATTCCTCATGATAGCCACCCTTAACTCATGGCATTGCCATGAGTCAAGGTACACAATACCCAAAGTTGGGTCAGGGCCATAACGAAGGTTGTTTATGCATTAGCCACCCTCAACTTAGGCTTTTGGCATAATCTGAGGTGCACATGTCCAAGGAGGGACCAGGGCCAACACATTGTTCCCAGAAAAGATCAGTTGGGGTGAAAAAGAAAGGTCTAATTTTAAGCTCAGATTATTTGGATCAAAGAAGGATAAATTTCATTTGGTTTCTTTTATTTAGGCTAGAAATGGGCTATATTGAATAAGGGCCTATGATCCTTTCCTAATTGTCTATTACAGCTCACTTTTAGCAGGACTAACCAGGCAAGTTCTAGCTCAGTACTAATAGTGGACTATTAAAATTTCCCTCACACTCACTTGACATCTCATCACTATACCAGATTATCAGACACCTAGTCCGAATTTAAGACTTAGGGTAATGCAATGGTGTAACTCTATTTCATGCTTAGAGCCACACAATTATCAGTTACTATGCCTAGTCATGCATCATTTTCCAGTTTATTAGGATATCGTTTTAGCCATCATGCTCCAGAATTAAACTATGTACAAAAGATATAAATATGCCAGTTCAACAGAAAAAGTAATCAGTCTTTTGGGAAAAAAGAACACAGGCAAGAAAACCCCAAAAGAGGATAGTGAATTGGGCTACTCAGACTTTACCCTATCACTCACTCTCCATTTACCCCACCCCCAACAAAAAAACATGCAATTGTCCCCAATGCATAAAAATCTAAATACTAGAGTGGTAGGTGAAGCAAACCTGTGGCGCAAAGCGCCATCGATCAGCAAGCTGGTGGGTCTGGTTCCCTGGAACCCACGTCCTCTGCAATCTAAACACCCTCAGTGGTGTCCTCAGCAACAATTTCACCATCAGTAGTGCCTCCTGCTATCTCTACAGTGCGGGATCTAGACGCCCCAGCCGCTAACTTTGATGCTCTCATCTGGTGCGCCTCCTCCTGAGCAAGTGAGCTTCTCCTCACAGCCTCAATCTCTCGGCGCTCCTTCTTCTGTGCTCGCGCCTCGTCCTCTGCTCGACCCCTACGCCTCTTGGCACTCTCTCAAGGGGGAGGTGGTGGAATTTCTGAAGTAGCAAAAAGGGCCGCCAACACTGTGTCCTTAGCAGGCTCGATAGAAGGGGCCTCAGACTCCGGCACCCTAGCCTCTAAGATCGTGTCGATGTCTGCACGAAGACTGTCAACTGTAGCCTGAAGAGTCGACACATCCACCGGAGGGGCTGGTCGGGCTAGCACCCTCAACTCAAAGGTGTCCAAGCGCTGGTTAACCTCAGCGATCTTTCGCTCTGTAAACTGGACCATTTTCCTCTCTAAGCGCTCTTCTGACTCAGTAATAGACTTCTGCATCCACGACTGGATATGATGCAGAAGTGTGGCCATTTGCACCTCTAGTTTTTGGACCCTAGCAAGCAGGACCAGTGCCGGTAGAGGGGCTGTGCTAGAGGAGCTCGGGGCAGTGCTACTACCTGGGATAGACTCGACTGGGGCAGTGTTAGTGGACGCCGCTTGTGTAGCTGTGCGGGCCTGGGCTACCGTATCAACAATATCATCAGCAAGTGGGGGCAACTCTGGATGGGGCCCTCTACGTGGAGCCAACTCATTGGCCTCGTCTCTGATGAGGTCGACGTCAACAGTGCCCTGCGGGGTCTTAAGCTGATCTCCGTGCTATATGGGCACACCTGCGGACCTGTAGAGAGCAAAGATCATGCACGAGAAAGGGTAGTTAGTAGTGACCTTAAATGCCCTCTCGTGCATGACTGCCTGTAGAAGCCATGTGAAGTCCACCTCGAACCCGGTTATCATCGCCGCCATCAACACTACTCGATCCCAGGTAACGATATTATCTACAGCTATGGGGGAAAGGCAGTGACGGGCAAGCAGCCACAAGAACTTTGTCGTGAAAGTGAGGTTGACCTTTTTGATGGCCCCCTTTGGCTCAGTCACTCAATCTGCACCCTCTCCATCAACTGACAGGTGCAGGGCCATCCACCTCTTGGTGGTCTCTCTCAGTGATGGCTCGCGCAAGAACTGGCCATCTTTAACTATCTGCCAGCGGTAGTCAAACTCGGCAGTGAGGGGGGGTCCTAGTAGCATCAACACTCTCTCCGTATAGAAACCGGCGGATGGCTGGCAGGGAAATGTCAACCTGTACGCCTCGTACTTGGATCTGCTCCAGTGGGTCCTGTTTAGCGGGGGCAGCCCGCCTATCTATCTGTGATTGGAGAGTCGTAGGATAAGTAGAACTCTCGAACCATTTCTTCACTGTAACATCCCAACGGACGTGCTGTCCACTCCAAGCGATGCCTAGTGAAGAGATTGTGGATCTCAGGCATTGTCGGGAGACTCCCTGTAAGGACCTGCCATTCCAAGGTGAGTGTTCGAGTCATCACTCCTTTATCAGTTAGGAACTTGGCGTCGGAGTAGACTTGAAATTTCCCGTCGACACACCACCGATTGGGCTGGTCAGTGGTTGGGGTGGGGACCTTAGCTGGTGAGCCTGATGTAGATTCTGAACTGTCAGCCTCATCAGACGAGGCCGACGCTGCAGTGGTGGCGGGTGCGGTAACCTCAGCAGAGCCGGAGGCTTCCTCGGACCATGATACTCCTAAGGAGCCAGATGCTCCTTATTCATTTGTGGCTGACCAGAGGGTGTGCCGATCAGTGTGCGCTCCTCATCAGACTGGGAGGGATGCCACCTTTTTGGGTGTGGCTCTGGGAGCACGTGCAACATGGGAAGGTGTGGAAGTGCCTGGGGGAACATACTCAGGGTCACGCTCATCATCAGAGCCGATGACCATGCGGGCAGACGGGGCGATAGACTTTGATCGCCCGCGTGCGTAGATTCGGTCTTGCTTGGGTGCCATAGTAGATAGTACCTGTAAAGGATCAATATTAGTAAGAGTAGTGGCAAACAAGACAAGCAAAACCATACGAAATAAAACATTGAAAATAGTATGTCATTGCTATAGAAAAAGTGATACACGATGGGCCTGGTGATGGCTCATCGTGACTATGACGGACCGTCATGAGGTCCGTCGTGTTTTACTTAGACTATGTATATATAGAGAACCCTAAAGGAGTCTCTGACTAGCATGACGGTATGTGTAGGACGGACCGTCACAGGTACGACGGTCTGTCATAGGTGTTCGTCGTTAAACACTTAAAAAAAATATGGAGACCCTTAGCAGAGGGGTCTCTGGCCGTCATGAACGTCGTGCAGGACGGACCGTCGTGTGTTTGACGGTCCGTCACATGTGTCTATTGAAGGACACTTAGAAAGAGTGAGAGACCCTTAGAAATAGGGTTTCTGACAACCAAAACGGTTGTGCAGGACGGACCGTCGTGAAGACGACGGTCCGTCACATGTGTCCGTTGGGAAACACTTGGGATAAAATGAAAGACCCTTAGAAACAGGGTCTCTGACAAACGGTTGTGCAGGACTGACCATCGTGAAGACGACGGTCCGTCACATGTGTCCATTGGGGAACACTTAGGAAAAAATGAGAGACCCTTAGAAACAGGGTCTGTGACAACTGAAACGGCTGTGCAGGACGGACCGTCATGAAGACGATGGTCCGTCACATGTGTCCGTTGGGGAACACTTTGGAAAAAATGAGAGATCCTTAGAAACATGGTCTCTGACAACCGGAACAGTTGTGCAGGACGTTCTGTCGTGAAGACGACAGTCCGTCACATGTGTCCGTTGGGACAGGGTGCTAGGGATTTTGGAACGGACCCTACGACGGTCCGTCGTGGGTATGACGGTCCATCATCGGGGTCTCCTTCTGAATAACAGTGACAGAACTGGGGTACCCTATGCATCCCCGATGAAACCACATCAAACTTGTAGTGTTTTGGACCTACATTTGTCTATCCCAACTACCTAGGAAACTATCAATGCAAAAGCACCTATGTCTAGGGTTGTCAACATGGCAATTTTGAACATTTTGAACCTAGGTTAGACAGAATCATATAAAGGAAGCAACATACGACGAAGAACTAAGCTAATACTTACTAATAAACAAAAATGCAAGATAAATGAGTAAAATTAGAGACACATACCTTAGAAATGAAGAAAAACAAATGGACAAGTACTCGGTGGTCAGGCAGACACCCACAGCAGCAGCTTCGACTAGTAGATGATAACTCTAGGGCTTTGGAGAATTGTGTGGGGGCAATGATCGAGGGAGAGAATGTGGAAGTTGAAAAGAGAGGGGGAATGAGAGGAATAATGAAGTAATGGGGTGAAATGAGGGGTTGGGGAGTTTAAATGGTGAAAGTTTATTATAAACTCCAACCGGGTCGGGTCGGATATGTCTCATTAATCACGCGATGATTCCCCGATGACGGTTCATCACGGTTGTGACGAACCATCGTTGGTTCCGTCGTGTGTGCCCTAGTTTGAAAATAACAGAAAAACGTACCTGGTAAGACGGATGCATACGACGGTCCATCGCAGGCGCAACGGTCCGTCGATGTGTCCGTTAGTGACTGCTGCTGAGTAATTTTTCTTCAGAATTTCGTGGTGATGTGCCTGAAAATTTAAAAACCCATTTGTAGAAAAATGCTACCATTACTAAAAAGATGATAAGTATTGGGTTGCCTCCCAACAAGCGCCTGATTTACCCTTGATTACTCAGACTTCATCAAGATGGTATGCCTCTATCGCTTCATTCCCCGATGCTTTATGCCCAAAATAGAGTTTTATTCTGTCTCTGTTCCTCTTAAGCCGCACTCCCTCCTTGGTTTTTAACTCAACTGCTCCATGAGGGAATACTTGGGTAATCAAGTAAGGGCCAGTCCATTTGTACTTGAGCTTGCCCGGAAGACAAGGCGACCCAGAACTGCTTACAAGCACCAAATCCCCAACCATAAACTCTTGTTTTGCAATTTTTTGTTCATTCTACTTATTCATATTTTCTTTGTTGTGAAACGCCGATATTTACCATCCTCGGTCTTTTTCACTAATCTCTGAGGGAAGGGTGGTGGTGGCCTAGGCATGAGAATTACCTTCATAGGTACTTCTGTATCTTTTCCATTACTTTCCTCTGCTTCACCACTACCCTTTACCACATTATCAATAACCTTTCTCACATTTTCCTCAGTAGACAACATCGGTGGGTCAATGGTTTGCTTACCACACATAGTAGTGATTGCCATACAGTGCGCATCATTCTTTGGATTTTGGACAGTGTTGCTAGGAAGAGTGCCGGGTTGCCGTGTGTTCACTGTCACAGATAATTGGGCCATTTGCAATACGATCTGTTTGATCGAAATTACATGTGTATCAACTTTTTGCCCAATACTAGCTAAGTCACCCCTTAACTCTTTAATGTGCTCATCACTAGCATTGAATCTCCTCATCATTTTGTGCAAGATATCCTCAACTCGCGCCATACTATCTCCACCATCCCTAGGAGTAACTTCACGATTTTGGGGAGGGACATAGGGCCCATTCCTATCATTTCTTTTACTGTAGTTACCCTTGTTGAAGTTGTTGTCGCGGTTGTAGTTACCATCTCGGACATAATGACCCTCACGGTTGTAATTACCATAGTTTCGACCTTGGTTCCCTTGACCTTGGCGCCAATTATCCTGATTTGCGCCTTGGGCTCTTGGTCGGAAACCCCGCATCTGCTCATTTACTGCATAAGTGTCCTCCGCATAATAGCATTCATCATTAGGAGATGGTGGTTTAGCCAAGTAGTTTACTGCATTTATCTTTTCTGCACCCCCAGTGACATGTTTTAGTACCAACCCAAGCTCGGTTCTCATCTGAGCCATTTCTTCCCCAATCTCATCTGTGGCTGGGTTGTGAGTAGACTGCACTACGAAGGTATTTCTCCCTGTATCAGACTTCCTAGTACTCCAAGCTTTGTTATTCCAGGAGGTTTTCTCTAATTTTTCAGCAATCTCAGCATAAGGACACTCCCCATAAGATCCACCTGCTATAGTGTCCAACACCACTTTATTGTTATCATCTTGTCCCCGATAGAAGTATTCCTTCAGTGACTCATCATCTATATGGTGATTTGGAACTACTAACTGACTCTCCTGGTAGTGCCACAAAGTCGTTCACTCTGTCTTTGTGGTTTAGTTTCTTGGAGACCGGATAGTAGCGTGCTAAGAAAACATCCCTTAATTGGTTCCAAGTAAAGATTGAGTTGTATGGGAGCTCAGTGAACCATATAGCAGCCTCTCCCATCAGTGAGAGAGGAAACACTCTAAGCCCTATTACATCTAGATCCAAATCAGGCCTCCCTACACAACTTTTACACACTGCCCTTACCTTAGCTATATGGGCATGTGGATCCTCAGAAGGTAGACCTGAAAACAAAACTCTGGCAGTGAGCATTTGCATCAGGCTACTAGTTACCACAAAGGTGTGGCCTGTGGGTAGAGGGGGCAAGATAAGTGGCCCATCCCAGTCTGCTATGTTATTATACCCTCTGAGTATGCTTGGGGCAGTGAAGAGGGATTTTGTTCCCTCTGTTGGTGTTCACCCGGAGCATCGGGTAACATCTGACCATGAACATCAACCGGAGCTGGGATGTTCTGGTTCGGATCATCATCATTTATTCCCAAGTTTTGTTTCATATTGCGCAGTGTACGCTCTAGCTCGTGATCGTATGGAAACAAGGGTTCTCTTCCTCTCCGTGTATTTGGCATACAAGGAGGATAGTTCTGAAAAAAAATCAAAAACAATAAAACAAAGTAAAATCAAGAAAATATCAACTAAACTATAGTAATAAGTTCAAGTTAATCTAAAAGCTATAATCCCCGGCAGCGGCGCCAAAATTTGATACGCTTAAACTTACTTCTCAAATAAGAAGTAAAACGGTCGTGTCAAGTAAATAACCCAACTAGTGAGGTTGGGATCGTTGCCACGAGGAAAATAGTCTAGACTTAACTTCAACCTGTTATTACTATTGTTTGGTTAATGACTTCCTTGGAAAGTAAAAACATAAAAAGGGGGGTTTCTATTTCTAAATGAGTGAAAATAAATAACGAACTTGAAAGAGACACTTAACAACTTATTTTAATCAATTAATCAAAGTAACTAGGGTTTACGTGTTCCCCACATGTTCATAACTTGATAATTTTAACTATAACAATTCTTTCCTAGTATCTTGCATACAAAGTGATAAGTTATGTATTTCTAAATCCTTGGTCCGGCATCTAGAAAATCTCACTCCGCACCTTGGTCCGGCTACGTGTGTTGCTATCCTACCCCTTATCCTTACCTCATATTAAGCATCGTATTCGATATTTGACTAAGTTATTACCTCGTACCAATCAATACTAGCCTATTAGATAGTATACACTAAATCTATGTTAATAATTCTTTTTCGATTATCTACCTCCTTGGTAGAATTAATGCGAGTTCTAACGTTGACCATCCGTTAAAAAGACTTCCAAGCGAAAGAATTATTAATACATGCAAGACACTATTCTAGAATTGTTATTTTAGTTAGGGTTTATCTCATTATTTGCCTATGGTTCCCACAACCCTAGTTATGGAGTTTAGTTACTCATGGCCATAAACACAATATTCAAATATATTAAATAAGAGTTCATGTACTTACTTCAATGAGAAAGAGTAAAATCCAAAAGTTTGCTTGATTAATCACCAAAAATCACTTGCAAGAATCTCAAAATCTAACACTAATACAAAAAGTCTAATAATATGATGTCTAACAATACGGAGTCTAACAATCTAAGAGTCTAACTTAACAGAGTCTAACCTCGAAAATAAGGTTTTTTGAACTATTTATAAAAAATAAAAACCTAATTAAACAAGGACTCTGTTTGCTGGAAATCTGCCAAAACGCGGCTGGGTCGACGGACCACGCGACGGATCGTCGTGGTCACGACGGACCGTCATGGACTCCGTCGTCCCATACTTGTGCAATTTCTTCTGCTGCTCTCTTCACCACCCTCGACGGCAAGTATGACGGACCGTCATAGACACAACGGTCCTTCGAGGGTCTTCGTTCCAAAACACTTCAACTATTGGAATTCTGGTACTGGGATCACTTCTCTGAACTTCATGACAAACCTGCAGGACAGACCGTCATAGACACGACGGACCATCACAAGCTTCGTAACCCCGCACTTGGTAAGACTTCACCATCTTCCTTCAGCAGCTACACTACGCTGCCACCTACGGACCGTCGCAAGCACGACAGACCGTCATAAGCTCCGTAGGTGGTCTCTTCTGCATTTGTTCGCTCAAAATCTCCACATTCAGCTTTGGATAGATTTCCTGCAAAACAAAGAGAAACTTATATAAAAATTAGCACAAAAAGACTTTCGGACACACTAAACTTAAGGAAAAAGTATTAATTATACCGTGAAACCACGGTATTTTAGGAATCATGCAATTACTACCTTGTGCTTCCAAGAACCATCTTATACCTTGATAGGGGTATATGAAGCTAACTCACTAAGTGGATCCACTATCTTAACTTATGTTATCATCTAAAAAGTATAACCCATTAATACCCACGATGACTACATGTTTATGGAAACTTGAGTTAATATGAACTCGCATCCCCATATAAGTGCTCAATACTACTCCTAAAAATATACTTAGCTCATATGTTTTAAAAACAACTTCTTTCTTTGGTTGGAGATAATTACTCAAAACTAAGATTAAAAGCTCTCTTGGAATCGATGCTACTTTTTCTTGCTCAAAACTCTTTTGGAAATTCTTAGTTTCCTCTTATCTTAAATGTGAAAACATTTATAAACTCTTAGGGAATACTTAGTTTCCTTATAACTTTTGAGAAAATAACTCAACTCTTTACTGTTTATTTAGCTTTAAACTTGAGTCTTATAAACAAAATCAAAATATTGCTAATGACTCTTAAAATTTTTGAAGAACTTAGCTTTGACTTGCTTATTAACTTTTAGGCTTGGCTCTTAACTTCTTTGACTTTGACCTTAGGTTTCCTTGAATTCGATTATTGATTCAAGGTTGATGATCTCATGTTTATGGATTATTTTGTGATGTTTTTATGTACCTTAGAATGTTGAAATCAACTAAGAAGCATGGGTAAATCACTTAGGAACTAGTAAGAAAACTGGGGAAAATGGGGTGAACTAACGTCCTTGGCGCTCTGAGGGGAATGGGGTGCTAGGACTGAAACTTCAAAGGCCAAGTTGGGATGCTCTTGCTGGCACAGAGCCTCGAGGCCCTACGGACAGAGATTTTCCTTTGGGGCTATGGGAGGCGCAACGCCTCAACCCCCGTACTAGGTGTCTCGCTTTTTCTCCTTTGTTTGTTATCTTTAGACCTTCTAAAATTCCATGGTTATTTCCCCCAAAACTTAGGATAATTAGTAAAATCAATACTTAATATATTTATATTGAAAAAACAACCTGGAAACATGAATCAAATCAACACTAGGTATTCAACAACTCAACCAACAAGAATTCGATAATGTTCTTCAAGAACTTCATATTAATATGTAAACAACTCAGCAATCACTGAATTTAAACAAGTTTGGTGTGTGAGTGAACTGACCTAACACTAAATGATCTCACATACCTTATAGGGATCACCTCCGATGAATTCCACAAGCCAAAGTTCAATGATCTTGAACGTTCTTGTTTCCTCTTCTCCTTTCCCCTCTTTTCTCATGTTCTTTTCTCTTCTCTCAAAATCCTAACTCTTTTGGTAAAAGTTTAAATTGAATACTATAAGTTTAAGACCTAAGAATATTACTAAAAATGAATCAATTAGGTTGGGTAAGGAAAAGACCAAAACACCCTTTAAAATCCCTGATATGGACATTTTTTAATCTGACAACCCAACTTCCAAAGGGCATATCTCACTCATACGAACTTGGAATCATGAAAATTGGCGGTGTTGGAAAGATCATTCCAAGGGCTTCCTAACCATATTTTCAAATACACCTAAATCATCCTGGGTTAGGAGTTATCATTTGAAGATGACCATAAATTCATTTTTTCCTATCTTAAACAATATTTCAGATTTCTCATTCTTTCCAAAAAATTAGACTTTTAACTTATAAGTTTCTTCCTAGTTATTTCGATTCATACTCAAATGAGATTACTCTTACTAGGCTAAGGGTAGTAACATCTAGTTTAAACACCCAACAAGTAAATGCAAACAATCAACATGATCACTCATAATTTAAGGAGTACTAAGAATAAAAATAGTACATTGGTCTGAACTTTTCTCCGGATTCAAAGAGATATGGATATCTCTTCTTCCTATCCTCTTTAGCTTCACAAACCTACATTGCCCATTCTCTAGGATATACTAGAAAGACCAATATACTGGGGATTGATATCCCCCTCATAACACCCTTCATGGGTGAAACTTTTCAAGTAATTCAATCATCTACCTCAAACTCTAATTCCATTCTACTAACATCAATGTAGGATTTTTTTTGACGACTCTATGCTGTTTCCAATCTCTCTTAAACGATTTTCATTTTTTCCATAGCTTGATGAACTGACTCTGGTCCCATTAACCTTACTTCACCAACTTCAAATCATCCAATAGGTGGTCTATATCTTCTCTAATAAAGAGCATCATAAGAAGTCATTTGGATGGTAAAGTGGTAATTGTTGTAAGCAACTCAATCTGAGATAGGTGATCTTCCCAATTACCCTTGAAATCATTCACACAATCTACTTCGATACCTCAAAACCATCTACCCCTTGTTCAGAAGCCATCACTTTTTTTGCTTATGAACATTTGCCTTTAATTCAAGCAAAATAGGGTCTTGATCTTGGTCACCTTTGATCTTTCATACTAATGATGACTCAAACCCATCCGTCACCACCATTTCTCCTTCTGTGAATTCCATTAATCAAACTCCTAGTTGTGCAAGTCTATGCACCTCTTGTGCTAACTCATTCTTACCTTCCTCAAAATGGATGGTACAATCCATAAACAAACTTCTTAAGTAATCAACAACAACATTAGCCTTACATGAGTAGTAAAGAATACTCAGGTCAAATCCTTGAGTATCTCTAACCACCTTTCTGTTTGAGATTAAACTCTTTCTAACTAAACACAAATTGTACACTTTTGTGATCGGTAAATGCATCCACATAACACCATAAAGATAATGACACCATATCTTCAAGTAAAATACTACAACAACCAACTCTAAGTTATGGGTTGGGTAGTTTTTCTCATGAACTTTCAAGTGTCTAGAGGCATAAGTTATAAGTTTGGCATTCTTCATTAATACACAACCCAACCAAATCTAGATGCATGATAATACACAATAAAAACTTAGTACCTTTCGATAAAGTCAAAACTAGGAAGTAGTCAACTTCTTTTTCAATTCCTGAAAGCTTTTCTCACAATCATCAGACCATTGAAAATTAATTGTCTCCTAAGTTAATTTGGTCAAATAAAAACCCTATCTAGAAAATCATTCAGCTACTCTTTCAACTCTACTAGTTCCGTTCTATATGGCGAAATAGAGATAGGACGAGTATCTAGAATGATGTCTATACCAAAGTTTATTTCTGTTTCATGAGGGACTCTGGTAGATCACCAGGAAAAAATTCTGGAAACTCTTTCACTATAGGAACTGACTGAATGAGAGGTACCTCAGAACTTGAGTCATTTAATCAGACTAAGTGATAGATACAACCTTTTGAAACTAACTTTGTCGCCTTAAGGTATGAAATGAAACACCCTTAGGCACTGCTGAACTACTATTTCGCTCTATGATTGGCTCATTAGGAATCGAAAAATTGACAACTCAAGTTTTATAATCTATTGAGACATAACAGGAATAAATCAAGTCCATACCAAGAATGACAATTGAAATCTACCATGTCTAACTTAATTAAATCATCCATGGTATTCTTGTGATTTACGAATGAGACAATCACGATAGACTCTCTATGCTAGAATAGACTCACTAACATGTGTAAAAACACTAAATGGTTTATTAAGTTTCTTAGGAATATCATCAAAATTCAAAGCAACATAAGGAGTTACAAGAGTAAACTCGCTCCTAGGTCTAGAAAAACATAAACAGTAAAGTCAAAAACTTAGATCATACTTGTGAAAACATTTGGCGAATGGCGACTATTTATAGATTATAAGCGGTTTGTTTCCTAGCTAACCTAAAGTAGCTTCTCAAGGTTCAACTTTATATTGTGGATCAATTGAAGAAGGCTGGGACTTATTACTTTTATTACCATTACCTTGCATGGTTTCAGGACACTCCCTTATAAAGTGACCCTCTTTCTCTCACTTGAAGAGACTTTTCTGCCCATCACGACCTTACCTGGGTGTAGTTTACCACACCTAGCACATGCAGGAGTCTTGATACTCTTTTGTACCATACTGCCTTGAGAATGGACATGTTTAGCTTTAAAACTATGGGAATTTTGACTATTGTACTCACATTTGTTCTTAGGTGCAGGTGCACCAGCAGATGGTGGAGCAGGTTCCTTTTGGGTGGCATCAATCTTTTGGTGTCTGATCTCGTTCCCTGATGTCTTAGCCCTCTTATACTTAAACTTTTCTCTATCCTTCAGCTTATTCTCCTCAACTTGTTGTACATGGATCATAAGCCTTGCTAGGTCCATATCTCCTATCAGCATAGTTGCCTTGCCTTCCTTGCTTGACTAACGAGACAACCCAGCAACAAATAAACTTATCCTGGTCCTCATGTCAGCAACTATCTCCGGATCATAGCAGGAAAATTTTATGAACTATAGACTGTACTCTAGCGACAACCTTCATTTGGTATGCAACTAGTTCCACCATCTCCATTTTAGCAACATGCATTACATCAAATACCCTTTTTAACTCCTCAATAAAGTTCTCTGGATTATTAATGACACGTGAACCTGTGAAGCTTGGGGGTTTCCATAAAAGAACCTTAAAAGGTCACAGATCGTTCAAGTACCAACCACTTCTTGTCGATTATCTCTATGTCTAATTTGATAGGTTCCAACTTGACTTAACTTCTGGATAATCTCACAGAATTCAGAATAGGTAACTTCTCCTTGAAGTTGCATTTGGTAATTTTTATTCCTAAACATTCCTCCTAGCTGGACGACCTCTGACTTCTCTTCGTAGAGGCATGATTCTCTAGAAACACGTGTAGGCACGAATTAAAAGGAAACTTTTTAGAGATCAAACTCTAACATGTGAAATAAGTATGAAGGATGTGAAGAAATTCCTAAATGTTGTGACCTTCTAATTATAGATTTGTTGTGCTTTACACCAATAATTAAGACTCTACAAACACAACTTTATAGACTCCCTAGGACTCTTAACTATGTGCTCTAATACCAAGCTTGTCATGCCTCATGCCTACACAGTAGTCATGGACGGCACTCGAAGACCATCGATGGCCTCGAACAGACACTTGGCATGGCTTACTAACTCAGCGAAAGACTTAAACAAAAAAGATAACTCAAGAAATAACTTAAAAGTAATAAATAACCAAAATGGCAAGTCAAGTCTTAATCGCTTACAAGTGAAAGGAAAAGAATAAAGAAACTAATATTATCTGTCTATGAAGCCTCTAAAATAAAGAGAGATGTTGGGACAGGACCCCCAAAATAATCCTAACAACTAAAAACTTAAAACAAATAAGTAAATGATAAAGATACCTTATGAAATGAAGGGAGGTTCACCAACTGACTATGAGCTGCTCACTGGATCAACGGTATGCTGACTACAGATCCTAGTTACATGCGTCTGCATTATAAGATAATGCGGCACATTGAATGTACGAGTATGCGAGTGGGAATTCTAAAACAACATAGGCTTGAAAGAGATTATGAAAGAAACAGTTACATTGACTCTTCTCAACTCATGAATTCTTAATTTAATTCATCTCATTATAATGTAGTTTAAAACATGTTCAATATATAGAAAATGAAAGTTGTTTAAAACATGTTATCAAATCATAATCATAATATTGTAACGACATATCATGATTCCTCTCAAAGTCTACTTGTGCAATGCATAAATGAAGTCTCATACCCCCATTCATAATAAAAAGAACCCTTTGAGTAACCATGTAATTACTATTGTTGGAGTTTCTCTAACGACAACCATCACCATCCTATACCTTGCTGGGGTATAAGAAGCCAACTCACTAAGTGGATCCACTAGCTTAACTTATGTTATCATCTAAAAAGTATGACCCATTAATACCCACAATGGCTAAATGGTTTATGGATACTTTAAGTTAATATAAACTCTAAGGCTGACAAACAGACAGGACCGATTTTACTGGAAACCGGACTGGTACTGGATTTTTCTTACCGGATTTTATCGGACCAGATTTACCGGAAAAAACAACCTGTTCCGCCCGGTCCGTTTGTTACCGGTTTGGAATCGGGTTGGACCAGTTTGGAACCGATTCTTACCGGTTCATCCGGTACCTTTTTTTTTTAAAATTTTTTAGTTATTTTAATTATTATATAATATTATATATTTATATTAAAAACTTCAATTGAAAACTTTAAAGTTTATATAAGTTTGAAATTGAATTTATATTTTAAAGTTTATATTGAATTTAAAGTTTCAAATTGAATTTAAAGTTTTATATTGAACTTAAGTTTGCAATTGAATTTAAAGTTCTTTAAACTTTATATTGAATTTAAAGTTTGAAATTGAATTTAAACTTTAAAGTTTATATTGAATTTAAAGTTTTAAACTTTTATTAAAATAATTAAAAATTAAATTTATAAAATGACATGAATTAAATAGAAGAGACTATTATAAAAGAAAATCAAGGCGAATAGCCGTATATTTATTCAAATAAATAAATTATACAATAAAAATATTAGAAAGATAATAAGAGTACATAATTTAGGAGGAATTGAATAGTAATTGTTATACTAACAATTGCATTTTTTTTTAAAATTCTTTTTGTAAATTTAGTATAATTTGAAAAGAAAGATTTTTAGGAATTGGCATTTGTCATTCTTCTTCCATTGCTTCCAAGACATCATCACTATTCTCACCAAATATTTCATCTATTTGGTCTTCTATATGGCTACTTAATAGTGGTAGTCCGGTGTTTTTTCTTTCGGCATTGACCCAATCTCAAAACAACACCGATATTTCCAAACTGTCCTTTGTTAATGAATATTGATGATCTCCAATCATAAATCTCGCTGCACTAAAGGCTTGATTCGAAGCGACCGATGATGCTTGAATCGCTAGCACATCTTGAACAATCCTAGAAAAGGTCAGAAATTAATTTTCATGATTCTTCCACCATATTAATATTCGAGGTTGAAGTTGTCCTTCTTCATGCATAATCTTTTCCCGTGCCTGGTTGAAATATAAATCAAAATCATTATTAGTAGAAGATTCAAGCTCAAGATATTCATCCATCGAATAATCTGTATCATCACTTTTAGGCTTAGAAGATGAAGGTTCAACTATTGGAATATTTTTTTCCATAACTTTATATGCATTATATAAATCTCTAACTTTTGTATAAATGCTACTTTTACATTGTTCAACACTAGGAGTTTCATCATCTTTAATTTCTAAATTTACATAAATCTTTTCAACCATTCTTTCAACACCTCTTAATTTATAATTTGGGTTGAAAGTAGTAGCAGTCAAATAGATTTGAGGAATAGGGAAAAATTATTTTTTGAATTTTTCAATCATAAAAGCAAGTGAATCTTTAAATTGTTCTTTTCCTTTATATTTAACAAATTCAATTGAAATAGCACAAATATTTACAAAAACAGAAGAAATAGTAGGATAATATTGACCAGAACATGCATTTGTTGCTCTATAAAACATTTAAAAAATCAATAAGTTCTTTTGTATTTTGCCAATCTTCAAAGCTAATTCTTAAACTCGGATCCGCATTATGAGCATTTAAAACTAATTGTAGCGGTTCTTGATAAACATAAGCAACTTGAAGCATTTCAAATAAAGAATTCCATCTAGTGCATATTTCTTTTGGAATTTTTCTATATGCAAGTCCACATTTATTACAATGATTTTTAAATTCTGTAATTCTAGCTTTTACTTTAGCTTTAAAAATCCAATTACAAGCAAGTCTAATTTTTTCACAAGAAACTCCAAATTGAGAAATATCATCTTTTACTATTAAATTATAAACATGTGCGGCACACTTAATATGAAAACAATCATTATCAATTGGACAAAGTCTAATTTTTAAATAATCAACGACTTTTAAATTATTAGAAGCATTATCTAAAGTGACACTCATTATTTTATCACATATTCCATAATATTGTAAAATAGAGCCTACTTTTGATGCTATATAAGAACCGGTTTTAGTTTCTTCAACATATTTATACGCTAATATTCGTTTTTGCATGTTACATTCATGGTCAATCCAATGGACAGTAAGTGTAAAATAATCGTTACCATTAGGATTACGTCCCATATCGGAAGTAATAGATAATCTATCTTCGTAATAAGCAAATAAACAACAAAGAAAATGAGAATATTCTTTTTGATATTTAAAAAGATCACATTTAATTGTATTTCTTGGAATACCTTCATAATCTGGGTTATATAATTCTTGAATATAATGAACAAAACCAGGATGTGAAGGAAATGAAAAAGGTAAACCACAAACAGCAACCATTTTAGCTAATTCTCTACGATCTTTTTCTTTACTATACGTACGGTGTGTGCTTCGACTAGTCGTGTTAGACATATTTAATACACCTTGAACCATATTAGAACCTCCAACACCCATAGATTTTTCGGTTATGGGTGTTTCATTTCTATTAACTCTTTCTATATCTGTAACGACCTGTTTAGTCGTTTTGAGCAGCAGATTTTATTTCTGGAAAATTGGCTGAAACGACGGACCCCACGACGGACCGTCATGGGCACGACGGACCGTCGCAGGGTCTCGTTTCAAAACACTTAGAAATTCTGAAATTGGGTACTGAAAATCGACTCTCTGAACTTCGTGACGACATGGCAGGACGGACCGTCACAGACCCTTTAATAAAATTGAGTCTCTGAACTCTGTGACGGAGCAGCAGGACGGACCGTCGCAGGCACGACGGCCCGTCACAGACTGCGTAATCCCAGTCTGGGTCGGATTTCTTTACACGTTTAAAAAGACATTTTGGACTATTCCTACCTTAATTATAAAGTTAGAGGGTTAAGGTTAATAAGTCCAATTACTTGGGAGTTAAAAGATGTAACTTTAAGATAATTTGTGGGTTATTAGTTCCATCTTTCATTCTTAATTATATGTTAATTAGGGTAAAAGAAAGAGGATTGGAATAAGAAAAAAAAATAGAAAGAACAAGAGAGAGGATCGATTGAACGAGAAAGGAGAAACGAAGAGGAAAACACAAAAATTGGGAATTTCTTGCTTGATCACTAGCCTTCGGTGGAGGTACGTTATGGCTTATTTTACGATATTCGTAGTAAACTCTTAATAGCAAATGATATGTATTGATAGTATTGTAAACCCTGCTATGTGCTTAATTGTATGCTTGCATGAATGTGATTATATAATTGTGAATAAATAAGCATGATGAAGCTATTGAATCCCAAATCTTGAAAAGAAACCCTAATCTACTTTGTTAACGATGATGCCTTGGTATAAAAGAAGGCTTGATGAACGAAAGTGGTTAGATTACGGGATCGGGTGCCACGTTCCGGTACCAGGATAGAGATAGAGGATCGGGTTCCATGTTCCAATACCAGGATAGAATGAGGATCGGAGTGTCACGTTCCGACACCAGGATAGTATATGGATCGGGTGCCACGTTCCGGTACCAGGATAGGATGAGGATCGGAGTGTCACGTTCCAACACCAGGATAGTATATGGATCGGGTGCCACGTTCCGGTACAAGGATAGAATGAGGATCGGAGTGCCACGTTCCGGCACCAGGATAGAATATGGATCGGAGTGTCACGTACCGACACGAGGGGAATAAAGACAATGAATCTTTAAATATGTTAATATACTCAATCTAATGAATCTAATCCCCAAATGAGTATGGTAATTGAGGTTTGCGTCCTCATGTGTGAACTTGGCGGTACTTGTTAATGATTATAGTGCTGTTGTTGCTACATGTTGAGTATCATAGTTGATTTTATGATATTACTATATATATATACTGTTTTCTATTTTGAGTTGGCCGATGATATCTACTCAGTACCCGTGTTTTGTACTGACCCCTACTTTTATGTTTTCTTCTTTGTATTTGTGGAGTGCAGCAAACGTGCCGTCATCTTCGACTCAACAGTAATTCTAGCCAGTCTTCACTACATCGGAAATTCAGGGTGAGCTAATGCTTCTAGCTTGGACTGGATCTTCTTCTTCAAGTCTTGATGCCTTGAGCTTTCGGCATGGACCAGCTTTTATTTGTTTTAGCTTCTTAGACATTTGTAGTTTAGAAATTTGAGGATAGATGTTCTTGTGATGATGACTTCCAGATTTTGGGGATTAATAGATGTTGAATTTTCATAGTTATTGAATTGTTTTTTATTAATGAGTTTAAGTCTTCCGCATTACTTTCTGTCGATATTATATTGAAGTGTTAAGGGTTAGATTGGTTGGTTCGCTCACATAGGAGGGTAAATGTGGGTGCCAGTCGCGGCTCGGTTTTGGGTCGTGACAATATCATCTAGGCGAGCAAATTCTTTATTACACTTTCGTAAATGTGTTCTTAGTCGTCCCGTTCCCCCTTGTGTACCCGTAGTTACATGTTTCATTACCAATTTACATTTAGTGCACGTAATAGTAGTTTTTTCCACATTTTGTATCAAAAATTTCCATACTAACGATCTTTTAACACGTACAACGGCGACATTTGAAAAATTATGTAAAGGGGAGACTTCGGTAACCGGACTAGTCGATGTAGGGGTCTTTCGTCTTCCTCATTTATTTCTACTTCTTCTTCAAATACTTCCTCAAAATTAGTATAATGTCTATTTAAAGACTCATGATCTACTTCATTTTCAGAATTGAATTCAATAGGTCTTGTGACGTAATAAAGTTCCATTAACACAAGTATAATCATTAGTATTAACTAAATATCTAGATGGCAAATTCTTAGAACAAGAACTATTTACTCCTCCCTTTTTTTTAATTCCAATATTGGTCTTTTACCACTATTTCTCTCCGAACTCATGTTAAAATTTAGAATAATTAAATATTATGAGAAAAACAAGAAAAATAATATAATAAAAGAGATAAAACAACTAAATTAGTAAAAAAATAACAATTAAAATTGATAGTTGGAACGAATGTACCAAACGTCTACGTAAAAGTAGACGTATAACCAAAGCCAGATTTGATAGATGCCTATTGTAGCTTTTGGGTCGTGACAAACTTGGTATCAGAGCATTAGGTTCGTTGGTCTCATCACACAAGAACGAGTCTAGTAGAGTCTTAAGGAACGGTCGGGGGACGCCTTTACTTTTCTTTGAGAGGCTATAAGACTTTAGGAAAATTCCATTCTTTCTTTCTTTCTTTCGTGCTATTACTTGAATCCAATTGGTATCTAGGTGATACAAATTGATATCTGACCATCTTCACTCTCTTTCGCAGATGGTTAGAACTAGAGCAACGACTACGCCAACACCAACACCAGCAAGGCAAGATACAACTGAGCCAGCCACTGGGGCTGTGGCTCGAGGGAGAACAGCGGCAAGAGGCCGTGGTAGAGGTCGTGGGAGGACGTCCTCTAAAGGAAGAGGACGAGCACCTAGTCCATCTGATGCTAGGGCGGTGACTCCTCCACCGACTGAGGAAGTAGTAAGAGAGGGTGAGGAAGGGGAGAATGAACAAGTGAAGAATGAGGAAATGCCACCCCAACCTACCCCAGAGATGATCAATCAGGTTCTGGCTTATCTTAGCGGGTTATCTGATCAGGGCCAGACACCCCCAGTGTTTTCTGCACCAGCACCTCAGGTTCCGGAGGTACAACATGCGGCTACTATGGCTCCCCGCATGGATGCCTCATTGGAAATAGGCACGTTTCCTCGTCTGACTACAAGGCCCACAATGAAAAATGATCAGCATGAACTTTTCAGTAAGTTCTTAAAATTAAAACCTCCAGTCTTCAAGGGTGCTGAATCTGAGGATGCCTACGATTTTTTGGTTGATTGTCATGAGCTACTACACAAGATGGGTATAGTAGAACGGTTTGGTGTTGAGTTTATGACTTATCAGTTTCAAGGAAATGCCAAAATGTGGTGGTGATCACATGTTGAGTGTCAACCGACAGAAGCAACACCTATGACTTGGGCATCATTCTCTAGCTTGTTTATGGAGAAGTATATCCCACGAACTTTGAGGGATAGGAAAAGAGATGAATTCTTAAGTCTAGAGCAAGGTAGGATGTCGGTTACTGCATATGAGGCTAAGTTTCGCGCACTATCCTGATATGCCACCCAACTTTGTTTCAGTCCACAAGAGCGGATTCGCAGTTTTGTGAAGGGGTTGAGGTCAGAGTTGCGGATTTCAGCCTTACAGGTAGCGGCTACGGCAAAATCCTTCCAAGAAGTGGTAGATTTCGTGGTAGAGGTGGAAGGAGTGAAGCCATATGAATTCACCATGGCATCGACATCAAAAAGTTTTCGAAAGGGAGGTGAGTTTAATGGTTCTTACTCAAGAGGACAGGGTTCCGGAGGTTACTCAGTTCGACCAATTCAGTCTTCACTACAGACTGTAGTTGGGGGTCCATCTCAGACCGGTCAACACTTCTCTGAGAGACCTATGCATGAACCCAGAGAGTGCTATGGATGTGGGGAGATTGGACATATTAAGAGGTATTGTCCAAAACAGAGTTATCGACCCCCAATAGCTAGAGGTAGAGGTGGTTATGGAAGAGGCCGTCATTCTGGAGGACGCGGTGGTCGAGGTAATGGTGGTCACCAAAACAGCCGGGGTGATGGGCAAACTGGAGCCACTACATCACAACATGGTAGGGGCAATGGGCAAACAAACGAAAGGGCCCATTGTTATGCTTTCCCTGGGAGATCGGAGGCGGAGACATCTGATGCTGTTATCACAGGTAATCTTTTGGTTTGTGATTGCATGGCTTCTGTATTGTTTGATCCCGGATCCACATTTTCTTATGTATCTTCCTCATTTGCTAATGGTCTAAATTTGCATTGTGAATTACTTGACATGCCTATTCGTGTTTCTACTCCGGTGGGTGAGTCTGTGGTAGTTGAAAAGGTATATAGGTCTTGTTTGGTGAATTTTGTGGGGAGTAACACTTATGTAGATTTGGTTATCTTAGAAATGGTTGCTTTGATGTAATTCTGGGTATGTCTTGGCTTTCTCCGAATTTTGCGATCTTGGATTGTAATGCTAAGAATGTGACGTTAGCCAAGCCTGGGACAGATCCGTTAGTGTGGGAGGGTGACTACACTTCCAATCCGGTGCGTATCATATCCTTTCTTCGTGCTAAGAAAATGGTTAGTAAAGGGTGTTTAGCTTTCTTGGCCCATCTCAGGGATGACACTACCCAAGTACCTTCAATCAAAACGGTGTCGGTAGTCCGTGAGTTCTTGGATGTGTTCCCTGCAGATCTTCCTGGTATGCCACCGGATAGGGATATTGACTTCTGCATCGATTTTGAACCGGGCACTCGCCCCATGTCTATACCCCCTTATAGAATGGCTCCCGCGGAGTTAAGAGAGTTAAAGGCTCAACTTCAAGAGTTGTTGAGCAAAGGCTTCATTAGACCAAGTGCATCTCCTTGGGGTGCTCCGGTTTTGTTTGTGAAGAAGAAGGATGGGAGTTTTAGGATGTGCATAGATTACCGGCAGTTGAACAAGGTAACTATTAAGAACAAGTATCCTCTTCCTCGCATTGATGACTTGTTCGATCAGTTACAAGGTGCTTGTGTCTTCTCTAAGATTGACTTGAGATCCGGTTATCATCAATTGAAAATACGGGCAACGGATGTGCCAAAGACTGCTTTTCGAACCAGGTATGGGCATTACGAATTTGTAGTGATGTCTTTTGGTCTTACGAATGCCCCTGCTGCGTTCATGAGCTTGATAAACGGGATTTTAAGCCATATTTGGATCTCTTTGTGATCATGTTTATTGATGATATACTTATATACTCTAAAAGTAAGAAGGAACATGAGGAACATTTGAGAATTGTATTAGACATGTTGAGGGAGAAAAAGCTTTATGCCAAGTTCTCTAAGTGTGAGTTTTGGCTAGATGCAGTGTCCTTCTTGGCATGTGGTTTCTAAGGATGGAGTGATGGTGGATCATTCTAAGATTGAGACAGTGAAGAATTGGTAAGACCTACTAATGTGTCAGAGATAAGGAGCTTTGTTGGGTTAGCTAGCTACTACCGCCGATTTGTCAAGGGATTCTCTTCTATTGCTTCCCAATTGACGAACTTAACTAAGCAGAATGTTCCATTTGTATGGTCGGATGAGTGCGAAGAGACTTTGTTGACTATCGCACCTATCCTTACCTTGCCAGTAGAGGGTAAGAACTTCATTGTTTATTGTGATGCATCCTATTCTGGGTTGGGTGCAGTGCTAATGCAAGAGAAGAATGTGATTGCTTATGCTTCAAGACAATTAAAGGTGCATGAACATAATTATCCAACCCATGATTTAGAATTGGCTGCGGAAGTGTTTGCATTAAAGCAATGGAGACACTATCTATATGGGGTTAAGTGTGAAGTATACACGGATCATCGTAGCCTACAGTATGTCTTTACTCAGAAGGATTTGAACTTGAGACAGAGGAGATGGATGGAACTACTAAAGGACTACGATATCACTATTTTGTATCATCCGGGAAAAGCGAATGTTGTGGCGGATGCTTTAAGTAGAAAGGCGGGAAGCATGGGAAGTCTAGCTCACTTGCAAGCTTCTAGACGCCCATTGGCTAGAGAAGTTCAGATTCTGGCTAATGACCTTATGAGATTAGAAGTAAATGAGAAGGGAGGATTTTTAGCTTGCGTGGAGGCAAGATCTTCCTTCCTTGACAAGATTAAGGGAAAGCAGTTTAATGATCAGAAATTGATCCGGATCCGAGATAAAGTGTTGCAAGGAGAGGCTAAAGAAGCAACAATCGATGAGGAAGGTGTTTTGAGGATTAAGGGAAGGGTATGTGTACCCCGCGTCGATGATTTGATCAACACTATTCTGACAGAAGCTCATAGTTCAAGGTATTCTATACATCCGGGTGCAACCAAGATGTACCGTGACCTAAAGCAACACTTTTGGTGGAGTAGGATGAAGCGTGATATCGTTGACTTTATTGCCAAATGTCCAAACTGTCAACAAGTAAAGTATGAACACCAAAGGCCCGGAGGAACACTTCAGAGAATGCCCATTCCGGAATGGAAATGGGAGAGAATCGCAATGGACTTCGTGGTTGGTCTTCCAAAGACAATGGGTAAGTACGAATCTATTTGGGTGATTGTTGATAGGTTAACTAAGTCTGCTCATTTTATTCCGGTTAAGGTGACTTACAATGCCGAGAAGTTAGCCAAGATCTATATCTCAGAAATCGTTTGATTGCATGGGGTTCCACTATCCATCATATCAGATAGAGGTACGCAGTTTACCTCTAAGTTTTGGAAAACATTGCATGCGGAATTGGGTACTAGGTTGGACCTCAGTACTTCATTCCATCCTCAGACCGATGGTCAGTCTGAGCGAACAATTCAAGTGTTGGAGGATATGCTTCGTGCATGTGTGATAGAATTTGGTGGTCATTGGGATAACTTCCAACCTTAACGGAGTTTTCATACAATAATAGCTATCACTCAAGCATTGATATGGCTCCATTTGAGGCATTGTATGGTAGGAGATGTAGGTCTCCCATTGGGTGGTTTGATGCATTTGAGGTTAGACCTTGGGGTACTGACCTTTTGAGGGATTCGATAGAGAAAGTGAAATCTATTCAAGAAAAGCTTCTAGTGGCGCAAAGTAGGCAAAAAGAATATGCAGATCGGAAGGTTAGAGACTTAGAGTTCATGGAGGGTGAACAAGTCTTGTTGAAGGTTTCGCCCATGAAAGGGGTGATGCGGTTTGGTAAAAGAGGTAAACTAAGCCCAAGGTATATTGGTCCCTTTGAAGTACTTAAGCGAGTAGGGGAGGTGGCTTATGAGTTAGCCTTGCCTCCAGGGCTGTCCGGAGTGCATCCGGTATTTCATGTGTCGATGTTGAAGAGATATCATGGGGATGGAAACTACATTATCTGTTGGGATTCAGTTTTGCTTGATGAGAATTTGTCTTATGAGGAGGAGCCTGTTGCTATTTTTGGTAGAGAAGTTCGCAAGTTGAGGTCAAGGGAGATTGCATTCATCAAGGTGCAATGGAAGAATCGGCCGGTTGAAGAAGCCACTTGGGAGAAGGAGGCCGACATGCAAGAAAGATACCCACATCTGTTTAAAGATTCAGGACTCCTTCTCGCCCTTGTTTTTATTCTTGTGATCGTTCGAGGACGAACGATGGGTAAATTGGTATCTATTGTAATGACCTGTTTAGTCGTTTTGAGCAGCAGATTTTATTTCTGGAAAATTGGGTGAAACGACGGACCCCACGACGGACCGTCATGGGCACGACAGACCGTCGCAGGGTCTCGTTTCAAAAAACTTAGAAATTCTGAAATTGGGTACTGAAAATCGACTCTCTGAACTTCGTGACGACATGGCAGGACGGACCGTCACAGACCCTTTAATAAAATTGAGTCTCTGAACTCTGTGACGGAGCAGCAGGACGGACCGTCGCAGGCACGACGGCCCGTCACAGACTGCGTAATCCCAGTCTGGGTCAAATTTCTTTACACGTTTTAAAAGACGTTTTGGACTATTCCTACCTTAATTATAAAGTTAGAGGGTTAAGGTTAATAAGTCCAATTACTTGGGGGTTAAAAGATGTAACTTTAAGATAATTTGTGGGTTATTAGTTCCATCTTTCATTCTTAATTATATGTTAATTAGGGTAAAAGAAAGAGGATTGGAATAAGAAAAAAAATAGAAAGAGCAAGAGAGAGGATCGATTGAACGAGAAAGGAGAAACGAAGAGGAAAACACAAAAATTGGGAACTTCTTGCTTGATCACTAGCCTTCAGTGGAGGTAGGTTATGGCTTATTTTACGATATTCGTAGTAAACTCTTAATAGCGAATGATATGTATTGATAGTATTGTAAACCCTGCTATGTGCTTAATTGTATGCTTGCATGAATGTGATTATATAATTGTGAATAAATAAGCATGATGAAGCTATTGAATCCCAAATCTTGAAAAGAAACCCTAATCTACTTTGTTAACGATGATGCCTTGGTATAAAAGAAGGCTTGATGAATGAAAGTGGTGAGATTACGGGATCGGGTGCCACGTTCCGGTACCAGGATAGAGATAGAGGATCGGGTTCCACGTTCCGGTACCAGGATAGAATGAGGATCGGAGTGTCACGTTCCGACACCAGGATAGTATATGGATCGGGTGCCACGTTCCGGTACCAGGATAGAATGAGGATCAGAGTGTCACGTTCCAACACCAGGATAGTATATGGATCGGGTGCCACGTTCCGGTACAAGGATAGAATGAGGATCGGAGTGCCACGTTCCGGCACCAGGATAGAATATGGATCGGAGTGTCACGTACCGACACGAAGGGAATAAAGACAATGAATCTTGAAATATGTTAATATACTCAATCTAATGAATCTAATCCCCAAATGAGTATGGTATTTGAGGCTTACGTCCTCATGTGTGAACTTGGCGGTACTTGTTAATGATTATAGTGCTGTTGTTGCTACATGTTGAGTATCATAGTTGATTTTATGATATTACTTGATATATATACTGTTTTCTATTTTGAGTTGGCCGATGATATCTACTCAGTACCCGTGTTTTGTACTGACCCCTACTTTTATGTTTTCTTCTTTGTATTTGTGGAGTGCAGCAAACGTGCCGTCATCTTCAACTCAACAGTAATTCTAGCCAGTCTTCACTACATCGGAAATTAAGGGTGAGCTAATGCTTCTAGCTTGGACTGTATCTTCTTCTTCAAGTCTTGATGCCTTGAGCTTTCGGCATGGACCAGCTTTTATTTGTTTTAGCTTCTTAGACATTTGTAGTTTAGAAATTTGAGGATAGATGTTCTTGTGATGATGACTTCCAGATTTTGGGGATTAATAGATGTTGAATTTTCATAGTTATTGAATTGGTTTTTATTAATGAGTTTAAGTCTTCCGCATTACTTTCTGTCGATATTATATTGAAGTGTTAAGGGTTAGATTGGTTGGTTCGCTCACATAGGAGGGTAAATGTGGGTGCCAGTCGCGGCTCGGTTTTGGGTCGTGACAATATCATCTAGGCGAGCAAATTCTTTATTACACTTTCGTAAATGTGTTCTTAGTCGTCCCGTTCCCCCTTGTGTACCCATAGTTACATGTTTCATTACCAATTTACATTTAGTGCACGTAATAGTAGTTTTTTCCACATTTTGTATCAAAAATTTCCATACTAACGATCTTTTAACACGTACAACGGTGACATTTGAAAAATTATGTAAAGGGGAGACTTCGGTAACCGGACTAGTCGGTGTAGGGGTCTTTCGTCTTCCTCATTTATTTCTACTTCTTCTTCAAATACTTCCTCAAAATTAGTATAATGTCTATTTAAAGACTCATGATCTACTTCATTTTCAGAATTGAATTCAATAGGTCTTGTGACGTAATAAAGTTCCATTAACACAAGTATAATCATTAGTATTAACTAAATATCTAGATGGCAAATTCTTAGAACAAGAACTATTTACTCCTCCCTTTTTTTTAATTCCAATATTGGTCTTTTACCACTATTTCTCGCCAAACTCATGTTAAAATTTAGAATAATTAAATATTATGAGAAAAACAAGAAAAATAATATAATAAAAGAGATAAAACAACTAAATTAGTAAAAAAAATAACAATTAAAATTGATAGTTGGAACGAATTTACCAAACGTCTACGTAAAAGTAGACGTATAACCAAAGCCAGATTTGATAGATGCCTATTGTAGCTTTTGAAATTCAAACTCAAACTCAATATCACAATATAATAATTAATAATTTATGAGAGATTTAAAATTGAGACTTTGAGAGATTGTATAAGATTGTATAAATAGTGAATTTGTGATTTAAATTGGAAAAAAGGGTATATTTATAGTGTAAATGGGTTAGTAAGGGGTGGGGGTGATAGTTGACCGTTTTGGGCCCCAGCCCAACGGCTAGAAGGGCCCACGGTCATAAGAAGGCCCACTTAATAAAAAAATTTGAAAAACCGACTAAACAGGTTCTTACCGGATTGGACTGGTACGGAACCGGTTCTTACCGAACAGGTTCAACCGGATAAAAAACAAAGAACTGGTCCAGTATACCAAAAGACCGGTTCCTTACCGGTTCAACCGGTACCGGACGGACCGGTACGGTAACCGGACCAGACCGGCCAAAAATCGGTCTGTTTGCCAGCCTTAATTAACTCGCATCCCCATATCAATGCTAAATACTACTCCCAAAAATATACTTAGCTCATATGTTTTAAAAACAACTTTTTTCTTTGGTTTTAGATAATTACTCAAAACTTAGCTTAAAAGCTCTCTTGGAATCAATGTTCCTTTTCTTGCTTAAAACTCTTTTGGGGAATCTTAGTTTCCTCTTATCTTAAATATGAAAAACATTTATAAACTCTTAGAGAATACTTTGTTCTCTTATAACTTTTAAGAAATGAAGTCAACTTTTTACTACTGAGGTTTAAACTTGAGTCTTAAAAACAAAGTTAAAACATTACTAATGACTCTTGAAATTTTTGAAGAACTTAGCTTTGACTTGTTTATTAACTTTTAAATTTGACTCTTAACTTTTTTGACTTTGACCTTAGCTTTCCTTTAATTTGATTATGGATTCAAGGTTGATAATCACATGTTTATGGATGATTTCATGATGTTTATATGTACCTTAAAATGTTGGAATCAACTAAGAAACATGGGTACATCACTTAGGAACTAGTACGAAAAGGTGGGAAAAGAATGGGGTGAACTAGCACCCTTAGAGCTCTGAGAGGCATGGGGAGCCAAGCCCCAGACTTTAGATTCCAATTTGGGTCACTCTGGCTCGCTCGGCGCCCCATGGTCCTAGGGACAGAAATTGTCCTTTGGGGCTATGGGAGGCGCGGCGCCCCAACCCCTGTACCTAGGTGTTCTCGACTTTTTACCTTTGTTTTTCATCTCTAAACCCTCTAAATTCAATGGTTCTTTTCCCAAACACTTAGGATCATTAGTAAGCTCTATATCCAATAGATTTAACTCGAAAAAACAAACCAAAAACATGAATCAAATCAACACTAGGCATTTAACAATTGAACCAACAAGAATTCAACAATTTCTTCAAGAACTTATATTAAAATGTAAATAACTCAGCAATCACTGAATTGAAAAAAAGACTAAAACACCCTTTAAAATCCCGGATTTGGACATTTTCTTAATTCGACAGCGCAACTTCAAAAGAGTATATCTCACTCGTACAAGCTCGAAATCGTGCAAACTTGGCAGCGCAGTAAAGATCAATCCAAGGGATTTCCATCTATATATGGAACTACATTTAAATCAATCAAGGGTAGGATTTATGATCGTTTGGATATGACCAAAAACACATTTTTTCCTAACTTAAACAATTTTCCAGATTTTTAATTCTTTCCAAAAATGAGATTTTTAAATTCTAAGCTTTTTCTTAGCTATTTTGATTTGCGAGATGTTACACTTACCTTGCAAAACCTTATCATGGATCTTACTCAACATTGCATCCTTGAATTTTCTACCTTTGATTTTATCTAGAAATGAAGACCTTGCATTTATACTAACTAGAAATCCACCCCTCCAAAATATCTCAAAAGTCGCATAGAACTATTAGCCAAATCCTACACTTTCTTAGCCAATAGTTGTTTGGTAACTGATAAGCAATTCAAGTTGCCAATGCTCCAAGATAATTTAGGTAAGGCATGAGGATTTTTTATCGATGAGGAAGCAAATGCTTCTATAGGTAAATCTAAGAAACTACCTCCATGTAGGGTAAAGGTAAAGGCAACACGCCCGTGGTAGTTATATATACGGAGGAAAGCTCCGACACTAATGGGGTGTATGATACACACCTCACATCATCTGACAATTTGGGGGACTCACATGATTCTCAAGATTCTATCTCTAACCTGAGAATGATAATCTACTATAGGCACGACAAGCAAAGAGATGCTCGAAATCTCGCCATAATTTTTCTTGAATTCTATAGCTACCCCTCAAGCTTTAGCTCCAATCCCTCCTCCAGCATAGATAGTGCCTCCAGTTCCACCATTTCAGAGTCTTCCTATCCAGTCAATCTACCAACTAAAGGTCGAGGGATTGAGGACTATCCCAGAAGAGAAGAGATTGTACACATATAGTGTGGTGTAAAAACATTCAACAATGTAAGACACTCTTAGGTTCCACAGATTCGAGGTCTTCACCAAAGCCCCGTGGTTCATATATTCCTACTTCAGTCTAGAAGTTCTACTCTGCATATATTGACTTGGTACCTCAAGGGAAAAAGAAATCTAGTCCCTTCAAGACGGTGGACTTTGTGATGGTGTTAGGAAAGAAAGTGAAATGAAACAGGGATGATATAAACGATGTATTCGACCGTGCCTCTGACTTTATACATTAATACAGAGCATGACAACGACAAAGAATCTAGATGATTTAAATGGTTGGACCCCCTTCTATCAGGCACCACACTAAGGTGGATTGAGGTCAGACATTGATAAAGAAAAAGGGCCAAAATGTTATAGATATATAATGGTTTAGATTTATCAGCAACACGATAATGTCGTCCCAGAACAAGTCTATCATCTGCCAACCAAAGGCAGCCTACCTAGGGAGTATTTATGCTAGAAAACGGCTTGAATTCAATCGATCAGCAGGAGATAACCATTAGGGACAATCAGTGCCAGACATCTTGAGTTGTATTGACGATCATAAGTCCCACGAGATGAGAAGAGGGATGTCAAGTTCAAACCTACATCTTTTATTGGAATTCGACGTATATATGCCGAGTACATAAGATACAAGGCAGAAAGAGGGCAGCTCCACTGGATACATCCAGAGGGTTGACATTGATATGATACCTGTAAAGGCAGTCATTCCTACTACGAATACTAGATTGAACATCCATATCCACTCTTTTCAATACTTCTGGTATTTCTGTTGCACTCATTCCCCCTAAATCTGCAACTGCAACTGCTACTTTTTCACCCCGACCTCTGATCACACATACGATGTTGATCAAGATGGGGCATCTAACCCAGTCTATTGATACGCATGCCTCTTTTATAGAGGATGCGATTATTGAGATGATCAAGAGAGATATTTTACTACATTATCATCTCTTTGAGCTTTTATTGATGCCCCCTACAACGATAGTATAGGTGTATGAGAAAGGTCCAGGATTTGTTAATGTGATGACATCCTTAAAGGTCGATCTTGTTGGACTTTACAGGGATGTAGACGAGATGAAGTCCATCGACCTCTCTATGCTCTTTGGAACTGTGGACATACCGGATGCCCCCAGCTTAGATATTCAAGCATGTTCAAATGTTCCTTCAGCTACTACGATCAGAGATGACATTCGAGTTGATCACGCTAAGGGCGAGTCAGATGCTGAGAAAGACGACGAGCAGCATGCTGAGATGAGGTAATTTATGAGGACATGGTAAACATGGAGGATGACATATACGAGACTACAAGACAAGACTCTGTGAGAGACACTTCCATGGTGGGCACTAGTGGAGCCAAAAATGATGTAATTCCCGACACAGATGCCTTGACAGATTAAGCGATGCATATGCAGACTTCACCCAGGCTTTGTCTGGTAGGAGGATTAGTTTTACCTTCTTGTTTGTCGTTTTATTGATTGTTCTATTTTTAGTTGCGTTTGAGGACAACTATAATTTTTATTGGTGGGGTGAGATATTTCCATAACTACTTCTTTTGTGGGTTGTTTGTTTTGAATATTATATTTTGTGATGTGAATAGTAGAGATTATTCGATTATATATATTCATATTTGTTTTGGTATTGCGATTGTTCTTAGCTTTTTTTCATAGAAAATAGTTTTGAACCAAATCTTAAAATTTTGCCACCTCTTTTATGTGTTATTGTTTTTGTTCTAGTACAAATTTGAGTGTCGGTTGTGGTCAATATCAATGACCTTAATAGTTCTCTTAATTAAACAAATGAATGTGCAACTACGATGAGGCAAACAAAGTTACATAGGCAATGCGTGAACTTTGAGAGTCTTGTTGTGACTAGCCGATTCTCGTTGAAGTCTCTTCTGATGAACATTGCATGCTAGCAAGAAAGTTTGTGTGAATGTGGAACATATTTGTTGTGAGGGCATTTTAATACTTTTGTTGAGTTTGAACTTGCATTTGCGGCAAGCACTGTGAGTTTGACTACAATTGATGATGGTGAGTCACAATTTAAAACTTTGAGTGCACAATTGATCATTGTATGAGTAGTTTAAACCTTTTTGTGTGCATTTATGTTGAGTCTTATGTAACATTATTTGTATACATCTATGTTGAACTAATTGATCTTGAGTTTTATTTGAGGACAAGCAAAAATTTAAGTTGGGGATGTTGATGAGTCGGAGAGTTTGACTCATTTATGTTTTGTTTTGATAACATAAGTGTCCTCAAATGCCTAATTATGCTCTAAGCTGATATGAAAATATTTATTTAAAGTATTATATGATAAGGATCAAGGTAACGACAATAACAAACAAAAAGAAACTAACAAGCTAAAAAAGTGAATGAAAAGCGATCCTGGTAATCGCAAAAACCACTCGGTGAATTGCTGAGTGGCTTTTTAGCCCGCCTAAATTTTTAGCGTGCCAACCTTGGGAAAAACAAAATTGGTGACAGAAATGGGAAATTGATGAATCACCGATCAATGCAACTTGGATTTCCACAGTTAGTGGACATGAAATGTTAAAGATGAATGCTAAATGGCGATGGAGGAGAACAAAAGGCGTATCTCCTAACCACTCAATTCTGATTCCCAATTTTAGAAATTAGACTTTTCTTTGAAATTGTACAATTTTAATTGTAACTTTGAGGATTCAATATAGGGTTTTCGAATTGAACAATTTCAGAATATTGTAAAAGTTTGAAGACTACGCTCGGCTGATGGCCAATCGAGTTGGTAATGATTTTTACTTTTTTATGATATCTACCTGAATCTCTAATTCTTGGGGTGTGTTCATTGTTATTTATAGGCTAAATTAGCTTATAGGTATTATAATTTACTAATATTAATCCTTAATTAAGTGGGTTTAATTGTTAGTTGTGTAATAACCATGAATTATAGTTGCAAATGTAATTCTAGTATAGAGTTTTGGGCTTGCTTGAGAAAGAAAGCTTTCAATTGACGATTATAGTTATTAGGTTATTATGGATTTGGCTCGAAAGAATAAACTTTAAATTTGATTCTACCCATCTAGCTCGAAAGAATCTCTAATAGTCTGATGTATCAAGGACTAAGATTTCCTTATGCAAAATTGCATAACATCCTTTATAGGTGATACTTTTAAAAGTACTTGTTCACAAGCCTAAAATGTAATGTCCCTTACCTTGCGGTCGACATACTTTTTCTGTTGACTCTGGGATTGTAGAAGATTATCTTGGATACTTCTCATCTTATCTTGAGTCTCTTTCACCAAATCAACCCCCATAGGTTTGACATCTCCAGCCTCAAATAACCATATGGGTGATCGACATTTCCTCCCTTAAAGTGCCTCTAACAGTACCATGTAAATCCTTGAGTGATAACTATTATCATAGGAGAACTCACACAATGGTAGAAACTTATACCAATGCCCTCCAAAGTCAATCACGCATTCCCTCAATACGTTCTCTAATAGTTGAATAGTTCTATTTGACTGCCCGTCCTTCTGTGGATGAAAGCTCTGCTCAAACTTAGTTGAGTTCCTAACTCCTTATGCAATTTTCCCCATAACTTTGATGTGAATTGCGTACCATGGTCTGAGATGATACAATGGGGTACCGCATGAAATCTCACTGTCTCTTTCACATAAAACTTGGCTAATTGCTAAGCATTATAGTCTACTTTGACTTGAATGAAGTGCGCTGACTCAGCCTGTCAATCACTACCCAAATGGAGTCAAAATTTCCCAAGGTCTAAGGAAGACCAACCACGAAAATCATAACTATCCTTTCCCATTTACAATTTAGAATTGGCATTTCCTGAAGCAAACCTGTAGGCCTTTGCGTCTCCTACTTTACTTGCTTACGTTTTGACACTTAGCCACAAACTCAGTTATAACTTTCCCATTTCGAATCACACTAGATCTTGGTCACACCCGGATGAATTTAATTCCGCAAACCATCGAACTGTGTTAACACTTGTGAATCAAGTCATCTACTATGGGATAAAAATTTTTCCCTTAAAACTAAGAACACCTCTCGAATCCTGAACAACATCTTTTGCCTTACCATACACTGTTTTCTTTCTAAGCTCATTTAGACTCTTATCCTCAAACTACTTGTCCTTGATGTCTTCAATGTAAGTGGTCCTGATCTCTATGCTATCTAACACCCCACCTTTCTTTGATATTCTTGGCCAAAGTTTGCTTGGACACACCCAAGCAAGCTAAACTACCAATAATTACCGTCTTCCATCTTAGTGTGTCCGCCACCATATTCTATTTACATGGATGATACTGGATGCTAACATCACAATCCTTGAGTAACTCCATCCACCTTTTATGCCTAAAATTCAGGTCCTTGTAAGTGAATACATATTATATAGTAAAAACTTTGCACTTGATACCATAAAGGTAATGCCGCCAAATTTTGAGAGCAAATACTACCGCTGCCAGCTCCAAATCACGTGTCGGGTAATTTCTCTCATGCACCTTCAGATGTCGCGATACATAAGCTATGACATTTCTTTCCTGCATTAACACATCACCCAAGCCCTAATTTGAAACTTCACAATAAATAATGAAATCTTTACCTTCCACTGACAGTATCAGAATGGGCTTTGTCGTAAGGAGAGTCTTGAGTTTCTGAAATTCTCTTAACATTTGTTAGTATACTCGAAAGGCACCTCCTTCTTAGTCAGCCTTGTCAAATACATAGAGATAGAAGTAAAATTCTTCACAAACCGGCGATAGTAGCTGACGAACCCTATAAAACTCCTAATTTCAGTCACAAAGCTAGGCCGGACCCAATTCTTATCTACTTTGATCTTTTGGGATCTATTATTACCCTTCATTTTAAACCACATGACCCAAAAAGGCAACTGAACTCACACTTGGAAAATTTGGCATACAACCTCTTTCCAAGAACACCCAAAATAATACAGAGATTGTTGACATGCTCTTCCTTACTCTTCGAGTAAACTAGAATTTAATCTATAAAGATGATAAAAAAAGAATCTAGTAATTGTTTAAGCACATCATTCATCAAAATCATGAAGGTTACACGTGCATTGTCAGCCCAAACAACATCACTAAGAACTTATACTGCCCATAAGAAGTTTTGAATCTAATTTTGGGTACATTTTCTGGAATAATATTTAACTGATGGTAACAAGAACTTAAATCAATATTAGAGAAAACTAATGCACCCTACAACTCGTCAAAAGGATAATCTATCTGAGGACACAAATACTTATTTTGAATGGTGATCCTATTCAACTGTCAGTAGACTATGCACGTCCTCACACTACCATCCTTTTCTTAACAAACAAGACATGAGCATCCTATGGGGAAGCCCTAGGATGGATGCAACCTTTATAAAAAAGCTCTCAAATTTGAGCTTTAAGCTCTCTTGTTTCTGTCAGAGCCATGTAATAAAGAGGAATGAAGATGGAGTGAGTGCTCATTTACAAGTCAATCTAGAAATCTATATCGCTATTTGGAGGCATGCAAGAAAAATCGATAGGAAACACTTCCTTAAATTCAGGCAGAACAAGAATAGACTCCACAGAGAGAGGATTAGAATAAACATCCATAATATGAGCCAAATATGCCAAACCGCTGCCCTATCAATTTCCTAGCCCGAATGAAAGATATGACCTTAGCTATCTTAGGCTTGTACATCCCTTCCCACTCTAATTTTTCTATACCCGAGATCCCTAGAGTTACAAACTTATCATTGAAATTAAACAAAACATATGAGGGGGACAACCATGTCATGCCTAAGATTATATCAAAGTCAGTCATATCAAGAATAACCAAATAAGCCCAAGTCTACAAACCTAAAAGCAATATAGGACAAGCATGATATACCTGGGTGACTATAACTGACTCTCCAACTGGTGTAGAAACATGGACGAGAGCATCAAGTATATCTCAAACCTATATTGTGGATTCCCTCTACCATTACCACTGTTGCCTGTTGGCACCACCGCTCTAGTCTGCTGTTGCATGGGGTTAGACATGCACGGAGGAGGAAATCTCTCCTCATATGCCCAGGTTATCTATAATTGTAACAACTACAATTAAAAGATGGCCTTTTACCTAACGCAGGTGCGGATCCTTGATTATCATGCATAAGATTTTTTTGTGGAGTTTTTGAGTAACCAAATATAGAAGCAGGCATGTCTAACTAAATTGGTTGTGCTGCAAGTATCGGTCTACCTGAACCTTAGTAGGAACCATGAATGTTACCTATGCTCTTGGGCTTCTTAGCCAAAGCCTTGGCTTGCCCATCCCGTCGAACTACTTCTACTTTCTTCACAAAGTCTGTCACCTCAATAAAGCTTTTACCTGCAAATGTCATATGTGAACATACATTACATGTAACCTAGATTTCAATCCTTTGGCAAATGTATGAAACCTCTCCTACTCTGAAGTTACCAATTGGGTAGCATATATGGTCAAGGAATGGAACTTCACCTCATAGGCAGCTATTGTTATACCACCCTGCTCTAAAGCCATAAACTCATCCTTCTTGCAATCACTCAAGGTCCGAGGCACATACTTTTCCAGGAACAGAGCATGGAACTACGGCCAAGTGAGTGGAGGAAAGACTGACGATCTGCATTCCAAATAGGACCTCCACCACTTCTTAGCCTCACGTTGAAGACTGAAGGTCACAAACTCTACTCTATACTGGTGTACAATGGCCAACTTGTGAAGAGTCTCATAGAAATTTTAAATGAACTTATAGGAATCCTCATTCTCATGGAAAACACGAGACTTCAATTTCAGAAACTTTGTCAAATACTCATGCTCACTACCAGTGATCATAAGACCCAATAGGGAATGAAAATAGGCATCAGTGAATGGTGCTCCAACCACCTTGGCAAGAGTAGCAGCAATGGGGCGGTAGGCCGGTGGTTGAGCTACTTGCACTATGGAAAGGAATTTGAGGCTGATCAGGCCCTTTAGAAATGTTATGATCTACTGAACTAACACTGGTTCTAAGGGAGAAATGTGGGTATTCCCAACATGTGCATCCTCCTCTGGTCCAATATCCTCATTGTTTTCAATTTCCATATTCTCTTCTACCTCTTATTGGGGTGAAAGTGGGGCCTCTTCACTAGGAACATTCTCAGTTGCCTCTCCACCCCTGGCGTGTTCCACTTTTCCTCGGCTCTTTATCCTTTCTCTTCCCCTACCCGTAACTTGCTGCAACCTCTGGTTATAGACTACTTTACGGGCCAGATACCTTTGTATCATGTGTTAACCATGTGCGGAGTGAAGAGTGAAAGAGATTAGGTACCAATTTGGGTCACCAGATACAAATTGGAATCAAGTCATCGCATGAAAGAATAAAAAAACAAAGAGATTTACTAAAATCTTGAAGCCTCTCGAAGAAAAATACATACGTCTCAATATCATTGTACATGACTCTACTAGACTCATTTTTGTACAACGAGATCAATGAACCTAGGGATCTAATACCAACTTTGTTATAACCCTGACCGCCATTATTGACACCCACACTATCCCTCCGATGGGAAAACCATTATTGCAACCCAACTAAGCAATTAATGATACCAAATCATTTAAAGATACAGAAGGAGGTCTAAATGACTAAATAAAATATGGAGTTCCCACAAAATCACAAGTTCTAATAATTGACTCACCCTTGAATACAGACGCGATCAATATTAACCTAACTGAGGCCTGCCAGTATCCGCCTGAAGAGGCCATGTGCTCAACAAGAAAGAGCAAGTGCACTATTAGTGCATGGAACTACGGTGTACTGGTAGGATAATACGACTACTCTCTTAAGCACAACATATGCCAAAAATTACAACACAATAATCACACATAATACATAGTTCAGTTATTGTTTGAGAAACAATATACAATTTCCTTATACCAATGACACGTTAAAATGAACATAATAATCACAAGTGGTCCTCTCATGGAACGCACACCCTAAATATTATTGTTTAAGAACGTGACACCCTATCTAATATACATGTGTCGAAACGTGACACCCGATCCAATATATGTGTCGGAACATGACACCCGATCCAATTAACGCAACCAATTTTATAGTCATACCCTTAATGATCAGCACTCATAGTTATACAATCAAGTAACAAGTTCTTGGCATGTATTCTTCACACAAAATAATTTCATTAAAGTTGATTAACATTTTCCTATTTACATACATGCACACATACAATGAAGAAATTAACAAACATATATCACACATATGGAAATGAAACATTACCTAACTCAAAGACAAGCTTGAATATTCAAAAGACATTTGAGCCTTCCCTTTGTATAAACAAGTAATTAACGCAAGGATCAATAAACAAGTCCTTATTTACCCATATAATAATCAACCTATCAATCCAAGGCCAAACCCAAGATCCTAATACTCAACTAGGGCTTTTTCCACGATAAACTTCAGACCAAAACCCACACCCAATGATTATTACCCAAGATTCAAAGATATAGGAATCAAAATATGGATTAAGGGAGTACTTTTCTTACCTTTAGAGCTAGAAATCGTGGAAAACTTCAAGAATCACCCTAGTTTGTCCCTTATCTCTTAAGAACACACATTTTCTTAAAATAACAAAATTGGGGGTTTTCCCCGATTCAATTTGCAACAGGCGAGCCTCATTCCACCACAAAGGCCCCGCACTGGCTGGATTAATCACGCCTTAGCAGCTTGCACGCAGACAAAACTTGAAATTTGAGTTCCAAGCTTCCATTTTAAGACACACCTTCAACCCGGGACATTCTAAAACAACCCTTTCACGCCACGGAAGTTTTACTCACCTGGATTCAATTATGTAAAGCCGTACATGCTCCTTTACATCTTGGATAACTACTCATCTGATAAACTTCAAAATTAGATACCCCATTCATTATCAAATTTCTCTAAACCTCACCTTCGTCATATTACGTCCATGTTTGGACTAGGTTAGAAATTTCCAAGTTATTACTCAGAAGTATTCTGGACCAAATTCCATCACTACTGAAACAAGTCGTTATGATTGAAGCAATATACATACACGTATATGTATATGCATGTATATAGATAGATATGTATATGTATAGATGTATATACATATCTCTATGTGTGAGTGTATATAAATACACACACACACACACATACACACACACACATACATATATTTATATGTGTATATATATATATATATGTATGTATATATATTTATAAATCTATGTGTGTATATATATATATATATATATATATATATATATATATAGACTGAGAGAGAGAGAGATTTGACACTATTTTTGCCACTTCTATAAGCTAGATCTGGATCTCAACTTTGGAGAAATCGGAAATGTCAATATCAGGTAATCTCTACATCATTGAGGCATTTTCCAATTTCATATTCAATTAGTCGAGGATTTTGATTTGATATCTCACAACTGCACTTGAAGAGATTAAACAAGGATAATTTCGTTGAAGGAGCTTTCCTTCCGGCCAACGACTGGCACTAGTGTTACCAGTTTTGTGAACTAGATCAGGACTCAGATCTGGAAGAATCTAAAATGATGATATCAGGTAAGTCTCTACACTTTGACTTGTATTTCAATTTTAGACTCAATTCATCAAGGATCTAGATCTAATATCCCAGAACTCCACTTGAAGAGATTAAATCAAGGATAATTACGTTGGATGGAGTTTCATTCCTACCGACGGCTAAAACTGGTGCTACCACTTATATGATCTAGATCTTTATCTCTACTCGAATACCACTTCTATAATCTGGATCTAGATCTCAACTTGGGAGAAATCTTAATTGTCGATATCAGGTAAGTCTCTACATCATTGAGATTTTTTCCAATTTCATATCCAATTGGTCAAGGATTTAGATATGATATCTCACAACTTTACTTGAATAGATTAAACAAGGATAATTTTGTTGAATAAAGTTTCCTTCTAACCAAGGGCTGGCACTGGTGTTACCACTTTGTGAACTAGGTCAGGACTTAAATCTGGAAGAATCTGAAATGACAATATCAGGTAAGACTCTTCTAGTTTGAGTTATTTTTCAATTTTAGAATCAATTCATCAAGGATTTAGATCTAATAACCTGAAATTTAACTTGAGAGATTAAACCAAGGATAATTTCTTGGATGAAGTTTCCTCTCTGCCGACGGCTATAACTGGTGTTACTACTTATGTGAGCTAGATGTATATGTCTACCCAAATGAATCTGAAATGTTGATATCAGGTAACTCTTTACCACTCTGAGTTGTTTTCCAATTTTAAACTCAATTCTCAAGGATTTTGATTCGATATATCACAACTTCACTTGAATAGGTTAAACCAAGGATAATTTCGTTGGAAGAAGCTTCCTTCCGCCAACTCTCGACACTATTGTTACCACTTCTGTGAGCTAGATCAAGATCTCAACTCGGGATGAATCTGAAATGAGGATATCAGGTAAGTCTCTACCATTTTGAGTTATTCAAACTTAATTCGTCAAGGATTTAGATATGATATCTTATAAGTTCACTTGAATAGATCAAACCAAGGATAACTTTATCTGATGAAGTTTCCACCCCGGCAATGGCTAAAATTGGTGTTACCACTTATGTGATCTAGATTTGGGTCCAGATCAGGGACAAATATGAAATTATGATGTTAGGTAAGTCTTAACCACTTTGAGTTATTTTCCGATTTCAAACTCTATTCGTCAAGGATTTAGATATGATATCTCATAATTTGACTTGAATAGATTAAACCAAGAATAATTTAATTTGATAAAGTCTCCTCTACGCCACCAAATGATATTGATTTTACCACTTCTGTGAGCTAGATCAACACTCAAGTCTAGACGAATCTGAAATGATGATGTCAGATAACTTTCTACCACTTAGAGTTATTTTCCAATTTCATACTCAATTTGTCATGAATATCGATCTGATATTTCACAACTTTACTCCTTTTTTGTGGTGAATAATTACCATCACTTTTTGTGGCGAACTCAATTTCTTTCTAACAAGATCGCAAACTATAGGTGTTAGTACCCAACAATATTAGTACTAAAGAAGCCAACTCAACTCTATTACTGCTATCATGCATTCGAACTTTACTTGAAATAATTTTTCCTATTCATCACCTATCCTTCAATTAATATAATCCCTCAATATTAATTAATACCATCATAAAAATTCTATATATTTAATTGGACTACTATTTCAAATATGTTACAATAGAAAATTATGATTGAGTTAAATTAAATTCGTCTTATCTAAAGTAAACGAGTAATACTTTTTAGTCCTTATTTAGTATCAAACGAACACCTCAAAGTTCTAACCGGGTTCAAAGTATTATCAACCAATGAAAATTTCTTCAAACTTAACTCGACATCAATCAAAACACTTCTTTTGTAGCCTTACTTGTATCTTAGTAGGGTAACTTGTAGAAAAGATAGCGAACCTTCTAACTCTTAATTGAAACTATTAGTTGATCTCACCTTCTTAATTCTCACTAGTGTACTATATTTATCAAGATTGATAATTCTCCTACAATTACTTGAAACTTCTTTAAATGAATTGAATTCATATGTATCAGCAAAACTATAAACTAGGTTAGCGAAAAACTCACCTAGAGTATTTTTCTCCATTAAGGAGTATTTTACTTTCACTGTACTGACACTTCTGATCCTGTTTTTTTCATTGGCTCCATTGAAACACTACAAGAAACCTCCTAGGTCCATTAACAATGTTAACAATAGATGGTGAATCTGATTCCAAGATAATATTGGAGAACCCCTTCTCAAAACAGTATTGAAACCCTTCACTTATTGCCTCAGCCTCAACCACTAAGTTAGCTGAATCAATTTTTTTTACGCATTTAGCTCCCACCAGATTGTCATCATGGTTTCTCACATAGGGCACAACATCACTTGGACCTTAATTACCTCTAAAGGCTCCATTAATATTACATTTCAACAACTCCAACAATTGAAAAATGACATGATGCCAATTATTAGGGAAAGTCAAGAAGTTGAACTTTAACCTAACAAAATCATGAATCGAAACATTGATATCATATATATATGTGTGTGTGTGTGTGTGTGTGTGTGTGTGTGTGTGTGTGTGTGTGTGTGTGTGTGTATACATATATATATATGTGTGTGTGTATATATATATGTATATATATATGTGTATATATATATGTATATATATATGTGTATATATATATATGTATATATATATATATATATATATATATGTATGTATGTATGTATGTATGTATATTTGTCATTAGATTAAGAACTACAGGTGTAAAATTGAATTTTTTCTCTTCCATAGAAACCAAAAAATAATATTAGAGATTGTTTGACAAACCATCTTCACTCTCCAATGACCTTGGAGCTCTCACCATTTCTTCATTTTTTGTTTAATGTATACCTAAGGACCTAGCAATCCAGAAACTCTAGCATAGTAATTCCAAATAAAAGTAGCTATTTCCCCGATAAAAATAAATGTTCTAATGTTTCCCTCACATAAGATCTACAAAAGACATAAATTAGAAACGTTGGGATCCCAAGAAGATACCATAGAAGTCACATGAACTCTTTAAGTCCATACGTGCGTCCATAAAAAGAAATTGTAAAAGGAATCTCAGTGACCCCCGACTTCTAAAAGTCTTTAATAGAGGGAGATCTATTTCTGAAGATGTACCAAGTAGATTAGATAGTGAATTTCTCATTTACTCTAACATTCTCAACTAGGTTATTAGGCTAGATGTCTAGCATAATACTAAAGTCCCAATCATCCTCTTTCAAGAAAACATCTACATGACACCCCAAAAGATCATAAATTTGGAGATATAAACGTCCAAGACCGATCCAGTTATCATACCAAATGCTAAAAGTACCACCCTTTGGTCCCCACCATATGTTCTGTTCAATAACATCTTTATTTTCTAACTCTTATTTTCACACCTATAACCCAGTCAGATTTGAATAACAAAAAAAGTCCCACATATAGGGTAAAACTTTTTCTCACTTAGGTAACTCATGTCCAAGACTCAAACTTGACACTTCTAGTTAAGGATGAACAAATACTAACTTCCACTCAACCAAAATCTTTGTTGGTTGAACACAACAAATAAATCCAACATAGTGCCTAATTTTTTAAGAGAAAGTAAATTAGGTCATTATTAGTACCACAAAAAGTTGTGGTGCGATGTATATGATCCATCTATCCTTAACCAGAATTCTCGAGTTTGAGCCTTGAATATGAAGAAGATCTTGTCAGAGAGTATCCCTCGAAAGTCAAATTAATCGGGGGTTCAATATAACATATTGAAACAGAGTGAAAATAATATTAATTATAATTTATAATTTATTCTAAATTCTATTAAAAATCTATAATCCTGAAGAATGATAATTTCTATAATATTAATAATAAGTTGTCTCAATTAGACTCGTATATATATTTTAACCATCTGTATACTGACAACCCCGAGCTATATTTTGAAGTGTTTTTCAAGGTTTATGTAAACAAGTATGAATTATGCATGTTTTAGTAAAGCTGTCAAAATGGACTTGATCCGCGAGGCCGGCCCAACCCAAACTTTAAATTAAGTGGGGTTGGGCCTAAGTATTTGGTCCATTTAGGAATGAGGCTTTTTAGCCCAGCCTCACTTGGCCACTAGCCTTGTAGGCCCAAGCCTCGTAGGCTTGCGGGTTGGGCCTACGGAGGCTAGCGGTCCAAGTGAAGCTAGGCTAAAAAGCCTCGTTCCTAGATGGGCCAAGTAATTAGGCCCAACCCAAATTAATTTAAGGGTTGGGTTGAGCCGGCATTGCGGGTCAGTCCATTTTGACAGCTCTACCAAAACATACATAAATCATACTTGTTTACTCAAATCTTGAAAAAGACTTCAAAATATAGCTCGGGGTCAGTACAGGGATGGTCAAAATAGTAAATTTTACAAAATTTGCAAAAATGACCAATTAGTTCATTACATTATCCACTACTAAAAACATGTTTGTCTTCGAACTTAAAGGAAAAGAAAATACCTAGAGTCTCAAAATTTGAGGATAGCTTGCACACATGCCGACTCTGTCTCCCAAGTAATCTCACCAACTGAATGGTGCTTCCACTGCCCCTTCACTGGAGAAATCTCCTTGGTCCTAAGCTTTAAAACACGCCTATCCAAGATGTCTATAGGCTCCTCCTCAAAGGACGAATCTGTACCCAACACTATTGAATCAAGTGAAACCACGTGGGAATCATCTAGCATGTACTTTTGAAGCATGGAGATATGAAATATAGGATGAATAACTGATAAGCTAGGAGGAAAGGCCATCTTATAGGCCATCCCTTCTACTTAGATCAAAATCTCAAAAGAGCCATGAACCTAGGGCTAAGATTTCCCTTATTCCAAAAACTCATCACACTCGTCATGGGTAACTCTCGGATCCAAAAATGATCACTCTCTATAAGTACTAGAGCTCGCATTATCTAGTCTGCATAACTTCTCTATTGACTCTGGCAATCAACAGTCTACTCTGAATCATACGAACCAATAGCCTCCCTAAGCAAATCTATATCTAAAGATTCCACCTAAGAAAAATCAAACCAACTGCTCAGAGATATGCACTGACTTCCATTAAATGCCTGAAATGGGGCTATATGAATACTAGAGTGGCAAATGTTGTTGTAGGAAAACACTATTAAGGGAAAATTCTGATTACATCTAGTGCCAAAGAGATCACACATGCTCGAAGAATATCTCGAACACCTAAATCATCCACTCAAAATGCCCATCAAAGAGAGGATGAAAGGTCGTACTCATATCTAACTGAATATCTAAATTGTGTGGTAAAGTCTTCCATGAGAATTGAACAATAAGTATTTATAAAAAAAATGGAACCAGGGACTCCATTAAGTGGACAATCTGACTGATATATAGATATGCTACTTGTTTTGTCGTATACTTCACCCAAAAAGGGATGAAATGGGCGGACTTGATCAACCTATCTAGAACCACCCAAATGGAGTCATAACCACCAGCGGTTGTAGAAAAACCACAACAAAATCCATAGTAGTATGCTCTCATTTAAATGTAGGAATAGGCATCGTTTGATATATACCTCCGACTTGTTGGTAAATCAAGCATATAGATACAAAATCTGCATGTCTCTCTGCATGGCATACCACCAGTAATGCTGACTTAGATCATGATACATATTTTCCGCTCCAAATGAATGAAATAAAAAGAAAAATGGGCCTCCTAAAGAATCAATATAATTATTTTGCCCACCTTGGGTACACAAATCCTACCTGCAATCTTTAAGACACCATCAAAATCAAGGACAACCTATTTGTCTTCCCCTCCAAACACTTTGTCTCGAATGAGACACAACTTCTGATCGTCGAATTGATGCTCACGAATCTGCTAACTAAGAAATATTGGGCCTCTAAGAAAGCAATCAAACCACCACTCTATTAAGAAATCTGCAATCGAACAAGACTATTGGCTAACCTATGAGCATTTCTAGCTTATGGTCTCTCCTCAACACTAGTAGGGAAAAAACTATCCATACTAGATGTTTTCCTACTCAAAATATCATCCACCAAATTAGACTTCCCCGGATGATACTATATGTGATATCATAGTCCTCTGGTAACTCAAGCCATCTGTGTTTCCTCAAGTTCAGATCCCTCTGACTGAAAATATATTGAAGACTCCGATAGTCAATGAAGAAATAACAATGAAACCCATAAAAATAATGCCACCATAACTTCGCTATATCTTAAGTATAAATACCACAACTATCAACATTAAATCATGAGTAAAGTTGTTCTTGTCATGGGTCTTCAAATGCCTAAATTCATAGGCGATCACCTTCCCCTTCTTCATGAGAACACCCCCAACTTGACTCCAAAATCATCATAATAAATAGTAAAGTCCACACCCTCCTCGAGTAAAGTCAACACATGAGCCAAATTCAATAAGGGTTTGAGATTTTGAAAGCTTTCCTCACACTCATTAGACCACAAGAATCTCACACTTTGTCGAGTGTCGATTCAATATGATAAAAAATGATCTAATAGTATAGATGCTCTAGGAAAATCACTTGTAATTTCCCGATAGTCCCACAAATCTCTGAATCTTAGTAACTGAAGTAGGCAAGTATAACCTCTATCTGCCTCAATATTCCCGAGATACATCTGAATACGCTCCTTGGCATCCACATGTCCTTGAAATGCTATACAATCAAGCCAAAACTCACATTTTAATAACTTGACATATAACTTCTTTTCTCTCAATCTCTTGAGAGAAAACCTCAAATGTCGATCATAGTCCTCTGTAGTATTGGAGTACGCCAATATGTCGTTAATAAATAAAACCTCAAATGTCGATCATAGTCCTCTGTAGTATTGGAGTACGCCAATATGTCGTTAATAAATACTATCACATAAATCCAAATGGTGTCGGAACACCCGTTCATTAACTCCATGAACGATACATGGGAAAAATTCAAACTGAAAGACATCATAGGAAACTCATAGTGCCATATCAATTCGTGAAAGATATCTTAGGGATATTTGATGCCCTAATCTTTGATTAATGATAGCCTAGCCTCAAATCAATCTTAGAAATAAAAAACTTTCTCCCTAAGGTTGGTCAAATAAGTCATTTATACGACGAAAAGGGTATTTGTTCTTCACTATCACTTTGTTCAACTATTGGTAGTCATTACGCATCCTCGTGGTTTCATATTTTCTTCAAAAACAAGATAAGGGTACCTTATGGTAATACAGTGGGAACATAAACCCTTTACTCTAAAAGTTCTGCTACTGATCCTTTAGATCCTTTGGCTCTGGTGGTGAATACGATAAGAGGGATAGAGATGTGCTTGGTGCCTAGATCCAAGTCAATAGCAAAATCAAAGTCCCTTCCCAGAGGAACATCTGGAATATCATAATGAAATAGATCTAATAACTTTCAAACCACTAGAATAAATCAATAGGAGGTGGCTCCATAATGGTATTCAAAATAGAGGCAAAACAAACATTATCTATCAACTAATCTCCTATCTCAAAAGAAGGAGATAACTTTGCTAGGTTATGAACAACTAACACTTACCATCACTAAGGTCAAATTCTTTGCATAACAATCAAGAATGACATGATGCGAGAAGAGCCAATCCATTCCAAAAATAATATCAAAGTCTATCATTCCCATAATGATGAAGTCTACTCAAGTATGATACCCAACCAAAGAAACAAAATAGGATCGATACACTAGATTCACCACTGAGGACTCACCCACCCGTGTAGAAACACAAATAGGAATAAGTATGCTATCAAACATCATATCAAATATAAACACAAAGTATGTAGACATATACGAGAAAGTAGACCTCGTATCTAAAAATACAAACACAGGTCAATGGAAAACCAGGATTATACTTGTAATCACAGTGTTAGAAATCTCAACTTTGGCCTTACTGGAAAATATAACACTTGTCCATCTTGACCACCTCTAATTTGAGTAGTGCCCTGACCTCTGCCCTGCTGAGTTGTAACACCCTGACTAGAATGCATTGCCGCTACCAGACTGATCTCTGAATCTCTATCTAGAGTAGCTAAATAAGTATGATGGGGTCCTAAGTAAGTTTTTATGACATTGTCGAATCATATGACCAGGATCTCCATATCCAAAATAATACCTCAATATGGATGACTACTGCAGCAGACCTTATGAGCTACCATGAGCACCTCAGCTAGAACCATAGGAACCTCAGAACATCTACTTACTCTTAGAGTCCCTAAAATTCTCTCTGACCATCAACTCTACCTACTTGTAGGTACTCATGATAAACTGAAGGGAATCCCCTTTTCTAACTACTCTGAACATATAATACATGATGGTGAAATTTAACCCTCTCACAAACATGTGGTCTCTCCCTGCCTCATTCGGAAAAATAGTTATACCATGTCTGGATAGCTCACAAAATTGGGCTTCATACTCTATGACAGACAAACAACCCTTTCTTATGTCCTCAAATATCAAACAGATTTCCTCTCTTATGCCCCCAAGGAGTGAAACGGTCCTGAAAAGGCACTAGATAACACATCCCACTCTATTAGAGGAGATCCAAATGGTCTAGACATTATATAAGTCATCCACAACATCTTGGTAGGTCCATCCATAGAGATAAAGTGAAATAAATAAACATCACGTGCATCAACTATATCCACTGCCTCTAGAATCTGTTGGCACAAAGTTAAGAACTCATGAGCATCCTAGCTCTTACCTTCCTTGGTGATTTCATCTTCTGTAACCTCTTATAACACCATTGATCATCTATTATCAGAATTACCTTAGGAGAAATCTTTGCACCCACAATTTTGTGCTGTAAGCACTAGTAGTTGACCCATCTGATGATAAATAATCAGACCCCACTAATAATGTGAGGTTTGCGCCCCAACTCTCATATGAGAACCTTGTGGTGTACTGGTCACACCACTTTAGAGAAGTTCTACAACACACCCAAAATCCTTAAAAAAGGTATCCTGAAAAAAATAGTTGTAAACTCAAGAGAAACCTGATGCTTAATAGCCTCAACATGCGGCTCAGTATGACCTTTCTAGCTCAGCCTCTAGCTAATACCGCTTAATAAGTATGACCTCTAGAGGTGCTACTCCATGAGCAAGACCTCTAGCTCATTCCTTACCCTTACGATTTGATTAGGTCTCAACAACGACCTAGGGGACAACCTTCACTCTTCTAATGGAAATAAAAGCTTGGTTCCTCAATATTTGCAACAATAACACGCGGAAACTAAGCACTAACGAAGGTAATGATGCATAATAAGAAAGATTTAACTAAAGGAAGTTTCCCAAGAATCTTCCTAGGCTCTCAAATATAAGTACATACGCCCCCAAGGAGTGAAACGGTCCTGAAAAGGCACTAGATAACACATCCCACTCTATTAGAGGAGATCCAAATGGTCTAGACATTATATAAGTCATCCACAACATCTTGGTAGGTCCATCCATAGAGATAAAGTGAAATAAATAAACATCACGTGCATCAACTATATCCACTGCCTCTAGAATCTGTTGGCACAAAGTTAAGAACTCATGAGCATCCTAGCTCTTACCTTCCTTGGTGATTTCATCTTCTGTAACCTCTTATAACACCATTGATCATCTACTATCAGAATTACCTTAGGAGAAATCTTTGCACCCACAATTTTGTGCTGTAAGCACTAGTAGTTGATCCATCTGATAATAAATAATCAGACCCCACTAATGATGTGAGGTCTGCGCCCCAACTCTCATATGAGAACCTTGTGGTGTACTGGTCACACCACTTTAGAGAAGTTCTACAACACACCCAAAATCCTTAAAAAAGGTATCCTGAAAAAAATAGTTGTAAACTCAAGAGAAACCTGATGCTTAACAGCCTCAACATGCGGCTCAGTATGACCTTTCTAGCTCAGCCTCTAGCTAATACCGCTTAATAAGTATGACCTCTAGAGGTGCTACTCCATGAGAAAGACCTCTAGCTCATTCCTTACCCTTACGATTTGATGAGGTCTCAACAACGACCTAGGGGACAACTTTCACTCTTCTAATGGAAATAAAAGCTTGGTTCCTCAATATTTGCAACAATAACACGCGGAAACTAAGCACTAATGAAGGTAATGATGCATAATAAGAAAGATTTAACTAAAGGAATTTTCCCAAGAATATTCCTAGGCTCTCAAATATAAGTACATACGTCTTTATACAATTCCTCAAGACCTTACTTACACTTGGATTGTACACACGTGAAACCAATGTACCTAGGACTATGATACCTTTTGTCACAGTCCAAAAGAAGATGTGATGGTACTCGTTTATCCCACCAAGATAATTTAGACTTAAAACCAACAATACAAAAAATATGGAAAGTAAAATAATAATAGAAATATAGAAAAAAACATAGTATTCTAAAATAACCCCAATACTTTGTTGTCATGTATAAAAACCACTAGTATAATATTACATAATTTGAAAGATAATACAAGTCTAAATGCCCTTGTTTCTCAAATAAAACAAAACATAAAGTAAGGAACGAGAGGGGCGACCAGGATAACAAGAAACTACCTCTCAATGTATCCGAGAAAGCCTTAGAAATATATGAAGAAGAAAGATCACATGAGTCCAGGCTCGGGACCTACACAAGTGTAGAAGCAGGGAGAGAGTATCAAACAACACGGTACTCAACAATTATCCTACTAAACAAGGTAAAACCAAGGTGGAATACGAGTACTCCTTTTATCCCTACAAAATCGCCTCAACTACAACATGCAAAGAAATTAGTACACAACTCACAAGGCTTACCACATACAATTCAAATGTCATAATTCAACATCTAACAAGTATCATTCATAATTGTCAAGTAGATCAATCTCAAGTGTTACAGATAAAAATCACAAGTATCAGAATCATCAAGCACAATAATCATGTACTCTAAGTACAAATATCAAGATTATCATGCACAATAACAATCGGACTAAATAAAAGCAGCCATAGTCCATGAACTCACCGGTGATGACCTTGAGCTCAATAACAATCTTCGGTAATGATTTTCGGTATCAATAATACTCATTTAAGATGACCTCAATATCAATAACACCTATTGGAATGACCTTGACATCAATAACACTCGTAATTACATCCATATCAATATCACTATCCAAAATCAATTCCTTCAAAATAATTACCACATATCTCATCATTGTACATAGAATTCAATACAAATAAATTATTTCAAACCATAAGGAAGAGAAAATAAATAGAAGCAATTTCAATGCCATAAAAGCATTTCGTCCATCATCGAATTAGGATCCACAATAAGGCAATTCACATAGCACAAATATTAATATGCTTATTTTTCATTAATCCTCTTTTTATTCATTATGATCAATTAAGTGTAATAATTTAACCCATAACCTCATTCCTATTATTCCCAAACACACATAATGAAGGGAAATACAAGATTCTACAAGTTTTACAAGGTTTAAAGATCACTAGTCACAATTCAATCAAAAGACAATCCTGGAATGCGGATTTCCTTTTCGAACAATATCAAAAGTCACATAATCTAATTCAATCAAGTAATAACAATAAGATTTTGGAAATAACAACAATAAATAAATTATTTTAAAAAAATGGGTCAAATCAACTCAAAAACCCAATTCAGAAATGAGGTTTGAATCCAAAAGTTTATACTTTAAAACACTAACTAAGGCATTTTGAACTCATTGAGGAAAACCATTTCAAAAAAGGAATTCAAATTAGTTCATAATCACCATTTTACATTAGAACTCAAGTTCTTTAAAAACCTGGTCATTTGTTAATCAAAATCTCAAGTTATAATTTTGAAATCCATAATGATAGTAAGGTAATTAAAGTTTTAGGCTTAAGTCATCAGCGGCCCCTTAAAGTTGTCCGCATAATTCACTTAGACACTTCAAATAATACTAGTACCAATTGAACACCCTTACATGTATAATAATCATTTCTATTAGACATTTTTTGATAATCAACAAAAAATATGAAGAGTGTGTGATACACTTGTGTTGACGTGGCAACATGACTAATTAAAAAATAGCATTTGGCATTGGGCCCAAAAATTATAAAAAACACACATTTAATATATTATTTTTAAAAAAGGAAAAGAAAAATGAAAATATCAACCTATTCTACCCCACTTTACCCCAGCCCACCCCAACCCCCTTTCATCTTCGTCTTCTTCCCCGAAACACATTCTTTCTCAAATTACAAAATCTTATCCTTTTCAAATAACTTCAAGATTAATTTTTTTTTCATACTAAGAGTGAAGAAGAAAGAAAATTTTGTTGGCAGTTATTCAATTCTACATCGATGACAAAATGAAATTGATAACTCCAAAATTATTTGTTTCAAATTTTTTTATATCATTTTAATAAATTTAATGACCACATATGAATTTGAGTAAAAATGTTTGTTCGAAAATTGTGATAAATAAGTATCGGCTAACTATTTTTATATGTAAAAGTCATTTATCTTTTTTATCTTCTTCATACTTGTTTCTTGTTTTTATGAGATTTGAAATAAATCATACGAAGACTTTCTTTCAAGTCTGAATCTTTATAGTTGATTTTCATTTATCTTCATATTTAGAAGATATAAATTTTTTGTATATAAAAAAAATAGTGTTGGAGCTAAAATGAAGAAAGTTTTGTAAACTAAATTATGAAGAAGATGATAGATAGAGAGTGGGGTGTTTTCTTTTTTCTTTTTTGAAAAAAGTGTAAATAAAGAAGAAAATATATTTTAAGTTAATTACAATGCCAAGTGTCAATAAAAGATGAAAAATATATTTTTAAAAAATAGACACTATTTTAAGTCTTTTCATGCGCTTCAAGGAAGTGCAATGCACATTTTTCGCCATATCAGCAATTTGTGTCTAATAGGTACATGTTTTGATTTAGGTGTTCAATAGGTACAAGTCTCAGTTGATATGTCTAAGTGAATTATGCGTACAACTATGAGGGGCGGTATATGACTTAAGCCAAAGTTTTAGGATCACAAAGAATTTCCCAAATAATTTGTCACAAGAAATCTCTTTGAAATCGCCTCCAAGGGTTTTCCAAAATTCAAAATGGGAAAACTAGGTTAACCCCCAAAATTGTAGGCCAAAACCCTCTCTAATGTCACTTAAGCAAACCCAAGTTCGCTTATGTGAACCCTTAAAAATGCTCAGGCTTCACTTTCTTCACTCACCTTCACTAATATAAAATTCACAATCTTGTTAAGGCCCCTGTTTTCATGAAGGTATGAACACTTAACCCTTCCACAAAGTGACCTGATCTTCGTTAACATGACCCTCATAAAAGTGAAGATCCTTTGTGACCACAAGGTCAGCATATACCAGAAGACACAATCAACTCTCAAATCATCAAATGGAACCTCAGAATTCATTGGGGACCCTATACACAAAAACGAAATATGTAAGTTGACTATACTCACCGTTATGGACTCAATGAAACCATCAAAATATGAATCTAAAGTCTTTTTGATTCGAGATTTGTGAAAGTCAAAAGAAAGGAAAGTAACATCCATAAAGGCTAAATCAAGCACGAAAGCTTTAAAAATTCAAATATGACCTCACCTAGGCTTAAAATCATTCCCCAAATCCAACAAAACACTGAGAGTTCTCATATGAGCATCCAAACTCCAAATGTTGACAAAATTCAACCAAAATATAAAATTTCATAATTATGCAACTTACACCTCAAATACTCAAAAAATTGAAACTGATAACTCCCATGGACCAATTTCAACTTTTCTAGATGGATCGAATCAATAAAATTCCATCTAGAAACTGAACACAATTTAGAACCGGCAACTCTCTCCTTTTCAAGATTTTCTTTAAATGCTTTAGTGTTTGATCTATTGAAATTATTTGGGATCTGAAAAGTTTCGTCTGGTGGTTCCATTTAAGATTTTCCATTACGAAGCTCATCTAGCCTTGTTCTTGCGCATTTAACTAGGATTCGTCTATGATATTGACCCACAATAAGAATGATATTTTCATTTCTTTTAATTTTGCGCTGGAAAAGATCTATCTACGTACAGTAGTAGTAGCATCCTAAAGTGTAAATGCATACATTGCTAATCAATTATTCCTAGCAGTGTAAAATTGAAATTAGAGGTTGGATTCAATCTTCATGTTGCCATGATTATTTGGTTCTTGTAGCTTATTCTTATTTCTCTTTGCTTGTTATTATGTAATGCTTGTTGTGTTAGTGTTTGCCTTTTGTTCTTGGTTTCTTGTATGGTTGTGTTTTATGTGGTTGGGTGCATCATCGATATGATTCATATCTATTGAACCAGTTCAATTAAGTTGTTTTTTTGACTAAGCCAATCCTAGAAACATTACGCCAAATTTGTTTATATACTATTCAATAAAGATCCAAAAGTTTGTCATTGTTTTTGGTCTTCCATGAATACTTGCGATCAACCAAACTAGATAGTTAAAAGTTTTGTTTATCATGTTCTCCTCCCATAAGGGGATTTGTTCATGATAATTAGTAAAATTTTTGCATTTTTCACCCAAACTTTTCATCTCTTGCATGATTTGATCCTTATGTGAGGGCAATTTAGCTAATCATTATTAATTAGTATCCATCCCTAAACTCCTAGATCCAAGAAGCTATGTATTTGCTTCTCCTCCATCTAGTGTTGTATTCTTGAGATGATTAACATGTCACTTTCCTCCCTTTATATTATGAGTTATTCAGATATTTTAGTTACTCAACCTTATCTATATCTCTTTTACCACTTCAATTATTATCCATGAGACTTCACAAGCTTCAAGACTCAAATACCTTAACAATAAGGAGTTAACCTCAAGTATCACCTCTTGATATTAGTTATGCTCTCTATAAATCATTGCCTTAGTATAGTTATATCTCCCATTTGAGTATTGGTGTATTGTAAATTACTCATTCTTTTGTCCTTATAAGAAAATAAATTGCCATTCATATCCCTCTTACAAAATACTCATGATCCTTTGTGAGGATTTTCTTTAATGTACCATCTATAATACATTTAACAAGTAATATTGATTTAAGATATCTATGATATAAGATTCAAATGAATATCGAACATAATAAAGAACGAAAAACTTGTTAGACTTATTCACATACTATCTTTGTTTCCAACATGCCGTTTTTATTTGAAAATGGATATTTTATTCTATTCGAAAGTCCTATATCTCCACACATGTTTTATTTTGTACCATATCATTTAATAGTGTAAGAACATGAGATTTTTGTTTGTAACTATAAAAATCATCATCAGATATCATAAGTAAATTGGCAAGTAATCATTTTCATTAAAAAAAACTGTCATCAACATTAAATGAATTTAAACTAATAGAGCATAAAAAAAGAGAAACAAAATACTTTATTTGTAACGAGTACAAAACAAAAAAAAAAGCAAGTGTTTTATTAAGGAGATTTAGTGGTCATTCATTTAAAGATAGAAGATGAATCTAATTCCAAAAACTTTGAATTTTGTCCTTAAAATTCTTTTTCCAAAATGACTGATTTCACAAGTACAAGGGGAAAATATTATGTTTAATTGATGTCTGATATTTTTGTTGAAACTTAATCAGATTTGAATTACAAAAAGTCCCAAGTTGATGGTAAACTTCTTCCTAACCAATAACTTATGCCTAGATACTTCTGGTTATGGATAAAAAAAATACTAGTAGCTTCTACTAAATCACAGTCTTTGTTGGTACAATAAAACAAATAGATCTAACAAATAGCCAAATATTATAGAGAAAGTAAATTAAGTCATTATTAGTACCAACAAAAGTTGTGATGGGATGTGTATGATTTATCCATCCTTACTTAGAGGTCTCAAATTTGAGTGTTGGATATGAAGAAATCTTGTTAGAGACTGTCCCTCAAAATCAAACTGAATAGGCGATTCAATATGATATATTGAAATCGAGAGAGAATAAAATTAATTACAATTAATTCCAAATTATATTTGAACTCTTTTATCTTGAAGAATGATAATTTTTTATGATAATAAATAATTTTCACATTTAATATTTCATTGAAATGTGCTATTTATTGCCTTTCAATATGTGTTCATAAAGAAACTTTATGAGAAAATATAAATATGTCATTAGAATATATAGAATTCTCATCATACTAGTAAATTTCTATCCTAATTTACTCGTCCTAATTTTCATTCAATACCATGAAATTTCATAATTTAATAACAATTTTTTTAAAAATTTGGAGTTATGAAATCATCATCATACACCACAAAAATTAGGCATAAAATTGACAAACAATCATCTCCTTCTCTTAAAATCATTAAATAAATCTAAACTAGAATCACATAAAAGAAATAAAAGAAATATAAAATCAACACTTTATATATAGAGAACAAAAAAAAAAAGTAAAAGTTTTCATGAAAAGATTGTGGAGTTGTTCACTAAAAAATGGAGATTTAATGAGTCGAATCTCATAATATATGAGCTCAACCTCAATTATAATTTTTATTTTGCAAAGATCTATTATTCACATTTAAAATAAGAAAGAGTTTTTTACTTGGTGTCCGATATTCTTATTCGGACACCATTAGTTTCTGCTAATAAAAAGTTCCAAATTGAGAGTGAAATTATTTCTAACAAACATAAATCATGTCCAAGACTCAAACTTGACACTTCTAGTTAAGGATGAAGTAATATTAACTTCTTCACCGACACAATATTGTTGGTAGAACTCAATAACTTAATTCAACGTATTTCTATTTATATAAAAGAGAGAGTGAATTAAGTTATTATTAGAACCAACAATAGTTATGAAGGGATGTATATGAAACATCGATCCTTAACTAGAGGTCTCGAGTTTGAGCCTTGAATATGAAAAATATTGTTAGTTTTCCCTCGGAATTAAAATTAGTCGGAGAGTCAATATGGTATAATGAAAAACAATGAATATGATATTAATTACAACTTTCAATTTATTCTTAATTTCATTGGAACTCATTTATAATGAAGAACCACAATTTCTATAATAATGACTTATCATGTTTTGTATTTCATTGATATATGTTATTTTCATACTTTCAATATGCGTTTGAAAAGAATATATAAATATGTCAGGAGAATAAATAAAATTTACTTCATAGTAGTGAATTTTTTAAGTACTATTTCCTCCTGATTTTGAATCAAAGTCATGAAATTTATTGGTTATGAAATAAGAAAACAAGATTTTATATGGATCTATAAAAATCATCATCACATACCGCAAAGAAAGCTAGTAGGAAAATTAATCTAAATTACAAACTGTCATTTTCTTTCAAGTATATATTTATCACTAGTTCTGGAAACGTGCCTCACACGTTTGACCTCTGTTACTGTTATAATTTATATAGGCCCAACTCTTGTTCATAAAAAATTGCTCAACATTATATGTGTTTTTGTGCATATAAAATTAACTCTTTTTAGTGTTTACTTTCTGCCTAGAATTTAAATAGCAACAATTTTTTGGAGGGATAATGAGCAACTTGTAAAGCTAGAACTATATTTTTACCAATTAGAATTATCACTAAAAATTCTAAACCCCAAGGCTAAAGTTTCTTGGGACAGAAATATCCCAAAAATCATTAAAATAAAAAAATTGAATAAAAGGAACAAACCAATAAGAATAATAGTGACCAACAAAAAAATATTACAAGAACTATTAGATTATGTGTTTCTCCTACAATCATGAAAATAAAAAATAAATGAAGGCACAAATCAATAAGAAAAATAGTGACCAATAAAAAAAATACTCCTCACATAAGAACTATTAGACAATGAAACACAAAGTGTTATGGATAAATATTTTATCCAATTTATAAAGGGAGAAATTAAGTACATGAAAGATTGTGCATAAATGTGTTAATGGTGGAAGCTAAAAGATTTAACAATCAAATTCATTAAGAAATGGAAAATGATAAATTGTAACATCTAATCATTTATTTGTTCTAGTTTAATTGTCATTATTGATTTGGTTCTAAAAATTAGTAAAAGATATTTTAATTTAAATAATTGGTGAAGGGCATTTTCATAATCTAATTTTGAACTTAAAATTTTCCCACTTATAATAATTTATCATTATCAACAATAAATGAATCTAAATAATAGGATAGAGAAAAATAAAATAACACACATAAGATACATTTTATGTAGAGAACACAAATATCACAATTCAAAAGTAGATGCGAAGACACTCGTTTATCCTACCAAGATAGGTAAGCCTAAAGTCCAACACTATTTTTACACCCCGAGCCTACACTCCGAACGTGGCTAGCGCTCGGAGACTATTGTTGGCCCCTAGCAAACCATTGTCTGACTTACTTACCCAGCAAGACTTAAAAATAAGAGATATAACACAAAGATATATAAGTACTCCCCCTAAATGGCAACTCAAGTCTTTAAACAATATTATAAATAATATTGTAAAGAAAATTGTTCTACTATTTGTCTATAAAGCCTCTAAAAACAACTAAGATGAAAGTTGAGAACGACCCCACAACATCTAAAATTTTATTTGGAGCTATAAAATTATCAACATACACCACAATTAAAATTAAGCATAAATTTAATCTAATTGCCAAACTATTATCTCCTTCATAAAAAAATTTTCTTAAGAATATTCAATAAACCTAAATTATTACCACATAAGAGAAATAAAATAAATATAAAACCAAAGATTTATATATAGAGAACAATTACAAAAATAAATGTTTTCATCAAAAGATTGTGGAGTTATTCAATAAGAGATGGAGATCTGATGAGTTGAATATCCTAATATATGAGTTCACCTAGAATTGTAGTTTTTATTTTACAAATATCTATTATTCATACTTAAAATAAGAAAGAGTTTTTACTTGGTGTCTAATATTAAAATTGGGACACAATTACTTTCGGCTAATGGAAAGTTCAAAATTGAGGATAAAATTATTTCTAACAAAGATATATCATGCCCAAGACTCAAACTTGACACTTCTGGTTAAGGATGAAGTAATATTAACTTCTTATCGAAAATGATATTGTTGGTAGAACTCAATAACTTAATTCAACATATTGCAGAATAAGCAAGAGAGAGTAAATTAAGTTACTATTAGAACCAACAATAGTCATGAAGGGATGTATAAAACATCCATCCTTAAGCAGAGGTCTCGAGTTTGAGCCTTGAATATGAAATATATTGTTAGTTTTCTCTTGGAACTAAAATTAGGTGGAGAGTAAATATGGTAAAATGAAAAATAGTTAATATAATATTAATTAAAATTTTCAATTTATTCTGAATTCCATTGGAACTCATTTATTATGAAGAACCTAATAATGACTTATCATGTTTAATATTTCATAAAGATATGTTATTTTTGAACTTTCAATATGCGTTGAAAGAAAAATATAAATATGTCAGTAGAATAAAAAGAATTTACTTCTTAGTAGTGATTTTTTAAAAGTAATATTTACTCCTGATTTTGATTCAAAACCATGAAATTTATAGGTTAAGAAATAAGAAAAAAATATTTATATGGATCTATCAAATTCATCATCATATACAACAAAGAAAGATAGTAAGAAAATTAATCTAAATTACAAAAGTCATTTTCATTCAAATATATATTTATCATTATCAACAATAAATGAATCAAAATTATAGGATAGAGAAAAAGAAAATAACATACATAAGATACCTTTTATGTAGAAAACACAAATATTACAATTCAAAAGTGGACGTGATGGCACTCGTTTATTCAACCAGGATAGGTCAGCCTATTGTCTAACACTATCATTACGTCCCGAGCCTACACTTAGCAAGTGGCTAGGAATCAAAGGCCACTGTTGACCCCTAGCAAACCATGACCTGACTCACTTACTCAGCAAAAGACTTAAAAATAAGAGATAGAAGAAAAAGATATATAAGTACTCAGCCTAAATGAAAACTCATGTTTTTAAACTATATTAGAAATAATAATTATAAAAAAATTGACCTACTAACTTTCTATAAGGCCTCTAAAAACAACTGAGATGGAAGTTGGAACGACCCCACAACATCCAAAAATTTTATTTGGCGCTATAAAATTATCAACATACACCACAATGAAAATTAAGCATAAAATTAATCTAATTGCCAAACAATTATCTCCTTCAGAAAAAAATTTATCTTAAAAACATTAAATAAATCTAAATTAGTATCACATAAGAGAAATAAAATAAATATAAAATCAATACTTTATAACTTTATATGTAGACAACAATTAAAAATAATAAAAGTATTCGTGAAAAGATTGTGGAGTTATACACTAAAAGATGGAGATTTGATAAGTTCAATATCTTAATATATGAGCTCATCCCCAATTATAATTTTTATTTTCCAAAAATCTATATTTATAATATTTCGGCTAATGGAAAGTTCCAAATGAGGTTAAAATTATTACTAACAAAGATAACTCATGCCCAAGACTCAAACTTGAGACTTCTGGTTAAGGATGAAGTAATATTAACTTCTTCTCCCACACAATATTGTTGGTAGAACTCAATAACTTAATTCTAACATATTGCAGAATATGCAGGAGAAAGTGACTTAAGTTATTATTAGATTCAACAATAGTTATGAAGGGATGTATACGACGCATCCATCCTTAACCAGAGGTCTCGAGTTTGAGCCTTGAATATGAAATATATTGTTAGTTTTCCCTCGGAACTAAAATTAGGTGGAGAGTAAATATGGTATAATGAAAATTAATGAATATGATATTAATAACAATTTTCAATTGATTCTGAATTCCATTGGACCTCATTTGTTATTTTTGATTTTTTAATATGCGTTGAAAAGAAAATATAAATATGTCAGTAGAATATGTAGAATTTACTTCTTGGTAGTAAATTTTTTAAAGTAATATTTACTCCTGATTTTGATTCAAAACCATGAAATTTGTAGGTTAAGAAATAAGAAAACAAGATTTTATATGGATTTATAAAAATCATCATCACATACCACAAAGAAAGCTAGTAAGAAAATTAATCTACATTACAAAAGTCACTTTCCGTCAAGTATATATTTATCATTATCAACAATAAATGAATCGAAATAACAGGATAGAGAAAAACAAAAAATAACATACACAAGATACCTTTTATGTGGAGAGCGCAAATATTACAATTAAAAAGTCAACGTGATGACACTCGTCTATCCCACCAAGACAAGTCAGCCTAGAGTCAACCACTACTATCATGCCATGAGCCTACACCCAGACGTGAATGGCAATTGGAGACCATTGCTGGTCCCAAGCAAACCATGGTCTGACTTACTTACTCAACAAAAGACTTAAAAATAAGAGATATAACATAAAGATATATAAGTACTCAACCTAAATGGAAACTGAAGTCTTTAAACAATATTATAAATAATAATGTAAAGAAAATTGACCTACTAACTGTCCATAAAGCCTCTAAAAATAACTGAGATGGAAGTTTGGAACGACCCCACAACATCCCAAAATTTTGTTTTGAGCTATAAAATTGTCATCATACACCACAATAAAAATTAAGCATAAAATTAACTAATTGCCAAACAATTATCTCCTTTAGAAAAAAAATTATCTTAAAACATTAAAGAAATCTAAATTTGTATCACATAAGAAAAATATAATAAATATAAAATCAATAGTTTATATGTATATAACAATTAAAAATAATAAAAGTATTTCATGAAAAGATTGTGGAGTTATTCACTAAAAGATGGAGATTTGATGAGTTCAATATCATAACAGATGAGCTCATTCCCAATTCTAATTTTTATTTAGCAAAAATCTATTATTTATACTTAAAATAAGAAAGAGTTTTTTACTCCGTGTCCGATATTCTTATTGGGACACCATTACTTTCGGCTAATAGATAATTCCAAATGAGGTTAAAATTATTTCTAACAAAGATAACTCATACCCAAGACTCAAACTTGACACTTCTGGTTAAGGATAAAGTAATATTAACTTCTTCTCCAAAACAATATTGTTGGTAGAACTCAATAACTTAATTCTATCATATTGCATATATACAAGAGAGAGTGAATTAAGTTATTATTAGAACCAACAATAGTTATGAAGGGATGTATATGACATATCTATCATTAACCAGAGGTCTCGAGTTTGAGCCTTGAATATGAAATATATTGTTAGTTTTCCATCAGAGCTAAAATTAGGTGGAGAGTCAATAAGTTATTATAAAAAAATAGTGAATATGATATAAATACAATATTCAATTTATTCTGAATTCCATTGGAACTCATTTATTATGAAGAACCACAATTTCTATAATAATGACTTATCATGTTTAATATTTCATGGAGATATGTTATTTTTGAACTTTCAATATGCGTTGAAAGGAAAATATAAATATGTCAGCAGAATAAATAGAATTTACTTCTTAGTAGTAATTTTTTTTTGAAGTAATATATACTCCTTATTTTGATTCAAAACTATGAAATTTACAGGTTAAAGAAATAAGAAAACGAGGTTTTATATGGATCAATCAAAATCATCATCACATACCACAAAGAAAGCTAGTAACAAAATTAATCTAAATTTCAAAAGTCATTTCCTTCAAAAAAATATTCATCATTATCTACAGTAAATGAATCTAAATAATAGGATAGAGAAAAATAAAATAAAACACATAAGATACCTTTTATGTAGAGAACACAAATATTACAATTCAAAAGTGGATGTGATGACACTCGTTTATCCCCCAAGACAGGTCAGCGTAATGTCCAACACTACTGTCACGCCACGAGCCTACACCAAGACGTGAATGTCAATCGGAGGCCATTATTGGCTTTAAGAAAACCATGGCCTGACTTACTTACTCCGCAAAAGACGAAAAATAAGAGATATAACATAAATATATATAAGTATTTAGCCTAAATGGAAACTCAAGTCTTTAAACAATATTAGAGATAATAATGTAAAGAAAATTGACCTACGAACTGTCCATAAAGCCTATAAAAACAACAGAGATGAAAGTTCGGAACGATTATCTCCTTTAGACAAAAAAATTATCTTAAAAAGATTAAATAAATCTAAATTAGTATCACATAAGAGAAATATAATAAATATAAAATCAATAGTTTATAGGTAGAGAACAATTAAAAATAATAAAAGTATCCATGAAAAGATTGTGGAGTTATTTACTAAAACATGGAGATTTGATGAGTTCAATATCATAACCAATGAGCTCACCCCCGATTCTATTTTTTATTTTGAAAAAATCTATTATTTATACTTAAAATAAGAAAGAGTTTTTTACTTCGTGTCCAATATTCTTATTGGGGCACCATTACTTTCGGCTAATGGATAGTTCCAAATGAGGTTAAAATTATTTCTAACAAAGATAACTCATTCTCAAGACTCGTCAAGACTCAAACTTGACACTTCTGGTTAAGGATGAAGTAATATTAGCTTCTTCTCCAACACAATATTGTTCGTAGATCTCAATAACTTAATTCTAACATATTGAAGAATATGCAGGAGAGAGTGAATTAAGTTATTATTAGATTCAAAAATAGTTATAAAGGGATGTATATGACACATCCATTCTTAACCAGAGGTCTCGAGTTTGAGCCTTGAATATGAAATATATTTTTAGTTTTCCATCGGAACTAAAATTAGGTGGAGAGTCAATATGGTATTATAAAAAAATAGTGAATATGATATTAATACAATTTTCATTTTATTCTGAATTCCATTGGAACTCATTTATTATGAAGAATCATAATTTCTATCATAATGACTTCTCATGTTTAGTATTTCATTGAGATATGTTATTTTAGAACTTTCAATATGCGTTGAAACAAAAATATAAATGTCAGTAGAATAAAAAGAATTTACTTCTTAGTAGTGATTTTTTTAAAGTAATATTTACTCCTGATTTTAATTCAAAACCATGAAATTTATAGGTTTAAAATAAATAAACAAGATTTATATGGATCTATAAAATTCATCATCATATACAACAAAGTAAAATAGTAAGAAAATTAATCTAAATTACAAAAGTCATTTTCATTCAAATATATATTTATCATTATCAACAATCAATGAATCTAAATAATAGGATAGATAAAAAGAAAATAACATACATAAGATACCTTTTATGTAGAGAACACAAATTTACAATTCAAAAGGGGACGTGATGACACTCATTTATTCAACCAAGATAGGTCAGCCTAATGTCCAACACTATCCTTACACTCCGAGCGTACACTCCAAAAGTGGCTGACAATCAGAGACCACTGTTGACTCCTAGCAAACCATGACCTGACTTATTTAATCAGCAAAAGACTTAAAAATAAGATATATAAGACAAAGATATATAAGTACTCAGCCTAAATTAAAACTCAAGTCATTAAACAATATTAGAAATAATAATATAAAGAAAATTGACCTACTAACTTGCTATAAAGCCTCTAAAAACAACTGAGATGGAAGTTTGGAACGACCCCACAACATCCAAAAAAAAATTTGGAGCTATAAAATTTATCATCATACACCACAATGAAAATAAAGCATAAAATTAACTAATTGCCAACAATTATCTCCTTTAGAAAAAAAATTTTATCTTAAAAATATTAAATAAATCTAAATTTGTATCACATATGAAAAATATAATAAATATAAAATCAATAGTTTATATGTAGATAACAATAAAAAATAATAAAAGTATTCATGAAAAGATTGTGGAGTTATTCACTAAAAGAAGGAGATTTGATGAGTTCAATATCATAACATATGAGCTCATTCCCAATTCTAATTTTTATTTAGCAAAAATCTATTATTTATACTTAAAATAAGAAAGAGTTTTTTAATCCGTGTCCGATATTCTTATTGGGACACCATTACTTTCGGATAATAGATAATTCCAAATGAGGTTAAAATTATTTCTAACAAAGATAACTCATACCCAAGACTCAAACTTGACACTTCTGGTTAAGGATAAAGTAATATTAACTTCTTCTCCAAAACAATATTGTTGGTAGAACTCAATAACTTAATTCTAACATATTGCATATATGCAGGAGAGAGTTAATTAAGTTATTATTAGAACCAACAATAGTTATGAAGGGATGTATATGACATACCTATCCTTAACTAGAGGTCTCGAGTTTGAGCCTTGATTATGAAATATATTGTTAGATTTTCCTCAGAATTCAAATTAGTCGGAGAGTCAATATGGTATTATGAAAAATAGTGAATATGATATTTATTACAATTTTCAATTTATTCTGAATTCCATTGGAACTCGTCTATTTTGAAGAACCACTATTTCTGTATTAATGACTTATCATGTTTAATATTTCATTGAGATATGTTATTTTTTGATTCTTTAATATGCGTTGAAAAGAAAATATAAATATGTCAGTAGAATAAGTAGAATTTACTTCTTAGTAGTAAACTTTTTAAGTAATATTTACTCCTGATTTTTATTCAAAACCATGAAATTTGTAGGTTAAGAAATAAGAAAAAAGATTTTATATGGATCTTTAAAAATAATCATTACATACCGCAAAGAAAGCTAGTGAGAAAATTAATCTAAATTACAAACAGTCACTTTCCTTCAAGTATATTTTATCATTATCAACAATAAAGGAATCTAAATAACACGATAAAGAAAAAGAAAATAACATACGTAAGATACTGTTAGACCCGTAATCTACTTGATCTAACTACGTGCAGACATGCCAAGGACTTGGGCATTAGTCTTGGCATGGATGATGGCAAAACAGTGCAACACAAGTTCAAGAATCTTGGGTGTTGGCAAGGCAGCTTGAACGTGCATGGCTTACGTGCGGGCTAAGGGCATTGGCAAGGCAGCATGTTGACTTGATGAGACAAGGCTGTGAAGACTTGACAATGTCAGGGACAAATGCAGTTTACCCGAAATTGGGGAAATAAAACTAAGTGTTGGAAGACAGCTAAAATATTCTAAGTGTTGGAAGCTGGCTGAAATATTCTAAGTGTTGGAATGAAGCCTGAAATATTCTAAGTGTTAGAATATTAGTATTTCGTGTAGATAAGAATGTAATTTGAATTAAATTCTATCTGTTGGAAATATAGATGTTGGAAAGTTAGTTTTGAACCCTGTGATGACAAGTGTTGGACAGGTGTCATTTGTAACCGCCGCATGTAACTGCCATTGTGCAGGATTTTGATTTAAAGGTGGAAATTCATCTAAGGCAAAAATAGAGTGTTTCTAGCCTTAGACTAATTTGTGAAGCCTTTCTTTGTATTACTTTAAAGGTTAATAAAGGTTGGGACTGGTTCCTGTAATTCTGTTGGTTGTTTGACGCTTCTGTTTTAAGTATTTCCATACTTAGTCAATTTTCGTGGGTGCAAGTAGGTTGAGTGTTACAGACGTTTGTAAGACTGCCTAGAGTGGTGTGCGAAAAAAATAATCGACCCTCTTTCAATTGGTATCAGAGCGCGGTTAAACAATGGTGAAAAACGCAGAACTATGGGAGTTGGCACGAAAAAATGAATCCTTCGTCGGGTTTACTGAAGACATTTTGGACGAACCTACGTTTGTGGATTTATTCACACAAATCATTGAGTTGAGAGTGGACGCTGAGAAAGTTCAGGGCAAAATTGGTGGATATCGACAGAATGTTGATAACCACATTACTGAAATCTTGGACTTTCGTACCACAACTACGCAAAAACTGGAGGGACTGCAGAAGGAAAATGAGAACCTTCGTGCAGAACTCGTTGTTTTGTGTCGGGCTGTGGCCACGTTAAGTTCAACTCGTGTTGAATCGTCTAAGATAAAGATTCCAGAACCTAAGGCCTTTAGTGGTGCAAGGAGTGCTAAAGAACTGGAAAATTTCATCTGGGACATGGAGCAGTATTTTACTGCTGCAAGGGTACCGGACGCAGATAAGTTGAACATTACCACAATGTATTTGTCGGGTGATGCAAAACTTTGGTGGAGGACTCGTAATGCCGACGACGTAAGTGCTGGTCGTCATAGAATTGATACATGGGATAAGCTAATCAAAGAAATGCGTGATCAATTTCTTCCTAGCAATGCGTCTTGGCTTGCAAGGGATAAATTGAAAAGGCTAAGGCAGACGGGATCAGTGAGGGAATACATAAAAGAATTTACCTCTGTGATGTTAGACATACAAAATATGTCTGATGAGGATAAACTTCACAACTTCATTTCGGGCATGCAAGGCTGGGCTCAGAACGAACTACGAAGGCAGAATGTTAAAGATCTGCCCGGGGCTATTGCTGCTGCCGGTTCACTAGTGGATTTCCGGACGACTCGTCCTTCGACAGACGTCCCCTCCACTTCAAAAACTAAGAAAAAGAATGAGAAGAAAGGGGAATGGAGAAAGGAAAGTCGTAAAGACAATACAAATGATAAAGGAAAGGCACAAATGAAGGATGGACAAGACAGGCCAAAGAATAAAGATGGAAATTCGAAGGGCTGTTGTACTTATGGTGGTCCTCATTTGGCCAAATCTTGTCCGAACTGGGAAAAAGTGAATGCTTTGCTTGCTGGTAATGTGAATCAAAGAGAGGAGGATGAAGAAATCGTGGCTACAATGACAAACCCATTGGGATTGTCCTTCAATCACATTATGGGGATCAATAATGTTGGAGAGATCTCTAGCACTTTGAATCCTCATGCCTCCTTAATTCATATCGAAATGAAAGTGAAGGAACAATGTGTGATGGCAATGGTTGATACAGGGGCCACACACACGTTTGTAGATGTGAAGATTGCTACAAAATTGGGGCTAAAGTTGTTTAAAAGCCCTTCCTACGTCAAAACAGTCAATGCTAAGGCACAAGCCATTGTGGACATGGCTTATGGTGTGTCTATGTCAACTAGAAGTTGGGTGGGAAAACATAACTTGATGGTGATGCCGCTTGGTGACTTTGAAATCATACTTGGGATTGATTTCCTAAGGAAATTCCAGTTTGTTCCGTTTCCTCACTTAGATGGAGTGATGGTCATGAATGGAAGCAATGTTGGCTTTTTCAAAGGTGTTCATCCGTTTGGGGACATTAATAAAGTTGCAAAGAAGAAAGACAAGGAAATGTTGTTTTCTGCTATGTAAATCGACAAAGGGCTGAAGAAAGGTGAAGACACCATACTTGCTGCCTTGGTCGAAGTGAAACCTGATTTGAAGATGGAAGTGCCTGATTGTGTTGCTGAATTACTTAAACAGTATGCTGATGTTATGCCGCCTGAATTACCAAAGAAATTACCACCAAGGAGGGATATTGATCATAAGATTGAGTTGCGGCCTGGTACGGTTGCTCCTGCACAAGCCCCTTATCGTATGGCTCCTAAGGAATTGGTTGAACTACGCAAACAATTGAATGAATTGCTGGATGCTGGATTGATTCAGCCGTCTAAGGCTCCATATGGTGCTCCTGTTCTATTTCAAAAGAAACAGGATGGAACAATGAGAATGTGTGTAGACTACCGGGTGCTGAATAAGGCAACTATAAAAAACAAGTATCTGGTTCCGTTGGTGCAAGATTTGATGGATAGGTTAAGCAAGGCATGCTGGTTCACAAAACTTGATCTGAGGGCAGGTTATTGGCAGGTTAGGATAGTAGAGGGTGATGAACCAAAGACAACATGTGTAACTAGATATGGTTCCTATGAATTCCTTGTAATGCCGTTTGGGTTGATTAATGCCCCGGCAACGTTTTGCAACTTAATGAACAATGTACTGTTTGACTATCTTGATGACTTTGTTGTTGTTTATTTAGATGATATAGTCATTTATAGTCGAACATTAGAAGAACAAGTTAATCACCTAAGTTTGGTTTTGTCTCAATTGAGGAAATACACGCTTTATGTAAAGATGGAAAAGTGTGAATTTGCTCAACAAGAGATAAAGTTTTTGGGGCATCTTGTTAGTAAAAACCAAGTTCGAATGGATCCTAAGAAAGTGCAAGCCATTGTTGATTGGCAGGCACCTCGTCATGTGAAGGATTTGAGGTCGTTTCTTGGCTTGGCTAACTATTACAGAAAGTTTATTGCTGGTTACTCAAAGAAGGCAGCGACTTTGACAGATTTATTAAAGAAGGATACAAAGTGGGTTTGGCCTGAACGGTGTGATGAAGTTTTTCAGAATTTAAAGAATGCTATCGCATCTGAACCTATACTCAAATTGCCTGATTTTGAGTTACCATTTGAAGTGCACACCGATGCGTCAGACAAAGCGATTGGTGGTGTATTAGTGCAGGAAGGTCATCCAGTGGCCTTTGAAAGTAGAAAATTGAATGATGCTGAACAGAGATACTCAACACATGAAAAAGAAATGGTTGTGGTGGTACACTGTTTGCAGGTTTGGAGAGTCTATCTCTTGGGCACTCGATTTGTGGTAAGAACTGATAATGTAGCAAATACATTTTTCAAGACACAGAAAAATTTAAGTCCTAAACAAGCACGGTGGCAAGAATTCCTGGCAGAATATGATTTCATGTGGGAACATAAACCAGGAAAACATAACCAAGTTGCTAATGCGTTGAGTAGAAAAGAAGTGTTTGTTGCAGTATATTCAATTTCAAAACTAGAAACTGATTTCTATGATAGAATCAGGCTGTGTGCTGCAAATGATTCATTGTATGTTAAATGGATGAGTCAAGTGCAAGATGGCACAATGAGACGGTATTGGATCGAGGACGCTTGCTCTATTTTAAAGGGGGGAGGATCATTGTACCAAATCAGGGCGGGTTGCGCAAAGACTTAATGAAAGAGGCGCATGACTCTGCTTGGGCTGGACATCCCGATGTTGAAAGGATGTTAGCCTTACTGTCTCGTGTTTATTTTTGGCCAAAAATGGAAGAAGATATAGAGACGTACGTCAGGACTTGTCATGTTTGTTAAGTGAACAAGACTGAACGTAAGAAGGAAGCAGGTTTGCTGCAACCTTTGCCTATTCCTGAAAGGCCATGGCTATCAGTAAGCATGGATTTCATTTCTGGATTCCCTAAAGTAGATGGCAAAGCATCTATGATGGTGGTAGTTGACAGGTTTTCAAAATATTCTGTTTTTATTGCTGCTCCTGAATTATGCTCATCTGAAGTTGCTGCTGAGTTATTCTACAAACATGTGGTTAAGTATTTTGGTGTTCCGGTTGACATTGTGAGTGATAGAGACACAAGGTTCACTGGTAGATTTTGGACAACATGATTCAATCTAATGGGAACCGAATTAAAGTTTTCTACTGCAAATCACCCACAAACAGATGGAAAGACTGAAAGAATTAATCATTTGTTGGAAGAATACTTGAGGCACTATGTGACAGCAAGTCAACGGAATTGGGTAGCATTGTTAGACACTGCGCAGTTTTGCTATAATCTGCACAAGTCGTCTGCAACAGAAATGAGCCCCTTTCAAATCATCTTAGGCAGACAGCCTATGACGCCACTGGATGTTGCCAAATCTAAAAATTAGGGAAAGTGTCTAGCAGCATACAGGGTTGCAAGGGACAGACTTGAAATGTTATCTGAGGCACAAGACAACTTGCGCAAGGCTCAGCGGCGCATGAAGAAATATGCTGATCAACATCGTCGCTCTGTGGAGTTCAATGTGGGTGACAAGGTGTTGCTGAAACTTACCCCACAAATTTGGAAACAAATTGTAAGTAAGACCATACATCAGGGTTCGATTCCTAAGTATGATGGTCCATTCGAAGTGGTAATACGAGTGGGCAAAGTTGCTTATAGGTTGAAGCTGCCAGAAAGGTTGAAAATTCACCTCACCTTCCATGTGAGTTTCTTGAAACCTTACTTTGCAGATGAAGATGATCCGGACATGAATAGATCAAAGAGGGCTCCTCCATCAGTACCTACACAGTATGATGCTGAAATTGAGAAGATCCTTGATTACCGGGTTTTGGGCAAAAGTAAGAAGAATACTAAGACTGAATTCTTAGTTCACTGGAAAGGCAAGAGTGCAGCAGATGCTGTTTGGGAGAAAGCAAAAGACCTATGGCAGTTTGATGCTCAAATCGATGACTATCTCAAAACAGTCTCGATGAGGACATCGAGTTCAAGTGGTGCGGGTGGTCTGTTAGACCCGCAATCTACTTGATCAAACTACGTGCAGACATGCCAAGGACTTTGGCATTGGTCTTGGCATGGATGATGGCAAAACAGTGCAACACAAGTTCAAGATGCTTGGGTGTTGGCAAGGCAGCTTGAACGTGCATGGCTTACGTGCGGGCTAAGGGCATTGGCGAGGCAGCATGTTGACTTGATAAGGCAAGGCTGTGAAGACTTGGGAATGTCAGGGACAAAGGCAGTTCACCCGAAATTGGGGAAATAAAACTAAGTGTTGGAAGACAACTAAAATATTCTAAGTGTTGGAAGCTGGCTGAAATATTCTAAGTGTTGGAATGAAGCCTGAAATATTCTAAGTGTTAGAATATTAGTATTTCGTGTAGATAAGAATATAATTTGAATTAAATTCTATCTGTTGGAAATATAGCTGTTGGAAAGTTAGTTTTGAACCCTGTGATGACAAGTGTCGAACAGGTGTCATTTGTAACTGCCGCATGTAACTGCCATTGTGCAGGATTTTGATTTAAAGGTGTAAATTCATCTAAGGCAAAAACAGAGTGTTTCTAGCCTTAGACTAATTCGTGAAGCCTTCCTTTGTATTACTTTAAAGGTTAATAAAGGTTTGGACTGGTTCCTGTAATTTTGTTGGTTGTTTGACGCTGCTGTTTTAAGTATTTCTATACTTAGTCAATTTTCGTGGGTGCAAGTAGGCTGAGTGTTACAGACGTTTGTAAGACTGCCTAGAGTGGTGTGCGAAAAAAATAATCCACCCTCTTTCAGATACCTTGTATGTAGAGAATACAAATATTACAATTCACAAGTGAACGTGATGATACTCGTTAGGTCCACCAAGACAGGTCAGCCTATAGTCCAACACTACTGTCACGCCCGGCCCATACATGGCTGGCAATCGGAGACCATTGTTGGCCCCAACCAAACCCTTGGTCTGGCTTACTTACTCAACGGAAGACTTAAATATAAGACATATAACACAAATATATCTAAGTACTTAGCCAAAATGGAGACTCCATCTTTAAACAATATTAGAAATAATAATGTAAAGAAAATTGAACTACTAACTGTCTATGGATCATCTAAAATAACTTAGATGGAAGTTAGGAACGACCCGACAAAATCCAAAAATCTTATTTGAAGCTATTAAATCATCATCATACACCACAATGAAATTTAAGCATAAAATAAATCTAACTGCAAAATAATCATCTCCTTCAGAAAAAAATATATCGTAAAAATAATAAATAAATCGAAAAAAGTATCATTTAAAATAAATATTAAATCAATACTTTTTATGCAGAGAACAATAAAAAAATTAAAAGTTTTCATGAAAAGTGTCACGACCCAAAACCGGGCCGCGACTGGCACCCACACTTACCCTCCTATGTGAGCGAACCAACCAATCTAAACTCTAACATTTCAATGTATATCAACAAAAAGTAAATGCGGAAGACTTAAACTCGTTAATTAAAACCCATTCAATAACTATTAAAATTCAACATCTATTATTCCCCAAAATCAGGAAGTCATCATCACAAGAACATCTATCCTCAAATTTCTAAACTAAAAATGTCTAAGAAGCTAAAACAAATAAAAGCTAGTCCATGCCGGAAGTTCAAGGCATCAAGACTTGAAGAAGAAGATCCAGTCCAAGCTAGAAGCATTAGCTCACCCTGAATTTCCGATGTAGTAAAGACTGGCTTGAATTACTGTTGAGTCAAAGACGACGGCACGTTTGCTGCACTCCACAAATAACAAAGAAGAAAACATAAAAGTAGGGATCAGTACAAAACACGGGTACTGAGTAGATATCATCGGCCAACTCAAAATAGAAAACAGTATATACCGAGTAATATCATAAAATCAACTATGATACTCAACATGTAGCAACAACAAGTACTATATCATTAACAATCACCGTCAAATTCACACATGAGGACTCAAGCCTCAATACCATACTCATTTGGGAATTATATTCTTTTCATTCGAATTTATTAGCATCTTTCAAGATTCATTATCCATATTCCTCTTGTGTCGGTACGTGACACTCCGCTCCCTCATTAATCTCTATTCCTCTTGTGTCGGTACGTGAAACTCCGATCCCCTACTACTATGTGTCGGAACGTGACACTCCGATCCCCTAATTCTACGTGTCGGTTCGTGACACCCGATCCCCTAAATCTACGTGTCGGTTCGTGACACCCGATCCCCTAAATATACGTGTCGGTTCGTGACACCCGATCCCCATAATCTACGTGTCGGTTCGTGACACCCGGTCCCCCTAATACTACGTGTCGGTTTGTGACACCCGATCCCTTAATTCTATGTGTCGGAACGTGACACTCCGATCCCCTAATCTCCTTCTATCAATTCATCAAGCCTTCTCTCTTACCAAGGCATCATCAATCTCATTACTTTAGTTCATCACGCCTTCTTTTATACCAAGGCATCATCATTAACAAGAGATTAGGTTTTTATCAAGATTTGGGATTCAATAGCTTCATCATGCTTATTTTATCACAATTATATAATCACATTCATGCAAGCATACAATTAAGCACATAGCAGGGTTTACAATACAATCAATACATATCATTCGCTATTAAGAGTTTACTACGAATAGCACGAAAACCATAACCTACCTCCACCGAAGACTAGTGATCAAGCAAGCAATTTCCCAAAGCTCTGTTCTTCTTCTCTCCATGTTCGTTCATTTTCTCCCTCTCTTGTTCTTTCAAATTTCCTTATTCGAACCCTTTTTCTTTTACCCTAATTAACATATAATTAAGAATAAAAGATGGCAATAATAACCCACCAATTAACTTAAGGTTACCTCTTTTAACCCCCAAGTAATTAGACTTATTAACCTTAACCCTCTAACTTTGTAATTAAGGTAGGAATAGTCCAAAACGTCCCTTAAAACGTATAAAGAAATCCGACCCAGACTGGAATACGCAACCTGTGACGGCCAGTCGTGCCTGCGACGGTCCGTCCTGCAGGTCGTCGCAAGGTTCAGAGACTCAATTTCCACCAAAGAGTCTGTGACGGTCCGTCACACCTGTGACGGTCCGTCCTGCCATTCCGTTACGAAGTTCAGAGAGTCGATTTTCAATATCCAATTTCAGATTTTCTAAGTGTTTTGAAACGAGACCCTGCGACGGTTCGTTGTGACCATGACGGTCCGTCGTGGGGTCCGTCGTTTCAGCCAGTTTTCAGAAATAAAATTTGCTGCTCAAAACGACTAAAGAGGTCGTTACAATAGATACCAATTTACCCATCGTTCGTCCTTGAATGATCACAAGAAGAAAAACAAGGGCGAGAAGGAGTACCTGAATCTTTAAACAGATGTGGGTATCTTTCTTGCATATCTGCCTCCTTCTCCCAAGTGGCTTCTTCAACCGGTCCATTCTTCCATTGCACCTTGATGGATGCAATCTCCCTTGACCTCAACTTGCGAACTTCTCTATCTAAAATAGCAACAGGCTCCTCCTCATAAGACAAATTCTCATCAAGCAAAACTGAATCCCAACGGATAATGTAGTTTCCATCCCCATGGTATCTTTTCAACATAGACACATGGAATACCGGATGCACTCCGGACAGCCCTGGGGGCAAGGCTAACTCATAAGCCACCTCCCCTACTCACTTAAGTACTTCAAATGGTCCAATGTACCTCGGGCTTAGCTTACCTCTTTTACCAAACCGCATCACCCCTTTCATGGGTGAAACCTTCAACAAGACTTGTTCACCCTCCATGAACTCTAAGTCTCTAACCTTTCGATCTGCATATTCTTTTTGCCTACTTTGCGCCGCTAAAAGCTTTTCTTGAATAGATTTCACTTTCTCTAAAGAATCCCTCAAAAGGTCCGTACCCCAAGGTCTAACCTCAAATGCATCAAACCACCCAATGGGAGACCTACATCTCCTACCATACAATGCTTCAAATGGGGCCATGTCAATTCTTGATTGATAACTATTATTGTATGAAAATTCTGCTAAGGGTAAGAAGTTATCCCAATGACCACCAAATTCTATCACACATGCACGAAGTATATCCTCCAACACTTGAATCGTTCGCTCAGACTGACCATCGGTCTCAGGGTGAAATGCGGTACCAAGGTTCAACCTGGTACCCGATTCCGCATGCAATGTTTTCCAAAACTTAGAAGTAAACTGTGTACCTCTATCTGATATAATGGAGAGTGGAACTCCATGCAATCGAACGACTTCCGAGATGTAAGTTTTGGCTAACTTCTCGGCATTGTAAGTCACCTTCACCGAAATGAAGTGAGCAGATTTAGTTAACCTATCAACAATCACCCAAATAGAGTCATACTTACCCATTGTCTTTGGAAGACCACCCACGAAATCCATTGCAATTCTCTCCCACTTCCATTCCGGAATGGGCATTCTCTGAAGTGTTCCTCCGGGCTTCTGGTGTTCATACTTTACTTGTTGACAATTTGGACACTTGGCGATAAATTCAACAATATCCCGCTTCATTCTACTCCACCAAAAGTGTTGCTTTAGGTCACGGTACATCTTGGTTGCACCCGGATGTATAGAATACCCTGTACTATGAGCTTCTGTCAGAATAGTGTTGATCAAATCATTGACGCGGGGTACACATACCCTTCCCTTAATCCTCAACACACCGTCCTCATCGATTTTTGCTTCTTTGGCCTCTCCTTGCAGCACTTTATCTCGGATCCAAATCAATTTCTCATCATTAAACTGATTTCCCTTGATCTTGTCAAGGAAGGAAGATCTTGCCTCCACACAAGCAAAAAATCCTCCCTTCACATTTACTTCTAATCTCATAAGGTCATTAGCCAGAATTTGAACTTCTCTAGCCAATGGGCGTCTAGAAGTTTGCAAGTGAGCTAGACTTCCCATGCTTCCCGCCTTTCTACTTAAAGCATCCGCTACAACATTCTCCTTCCCCGGATGATACAAAATAGTGATGTTGTAGTCCTTCAGTAGTTCCATCCATCTCCTCTGTCTCAAGTTCAAATCTTTCTGAGTAAAGACATATTGTAGGCTACGATGATCCGTGTATACTTCACACTTAACCCCATATAGATAGTGTCTCCATTGCTTTAATGCAAACACTACCGCAGCCAATTCCAAATCATGGGTCGGATAGTTTCGTTCATGCACTTTTAATTGCCTCGAAGCAGAAGCAATTACACTCTTCTCTTGCATTAGCACTGCACCCAAACCAGTATAGGATGCATCACAATAGACAATGAAGTTCTTACCTTCCACTGGCAAGGTAAGGATAGGTGCGGTAGTCAACAAAGTCTTGAGTTTCTGAAAGCTTTCCTCACATTCGTCCGACCATACAATTGGAACATTCTTCTTAGTCAAGTTTATCAATTGGGAAGCAATAGAAGAGAATCCCCTGACAAATCGGCTGTAGTAGCTGGCTAACCCAACAAAGCTCCTTATTTCTGACACATTTGTAGGTCTTACCCAACACTGTCTCAATCTTAGAAGGATCCACCATCACTCCATCCTTAGACACCACGTGCCCCAAGAAGGACACTGAATCTAGCCAAAACTCACACTTGGAGAATTTGGCATAAAGCTTTTTCTCCCTCAACATTTCCAATACAATTCTCAAATGTTCCTCATGTTCTTTCTTGCTCTTTGAGTATATCAGTATATCGTCAATAAATACGATCACAAAGAGATCCAAATATGGCTTAAAAATCCCGTTCATCAAGCTCATGAACGCAGTAGGGGCATTCGTAAGACCAAAAGACATCACTTCAAATTCGTAGTGCCCATACCTGGTTCGAAAAGCAGTCTTTGGCACATCCATTTCCCGTATTTTCAATTGATGATAATCGGATCTCAAGTCAATCTTAGAGAAGACACAAGCACCTTGTAACTGATCGAACAAGTCATCAATGCGAGGAAGAGGATACTTGTTCTTAATAGTTACCTTGTTCAACTGCCGGTAGTCTATGCACATCCGAAAACTTCCATCCTTCTTGTTCACAAACAAAACCGGAGCACCCCAAGGAGATGCACTTGGTATAATGAAGCCTTTGCTCAACAACTCTTGAAGTTGGGCCTTTAACTCTCTTAACTCCACGGGAGCCATTCTATAAATGGGTATAGAAATGGGGCGAGTACCCGGTTCCAGATCGATGCAGAAGTCAATATCCCTATCTGGTGGCATACCAGGAAGATCTGCAGGGAATACATCCAAAAACTCACGGACTACCGAAACCGACTCAATCGAAGGTACTTGGGTAGTGTCATCCCTGAGATGTGCCAAGAAAGCTAAACAACCCTTACTAAACATCTTCTTAGCACGAAGAAAGGACACGATACGAACCGGATTGGAAGTGTAGTCGCCCTCCCACACTAACGGATCTGTCCCAGACTTGGCTAACGTCACAGTTTTAGCATTACAATCCAAGATCGCAAAATTCGGAGAAAGCCAAGTCATACCCAGAATTACATCAAAGTCAACCATTTCTAAGATAACCAAATCTACATAAGTGTAACTCCCCACAAAAGTCACCAAACAAGACCTATATACTTTTTCAACTATCACAGACTCACCCACTGGAGTAGAAACACGAATAGGCATGTCAAGTAATTCACAATGTAAATTTAGACCATTAGCAAATGAGGAAGATACATAAGAAAATGTGGATCCAGGATCAAACAATACAGAAGCCATGCAATCACAAATCAAAAGATTACCTGTGATGACAGCATCAGATGTCTCCGCTTCAGATCTCCCAGGGAAAGCATAACAATGGGCCCTATCGTTTGTCTGCCCGTTGCCCCTACCATGTTGTGATGTAGTGGCTCCAGTTTGCCCATTACCCCGGCCGTTTTGGTGACCACCATTACCTCGACCACCACGTCCTCCAGAATAACGGTCTCTACCATGACCACCTCTACCTCTAGTTATTGAGGGTCTATAACTCTACTTTGGACAATTCCTCCTAATATGTCCAGTCTTTCCACATCCATAAAACTCTCTAGATTCAAGCATAGGTCTCTCATAGAAGTGTTAACAGGTCTGAGGTGGACCCCCAACTACAGTTTGTAGTGAAGACTGAATTGGCCGAACTGAGTAACCTCCGGAACCCTGTCCTCTAGAGTAAGAACCATTAAACTCACCTCCCTTTCGAAACCTTTTTGATGTCGATGCCATGGTGAATTCATCTGGCTTCACTCCTTCCACCTCTACCACGAAATCTACCACTTCTTGGAAGGATTTTGCCGTAGCCGCTACCTGTAAGGCTGAAATCCGCAACTCTGACCTCAACCCCTTCACAAAATGACGAATCCGCTCTTGTGGACAGAAACAAAGCTGGGTGGCATATCTGGATAGTGCACGAAACTTAGCCTCATATGCAGTAACCGACATCCTACCTTGCTCCAGACTTAAGAATTCATCTCTTATCCTATCCCTCAAAGTCCGCGGGATATACTTCTCCATAAACAAGCTAGAGAATGATGCCCAAGTCATAGGAGGTGCCTCTGTTGGTTGACTCTCAACATGTGACCGCCACAACATTTTGGCGTTCCCTTGAAACTGATAAGTCACAAACTCAACACCAAACCGTTCTACTATACCCATCTTGTGTAGTAGCTCATGACAATCAACCAGAAAATCGTAGGCATCCTCAGATTCAGCACCCTTGAAAACTGGAGGTTTCAATTTTAAGAACTTACTGAAAAGTTCATGCTGATCATTTGTCATTATGGGCCCCGTAGTCAGACGAGGAAACGTGCCTATCTCCAATGAGGCATCCATGCGGGGAGCCCCAGCAGCGGCATGTCGTACCTCTAAAACCGGAGGTGTTGGTGCAGAAAACACTGGAGGTGCCTGACCCTGATCAGATAACCCGCTAAGATAAGCAAGAACCTAATTGATCATCTCTGGGGTAGGTTGGTGTGGCAATTCCTCATTTTGCACTTGTTCATTCTCCCCTTCATCACCCTCTCTTACTGCTTCCTCAGTCGGTGGAGGAGTCACCGCCCTAGCATCAGATGGGCTAGGTACTTGTCCTCTTCCTCTAGAGGATGTCCTCTCACGACCTCTACCACGGCCTCTTGCCGCTGCTCTTCCTCGAGCCACAGCCCCAGTGGCTGGCTCAGACGTTTCTTGTCTTGCCGGTGTTAGTGTTGGCGCGGTCGTTGCTCTAGTTCTAACCATCTGCGAAATAGAGTGAAGATGATCAGATACCAATTTGTATCACCTAGATACCAATTGGATTCAAGTAGTAGCACGAAAGAAAGAAAGAAAGAATGGAATTTTCCTAAAGTCTTATAGCCTCTCAAAGAAAAGTAAAGGTGTCCCCCTATCGTTCCTTAAGACTCTACTAGACTCGTTCTTGTGTGATGAGACCAACAAACCTAATACTCTAATACCAAGTTTGTCACGACCCAAAACCGGGCCGCGACTGGCACCCACACTTACCCTCCTATGTGAGCGAACCAACCAATCTAAACTCTAACATTTCAATGTATATCAACAGAAAGAAAATGCGGAAGACTTAAACTCGTTAATAAAAACCCATTCAATAACTATTAAAATTCAACATCTATTATTCCCCAAAATCTGGAAGTCATCATCACAAGAAAATCTATCCTCAAATTTCTAAACTAAAAATGTCTAAGAAGCTAAAACAAATAAAATCTAGTCCATGCCGAAAGTTCAAGGCATCAAGACTTGAAGAAGAAGATCCAGTCCAAGCTAGAAGCATTAGCTCACCCTGAATTTCCGATGTAACGAAGACTGGCTAGAATTGAGGTTGGGTTGAAGATGACGACACGTTTGCTGCACTCCACAAATAACAAGAAGAAAACATAAAAGTAGGGGTCAGTACAAAACACGGGTACTGAGTAGATATCATTGGCCAACTCAAAATAGAAAACAATATATACCGTGTAATATCATAAAATCAACTATGATACTCAACATGTAGCAACAACAAGTACTATATCATTAACAATTACCGTCAAATTCACACATGAGGACTCAAGCCTCAATACCATACTCATTTGGGAATTATATTCTTTTCATTCGAATTTATTAGCATCTTTCAAGATTCATTATCCATATACCTCTTGTGTCGGTACGTGACACTCTGCTCCCTCATTAATCTCTACTCCTCTTGTGTCGATACGTGACACTCCGATCCCCTACTACTATGTGTCAGAACGTGACACTCTGATCCCCTAATTCTACGTGTTGGTTCGTAACACCCGATCCCCTAAATCTACGTGTCGGTTCGTAACACCCGATCCCCTAAATATACGTGTCGGTTCGTGACACTCGATCCCCTAAATCTACGTGTCGGTTCGTGACACCCGGTCCCCCTAATACTACGTGTCGGTTCGTGACACCCGATCCCTTAATTCTATGTGTCGGAACGTGACACTTCGATCCCCTAATCTCCTTCTATCAATTCATCAAGCCTTCTCTCTTACCAAGGCATTATCAATCTCATTACTTTAGTTCATCACGCCTTCTTTTATACCAAGGCATCATCATTAACAAGAGATTAGGTTTTTATCAAGATTTGGGATTCAATAGCTTCATCATGCTTATTTTATCACAATTATATAATCACATTCATGCAAGCATACAATTAAGCACATAGCAGGGTTTACAATACAATCAATACATATCATTCGCTATTAAGAGTTTACTACGAATAGCATGAAAACCATAACCTACCTCCACCGAAGACTAGTGATCAAGCAAGCAATTTCCCAAAGCTCTGTTCTTCTTCTCTCCATGTTCGTTCGTTTTCTTCCTCTCTTGTTCTTTCAAATTTCCTTATTCGAACCCTCTTTCTTTTACCTTAATTAATATATAATTAAGAATAAAAAATGGCAATAATAACCCACCAATTAACTTAAGGTTACCTCTTTTAACCCCCAAGTAATTAGACTTATTAACCTTAACCCTCTAACTTTGTAATTAAGGTAGGAATAGTCCAAAACGTCCCTTAAAACGTGTAAAGAAATCTAACCCAGACTGGGATTACGCAACCTGTGACGGCCCGTCGTGCCTGCGACGGTCCGTCCTGCAGGTCGTCGCAAGGTTCAGAGACTCAATTTCCACCAAAAAGTCTATGACGGTCCGTCACACCTGTGACGGTCCGTCCTGCCATTCCGTTACAAAGTTCAGAGAGTCGATTTTCAGTACCCAATTTCAGATTTTCTAAGTGTTGTGAAACGAGACCCTGCGACGGTTCGTCGTGACCATGACGGTCCGTCGTGGGGTCCGTCGTTTCAGCCAGCTTTCCAGAAATAAAATTTGCTGCTCAAAACGACTAAATAGGTCGTTACAAAAAGATTGTGGAATTATTCACTAAAAGATGAACATTTGATGAGTTCAATTATATAATATATGAGCTCACCCTTAATTATAATTTTTATTTTGCATATATCTATTAGTCATACTTAAAATAAGAAAGAGTATTTTACTTGGTTTGGAATATTCTTAATTGGACACCGTTAGTTTCGGCTAACAAAAAGTTCCATATTGAGGAAAAAATTATTTCTAACAAAGATAGTCCATGCCAAGACTCACACTTGACACTTCTGGTTAAGAATGAAGTAATATTAACTTCTTCTCCAACACAATATTGTTGGTAAAATACAATAACTTAATTCAACATATTGTGGAATATGCAAGAGAGTGTGAATAATGTAATTATTATAAGTGTAGAACCAACAATATTTACGAGGGGATGTATATGAAATATCCATTCTTAATCAGAGGTCTCGAATTTGAGCCTTGAATATGAAATATATTGTTATATTTTCCTTGGAATTCAAATTAGTTGTAGAGTCAATATGGTATAATGAAAAATAGTGAATATGATATTAATTACAATTTTCAATTTATTCTGAATTCCATTGGAACTCATCTATTATGAAGAACCACTATTTCTATATTAATGAGTTGTCATGATTAATATTTCATTGAGATATGTTATTTTTGATTTTTTAATATGCGTTTAGAAGAAAATATAAATATGTCAGTAGAATATGTAGAATTTACTTCTTAATAGTAAATTTTATGAAGTAATATTTAATCTTGATTTTGATTCAAAACCATAAAATTAGTAGGTTAAGAAATAAGAAAACAATATTTTTATATGGATCTCTAAAAGTCATCATCACATAACGCAAAGAAAGCTAGTAAGAAAATTACTCTAAATTACAAACAATCACTTTCCTTCAATTATATATTTATCATTATCAACAATAAATTAATCTAAATAACAGGATAGAGAAAAAGAAAATAACATACGTAAGATACCTTGTATGTAGAGAATACAAAAATTACAATTCAAAAGTGAACGTGATGACACTTGTCTGTTCCACCAAGACAGGTCAGCCTATAGTCCAACACTACTGTCACGCCCCGAGCCTACACCCCATACGTGGCTGGCAATCAGAGACCATTGCAGGGCCCAACCAAACCCTTGGTCTGGCTTACTTACTCTGCGGAAGACTTAAACATAAGAGATATAACACAAAGATATCTAAGTTCTTAGCCTTAATGGCGACTCAAGTTTTTAAACAATATTAGAAATAATAATGTAAAGAAAATGGAACTAATTAATTGTCTATGGATCATCTAAAAATAACTGAGATGGAAGTTGGGAACGACCCCACAACATCCAAAAATTTTATTTGAAGCTATAAAATCATCATCATAAACCACAATGAAATTCAAGCATAAAATAAATCTAATTGCAAAATAATCATCTCCTTCAGAAAAAAATATATCGAAAAGTACTAAATAAATCGAAATTAGTATCATATAAAATAAATATAAAATCAACACTTTGTATGTAGAGAACAATAAAAAAAAAGTAAAAGTTTTCATGAAAAGATTGTTGAATTATTCACTAAAAGATGAACATTTGATGAGTTCAATTTCATCATATATGAGCTCACCCTTAATTATAATTTTTATTTTGCATATATCTATTATTGATACTTAAAATAAGAAAGAGTATTTTACTTGGTTTGCAATATTCTTATTTGGACACCGTTAGTTTCGGCTAACAGAAAGTTCCATATTGAGGAAAAAAATATTTCTAACAAAGATAATTCATGCCAACAATCACACTTGACACTTCTGGTTAAGGATGAAGTAATATTAACTTCTTTTCCAACACAATATTGTTGGTAGAACTCAATAACTTAATTCAACATATTGCGGAATATGCAAGAGAGTGTAAATTATGTTATTATTATAAGTTTAGAACCAACAATATTTACGAGGGGATGTATATGAAATATCCATTCTTAATCAGAGGTCTCGAGTTTGAGCCTTGAATATGAAATATATTATTAGATTTTCCTTGGAATTCAAATTAGTTGGAGAGTCAATATGGTATAAGTATAAATAGTGAATATGAAATTAATTACAATTTTCAATCTATTCTGAATTCCATTGGAACTCATCTATCATGAAGAACCACTATTTCTATATTAATGAGTTATCATCTTTAATATTTCATTGACATATGTTATTTTTGATTTTTTAATCTATGTTGAAAAGAAAATATAAATATGTCAGTAGAATATCTAGAATTTACTTCTTAGTAGTAAATTTTTTAAAGTAATATTTACTCCCGATTTTGATTCAAAACCATAAAACTTGTAGGTTAAGAAATAAGAAAACAATATTTTTATATGGATCTTTAAAAGTCATCATCACATACCGCAAAGAAAGCTAGTAAGAAAATTAATCTAAACTACAAACAATCACTTTCCTTCAATTATATATTTATCATTATCAACAATAAATTAATCTAAATAACAGGATAGAGAAAAAGAAAATAACATACGTAAGATACCTTGTATGTAGAGAATACAAATATTACAATTCAGAAGTGAACGTGATGATACATGTCAGGTCCACCAAGACAGGACAACCTAAAGTCCAATACTACTGTCACGCCAGGTCGGGGGAAAAGAACACAGGCAAGAAAATCCCAAAAGAGGATAGTGAATTGGGCTACTCAGACTTCACCCTATCACTCACTTTCCATTTACCCCATCCCAACAAAAAAACATGCAATTCTCCCTAATGCATAAAAATCTAAATACTAGAGTGGTAGGTGAAGCAAACTTGTGGCGCAAAGCGCCGTCGATCAGCAAGTTGGTGGGTCCGGTTCCCCGGAATCCACGTCCTCTGCAATCTGGACACCCTTAGTGGTGTCCTCAGCAACAATCGCACCATCACTAGTGCCTCCTTCTATCTCTACAGTGCGGGAGCTAGATGCCCCAGCCGCTCACTCTGATGCTCTCATCTGGTGCGCCGCCTCCTCAGCAAGTGAGGCTCTCCTTGCAGCCTCCATCTCTCGGCGCTCCTTCTTCCGTGATCGCGCCTCCTCCTCTGCTCGACCCCTATGCCTCTTGGCACTCTCTCGAGGGGGAGGTGGTGGAATTTCTGAAGTAGCAAAAAGGGCTGCCAACAATGTGTCCTCAGCAAGCTCGACAGAAGGAGCCTCAGACTCCGGCACCCTAGCCTCTAAGATCGTGTCGATGTCTACACGAAGACTATCAACTATAGCCTGAAGAGTCGACACATCCATCGGAGGGGCTGGTCGGGCTAGCACCCTCAACTCAAAGGCGTCCAAGTGCTGGTTAACCTCAGCGATCTTCCGCTCTGTAAAATGGATCATTTTCCTCTCTAGGCGCTCTTCTGACTCAGTAATAGACTTCTGCATCCACTGCTGGATATGATGCAGAAGTGTGGCCATTTGCGCCTCTAGTTTTTGGACCCTAGCAAGTGAGACCAGTGCCGGTAGAGAGGCTGTGCGAGAGGAGCTCGGGGCAGTGCTACTACCCGGGATAGACTCGACCGGGGTAGTGTTAGTGGACGCCGCCTGTGTAGCCATGTGGGCCTGGGCTACCGTATCAACAAGATCATCAGCAAGTGGGGGCAGCTATGGACGGGGCCCTCTGTGTGGAGCCAATTCATTGGCCTCATCTCTGATGAGGCCGACGTCAACAGTTCCCTGCGGGTCTTTAGCTGATCTACGTGCCATATGGGCACACCTGCGGACCTGCAGAGAGCAAATATCATGCACCGGAAAGGGTAGGTAGTAGTGACCTTGAATGCCCTTTCGTGCATGACTACCTCTAGAAGCCATGCGAAGTCCACCTCGAACTAGGCTATCATCGCCACCATCAACACTACTCAATCCCAGGTAACGATATTATCTACAGTTGTGGGGGAAAGGCAGTGACGGACAAGCAGCCACAAGAACTTCACCGTGAAAGTGAGGTTGGCCTTTTTGATGGCCCCCTTTGGCTCAGTCACCCAATCTGCACCCTCTCCATCAACCGACAGGTGCAGGGCCATCCACCTTTTGGTGGTCTCTCTCAGTGATTGCTCGCGCAAGAACTGGCCATCTTTAACTATCTGCCAGCGGTAGTCAAACTCAGCATTGAGGGGGGTCCGAGTAGTATCAACACTCTCGCCGTATAGAAATTGGCGGATGGCTGGCAGGGAAATGTCAACCTTACGCCCCGTACTCGAACCTGCTCCAGTGGGGCCTGTTTAGCGGGGGCAGCCCGCCTATCTATCTGTGATCAGATAGTCGCTACGTAGGATGCGTAGAACTCTCGGACCATTTCTTCACTGTAACGTCCCAACGGACGTTCTATCTACTCCAAGCGATGCCTGGTGAAGAGATTGTGGATCTCAGGCATCGTCGGGAGACTCCCAGTAAGGACCCGCCATTCCAAGGGGAGTGTTCGAGTCATCACTCCTTTATCAGTCAGGAACTTGGCGTCGAAGTAGACTTGAAATCGCCCGTCGACACACCACCGCTTGGGCTGGTCAGTGGCTAGGGTGGGGACCTTAGCTGGTGAGCCTGATGTAGATTCAGAACTATCAGCCTCATCAGACGAGGCCGAAGTTGTAGCGGTGGCGGGTGCGTGAACCTCAACAGAGCCGGAGGCTTCCTCGGACCATGATACTCCTAAGGATCCAGACGCTCCTTCTTTATTTGTGGCTGACCCAGAGGGTGTACCGGTCAGTCTGTGCTCCTCATCAGACTGGGAGGCAATGACTACGCCGGACACCACCTTTTTGGTTGTGGATCTGGGAGCACTTACAGCACGGGAAGGTGTGGAAGTGCCTGGTGGCACATACTCAGGGTCACGCTCATCATCAGAGCCGATGACCATGCGGGCATACGGGGCGACAGACTTTGATCGCTCGCGTGCGTAGATTCAGTCTTGCTTGGGTGCCATAGTAGATAGTACCTGCAAAGGATCAATATTAGTACGAGTAGTGGCAAACAAGACAAGCAAAACCATACGAAATAAAATATTGAAAATAGTATGTCATTACTATAGAAACAGTGACACACGAAGGGCCTGGTGACGGCTCGTCGTGACTATGACGGACCGTCATGAGGTCCGTCGTGTTTTACTTAGACTATGTATATATAGAGAACCCTGAAGGAGAGTCTCTGACTAGCATGACGGTATGTGAAGGATGGACCGTCACTGGTCGTAGGTGTCCGTCGTAGGACACTTAAAAAAATATGGAGACCCTTAGATGAGGGGTCTCTGGCCGTCATGACGGTCGTGCCAGACGGACCGTCGTGGGTATGACGGTCCATCACATGTGTCCGTTGAAAGACACTTAGAAAGAGTGAGAGACCCTTAGAAATAGGGTCTCTGACAACCAGAACAGTTGTGCAGGACGGACCATCGTTGTCACGACCCAAAAACCGAGCCACGACTGGCACCCACATTTACCCTCCTATGTGAGCGAACCAAACAATCTAACCCTTATCATTTCAACATATATCAACAGAAAATAATGCGGAAGACTTAAACTCATTAATAAAAACCAATTCAATAACTATTATTCCCCAAAATCTGGAAGTCATCATCACAAGAATATCTATGATCAAATTAATAACTAAAAATGTCTAAGAAGCTAAAAATACATAAGAAGCTAGTCCATGCCAGAAGTTCAAGGCATCAAGACTTGAAGAAGAAGATCCAGTCCAAGCTAGAAACATTAGCTCACCCTGAAATTCCGATGTAGTAAAGACTGGCTTGAATTACTGTTGAGTCGAAGACGACGGCACATTTGCTGCACTCCACAAATAACAAAGAAGAAAACATAAAAGTAGGGGTCAATACAAAACACGGGTACTGAGTAGATATCATCAGCCAACTCGAAATAGAAAACAGTATATACCAAGTAATATCATAAAATCAACTATGATACTCAACATGTAGTAACAACAAGTACTATATCATTAACAATTCCGTCAAGTTCACACATGCGGACTCAAGCCTCAATACCATACTCATTTGGGAATTATGTTCATTAGATTGAGTATATTAGCATCTTTCAAGATTCATTATCTTTATTTCTCTTGTGTCGGTACGTGACACTCCGCTCCCTCATATTATTTATTCCTCTTGTGTCGGTACGTGACACTCTGATCCCCTACTACTATGTGTCGGAACGTGACCCTCCGATCCCCTAAATCTACGTGTCGGTTCGTGACACCCGATCCCCTAAATCTACGTGTCGGTTCGTGACACCCGATCCCCTAAATCTACGTGTCGGTTCGTGACACCCGATCCCCTAAATCTACGTATCGGTTCGTGACACCCGGTCCCCCTAATACTACATGTCGGTTCGTGACACCCGGTCCCCCTAATACTACATGTCGGTTCGTGACACCCGATCCCTTAATTCTATGTGTCGGTTCGTGACACCCGGTCCCCCTAATACTACGTGTCGGTTCGTGACACCCGATCCCTTAATTCTATGTGTCGGAACGTGACACTCCGATCCCCTAATCTCCTTCTATCAATTCATCACGCCTTCTTTTATACCAAGGCCTCATCATTAACAAGAGATTAGGTTTTTATCAAGATTTGGGATTCAATAGCTTCATCATGCCTAATATAATCATAATTATATAATCACGTTAATGCAAGCATACGATCAAGCACATAGCAGGATTTACAATATTATCAATACATATTATTCGCTATTAAGAGTTTACTATGAATAGTGTGAAAACCATAACCTACCTCCACCGAAGACTAGTGATCAAGCAAGAATTTTCCAAGCTTTTGTTCCTTCTTCTCGTTCGATCCTCTCTCTCCCTTCTTGTTCTTTTTATTTTTCTTAATCCAACCTCTTTCTTTTACCCTAATTAACATATAATTAAGAATAAAAGATGGCAATAATAACTCACTAATTAACTTAAGGTTACCTCTTTTAACCCCCAAGTAATTAGACTTATTAACCTTAACCCTCTAACTTTATAATTAAGGTAGGAATAGTCCAAAACGTCCCTTAAAACGTGTAAAGAAATCCGACCCAGACTGGGATTACGCAACCTGTGACGGCCCGTCGTGCCTGCGACGGTCTGTCTTGCAGGTCGTCGCAAAGTTCAGAGACTGGATTTCCACTGAATAATCTGTGACGGCCCGTCACGACTGTGACGGTCCGTCCTGCCATTCCGTCACGAAGTTCAGAGAGTCGATTTTCAGTACCCAATTTCAGAATTTCTAAGTGTTTTGAAACGAGACCCTGCGACGGTCCGTCGTGCCTATGACGGTCCGTCATGGGGTCCGTCGTCTCAGCCAATTTTCCAGAAATAAAATCTGCTGCTCAAAACGACTAAACAGGTCGTTACAATAGATACCAATTTACCCATCGTTCGTCCTCGAACGATCACAAGAAGAAAAACAAGGGCGAGAAGGAGTACCTGAATCTTTAAACAGATGTGGGTAACTTTCTTGCATATCAGCCTCCTTCTCCCAAGTGGCTTCTTCAACCGGTCGATTCTTCCATTGCACCTTGATGGATGCAATCTCCCTTGACCACAACTTGCGGACTTCTCTATCTAAAATAGCAACCGGTTCCTCCTCATAAGACAGATTCTCATCAAGCAAAAGTGAATCCCAACGGATAATGTAGTTTCCATCCCCATGGTATCTTTTCAACATAGACACATGGAATACCGGATTTACTCCGGACAGCCCTGGAGGCAAGGCTAATTCATAAGACACCTCCCCTACTCGCTTAAGCACTTCAAAGGGACCAATATACCTTGGGATTAGTTTACCTCTTTTACCAAACCGCATCACCCCTTTCATGGGCGAAACCTTCAACAAGACTTGTTCACCCTCCATGAACTCTAAGTCTCTAACCTTTCGATCTGCATATTGCTTTTGCCTACTTTGCGCCGCTAGAAGATTTTCTTGAATAGATTTCACTTTCTCTAATGAATCCCTCAAAAGGTCAGTACCCCAAGGTCTAACCTCGAATGCATCAAACCAACCAATGGGAGACCTACATCTCCTGCCATACAATGCTTCAAATGGAGCCATATCAATGCTTGAGTGATAGCTATTATTGTATGAAAACTCCGCTAAGGGTAAGAAGTTATGCCAATGGCCACCAAATTCTATCACACATGCACGAAGCATATCCTCCAACACTTGAATCATTCGCTCAGACTGACCATCGGTCTGAGGATGGAACACGGTACTAAGGTCCAACCTAGTACCCAATTCCGCATGCAATGTTTTCCAAAACATAGAAGTAAACTGCATACCTCTATCTGATATGATGGATAGTGGAACCCCATGCAATCGAACGATTTCTGAGATATAGATCTTGGCTAACTTCTCGGCATTGTAAGTCACCTTAACCGGAATAAAATGAGCAGACTTAGTTAACCTATCAACAATCACCCAAATAGAGTCGTACTTACCCATTGTTTTTGGAAGACCAACCACAAAATCCATTGCAATTCTCTCCCACTTCCATTCAGGAATGGGCATTCTTTGAAGTGTTCCTCTGGGCCTCTGGTGTTCATACTTTACTTGTTGACAATTTGGACACTTGGCGATAAATTCAACAATATCACGCTTCATTCTACTCCACCAAAAGTGTTGCTTTAGATCACGGTACATCTTGGTTGCACCCGGATGTATCAAATACCTTGAACTATGAGCCTCTGTCAGAGTAGTGTTGATCAAATCATCAACGCGGGGTACACATACCCTTCCCTTAATCCTCAAAACACCTTCCTCATCGATTGTTGCTTCTTTAGCCTCTCCTTGCATCACTTTATCTCGGACCCGAATCAATTTCTCATTATTAAACTGATTCCCCTTAATCTTGTCAAGGAAGGAAGATCTTACCTCCACACAAGCCAAAAATCCTCCCTTCTCATTAACTTCTAGTCTCATAAGGTCATTAGCTAGAATCTGAACTTCTCTAGCCAACGGGCGTCTAGAAGCTTGCAAGTGAGCTAGACTTCCCATGCTTCCCGCCTTTCTACTTAAAGCATCTGCCACAACATTCGCCTTCCCCGGATGATACAAAATAGTGATGTCGTAGTCCTTCAGTAGTTCCATCCATCTCCTCTGTCTCAAGTTCAAATCTTTCTGAGTAAAGACATACTGTAGGCTACGATGATCCGTGTATACTTCACACTTAACCCCATATAAGTAGTGTCTCCATTGCTTTAATGCAAATACTACCGCAGCCAATTCCAAATCATGGGTTGGATAGTTACGTTCATGCACCTTTAATTGCCTCGAAGCATAAGCAATTACACTCTTCTCTTGCATTAGCACTGCACCCAAACCCGAATAGGATGCATCACAATAAACAATGAAGTTCCTACCCTCTACTAGCAAGGTAAGGATAGGTGCGGTAGTCAACAGAGTCTTGAGCTTCTGAAAGCTTTCCTCAGAATTTCCTAAGTGTTTTGGAACGAGACACCCTCGACGGTCCGTCGTGCCCATGTTGGTATGTCGTGGGGTCCGTTGTCTCAGCCAGTTTTCCAGAAATAAAATCTGCTGCTCAAAACGACTAAACAGGTCGTTACAGTCGTGAAGACGACGTTCCGTCACATGTGTCCGTAGGGAAACACTTGGGATAAAATGAAAGACCTTTTGAAACAGGGTCTCTGACAACCAGAACGGTTGTGCATGAAGGACCCTCGTGAAGACGAAAGTCCGTCACATGTGTCCGTAGGGGAATACTTAGGAAAAAATGAGAGACCCTTAGAAACAGGGTCTCTGACAACCGGAACGGTTGTGCAGGAGACAACGGTCCGTCACATGTATCCGTTGGGGAACACTTACGAAAAAATGAGAGACCCTTAGAAATAGGGTCTCTGACAACCGGAACGGTTGTGCAAGACGACGGTCCGTCACATATGTCCGTTGGGACAGGGTGCTAGGGCTTTCGGAATGGACCCTACGATGGTCCGTCGTGGGTACGACGGTCCGTCATCGAGGTCTCGTTCTGAATAACAGTGACAGAACTAGGGTACCCTATGCATCCCCGATGAACCCACATCAAACTTGTAGTGTTTTGGACCTATATTTGTCTATCCCAACTACCTAGGAAACTAGCAATGCGGAAGCACCTATGTCTACGGTTGTCAACATGACAATTTTGAACATTTTGAACCTAGGTTAGACAGAACCATATAAAGGAAACAACATATGACAAAGAACTAAGCTAATACTAACTAATAAACAAAAATGCAAGATAAATGAGTAGAATTTAGAGACACATACCTTATAAATGGAGAAAAACAAATGGACAAGTACTCGGTGGTCAGGCAGACACCCACAGCAGCAGCTCCAACTAGTAGATGATAACTCTAGGGATTTGGAGAATTATGTGGGGGCAATGATCAAGGGAGAGAATGTGGAAGCTAAAAACAGAGGGGGAATGAGAGGAATAATGAAGTAATGGGGTGAAATGAGCGGTTGGGGAGTTTGAACGGTGAAAGTTTATAATAAACTCCAATCGGGTCGGGTCGGGTATGCCTCATTAATCACGTGACAATTCTCGATGACGGTCCATCGCGGTTGTGACGAATCGTCGTTGGTTCCGTCATGTGTGACCTAGTTTGAAAATAACAGAAAAACGTACCTGGTATGACGGATGCATACGACGGTCCGTCGCAGGCGCAACGGTCCGTCGATGTGTCCGTCAGTGACTGCTGCAGAATTTTCTGGTGATGTGCGTGCAAATTTAAAATCCTATTAGTAGAAAAATGCTACCATTACTAAAAAGACGATAAGTATTGGGTTGCCTCCCAACAAGCGCCTGATTTTATGTCGCGGCACGACTGGGGACCCTTGATTACTCAGACTTCATCAAGATGGTATATTTCTATCGCTTCATTCCCCGATGCTTTATGCCCAAAATAGAGTTTTATTCTATCTCTGTTCCTATTAAGCGGTACTCCCTCCTTGGTTTTTAACTCAACTGCTCCATGAGGGAATACTTGGGTAATCAAGTAAGGGCCAGTCCATTTGGACTTGAGCTTGCCCGGAAGACAAGGCGACCCAAAACTGCTTACAAGCACCAAATCCCCAACCATAAACTCTTGTTTTGCAATTTTTTGTTCATTCTCCTTCTTCATCTTTTCTTTGTGGGATATGGCAGATACCGATTGGAGCTCACCACTCTGCCTCATGGTCCTACATATGTTGCAGGTCGCTTCTTCATTATTCAATCGAAATGTCATATATCCCTTCTACATATCAACTAAGGCTCTACCTGTAGCAAGGAATGGCATCCCAAGGATAATGGGCACTTCAAAATCGACCTCACAATCAAGAATAACAAAATCAGCTGGAAAGATGAATGACTCCACTTTTACTAGCACATCATGAAGTATCCCTATGGGCCGTTCCACTGTCCGATCAGCCATCAGTAGCCGCATCGCAGTGGGTTTTGGATTCCCCAAACCCAACTTCTTGTAAATCGAGAGGGGCATGAGATTTATGCTTGCCCCTAGATCACATAATGCTTTCGCAAAATGTAATGACCCAACTGTACAAGGAATAGTGAACGCACCCGGATCTTCTTTGTTTATACGAGGGATATTGTAGCAATAGCACTACAATGCTGCAGTCTATCATCATCCTCAAAGGTGACCGATCTTTTCTTGGTGACCAGATCTTTCATAAATTTGGCATAACCGGGCATTTGTTCTAGAGCTTCTACCAAAGGGACATTGATAGAGAGTTGCTTCAACATTGTTATGAAACGCCGATATTTACCATCCTCGGTCTTTTTCACTAATCTCTTAGGAAAGGGTGGTGGTGGCCTAGGCATGGGAATTGCCTTTATAGGTACTTCTGCATCTTTTCCATTACTTTTCTCTGCTTCACCACTACCCTTTACCACATTATCAATACCCTTTCTCACATTTTCCTCAGTAGACGGCATCGGTGGGTCAATGGTTTACTTACCATCCCGAGTAGTGATTGCCATATAGTGCGCATCATTCTTTGGATTTTGGACAGTGTTGCTAGGAAGAGTGCTGGGTTTCCGTGTGTTCATTGTCGCAGATAATTGGGCCAATTGCAATTCAATATGTTTGATCGAAATTGCATGTGTATCAACTTTTTGCCCAATACTAGCTAAGTCACCCCTTAACTCTTTAATGTGCTCATCACTAGCATCGAATCTCCTCATCATTTTGTGCAACATATCCTCAACTCGCGCCATACTATATCCACCATCCCTAGGAGTAACTTCACGATTTTGAGGAGGGACATAGGGCCCATTCCTATCATTTTTGTTACCATAGTTACCCCTGTTGAAGTTATTGTCGCGGTTGTAGTTATCATCTCGGACATAATGACCCTCACGGTTGTAATTACCATAGTTCCGACCTTGGTTCCCTTGACCTTGGCGCCAATTATCCTGATTTGCGCCTTGGGTGCTTGGTTGGAAAACCCCCATCTACTCATTTACTGCATAAGTTTCCTCGGCATAATAGCATTCATCATTAGGATATGGTGGTTTAGCCAAGTAGTTGACTGCATATATCTTTTCTGCACCCCCAGTGACATGTTTTAGTACCAACCCAAGCTCGGTTCTCATCTAAGTCATTTCTTCCCGAATCTCATCTGTGGCTGGGTTGTGAGTGGACTGCACTGCGAAGGTGTTTCTCCCTGTATCAGAATTCCTAATACTCCAAGCTTTGTTATTCCGGGAGATTTTCTCTAATTTTTCAACAATCTCAGCATAAGGACACTCCCCATAAGATCCACCTGCTATAGTGTCCATTACCGTTTTATTGTTATCATCTTGTCCCCGATAGAAATATTCCTTCAGTGACTCATAATCTATACGGTGATTTGGAACACTTCTCAAGAATGAGGTGAATCTATCCCATAAACTACTAACTGACTCTCCTAGTAGTGCAACAAAGTTGTTCACTGTGTCTTTGTGGTTTAGTTTCTTGGAGACCGGATAGTAGCGTGCTAAGAAAACATCCCTTAATTGGTTCCAAGTGAAGATTGAGTTGTATGGGAGCTCAGTGAACTATATAGCTGCCTCTCCCGTCAATGAGAGAGGAAACACTCTGAGCCCTATTACATCTAGATCTAAATCAGGCCTCCCTACACAACTTTTACACACTGCCTTACCTTAGCTATATGGGCATGTGGATCCTCAGAAGGTAGCCCTGAAACAAACCTCTGGCAGTGAGCATTTGCATCAGGCTACTAGTTACCACAAAGGTGTGGCCTGTGGGTAGAGGGGGCAAGATAAGTGGCCCATCCGAATCTGCTATGTTATCATACCCTCTGTAGTATGCTTGGGGCAGTGGACCGGGATTTTTTCTTCTCTGTTGGTGTTCACCCGGAGCATCGGGTAACATCTGACCATGAACATCAACCGGAGCTGGGATGTTTTGGTTCTGATCATCATCATTTATTCCCAAGTTTCGATTCATATTGCACAGTGTATGCTCTAGCTCGTGATCGTAGGGAAACAAGGGTTCTCTTCCTCTCAGTGTATTTGGCATACAAGGAGGATAGTTCTGAAAAAAATCAAAAACAATAAAACAAAGTGAAGTCAAGAAAATATCAACTAAACTATAGTAATAAGTTCAAGTTAATCTAAAAGCTATAATCCTCGGCAGCGGCGCCAAAATTTGATACGCTCAAACTTACTTCTCAAATAATAAGTAAAGCGGTCGTGTCAAGTAAATAACCCAACTAGTGAGGTTGGGATCGTTCCCACGAGGAAAATATTCTAGACTTAACTTCAACCTGTTATTACTATTGTTTGGTCAATGTCTTCCTTGGAAAGTAAAAACATAAAAAGGGGGATTTCTATTTCTAAAAAAGTGAAAATAAATAACGAACTTGAAAGAGACACTTAACAGCTTTGAATGTTGGAGTTTAATCAATTAATCAAAGTAACTAGGGTTTACGTGTTCCCCACAGGTTCATAACTTGATAATTCTAACTATAACAATTCTTTCCTAGTATCTTGCATGCAAAGTGATAAGTTATGTATTTCTAAATCCTTGGTCCGGCATCTAGAAAATCTCACTCCGCACCTTGGTCCGGCTACGTGTGTTGCTATCCTACCCCTTATCCTTGCCTCATATTAAGCATCGTATTCGATATTTGACTAAGTTATTACCTCGTACCAATCAATACTAGCCTATTAGATAGTATACACTAAATATATGTTAATAATTCTTTTCCTATTATCTACCTCCTTTGTCCGGCAAGTAGTATTAATGTGAGTTATAACGTTTGCCATCCGTTAAAAAGACTTCTAAGCGAAAGAATTATTAATACATGCAAGACACTATTCTAGAATTATTATTTTAGTTAGGGTTTATCTCATTATTTGCCTATGGTTCCTTCAACCCTAGTTATGGAGTTTATTTACCCATGGCCATAAACACAATATTCAAATATATTAAATAAGAGTTCATGTACTTACTTCAATGAGAAAGAGTAAAATCTAAAAGTTTGCTTGATTATCACCAAAAATCAATTGCAAGAATCTCAAAATCTAACACTAATACACAAAGTCTAATAATATGATGTCTAACAATACGGAGTCTAACAATCTAAGAGTCTAACCTAACAGAGTCTAACCTCAAAAACAAGGTTTTTCAAACTATTTATAAGAAATAAAACCTAAATAAACAAGGACTCTGTTTGCTGGAAATCTGCCAAAACACGGGTGGGTCGACGGACTACGTGACGGATCGTCGTGGTCACAACGGACCGTCATGGACTCCGTCATCCCATACTTGTGCAATTTCTTCTGCTTCTCTCTTCACCACCCTCGACGGCAAGTATGACGGACCGTCATAGGCACAACGGTCTGTCGAGGGTCTTCGTTCCAAAACACTTCAACTCTTGGAATTTGGGTACTGGGATCACTTCTCTGAACTTTATGACGAACCTGCAGGACGGACCGTCATAGACACAACGAACCGTCACAAGCTTCATAACCCCACACTTGGTCAGACTTCCCCATCTTCCTTCAACAGTTGCACTACGCTGCCACCTACGGATCGTCGCAAGCACGACGGACCGTCATAAGCTCCGTAGGTGGTCTCTTATGCATTTCTTCGCTAAAAATCTCCGCATTCAGCTTTGGACAGATTTCCTGCAAAACAAAGAGAAACTTATATAAAATTAGCATAAAAAGACTTTCGGGCACACTAAACTTAAAGAAAAAGTATTAATTATACCGTGAAACCACGGTATATCAGGAACCATGCAATTACTACCTTGTGCTTCAAAGAACCATCTTATACCTTGATAGAGGTATATGAAGCTAACTCACTAAGTGGATCTACTAGCTAAACTTATGTTATCATCTAAAAAGTATGACCCATTAATACCCACAATGACTACATCTTTATGGAAACTTGAGTTAATATGAACTCGCATCCCCATATAAGTGCTCAATACTACTCCTAAAAATATACTTAGCTCATATGTTTTAAAAACAACTTCTTTCTTTGGTTTGAGATAATTACTCAAAGCTAAGATTAAAAGCTCTCTTGGAATCGATGCTACTTTTTCTTGCTCAAAACTCTTTTGGAAATTCTTAGTTTCCTCTTATCTTAAATGTGAAACATTTATAAACTCTTAGGGAATACTTAGTTTCCTTATAACTTTTGAGAAATGAACTCAACTCTTTACTGTTTATTTAGCTTTAAACTTGAGTCTTATAAACAAAATCAAAATATTGCTAATGACTCTTAAAATTTTTGAAGAACTTAGCTTTGACTTGCTTATTAACTTTTAGGCTTCACTCTTAACTTCTTTGACTTTGACCTTAGGTTTCCTTGAATTCGATTATCGATTCAAGGTTGATGATCTCATGTTTATGGATTATTTTGTGATGTTTTTATGTATCTTAGAATGTTTGAATCAACTAAGAAACATGGGTAAATCACTTAGGACTAGTAAGAAAAGTGGGGAAAATGGGGTGAACTAACATCCTTGGCGCTCTGAGGGGCATGGGGCGCTAGGCCCGAAACTTCAAAGTCCAAGTTGGGGCGCTCTTGCTGGCACAGAGCCTCAAGGCCCTACGAACAGATATTTTCCTTTGGGGCTATGGGAGGCACAACGCCTCAACCCCCGTACTAGGTGTCTCGGTTTTTCTCCTTTGTTTGTTATCTTTATACCTTCTAAAATTCCATGGTTATTTCCCCCAAAACTTAGAATCATTAGTAAAATCAAAACTTAATATATTTATATTGAAAAAACTACCTGGAAACATGAATCAAATAAACACTAGGTGTTCAACAACTCAACCAACAAGAATTCGATAATGTTCTTCAAGAACTTCATATTAATATGTAAACAACTCAGCAATCACTGAATTGAAACAAGTTTGGTGTGTGAGTGAACTGACCTAACACTAAATGATCTCACATACCTTATAGGGATCACCCCCGACGAATTCCACAAGCCAAAGTTCAATGATCTTGAACGTTCTTGTTTCCTCTTCTCCTTTCTCCTCTTTTCTCATGTTCTTTTCTCTTCTCTCAAAATCCAAACTCTTTTGGTAAAAGTGTAAATTGAATACTATAAGTTTAAGATCTAAGAATATTACCAAAAATGAATCAATTAGGTTGGGTAAGGAAAAGACCAAAACACCCTTTAAAATCCCTGATATGGACATTTTTTTAATCTGACAGCCCAATTTCCAAAGGGCATATCTCACTCATACGAACTCGGAATCATGAAAAATTGGCGGGGTTGGAAAGATCATTCCAAGGTATTCCTAAACATATTTGTAAATACACCTAAATCATCTTGGGTCAGGAGTTATCGTTTGAACATGACCATAAATTCATTTTTTCCTATCTTAAACAATATTTCAAATTTCTCATTCTTTCCAAAAAATTAGACTTTGAACTTATAAGATTCTTCCTAGTTATTTAGATTCATACTCAAATGAGATTACTCTTACTAGGCTAAGGGTAGTAACATCTAGTTGAAACACCCAACAAGTAAATGCAAACAATCAACATGATCACTCATAATTAAAGGAGTACTAAGAATAAAAATAGTACATTGGTCTGAACTTTTCTCCGGATTCAAAGAGATATGGATATCTCTTCTTCCTATCCTCTTTAGATTCTCAAGTATCATCTCTACAAATTGATTTCTTTACATAACTTTGACTTGATGCTACTGCCTTTGTTCCGAATTTGTGAACTTGGCGCTCTAGATTCTTAAACGGAACCTTCTCACTAGACAAGTTATCCTTGATACCAATATCCTCAGGTGGTATGATAATCCAAGTATCTCCCATGCGCTCCTTCAGGATGGAATGTTGCTAACTCTTGTGGTAGCTCTAACTCACAAAGCTACATTGCCCATTCTCTAGGATATACTAGAAAGACCAATATACTAGGGATTGATATCCCCCTCATAACACCCTTCATGGGTGAAACTTTTCAAGTAATTCAATCATCTACCTCAAACTCTAATTCCATTCTACTAACATCAATGTAGGACTTTTTTTGACGACTCTATGCTGTTTTCAATCTCTCTTAAACGATTTTCATTTTTTCCATAGCTTGATGAACTTACTCTGGTCCCATTAACCTTACTTCTCCAACTTCAAATCATCCAATAGGTGGTCTATATCTTCTCCCATAAAGAGCATCATAAGAAGTCATTTGGATGCTAAAGTGGCAATTGTTGTAAGCAACTCACTCTGAAATAGGTGATTTTCCCAATTACCCTTGAAATCATTCACACAATCTACTTCGATACCTCAAAACCATCTACCCCTTGTTCAGAAGCCATCACTTTTTTTGCTTATGAACGTTTTACTTTAATTCAAGCAAAATAGGGTCTTGATCTTTGTCACCTTTGATCTCTCATACTAATGATGACTCAAACCCATCCGTCACCACCATTTCTCCTTCTGTGAATTCCATTAATCAAACTCCTAGTTGTGCATGTCTATGCACCTCTTGTGCTAACTCATTCTTACCTTCCCCAAAATGGATGGTACAATCCATAAACAACCTTCTTAAGTAATCAACAACAACATTAGCCTTACATGAGTAGTAAAGAATACTCAGGTCAAATCCTTGAGTATCTCTAACCACCTTTCTGTTTGAGATTAAACTCTTTCTAACTAAACACAAATTGTACACTTTTGTGATCGGTGAATGCATCCACATAACACCATAAAGATAATGACACCATATCTTCAAGGAAAATACTACAACAACCAACTCTAAGTTATGAGTTGGGTAGTTTTTCTCATGAACTTTCAATTGTCTAGAGGCATATGTTATAAGTTTGGCATTCTTCATTAATACACAACCCAACCAAATCTAGATGCATGATAATACACAATAAAACCTTAGTACATTTCGATAAAGTCAAAACTAGGAAGTAGTCAACTTCTTTTTCAATTCCTGAAAGCTTTTCTCACAATCTTCAGACCATTGAAAATTAATTGTCTCCTAAGTTAATTTGGTCAAATAAAAACCCTATCTATAAAATCGTTCAGCTACTCTTTCAACTCTACTAGTTCCATTCTATATGGAGGAATAGAGATAGGAAGAGTATCTAGAATGATGTCTATACCAAAGTTTATTTCTCTTTCATGAGGGACTCTGGTAGATCACCAGGAAAAAATTCTGGAAACTCTTTCACTATAGGAACTGACTGAATGAGAGGTACCTCAGCACTTGAGTCATTTAATCAGACTAAGTGATAGATACAACCCTTTGAAACTAACTTTGTCGCCTTAAGGTATGAAATGAAACACCCTTAGGCACTGCTGAACTACTATTTCGCTCTATGATTGGCTCATTAGGAATCTAAAAATTGACAAGTCGAGTTTTATAATCTATTGAGACATAACAGGAATAAATCAAGTCCATACCAAGAATGAAAATTGAAATCTACCATGTCTAACTTAATTAAATCATCCATGGTATTCTTGTGATTTACGAATGAGACAATCACTATAGACTCTCTATGCTAGAATAGACTCACTAACATGTGTAAAAACACTGAATGGCTTATTAAGTTTCTTAGGAAAAACATAAAAATTCAAAAGCAACATAAGGAGTTACAAAAGATAAACTCGCCCCTAGGTCTAGCAAAGCATAAACACTAAAGTCAAAAACTTAGATCATACTTGTGAAAACATTTGGCGAATGGCGACTATTTATAGATTGTATGCGGTTTGTTTCCTAGCTAACCTGAAGTAGCTTATCGAGGTTCAACTGTATATTATGGATCAATTGAAGAAGGTTGGGCCTTATTTCCATTATTACCATTACCTTGCATGGTTTCAGGACACTCCCTTATAAAGTGACCCTCTTGCTCGCACTTGAAGAAACTTTTCTGCCCATCACGACCCTTACCTGGGTGTAGTTTACCACACCTAGCACATGCAGGAGCCTTGATACCCTTTTGTACCATACTGCCTTGAGAATGGACATGTTTAGCTTTAAAACTATGGGAATTTTGACTATTGTACTCACATTTGTTCTTAGGTGCAGGTGCACCAGCAGATGGTGGAGCAGGTCCCTTATGTATATGATGGATGACCGGGTGGCATCAATCTTTTGGTGCCGGAACTCGTTCCCTGATGTCTTAGCCCTCTTATACTTAAACTTTTCGCTATCCTTCAGCTTATTCTCCTCAACTTGTTGTACATGGATCATAAGCCTTGCTAGGTCCATATCTCCTATCAGCATAGTTGCCTTGCCTTCCTTCCTTGACTAACGAGACAACCCAGCAACAAATAAACTTATCCTGGTCCTCATGTCAGCAACTATCTCCGGATCATAGCAGGAAAATTTTACGAACTTTAAACTGTACTCTAGCGACAACCTTCATTTGATATGCAACTAGTTCCACCATCTCCATTTTAGCAACATGCATTACATCAAAGACCCTTTTTAACTCCTCAATAAAGTTCTCTAGATTATCAATGACACGTGAACCTGTGAAGCTTGGGGGTTTCCATCCTTAAAAGGTCACGGATCCTTCAAGTACCAACCACTTCTTGTCGATTATCTCTATGTCTAATTTGATACGTTCCAACTTGACTTAACATCTGGATAATCTCACAGAATTCAGCATAGGTAACTTCTCCTTGAAGTTGCATTTGGTAATTTTTATTCCTAAAAATTCCTCCTAGTTGGACGACCTCTGACTTCTCTTCGTGGAGGCATGATTCTCTAGAAACACGTGTAGGCACGAATTAAAAGGAAACTTCTTAGAGATCAAACTCTAACACGTGAAATGAGTATGAAGGAAGTGAAGAAATTCCTAAATGTTGTGACCTTCTAATTATAGATGTGTTGTGCTTCACACCAATAATTAAGACTCTACAAACACAACTTTATAGACTCCCAAGGACTCTTAACTATGTTCTCTAATACCAAGCTTGTCACGCCTCAAGCCTACACAATAGTCATGGACGGCACTCGAAGACCATTGATGGCCTCAAAAGGACACTTGGCATAGCTTACTAACTCAGCGAAAGACTTAAACAAAAAAGATAACTCAAGAATTAACTTAAAAGTAATAATTAACCAAAATGGCAAGTCAAGTCTTAATCGCTTACAAGTGAAAGGAAAAGACTAAAGAAACTAATATTTTATGTCTATGAAGCCTCTAAAATAAAGAGAGATGTTGGGACAGGACCCCCAAAATCATCCTAACAACTGATAAACTAAAAACAAATATGTAAATGATAAAGATATCTTATGAAATGAAGGGAGGTTCACCAACTGACTATGAGTTGCTCACTGCCTCAACGGTATGCTGACTACTGATCCTAGTTACATGCGTCTGCATTATAAGATAATGCGGCACATTGAATGTACGAGTATGCGAGTGGGAATTCTAAAACAACATAGGCTTGAAAGAGATTATGAAAGAAACAATTACATTGACTCTTCTCAACTCATGAATTCTTAATTTAACTCATCTCATTATAAAGTAGTTTAAAACATGTGCAATATATAGAAAATGAAAGTTGTTTAAAACATGTTATCAAATCATAATCATAATATTGTAACGACATATCATGATTCCTCTCAAAGTCTACTTGTGCAATGCATAAATGAAGTCTCATACCCCCATTCATACTAAAAAGAACAATTTGAGTAACCATGTAATTACTATTGTTGGAGATTCTCTAACGACAACCATCACCATCCCATACCTTGCTAGGTATAAGAAGCCAACTCACTAAGGGGATCCACTATCTGAACTTATGTTATCATCTAAAAAGTATGACCCATTAATACCCACAATGGCTAAATGGTTTATGGATACTTAAGTTAATATAAACTCTAAGGATGACAAACGTACAGGACCGGTTTTACCGGAAACCGGACCGGTACCGGATTTACCGGAAAGAATAACCTGTTCCACCCGGTCCGTTTGTAACCGGTTTGAAACCGGGTTGGACCAGTTTGGAACCGAGTCTTACCGGTTCATCCAGTACCTTTTTTTAAAAAATTTTAGTTATTTTAATTATTATATAATATTATATATTTATATTAAAAAATTCAATTGAAAACTTTAAAGTTTATATAAGTTTGAAATTAAATTTATACTTTAAAGTTTATATTGAATTTAAAGCTTCAAATTGAATTTAAAGTTTTATATTGAACTAAAGTTTTATATTGAATTTAAAGTTTTTTAAACTTTATATTGAATTTAAAGTTTGAAATTGAATTTAAACTTTAATGTTTATATTGAATTTAAAGTTTTGATTTAAACTTTTATTAAAATAATTAAAAATTAATTTATAAAATGACATGAATTAAAAAGAAGAGATTGTTACAAAATAGCCGTATATTTATTCAAATAAATAAATTATACAATAAAAATATTAGAAAGAGAATAAGAGTACATAATTTAGGAGGAATTGGATAGTAATTATTATACTAACAATTGACTTTTTTAAAAAAATCTTTTTGTAAATTTAGTATAATGTGAAAAGAAAGATTTTTAGGAATTGGCATTTGTCATTCTTCTTCCATTGCTTCCATGCCATCATCATTATTCTCACCAAATATTTCATCTATTTGGTCTTCTATATGGCTACTTAATAGTGGTAATCCGGTGTTTCTTCTTTCGGCATTGACCCAATCTCAAAACAACACCGATATTTCCAAACTGTCCTTTGCTAATGAATATCGATGATCTCCAATCATAAATCTCGCTGCACTAAAGGCTTGATCCGAAGCGACCGATGATGCTTGAATCGCTAGCACATCTCGAACAATCCTAGAAAGGGTCAGAAATTAATTTTCACGATTCTTCCACCATATTAATATTCGAGGTTGAAGTTGTCCTTCTTCATGCATAATCTTTTCCCGTGCCTAGTTGAAATATAAATCAAAATCATTATTAGTAGAAGATTCAAGCTCACGATATTCATCCATCGAATAATCTGTATCATCACTTTTAGGCTTAGAAGATGAAGGTTCAACTATTGGAATATTTTTTTCCATAACTTTATATGCATTATATAAATCTCTAACTTTTGTATAAATGCTACTTTTACATTGTTCAACACTAGGAGTTTCATCATCTTTGATTTCTAAATTTACATAAATCTTTTCAACCATTCTTTCAACACCTATTAATTTATAATTTGGGTTGAAAGTAGTAGCAGTCAAATAGATTTGAGGAATAGGGAAAAAAAAATTTTGAATTTTTCAATCATAAAAGCAAGTGAATCTTTAAATTATTCTTTTCCTTTATATTTAACAAATTCAATTGAAATAGCACAAATATTTACCAAAACAGAAGAAATAGTAGGATAATATTGACCAGAACATGCATTTGTTGCTCTATAAAAAACATTTAGAAAATCAATCAGTTCTTTTGTACTTTGCCAATCTTCAAAGCTAATTCTTAAACTCAGATCCGTATTATGAGCATTTAAAACTGATTGTAGCGGTTCTTGATAAACATAAGCAACTTGAAGCATTTCAAATAAAGAATTCAATCTAGTGCATATTTCTTTTGGAATTTTTCTATATGCAAGTCCACATTTATTACAACGATTTTTAAATTCTGCAATTCTAGCTTTTACTTTAGCTTTAAAAATCCAATTACAAGCAAGTCTAATTTTTTCACAAGAAACTCCAAATTGAGAAATACCATCTTTTACTATTAAATTATAAATATGTGCGGCACACTTAATATGAAAACAATCATTATCAATTGGACAAAGTCTAATTTTTAAATAATCAACGACTCTTAAATTATTAGAAGCATTATCTAAAGTGACACTCATTATTTGATCACATATTCCATAATATTGTAAAATAGAGCCTACTTTTGATGCTATATAAGAACCGGTTTTAGTTTCTTCAACATATTTATACGCTAATATTCGTTTTTTGCATGTTACATTCATGGTCAATCCAATGGACAGTAAGTGTAAAATAATCATTACCATTAGGACTACGTCCCATATCAGAAGTAATAGATAATCTATCATCGTAATAAGCAAATAAACAACAAAGAAAATGAGAATATTCTTTTTGATATTTAAAAAAATCACTTTTAATTGTAGTTCTTGGAATACCTTCATAATCTGGGTTATATAATTCTTGAATATAATGAACAAAACCAGGATGTGAAGGAAATGAGAAAGTTAAACCACAAACAGCAACCATTTTAGCTAATTCTCTACGATCTTTTTCTTTACTATACGTACGGTGTGTGCTTCGACTAGCCGGGTTAGACATATTTAATACACCTTGAACCATATTAGAACCTCCAACACCCATAGATTTTTCGGTTATGGGTGTTTCATTTCTATTAACTCTTTCTATATCATCTAGGCGAGAAAATTCTTTATTACACTTTTGTAAATGTGTTCTTAGTCGTCTCGTTCCCCCTTGTGTACTCATAGTTACATGTTTCATTACCAATTTACATTTAGTGCACGTAATAGTAGTTTTTGCCTCATTTTGTATCAAAAATTTCAATACTAACAATTTTTTAACACGTACGACAGTGACATTTGAAAAAGTATGTAAAGGGGAGACATCGGCAACCGGACTAGTCGCTGTAGGGGTCTTTTCATCTTCCTCATTTATTTATACTTCTTCTTCTAATTCTTCCTCAAAATTAGTATAATGTCTATTTAAAGACTCATGATCTACTTCATTTTCAAAATTGAATTCAATAGGTCTTGGTGACGTAAAAAAGTTTCATTAACACAAGTATAATCATTAGTATTAACTAAATATCTAGGTGGAAAATTTTTAGAACAAGAACTACTTACTCCTCCCTTTTTATTTTTTAATTCCGACATTGGTCTTTTACCACTATTTCTCTCCGAACTCATGTTAAAATTTAGAATAATTAAATATTATGAGAAAAACAATCAAAATAATATAATAAAAGAGATAAAACAGCTAAATTAATAAACAAATAAAAATTAAAATTGATAGTTGGAACGAATGTACCAAACATCTACGTAAAAGTAGACGTATAACCAAAGTCGGATTTGATAGATGCCTACTGTAGCTTTCGAAATTCAAACTCAAACTCAATATCACAATATAATAATTAATAATTTATGAGAGATTTAAAATTGAGACTTTGAGAGATTGTATAAGATTGTATAAATAGTGAATTTGTGATTTAAATGGGAAAAAACATAAATTTATAGTGTATTTGGGCCCCAGTCCAACGGCTAGAAGGGCCCAACGGTCATAAAAGGGTCCACTTAATAAAAAAATTGAAAAATCGACTAAACAGGTTCTTACCGGATTGGACCGGTACGGAAACCGGTTTTTACCAAACAGGTTCAACCGGATAAAAAACTGGGAACCGGTCCGGTATACCAAAAGACCGGTTCCTTACCGGTTCAACCAGTACCAGACGGACCCGTACGGGAACCGGACTGGAACCGGACCAGACCGGCCAAAAACCTGTCTATTTTCCAGCCTTAATAAACTCGCATCCCCATATCAATGATAAATACTATTCCCAAAAATATACTTAGCTCATATGTTTTAAAAGAAACTTCTTTCTTTGGTTTTAGATAATTACTCAAAACTTAGCTTAAAATCTCTCTTGGAATCAATGTTCCTTTTCTTACTTAAAACACTTTTGGGGAATCTTAGTTTCCTCTTATCTTAAATATTAAAAAATTTACAAACTCTTAGAGAATACTTAGTTCTCTTATAACTTTTGAGAAATGAAGTCAACTTTTTACTACTTAGGTGTTTAAACTTGAGTCTTAAAAACAAAGTTAAAACATTACTAATGACTCTTGAAATTTTTGAAGAACTTAGCTTTGACTTGTTTATTAACTTTTAAATTTGACTCTTAACTTTTTTGACTTTGACCTTAGCTTTCCTTTAATTGGATTATGGATTCAAGGTTCATAATCACATGTTTTTGCATGATTTCATGATGTTTATATGTACCTTAAAATGTTGGAATCAACTAAGAAACATGGGTACATCACTTAGGAACTTGTACGAAAGGTGGGAAAAGAATGGGGTGAACTAGCATCCTTAGAGCTCTGAGAGGCATGGGGAGTCAAGCCCCAAACTTTAGATGCCAATTTGGGTCAGTCTGGCTCGCTCGGCGCCCCAAGGTCCTAGGGACAGAAATTGTCCTTTGGAGCTATGGGAGGCACGGCGCCCCAACCCCTGTACCTAGGTGTTCTCGACTTTTTACCTTCGTTTTTCATCTCTAAACCTTCTAAATTCAATGGTTCTTCTCCCAAACACTTAGTATCATTAGTTAGCTCTATATCCAATAGATTTAACTCGAAAAAACAAACCAAAAGCATGAATCAAATCAACACTAGGCATTCAACAATTGAACCAACAAAATTCAACAATTTCTTCAAGAACTTATATTAAAATGTAAATAACTCACCAGTCACTGAATTGAAAAAAAAAGTTAAGGAAAAGACTAAAACACCCTTTAAAATCCCAGATTTGGACATTTTCTTAATTCGACAGCGCAACTTCAAAAGAGTATATCTCACTCATACAAGCTCGAAATTGTGCAAACTTGGCAGCACAGTAAAGATCATTCCAAGGGATTTCCATCCATATATGGAACTACATTTAAATCAATCTAGGCTAGGATTTATGATCGTTTGGATATGACCAAAAACACATTTTTTCCTAACTTAAACAATTTTCCAGATTTCTAATTCTTTCCAAAAATGAGATTTTTAAATTCTAAGCTTCTTCTTAGCTATTTTGATTTGCGAGATGTTACACTTACCTTGCAAAACCTTATCACGGATCTTACTCAACATAGCATCCTTGAATTTTCTACCTTTGATTTTATCTAGAAATGAAGACCTTGCATTTATACTAACTAGCAATCCACCCCTCCAAAATATCTCAAAAGTCGCATAGAACTATTAGCCAAATCCTACACTTTCTTAGCCAATAGTTGTTTAATAACTGATAAGCAATTCAAGTTGCCAATGCTCCAAGCTAATTTAGGTAAGGCATGAGGATTTGTAATCGATGAGGAAGCAAATTCTTCTATAGGTAAAGCTAAGAAACAACCTCCATGTAGGGTACAGGTAAAGGCAACACGCCCGTTGTAGTTATATATACAGAGGAAAGCTCCGACACTAATGGGGTGCATGATACACACCTCACATCATCTGACGATGAGGGGGACTCACATGATTCTCAAGCTTCTATCTCTAACCTTAGAATGATCAGCTACTATAGGCCCGACAAGCAAAGAGACGCTCGAAATCTCGCCATAAATTTTCTTGAATTCTAGAGCTCCCCCTCAAGCTTTAGCTCCGATCCCTCCTCCAGCATAGATAGTGCCTCCAGTTCCACCATTTCAGAGTCTTCCTATCTAGTCAATCTACCGACTAAAGGTCGAGGGATTGAAGACAATCCTAGAAGAGAAGAGATTGTACACATATAGTGTGGTGTAAAAACATTCAACAATGTAAGACACTCTTAGGTTCCACAGATTCGAGGTCTTCACCAAGCCCCATGGTTTATATATTCCTACTTCAGTCTGGAAGTTCTACTCTGCATGTATTGACTTGGTACCTCAAGGGAAAAAGAAAGCTAGTCCCTTCAAGACGGTGGACTTTGTGATGGTCTTAGGAAAGAAAGTGAAATGCAACAGGGATGATATAAACGATGTATTTGATCGTGCCTCTGACTTTATACATGAATACAGAGCATGATAACGATAAAGAATCTAGATTATTTAAATGGTTGGACCCCCTTCTATCTGGCACCACACTAAGGTGGATTGAGGTCAGGCATTGATAAAGAAAAAGGGCCTAAATGTCATAGATATATAATGGTTTGGATTTATCAGCAACACGATAATGTCGTCCAAGAACAAGTCTATCATCTGCCACCCAAAGGCAGCCTACCTAGGGAGTATCATTGCTAGAAAGCGGCTTGACTTGGATTCAATCGATCAGTAGGAGATAACCATTAGGGCCAACCAGTGCTAGACATCTCTCCTCATTCTGGTGTTGATCCTTGAGTTGTATTGACGATCACAAGTCCCATGAGATGAGAAGAGGGATGTCAAGTTCACACCTACATCTTCTATTGGAATTCGACGTATATATGCCGAGTACATAAGATACAAGGCAGAAAGAGGGCAGCTCCACTGGATACATCCGGAGGGTTGACATTGATATGATACCTGTAAAGGCAGTCATTCCTAATACGAACACTAGATTGAACATCCATATCCACTCTTTTCAATACTTCTGGTATTTCTGTTGCACTCATTCCCCCTAAATCTGCAACTGCAACTGCTACTTTTTCACCCCGACCTCTGATCACACAAACGATGTTGATCAAGATGGGGCATCTAGCCCAGTCTATTGATACGCATGCCTCTTGGATAGAGGATGCGCTTATTGAGATGATCAAGAGAGATATTGTTACTGCATTATCATCTCTTTGAGCTTTTATTGATGCCCCCTACAACGATAATAGAGGTGTGTGAGAAAGGGATTTGTTAATGTGATGACATCCTTAAAGGTCGATCTTGTTGGACTTTACAGGGATGTAGACGAGATGAAGTCCATCGACCTCTCTATGATCTTTGGAACTGTGGACATACTGGATGCCCCCAGCTTAAATATTCAAGCATGTTCAAATGTTCCTTCAGCTACTACGATCAGAGATGACATTAGAGTTGATCACGCTAAGGGCGAGTCAGATGCTGAGAAAGACGATGAACAGCATGTTGAGATGAGATGAGGTAATTTATGAGGACCTAGTAAACTTGGAGGGTGCCATATACGAGACTGCAAGACAAGACTCTGTGAGAGACACTTCCATGGTGGGCACTAGTGGAGCCAAAAATGATGTGGCTCCCAACACATATGCCTTGACAGATTAAGCGATGCATATGCAGACTTCACCCAGGCTTTGTCTGGTAGGAGGATTAGTTTTACCTTCTTGTTTGTCGTTTTATTGATTGTTCTATTTTTAGTTGAGTTTGAGGACAACTATAATTTTTATTGGTGGGGTGAGATATTCCCATAATTACTTATTTTGTGGGTTGTTTGTTTTGAATATTATATTTTGTGATGTGAATAGTAGAGATTATTTGATTATATATATTCATCTTTGTTTTGGTATTGCGATTGTTCTTAGCTTGTTTTGATAGAAAATGGTTTTGAACCAAATCTTAAAATTTTGCCACCGCTTTTGTGTGTTATTGTTTTTGTTCTAGTACAAATTTGAGTGTCGGTTGTGGTCAATATCGATGACCTTAATAGTTCTCTGAATTAAACAAATTAATGTGCGACTATGATGAGGCAAACAAAGTTACATAGGCAATGCGTAAACTTTGAGAGTCTTGTTGTGACTAGCCGATTCTCGTTGAAGTCCCTTGTGATGAACATTGCATGCTAGCAAGAAAGTTTGTGTGAATGTGGGACATCTTTGTTGTAAGGGCATTTGAATACTTTTGTTGAGTTTGAACCTGCATTTGAGGCAAGCACTGTGAGTTTGACTACAATTGATGATGGTGAGTCACAATTTGAAACTTTGAGTGCACAATTGATCATTGTATGAGCAGTTTAAACCTTTTTGTGTGCATTTATGTTGAGTCTTATGTAACATTATTTGTAGACATCTATGTTGAACTAATTGATCTTGAGTTTTATTTGAGGACAAGCAAAAATTTAAGTTGGGGATGTTGATGAGTCGGAGAGTTGACTCATTTAGGTTTTGTTTTGATAACATAAGTGTCCACAAATGCCTAATTATGCTCTAAGCTGATATGAAAATATTTATGTAAAGTATTATATGATAAGGATCAAGGTAACGACAATAACAAACAAAAAGAAACTAACAAGCTAAAAAAGTGAATGAAAAGCGATCCTGGTAATCGCCAAAACCACTCGGCGAACTGCTGAGTGGCTTTTTAGCCCACCTAAAGTTTCGATGTGCCAACCTTGGGAAAAAACAAAATTGGTGACATAAATGGGAAATCGATGAATCACCGATCAATGCAACTTGGATTGACACAGTTAGTTGACATGAAATGTTAAAGATGAATGCTAAATGGCGATGGAGGAGAACAAAGGGCGTATCTCCTAACCACTCAGTTCTGATTCCCAAGTTTAGAATTAGACTTTTCTTTGAGATTGTCCAATTTTAATTGTATCTTTGAGGATTAAGTATAGGGTTTTCGAATTGAAAAATTTCAGAATATTGTAAAAGTTTGAAGACAACGCTCGGCTGATGGCCAATCGAGTTGGTAATGATTTTTACTTTTTTATGATATCTACCTAAAACTTTAATTCTTGGGGTGTGGTCATTGTTATTTATAGGCTAAATTAGCTTATAGGTATTATAATTTACTAATATTAATCCTTAATTAAGTGGGTTTAATTGTTAGTTGTGTTATAACCATGAATTATAGTTGCAAATGTAATTCTACTATAGAGTTTTGGGCTTGCTTGAGAAAGAAATCTTTCAATTGACGATTGTAGTTATTAGGTTAATATGGATTTGGCTCGAAAGAATAAACTTTAAATTTGATTCTACCCATCTAGCTCGAGAGAGTGGATGAATTAAGGTATGGGTTGTTCTTATTTGCTTAGCTTGTTCAAGTTCGAGAGAAATCACTTGATTTGTGGTAGTTGTTCGAGAGAAAAATATCATTCTTATGCTCTAGCCTACCCATTGATATTTAGTTGTTTGCTGATAAATTCTATTACTCATATAGTGAAATTTGCATATAATCGATATGAGTGTTTCTCCCTATACAGTTACTTTCCTCTGTTTTACTTGTGTAGTGGCTGATAATTGATCATCTAAACCCCCCATATAACATTGACTATCACAACCTTAGATTTATTTACTTTTTTTCGATAATGTATATCCCTATAACTGGACAGACCACTTTATAACTTCACAACTAATATATAAACATGTACCACTCCATGTGGGTTCGATCCCACCTCTTTGTTAGGTTTCATACTAATTAATGATTGTTTACACCGGAATCGGATGAGCTACACTTCAAACGTTAATAAAAAACCATTATTGAAACATCTCAACAAAAATGAGAGTAATGAGAGACTCTTCAACTCTAATTATCTATAAAGTCTCTATAGTCCACCATGTATGTTGGTGCAAGAACCACAACACCCTAAAAGACTAAACTGAGAGTGAAAAAGTGAAATAATTTGGACTGCAAAGAGGCTCTCCAAAGCTATAGAATGTCAAAAGATCTAAATGAAGCACTTGTTAATGATCTTGAACACGTGTATCTACGTCATTATAAGATGCAGATCGAATGACATCAGTACATTGAATATACGAGTATGCAAAGAGAACCAAATGAAATAGATAACACTAGTATGCAAAGGGAACAGAATGCAATAGATAATTGAACTGACAAGGTTATTCAACTCAACTCAATACAAATCAATAACAAAAGATGACATGTTTAAAGCTTTATACATAAAAGTACTAACTCAAGGATGTGTATAAAAATACAATAAGTTACAATCCACTAAGTTATGTTCAAAAGCAATAAGGAGTCATCTGAAACGTACAATCCTTTAACCATGTCGGATAGATAGTTTACGAGGAATGTGAGTTGTCTAAACTCGTCCCGATATCGTTGCTCAATATTAATCGCAATATATATATATAAACTACTCTTCTCTATTTTGTGGTAATTACACAAAATAACTCTTTCAAAAAGCGATAATGAAATATCCAAACTCATAAACTCTTTCAGTAGAAATTGAAGTTTCTTTTTATTAGTGTAAAAGTGTCATATTTGGCATTACTGAGTTCGCTTGTATTTTTTTCAATCACCAATAAAATTCTTCTAGATAATCATCTTTTTTTCTCAAGAAAATTAGTTTAAGATCCTTGGTGGTCATAAAATATCCTCAACAATAACATAAAAAGACTTATTAAACTTTTCTCTTAAACTTAGTTTTGAACGTACTTTAAGACATTTGAATCGAGCATGCATGAATTCTTAGTAGTAATGGGAGTCACTAGGAGGTAATATAGAGAGGATAAACATAGCCACAACTTAAAGGAACACGTGCCGAATAAAAAAAAGAAAAATTGGCCCAGTGACCCCGGGCGTTCTGCTACTGATATACCATGGTTTCACGGTATTATTAATACTTTTTCCTTAAGTTTAGTGTGTCCAAAAGCTTTTTTGTGCTAATTTTTATGTAAGTTTCTCTTTATTTGCAGGAAATCTGTCTAAAAGATGAATGCAGAGGTTTTTGAACAAGAAATACAGAAAAGTACCACATACGGAGCTTGTGACGGTCCGTCATGCTCGTGACGGTCCGTAGGTGGCATCGTACTGCAGCTGCTGAAGGAAGATGGGGAAGTCTGACCAAGTGTGATTTTACAGAGTGTGTGACAAACCGTCGTAGCCATGACAGTCCGTCCTTCTGGTTCGTCATGAAGATCAGTGAAGTAGTCTCAGTACCCAAATTCCAAGAGTTCAAGTGTTTTAGAACGGAGACCCTCGACGGCCCGTTGTGCCTGTGATGATCCGTCATACATGCCGTTGAGGGTAATGAAGAGAGCAGCAGAAGAAATTGCACAAGCATTGGACGACGGAGTCCATGACAATCCGTCGGGACCACAACGATCCATCGCGAATCCGGTCGATCCAACCGCGTTTTGACAGATTTCCAACAAATAGAGTCCGTATTTAATTAGGTTTTATTTTTTTTTTATAAATAGTTTGAAAAACCTCATTTTTGAGGTTAGACTCTTGATTATTTTTTAGACTCTTTGTGAGATTCTTGAATATTTTGAGACTTTTGTGATTGATTGTTGGTGACTTTTGCCGATTAATCAAGTGAACTTTCGGATTTTACTCTTTCTCATTAAAGTAAGTGCATGAATTCTTATATCATATATTTGAATATTGTGATTATGACTATGGGTAACTAAACTCCATAACTAGGGTTGTGGGAACCATAGGCGAATAATGAGGTAAAACCTAACTAAAATAACAATTCTAGTATAGTGTCTTGCATGTATTGATAATTCTTTCTCTTAGAAGTCTTTTTAACGGATGGCCAACGTTAGAACTCGCCTTAATGCTACTTGCCGGACCAAGGAGGTAGATTTAGTGTATACTATCTAATAGTCTAGTATTGATTGGTACTAGGTAATAAATTAGTCAAATATCGAATACGATGCTTAATATGAGGTAAAGATAAGGGTTAGGATAGCAACACACGTAGCCGGACCAAGGTGCGGAGTGAAATTTTCTACATGCCGGACCAAGATGCGGAGTGAAATTCTCAACAAATTGATTCCTCCATAAGACCTTGCCTAATGCAATTGCTTTGGTTCTCAACTTGCAAACCTGACGATCGAAAATTTGATCAGGAATCTCCTCATAAGATAGGTTATACTTGATACTAATATTCTTGAATAGGTACAATGAGTGAAGGATCGCCCAAACATTCTTTAGCATAGAGATGTGAAAATACCGTATGGATTGTTGTTAGTTCTGACGGTAGCTCCAAATCATAAGTTATGTTGCCAAATCTCTTGGACATTATGTAAATACCAATGTATCGGGGACTGAGTTTTCCCTTCTTACCAAATCTCGTAACACCCTACATAGGTGAAACCTTTAAATAGACCCAATCATTAACCTCAATTTTTAAGTCTCTCCTCCTAACATCTGTATAGAATTTCTGACGACTTTGCATTATTTTCTGCCTTTCCTAAATAGTCTTCACTTTCACCATATCTTGATAAACCAAGTATGGACCTATCAACTCTGACTTCATCAACTTCAAACCACCCAATATAGATTGAGCATGTATCCCTACGTTACGGTTGATCATATCACGTATATTGATTGACATTTCTAATAGAAAGGTTGGACAAGTAAGTATGTATGTTTTCGAATCTCTCCCGGCAACGGCGCCAAAATTTGATACGCTCAAACTTACTTCTCAAATAAGAAGTAAAGCGGTCGTGTCAAGTAAATAACCCAACTAGTGAGGTTGGGATCGTTCCCACGAGGAAAATAGTCTAGACTTAACTTCAACCTGTTATTACTATTGTTTTATCAATAACTTCCTTGAAAAGTAAAAACAATAAAAAGGGGGTTTCTATTTCTAAATGAGTGAAAATAACTAACGAACTTAAAAGAGACACTTAACAGCTTTGAATGTTGGATTTTAATTAATTAATCAAAGTAACTAGGGTTTACATGTTCCCCACATGTTCATAACTTGACAATTCTAACTATAACAATTCTTTCCTAGTATCTTGCACGCAAAGTGATAAGTTATGTATTTCTAAATCTTTGGTCCGGCATATAGAAAATCTCATTCTGCACCTTGGTCCGGCTACGTGTGTTGTTATCCTAACCCTTATCTTTACCTCATATTAAGCATTGTATTTGATATTTGACTAAGTTATTACCTCGTACCAATCAATACTAGCCTATTAGATAGTATACACTAAATCTATGTTAATAATTCTTTTCCTATTATCTACCTCCTTGGTCCGTCAAGTAGCATTAAGGCGAGTTCTAACGTTGGCCATCCGTTAAAAAGTCTTCTAAGCGAAAGAATTATTAATACATGCAAGACACTATTCTAGAATTGTTATTTTAGTTAGGTTTTATCTCATTATTTGCCTATGGTTCCCACAACCCTAGTTATGGAGTTTAGTTAATCATAGTCATAATCACAATATTCAAATATATTAAATAAGAATTCATGTACTTACTACAATGAGAAAGAGTAAAATCCGTAAGTTTGCTTGATTAATCACTAATAACCACTTGCAAGAATCTCAAAGTAATCAATAATCTCACAGAAAGTCTAATGATTATCAAAAGTCTAACACTAATACACAGAGTCTAATAATATGATGTCTAACAATCCAGAGTCTAACCTCAAAAACGAGGTTTTTCAAACTACTTATAAAAAATAAAAACCTAACTAAACAAGGACTCTATTTGCTGGAAATCTGCCAAAACGCAGCTGGGTCGACGGACCACACGAAGGATCGTCGTGGTCACGACGGAGCTTCATGGACTCAGTTGTCCCATACTTATGCAATTTCTTCTGCTGCTCTCTTCATTACCCTCGACAGCAAGCATGACGGACCGTCATAGGCACAACGGTCCGTCGAGGGTCTTCGTTCCAAAACACTTCAAGTCTTGGAATCTGGGTACTGGGATTACTTCTCTGAACTTCATAATGAACCAGAAGGACAGACCGTCATAGACATGACGGACCGTCACAAGCTACGTAACCCACACTTGGTCAGACTTCCCCATCTTCCTTCAGCAGCTGCACTACACTGCCACCTACGGACCTTCACAAGCACGACGGACCGTCATAAGCTCCGTAGGTGGTCTCTTTTGCATTTCTTCGCTCAAAATCTCCGTATTCATCTTTGGACAGATTTCCTGCAAAACAAAGAGAAACTTATATAAAAATTAGCACAAAAAGGCTTTTGGACACACTAAACTTAAGGAAAAAGTATTAATAATATCGTGAAACCACGGTATATCAATCTCTCCCTGATATTATTATTTATATTTATCTAAGAATCTTATTTCAGTTCATGTTTCCTTAATAAGCTATCGCATCTTCTATTCCCTTGCACGATTTCGGGATCTCAAAAATCTGGTGAAGGGAGAAGAAAGGTGGGAAGATTAGAGGGGCCACTATTGTCTTAGCATTCAGTGGGTTGAAAAGTGGCATTTTACAGGAAGGGTGGTGATAGAAGGGGGTTTGAGGGAAGGGAAAACTTAATGGAGGGTAAAGAGCAATCGACAACCATAAGTGGTTGTTGTACTTCTCCATTGCTAACCTCATTTCCTCTTAAATTACCTTGTCTTGGAAATTTAGGTTTTAAATCAAGATTATCACTACCCTCCCCTTGACCTTCACACCCAAGGAGAGAGATTGCCCCTGCATGCTCATCTCCAACCATGAGTGTGAAGTCTGGTTTGGGTTTGGGGTATGAATCACATATAAGGTATGCTCTCGGATGGTTATTGAGAGAGTGGGGAGAGTTATAGAAGGTCTTGGTGAGTTCCTTGTGAGAATTGTCTTGGGAATTTATAGGTCTCCTTACGTTTTCTCTTCTCCTCTAGGATGAAATGGGAATTTACGGAATTTTAGGGGCTCTTTTAAGTCAATATAGATGGAGCTATTGGGAATACAAATATTACTTTTAGTGAGGTTTCCACTTTAGGAGTAAGTATCAATTCTAGGAATATTTAAAGGAGGTATGTTGGGGTTATTAGAGGAAATAACGGAACTTCTAAAATTAGAATCGGCATGAAAAAGATTGATATTGATACATGTTTTTGATGTCATCTGGTTGCTGGTAACTATTTTGGGGCCATCTGATTACGTTCCGCCTCTGGATGGTCTCGTCTATGATCATAATTGTGATTAATGTGGTGTTTGTTCTTTTTTCCGAAAGGAGACTATTTTCCAGACCTCCTGCTTGTTATATGTATTTAACTATTGGATGAATGGAGTCCACATACATCTCCTCTATATTATTTTGGGTCTTGGATTCAATGTGTTTTTTGGGGCATATTTGGATCGCGTGCCCAAAAACACCATATCTATGGATGAGCCTTCGTAATGGAGGGGTTGTTTATGGTGGCCAATACGAATATATTTTTGTACTGGAGCTCCGATAGGTACTTCCACACAAATTTTTGCATATCTACCTCTGAGTGCCTCCGAAGTACATACATCTATTTCTACTATTTTTCCATGTTTTTACCTATACAGGAAAGTATGTAGTGGTCATAGAATTCAGTTGGTAGTTATGGGAGCATGATCCAAATGGCTGATTTCGTTTCCTTAGCTCACGAGGCTACGAAGTTGGGATTCCATCTCTTGATTGATAGGAAGTACATGTTGACAAACCATGGTCCATGTTGTAGTGTTTTATGCAAATTCTCCTCTTTGAAGAATTTGAAAATATAATAGTCGCATCCTAGATTGATAAGCACTATTTCTTATGAGCCTCACCATATAATGCTTAAAAAAAATTCAGGTACATGTGATTGATTTTTTTCCCAATTATTTTGATTTAGATGGAGTAGATCAATGTCTTATAGATACTTTGTTTCTCAACCTCTATATGCTGGATCCCCTCCTTTTTATATTTGGCTTCCTTTTGTTTACTTGTTGGGGAGTTTGATATTGTGTTACCGCTGAGGTCTTCAATAATCATTTCCATCGTGAGCAGGGACATACCCTTATGGGTTTCATGGGGTTCACCCAAACCCCCTCGGCAAAAAATAATTGCAAATTTTCTGTATCTATGTGGATATATATATATATATATATATATGAAACTCCTCAATGACAAAGAGAAATTGATAGCCCAGCAGCAAGTTCTTTGAAACTAAGCTCCATGTCGAGGGTTTGAATCCCTTTGTTAGCCTTTTCTTTTTTTTCTTTCTTAATTTAAATTTTGTTTTTCATGTATTTTATAAAACCCGCTAAAAGTGTGGTTTTAAACCCGAAAAATTCAAGGGTCCGCCACAAAACTATATACTACCACTATAAAAAAAATTACATGAGGATTTTCCTAGGAATTAGTATGAAAATCAGCAGGAATCTTATTTTCCTGCAAATTTTGATACTAATTCTCAAGAAAATTCCTTTGTAATTAACAGTTTTCTTGTAGTGTACTACTTCCTTGAAGTTTTTTTTTGTTGGCTTGCTTACATGTTTATACTTTTATTTATCGAACCCCTTGAACAAAAGTCTTGGGTCCACCACTGCTGGTGAGAGTTGGTTTTCTTCTATATTTGAATAGGGTGATTGATAAGCATGTCCATAAAGGATATGGCTGCTTCCTTGTTGTTTTCCGCTATGGTGGAGACCTTATGTTTTGCAATGCCATGATTCTCTAAATGTCCCCTGTTTCCGGCAGAAAAGACGGGTTCAAGGATTCACCGATGATATGCGACATACATGTTTACTACTTTAGAACACAAGTCCCAGAGAGGGAAAAATGTAATATTCAATAACACCAATGAGGAAAAAAGTTGATATGAAACAGATAGATTCTATTAGAAATAAAAGATACCTAAAATTTATAATTTAATATGTATACAAATGTCATCCATTACACTTACCATGAGTGTGTCAAATGTATTTGTCCATATAAAGTTAAATATGAACTCAAGTTTGCCTCTTTCTTTAGAGGATGAGTAATTAGATAACTAGATATTGAAGTAGTGAATGGGGATTTTAAAGAGTTTGAAAACGCCTTTCGTTATTTGGTGTAACTACTTGAGCTGGATGAAAGGAAACTCTCTCCAATTTTGAAGGTATTTCTCAATATCTTATTCATTGCAACAAAATATTTTCTTTGTGCGTCGGTAAACAAAAACATGTTTTTTGGGGGAGGGATACTATTTCACCAATCGAGTCACATGTATCTAACATATTCATACATAATGATTTTCCACAAAATGATGACGAAACGTATAAATTGTACATATCTTTCCATTTTCTGAGTCATTATAGCAGGCATATGCCAAACGTGAGGTAGAACACCTGGTAAAGAGACTCAATCTTGAGTGAAATAAATACCACAACTTCTGACTTGTTCGGCAAAATCATCACATAGTATATCAACAAAGCACAAAGTTATGTCTCTATCGGTTGTCCGAATTCCTTATGATATACAACTGAAACAGGTTCTTGCTAATGGTAAAAAAGGAGGGTCGAACGTCGGGGTTGTTCTTATTCTACCGGAGGAGTTTGAATTAGCTCCTTCCGGTCGTATTTCTCCTGAGATGAAAGAAAATATAGGCAATTTGTCTTTTCAGAGCTATTGCCCAATAAAACAAATATTCTTATGGTAGGCCCTGTCCCTGGTAAAAAGTATAGTGAAACAACCTTCCCTAGTTGAATTGTTGTACATATTGAAAGGAGTCGAGATTGATGAGGAGTTGTTTAATGATTCTCGAACATGTACTTGTTTTGAGTGCCTATTTATTTTCTATCGGTATATATAGATTGATCACAAGTCGAAATATGGTTAGATCGATATTTAGAGTACTACAAGTATAACAATATCCTCAAGTTAGTAGTGAGTTGCTTTCACATGTGATTGTTCGTACATTAAGCGTTTGTATAATCTTAGTAATTTTTGGAATATCATAGTTCTTGATGCTCATAAATCGAGTGAACTACTTGTCAGTAGTAGTTATTAAAATATGGATTGTGGATCACCCATGTTAAATGACTCGGCCCTGTTATTAAGAGATAAAGAACATAAGAAGTTACAATAAAGAAAGTTATTATACAACAAAACACTTCCCACACACTAAGTGGATTGAGGTTGCAAATAGGTTTTTTGCACAGATAACTCACACCTACTCTTCAACTTTCTCTTCAAATGGACATAACGAGTAGATTGTTGAATATAAATACACATATTATGATTGTCGCTACATGTAATCTAACGACAATTAACTAGTGCTCTAAATCCCTTATTTGTTATTGTATAACTAGTATATATGTGTGCCACGATATGTATATACATGTCGTCCATTAATTACACTTACCATAAGGGTCTCTCGTGTAATTGTGTATACAAAGAGAACAAGGTTGATTAGAAGAAATTTGTCGACACAGTTCTATGAAACTCTCTTATTAACAGACTTGTTCATTTGATATTCCCGAGATAACTTTGTAAGAAACAACAAATTAAAGATTGAGGATTACTTTTAAAACTAGAAACTTAAAATCAGTAAAGAAATAGAATCTGAAACAGATTAGAAATAATATAGAAAATATTTTTCTCAAAAAAGAAAATTGAACTCATTGAATGCACAAGTGTTTCCTTAATTAAGGAAATTATTCTACTCAAGTACACGATATTTATGGAATATATCCTCCAAGGACAGTATGATGTTACTGAAATCCATAAGGCATATGAGTATAGCCATTGTATATGAAAGGGTACTCCACTGTTGAACTTGAATCAATTCCATTATTCATCATAGGATGCATTATTGAACTTGAACCAATTCCATTATTCACCAAACAATTTTCTGTCTCAATCATCGTAGAATAATCTGTGTTGTTAAATTGATAATCATCGATAGTAAGAAGTCCATCATCCATTCCCGCGCCCATTGAATTTGCACCACTAATTGGAATATTTGCTTGAAAGAAGTTGTCGTAGTGAGTAAAAGGATTCACATAAGAAAAAGGCCATTGAGTAGTTTGGTTCATCAAGTTGTTGTTGTTCCATATTTGTTGTTGATGAGAAAACGAGGAACTTTCAATATTTGGATCTTGATCATTCATGCTCTTCAACAATTCGATTTTTTCCTTTGCCTTCTCAATCCTTTTCTCAACAACACCAACAAGATTTTGTAATTCTATTTGAGATAAATAGCCAAATCTTGAATCCCAAGTAGGATACTTTTCTACTTTGAACTCATTGTTTTTCTTTTCATCATTTTTGAAGAAGTTGGACAAGGTCTTACCCCTCTTAGTCCGCCCATCCTGTGACTGATTTTTGTAGAGATTTAATAGCTCTTGAACGTCATTTGAATCATTTGGCCAAATTTGATAATTATAATTTCCTTCATATATGATCATGCTTGCTTTGATGTCACAAAGTATTGAGAGTTCTGAGATTTTCTTGACTAAGCCAGCTTTTCGATTTACCAAAGTAGACTTCCTCTTCTTGTGATCTTCAATAAGTTCCATTTTGATTTTTGATCTTCCCATTTTGTCTGCAGTCCAAGAAAATACACATAATTATTTAAATCAAAGAAAAATTACGATTGAAAACAGACACTATATATAGGAAAAAGAGAATTATACTAAAATAAATATTTATTCATCTTGCAAAACCGTCAATGAAATAATGAAAAGAGCTTTTCTATTGGCCCTACGAGTCTCACTGAGTCCAAATCTCTTAGGTGTACGGAGTCGATGAAGTTTAAATAATCAAAATAGTAAACAATATATAACTACAAAATTTGAAACGTTAAACAAAAAAAAAAAAAGAGAATAAAAGTGACCTGACTTGAATGAGCAAAGTGAATTATATTTGCTCTCAAACAATAACAACTAAACCATATAATAATATGTTTTGCCATATTATATAGTTATATAGTATAATTTGACGCGTTTAAGTAACTCATTTTTAGAAATTATAATAAGTAGGGACTAATGAATAATAACAATTTTCTTCTCCTATTACTTTTAGGAAAGACATACGCAAGGTTTCTTCTTCCTCCTCCATTAGTATTTAGTTTATATTAAAAAAGGAAAAAGGGACAATTTTTATATTAGTACTCCGTCAACTTTTCTTGAATTATACCAAGTATGGTGATACGATCATTATTATACAATAAAATATCATGAAATATTATTTAATCGATAAATTAATATTTAAAGAGTGTTTCTGAGATTCAATAAAGATTAGTTTTGATTAAATCGGTTGCAAAATTGAAGCGTCGATTTAAATGAAACCTCTTATGTAAAATGATATTCATTAATTTGAGGTCACGATTAATAATCTCAATCAATAAAATGAATGTTAATAGCCTATTAGATTATTCGGATGAAAATGATACATATATTCAAATGGTCAAAGCTAAGGAAAAATGAATAATGTGGATGATGATGTAAGGAGACACTTATCAAGTTTAGAACTCTCCACAATATTTTGGTTCAGTTTCTAAAAGACAATACCAAAAATTTTAGATGTAATAAGAAAAGTTCGATTTGCGTTATAAGTAGGTTTAACTTTTGTTAATAAAAGAAGAACACTATAAATCATATTTCACTAAATATTTTATAGATATTTTGTAATTTTAAAAAAATATTAATTTATAATATTAATAGAAATATATTATAAATCAGTAAAAAAAATTCTGTTGGCTCAAGTCAAAATCGGGAAGAATATTATCTTAAAAAACTTATTTTGGAGAGGTTTTTTATGCCTACACTAAAAATATTATTTTCCCAAAACACTACTTCACTGTCAATTACAGATTTTCTATTTAATCTTGAAGGTCCTCGTCTCCTCGAAATATCTGATTTTACATTAGTTTTAATTAGGGCCACTTATCGATGATTTCGGATCGATTCTGAAGCTTATTGATTTTATGACGTATTGATTGTCGATTTATTGACATATTAAATCGTTATAAAATTATTAAAAGATCGAATTATCAATTATTCAATTATCGGTTATTAATTGTTATTGATGATTTAGTTATCCTTTTATCCCTTCAAATATAACACAAAAATATTACTAAAAGACACTTGAAAAATAAGTTGCCAAAGTAAATGAACTATGCACATAAATTGACATATTGTAATTTGAACAAAAGAAAACACATACATTTTGTAGAATAACAAGTGTTCAAGACAATCAAATCAAGAATAATAATATAACTATAGTTTATTAATTTACTATGAGTTATTAATTAAGTTGTTAAGAAAAAAAACTTCAAACCACTAAAAAAGAATTTAAAAAAAAAAGTTAAATCACAACATAAACCATAAATCAATAACCATTAAAAACGGATAATAGTTTAAATGGAAAAGGGCCTAAAGTACCCTTTAAGTATCAGAAAAAGTACAAAATTATCTTTCATCCACCTATTGACTCCAAAATACCCTTCTCATCCACTATTGGCTCCAAAATACCCTTCTCGTCCACCTTTGAGTTCAAAATTAACCACTTATTTAACAATTTTAAATTTAAACTATTTTAATATTTTTAATACACGACGCTTAACTATTTGTTATAATTTAACTTATTAATATAATTTATTAATCAATCTACTACCCACCCATTACTAATTAAATCACACTCAAATAATAAACCCGCTCCATTACTAATGCACAACAAGAAAGCTACTACAAATGAATGTTTCTAAAAGTTTGAGGCTAAAATGTCCATAGAAGTGCATTATCATACATTCAAGTCCTTAATCAAAACGGAAAAAGACCTAAAATACCCTCAAACTATTGGAAATTGTACAAAATTACCCTCCATCTACCTATTGGCTCCAAAATACCCTTCTCACCCACTTATTGACTCCAAAATATCCTTGTCATCCACCTTTGGAGTCAAAATTGACCACTTATTTAACGGTTTTAAATTTAAACTATTTATATATATTTTTAAATATGTGGCACTCAACTACTTGTTATAATTTAAACTTATTATAATTTATAAATCAATTCATTACCCACTCATTATTAATTAAACCCCACCAAATTAATTAATTCTCGCTATAGGAGGTATTTCCTCTGACTCAACACTGTTATAGTAAGATTAGACATTATAATCAGGTAAGTCTTTATAAAGGTAGAAAGTTCTCTACAAGTGTCCATTCTTACGCAAAGAATGCCTCGGGGAAGTGCAGAGGTGATCTAGGGAGATTTTTTTTTTCTAGTTTTTCATCATTAGTTTAGCAAGACTTACGTCCAAAGTGTTCGATTGTACACACTCGGGGCTTATCTAACATGTCTTACACAATTATGTGTTGAATTTTCTAGTTAACATTGTTGACACTCATAATTCTTGAATAAATGAATGATACTTCATGATTTTTTAATTTATAGAAATACGAAGATTGAGTAACTCAAATAACAAGTTATAATATCACATCTTCGTTATTCTGTAACAGTGTCAGAGTTATTATGCGTAACATTTTTAAAAAAAATACATAACGAATTTTACTTTTTTACTTATCGTTGCCTTCATGTTTTTTATGTCTTTATTTAGCCATTTGAAAGTAATTTTATGTTAATTCACGATGGAGTGATTTTTTTTAATAATTATGTTATAAAATTTATTTTCTACAAGTTTTTTCAAAAAACTCGTGTAGACAATAAGACCAGAAAGCGTGTTATATCTCCAACTTCATCTATATATAACTTGTGTACGACAAAGAATGTTTACCTCTCATTCCAGTAACATGGAAACCTATCAAGAGAAAAATAGTGAACTATAATTGGTAGGGGCTGCGCGAACGCAAGCCCCCATAGCAACAAATTATGACGTAGGCTCAACCACTTGGGCCGACCTTAGGCAGGCACCCCTCCAAAGTGCAATAGAGGTCACAAGCCTAGGCCATGGGTCTTATTGATCACCCATTGACCCCGTCCAGGTAAGTATGTTTTTCAGCAGCTCAGCCCATTATTAATATTACTATTTTTGCTCCAATTTTTCTCTTAAATGCTAATGTGGGAGAGAATAACTCAAAATGTCATTTACTTTCAGAAATAGGAGAAGAAAAATTTAGGTAGCCTATATTCAAACACTGTAATGTAATACACATGCTCATATCCAGATGCAAACAAAGAATTAAAAACATACAAACAATTGAAATAAATTTATCGGTATGCCTTAGCTCAAACATACATCGATCCAGACACTCGAAATAAACATTTATATGAACTGCAATAATAATCAAAACTTGTTTAAAGGGTCTTCACATATCTGTTGTGAACCAAGCTAACTCTATAAAAAATTCCCACTACGAAATACATCTGGGTTGCTGGTTTCTCTTACTTGCCAAGGAACTGTGATATGTAATGCAAGTGCCCGACTCACTAACTGATACTTTATGGCTTTGCTTGATTCCCTATTGGCATAATTCCCTTGAAGAAGTTTGTTGGGGTAACGGAAACGAAGTGTCGCCTTGCCTTGACTTTTGCTTATGCAAATGCATTTGAGTTGATACTAGGCAGGAGTGTACTTGTTTTCTTGTATAGGTGTTCACTGGAAGTGCGACTGTCTGTCTATGTCTATTGTGATAAGTGACGTGGTTGATACTGGTGTATTGATTTGCAAAAGGAATAAAATATTGTTCCAGGGGAAAAAGCTTATTGAAGCTTTATGTCTTGTTAACTCTTTTATGGAAAATGAGATTTCCATTGCGACAAGTGAAATGCATTATGTTGAAGTATATCTTGAAGCTGAAAATGGAAAATATGTTGAGGGTTTCAATGGTGAATATAATTTGCTTACAATTTCCATTTTTTCCTGCTACTAACTGTGAACAGAAGCAAGATAATGAAACAACAGTAAACAAAAACTGAGAAACGAGTCAAAACGCTGAGAAGAAAGGGAACTACTTTGCTACCTTTTTTAGTGCTCTGCAACTGCAGATTTTATATGACAATTACACAACGTTTGAAGCTAAAAATAGTGGAACCACTAACTCCTAAATTAAGAAGTAAAGCCATGATAAACTACTTCCCTAAAGACTAGGACAAAGGTGAAATAACTTGACATTATTTGCTAATAGAACTCTATGTAACGGACTATTTTTCCTGCTACTAACTTCCTTGCTGTAAGCATTCCCGCGACTGCAGGGGATCCTCCAGGAACATGTTTCAAGTTCAGGTTTCTAACTAGTTATACAATGTACAATGTGGAGGAATTGCTATTGTTGGGCTCTGCTGACAAGAATTTGTCGATTGTGTATTCAAACTCTATGAGTAGAGTGTCGGATCCTGGACAATCATGGTTTGTAAATTCCTACTTCTCCATTGAGTTCTCCATTATCTATAACAGCATTCTGTTCACATGTCCTTCAATTGCATATACAACAGTCGGCTATTATTATGATGTACGACATGAGGTTTTGGTGGCCAACTTCAAGCACACGTCAGTTTTAAATGCTCGCTATATGATTGTGCTTGCTACCATGTTACTGGAGTTGAAAGTAATATATTAAGGATTGGATATTGATGAAGGTTCAGGTTGAGCACCCTTCTGTAGGCTACACATTTATGGGGTCATTGAGATTGTCGAGTGGGCTGCATGTCATAGATAACATCATGGCTAAGGTACTGCATTAGTTTTTGTTATCCTCTTGAACAAGTGTATGGTAGCAGGGAAAGTTATAATTGAACTCCATTTGAGAATGTCAAAGAGTTTTATTGTAAATCAAAAAGAACATGATTGTAATTGGTTGATATCAGTTCCAACGGAGATAATTGGTGGAAGGTGAGCTTCTAACACTAGTCATCGGTATTTCAAGGTGAGAAGGGAATTGCAGCTCCTGCTAGCCATAGGCACCAGTTGCTTTTACAAAATATGCCACAGGTAACTTAAGTTGCTGCTAGTAGTATTTTTATCTGTTCCAAAAGTGCATTACTCTTTTGGACACTTCTCACATTATCAAGAACCTTGAGATGATGTTTCGTTCTTATCAGAAAACATCAATATCATCTGGCAACTGGGAGTATTAGCTAGACGGTCCGACACCTCGCTGTTGGTGAAAACGCTGAGCAAATTTAACCTTAAAATGCGTCCATTCAAAATATAGCTTGTTGCAAAATAAGCTATTGAACCAGGCAAGAGCTTCACCCTCAATGTAGAAAGAAGGAATCATTCGCATCAAGGCCCAGAATCTCAATCTCAATTTTAGACGTAGATTGATGTTTTACCTCTCATTCCAGTAAGATGAAAATCATCAAAGAGAAAAGTTGTGAACTATCATTGGCAGGGGCCGCGCGAACGCAGGCCCCCATAGCAACAAATTATGACGTAGGCTCGACCACTTGGGCCGACCTTAGGCAAGCACCCCTCCAAAGTGCAATGGAGGTCACAAACCTAGGCCATGGGTCTTATTGATCGCCCATTGACCCCGTCCAGGTAAGTATGTTTTCCTGTAAGCTCAGCTCATTATTAATATTACTATTTTTTGCTCCAATTTTCTCTTAGATGCTAATGTGGGAGAGAATAAATCAAACTGTCATTTACTTTCTTTTTGGAAATAAGAAAAGAAAAATTAAGGTAGCCTATATTCAAACACTATAATGTAATATACACATGTTCATATTCAAAATCCAAACAAACAATCAAAAACATACAAGAAGCATCAAAATCAAGCTCTGAAACAACAACTATCTCGAGAACAATTGAAATACATTTATCCTTATGCCTTAGCTCAAACGCACATCGATCCAGACACTAGAAATAAACATTTATATTAAGTGCCATAATAATCAAAATTTGTTTAAAGGGTCTTCAGATATCTGATAAAAAATATTGTTGTTCAAGAGGTAACAGTAGCTAGACAGATACCTTGCTTTCAAGAAGAGCTTAATTTTGTCTGCTCATCCATCCATTTTCTTCATTGAGAATAGACAAGAAGGAAAAGAGTCCTCTGTTAGAGAAGAGCTCTGATTTTTTTATGAGTTTTCTCTTTTCCTCTGCTTTAATTTGATGTTTTCTAATATTTTGGTATGTGATATGTGATGAAAAAAATGCTAAATGTAATCGTATTTTGAAATATTATATATGTATATACTTCAGTTCACATTATGATTTTGGTTTTAATCAGTTAAGTTTGCACCATATATCAAATCAAATTAATTTGGTTTGGTTTTAAATTTGCCTTTTAAAAAAAAAAAAGTAAGTGAGAATAAAATATCAGTAAAAGATTCTATAACAGAGGCATAATTAAAAATTACGAATTCGTTTTGATTCTGATCAAAACGACATAGTATCATTTGATTTTAAATTTTGAGTAAAATAAAGGGCATAATTGAAAAATTAAGAGTTGATTACATGAATATAATTTACAAATTATAATTATATACATAGGTATTTACTTTTAGATCGTGAATTAGGTTTTTTATTTTATGATAATCCCCCCCCCTCCCTCCCCCCGGTAGTTTGATATGAACTTTTATTTGGATAATGCAATGAATTTATTTATTTTATGATTAAATATTTATTTATGAGTTTAAAAAATTAATTATTGTTATTATTCAATTCAATGTCATAATTATCTTAACATACCACAACTAAATTTTAGTTTTTGCTTAAAATATTCGAAGGAAAAAAATATTATATTTCTTAGAAATAATTCCGTGAGGCGATGTATAGGACTAGGAGTGTCAAATGGGCAGGTTGAGTTGAAATTAGAGACATTAAAATGGGTTGAGACAGATATTGGGTTGGGTCTTGATCCACCCAAGTTCACTTTGGGCTCAAATGAGTTGGGTTCAAATGGCTAAAAACGGGTTGGGTCTTGACACACCTAAGTTGATCCAATTAATCTCAATAATTTTAACATAGTGATACTTAACTTTCATAATCACAATTTGAATTTTCGCTCAAGATTTTTCTAAAAAAAAGTAACAAATGGATAGACAAGTCTTAAAATGTTAAATGGATAATAATTCATACATTTAACATCGGAATATATCTTAGTAAAGAATTTTAAAACAGGTTGAAATTTGATATTGAATTGGGCTCAATTGAGGATTCTCTTCAATTAGGTTAGACTTGAATGAGTTGAGATTAAACCCAATTCAAATTGTTATGAGTCCAACCATTAAAATTTAATAAAAATAACACTACACACACATTTAAGATGTTAAATATCAAGTTATAAACAAACTTTTTAATAATAAACTACTTATAGCATATTATTATCAAGTTATAGCATATCAAGAAAAAATATATTATTCTCATTAATTTTTTAAAATAATAATTAACTTATTTAAATAATTACATTTATTATTCAATTATCTTATTTAAACCAATGTAGTTAATTAAATTTATTATTTTAAGTTACCTTTTTTAAACAAAACTCTTAATTAATGTAATTTAAATTAAATATTATATAGTTACCTTTTTTAAGATAACTACAAAATAGGGATTTTATCAATATCTAAAACAATTACAGTTTTATTTTTAAAACTGTAAAACGTTATATAAAAAAAAACAATTATATTCCCCAAATTTTTGTTCTTCCCCAATTCCTTTCAAAATCATTACCGTTGCACGCCTATCAAAATTATTCACCAAATTTCGCACGCCTAAATTTTTATTTTCACCAAAATTTCGCTTAAAATCGCTTCTCTCTTAACAGTCTTCTTCAAGAATTCTCAAATATTTGCATTCAAATCTTCATTTTTAGCACTCAAATCTTCAACTCTTGCGCTAAACAAACCGTACAATGTCGAAAAGAGGCAATGAAACACCGAGAAAAAGTAGAAGATTGAATGATGAAGCAAGCTCAGACGATTTTCATGCTCCATCTTTCAAAATTTTATCACAAACACAATCTCAACCTTCATCTGTTAAAGTTAAATCTAGATCAGGGAAATCAAAAATAGAAAAAAAACAAAAAAACATCCAAATGAAAACGAGAAGAAGGGAAAAGGGAAAGAAAAGAAAAAAGTAGATGAATCTGAGAAAAGGACGAAAGAAAGAGGAAAGTGACTCATCAGATTCTGAATCTGATTTCGTAGAAGAGTTGATAAAATCAAAATTCAAAAAACCATGAGCCTCTGAAATCGATACTTCACATTTACAAGAAGAAGAAGAAACAGTTGAACCCAAAAAAAGTTCAAAGATTAGTAAAAGTTAATTTTTTAAAACTTTTTTATGTTCTGTTATTTTTATTTTCTGTTATTTTGGTATAAAATAGTTAATATATAATTTTTGTGTATATAAATAATGTATAAATTGTGTAGGATTCACTGTATGAAATTACAGATTTCTTCATATTACAATATCAATTGCTGAAACATGTATTTTTTTATGTATGATTCACTGTATGAATTGTGTATGATTCACTGTATGATTCACTGTATATATAAAATGTGTATGAAATGTGTATGAATTGTGTATAAATTTTTTTGTATCAAGTTTTTTTATACAATTTTTTTTCCAATTTATATACAGTGATTGTGGTTTATACACATATCTATTCGTCGAATACATGAGCAATGGTGTTTTTGACATATCACATATTGATATTGATTCAAAATATCATCGTCAAAGATATGCTACATTACTTTGGAATTATGGAAAATCAAAAAATGATGAAGACGCAATCAGTGAAAGTGAAGTTACAGGCACAGTTGCTAGCAAGAAGGGTGGACCTCGAACTCATAAAGAACAAATTATAGACACCACCAATTATCCTACTCCAAAATTTCGTATCAGGAAGTAGAAATCTTCATGGCACAATGTACATTTTTTGAATGAATTGTTTTTTTTAAAAAACTTATGAACAATTTATGTATTTTTCCAATTTTTTTATTATGACTACTGATGGTTTTATATAAATTATTACTGATTATTACTAAATGTGTCTCACTTTAACATATATGAACACTGTATGAATCATGTATGAAAATTATATGAATTATGAATGTCATATTAAAATTTGATATATAGTACATAGTAATGTTAAATTATTCCATAAATTTGTTTTGCATGAATACTATACACTTTCAAATACAAACAGAAACAGATATTAATTATATTACTGGTATAAATTATGTATGAAAAATGTATGAATTATATCATACAGTTATACATTAATAAATGTGTATCACCTTCTTGCATACATTATTCATACCAGTAATATACATACAATTTGTTTCTGTTTGTATTTTGAAAAAATATATATTTCAAAATACAAACAGAAACAAATTGTATGTATATTACTGGTATGAATAATGTATGAAAACCGTATGAATTATAACATATTATAATTTAATATGTATAACATAAACATACATTATTTTTTATATGCAAGAATTGAATTTGTATAAATGTATAAATTTTGTATGTAGTCCCCATTATGTATGCAATAACTGAATAAATGTTATATGATTATATGAATTATTATTGTTAAAATTTGTTAATATATGAACAGTTGTATATACAATTTATGACATTTGTATGAAAAGTAATTTTATTCAATAAAAAACATTTTATAACAATGTAAACCCTCAAAAACACAGATTTAACAGTACGACATCATTGTTTTTGTACAGGATAATTTAAACAAGTCTTCCTATTGTGTCCAACCTGATGGCATCTACTGCATGTGCTTTTTGTCCTCTCGAATTTCACATCTACGAACCCCTTCCACCGTTCAAGTTTGGGTCTTCCTGCTGCTCTTTTTGGACCAGGCGGCATCAATTTAGAATCTGAAATATAACTTGGTATATCCCATGTACTCTCGCACGGGATAGGCTCGACAGGAATGACAGAAGCATCTTTGAAATTCTTGAGGCTATAAAAAGCAGAACAGAAATCTGCTTCATGTACATGGCTACACGGTATCTCATAATGTTGAAATCTTTCGCAACTACACATCCTTGTGTTCAGATTTACTATGTATTTCTTTGATTTCTCAGCTACAGCATGCAGATCAACAGTTGAAGGTATCACCTGTGGAAAAAAAAATTATACATGTTGCAGATTAGTATGAATTAAAAATACAATACAGTGAAACACATACCTTCATATTGCACGACAACGTAATACTTTTCTATAGATAAATATCATATTTTTTTGTCAGATTAGATGTAGTCTTATCAGCCTCTTCATTATGCTTGTGAATCCACCTCTGAATTAAAATTATATTCAGTGCATCCCATAATAAAATTATAAATTTATTCATACATAATTAATACACACTTCATACACAATTTATATACAAGTCACTGTTTAACACACACTTCATACACTTCGTACAAAAATAATACACACTTCATACACAATTTAATACACAATTACTACACTGTTTATACACTATTTTAATTTAATACACAATTAATACATTATTTATTACACACTTAATACCATTTTATACAAAATTAATACACAAATCATACACAATTTATATACAAGTCACATATATATGCAATAACAAAATTTTAAATTAATACTAAATTAAAACAATTTTTATACATACTGCATACTACACAATTAACTACTACATACAAACTAAAATACACTTTCATACTCAATTTATCCAATTTAATAAAAAAAAAATATACAGTTAATTCAAAATTTATACAGAATTCATATATATATTACAAATCAATAACATCTACGTACTACTATAAAAATTGACTTTCGTATATATTGTTCATACACTATTTATATACATTAAAATACAAAATGTATACATTATTAATACAAAATGTCAGATATTGTTCTACTGTTTCAAAACAAAAAATTTGCAAATTGATAAAAAACTGCAAACTTTTTAATTTTAACCAGTAATCACATTTAACATCATTCTTCGTTTTAATTACACATGAAAATACATTTAATATTAGGAAATATTTATTAGTGGAAACACTGAATAAATGTATCACAAAAAAAAATATATCAATTGAACACATGCAATATAACACGGGAAAAAAATATGACACATTAATAAATATTAGAAAAAAATAACCTGATGAATTTCATTTGCCACCATGTTTAATTAAAACTGACATAAATTTCTCCATCAAATCAAATCTAAACTTTTTCAACCTTCAATTTTAATTGTTTTCCAAAAAAAAAAATGATAAAATATGACAGAATTCGAATATATGAATATACTTAAATTTCTGGAAAAAAAATGATACACGTTTATGGAAAGAAGATAACAGAATATAATTTTTTAAGGATAAAAAATCAAAACTAATTATCATTAAAAATGGATTGAGATAATTAAGGTGTATATCTATAATTAATATATTTTAAAATCCCTTAAAAGGTGCACATTTTGTTAGCAGTTAAAAAACATTAACTACATTCACGGAAATTATCCAATTTTAATTAATCATTTTTTTATTTTATTTTTCATCCTAATTTTACAGAATAAATATTAACAATATTTTAATTTAAATAAATGCTATAAGTTGATATATTAAATGTTATAGAATGAAAATCAAAATCTTATGCCATAACTTGAGAATATGACTACATAATATGTTATATACCTAATTTACACTAAAATTTAAGTGAATTACCTATGTCTGGGTTCATTTTTAACACCCCTATATAGGACCTTCGATACAAGAGCGAGTTGGTTGTTATTCTTGATTGAGAAGTTTGAAAATTGAGGACAAGTACCCGTTATTAGAGGATAGGTAATACTCCTTTCCTGATTTAGCTCACATTTCTAACATTGATCATTTGGAGAGGAATTATGGATAAATTGGCATCTTGTAATGACTTTTTAAATTCTTAGGGGTGAATTACTTTTAAAAGAAAGCGGAAGAAAATTTTGAAAGTAGCGAATTGAACATTTTAGGTTAAGCTATGTTTGGACGATTTATGAGCAAGTTGACGTCTAGAAATATTCAGGGTAAATTTTTTATATATCTTTAAATTATGTGTGATTTATAGTATATTTTATATAGTTTATAAATATTTATTTTAAAAAATTATACTCTCTTTTCTTTTTTTTAGTTTATTTAAAAAAAATCATCTAATTTATTTTAATAACTTTCTAGGTGATATATTTAAGATGTGTCAAATCAAATATTCTTTTTAAAACAAAAAAAATATATCAAACTTAAATTATTTGACTATTTGAACAAACAAAAAATAATAGAAATGATATTTCTCCAGAGACATACAAAGAAACCTCTGGAAAGGTATAGTAAATTCCATTAACTTGTAAGGTGCTGGAAGTTTCAGAAGAAGTCTCTCAACGTTTTCGGAACTTTCAAGATTCTTAAACGACCCCCTTTTTCTCTATATAAATTGCACCAATCAAACCCCCAAACTCAATCATAGAAAATCATCAATCAAACACTAGAGAAGAAGAAGAAGATCATCAATACTACAGTGTATAGTATGAGGGTCATCAGCAAATTAACATTGCTCATCATTTCAATTGCTTGCATTTTTCAGGTATCATCACTAAGCGCAGATGGGTCATCACTTGTACCACTAATCATAGACCAAATGATAAGCAGCAATCCGGCTAATACATTTCTTGATCCATTCAAAGTTTTAGAACAAATACCATTTGGATTAGAAAACACTCTGCTCGCGAGAGTCGACTGGAAAGAGACGGCGAAGGGACACGTGATAAGCGTAGAAGTACCTGGATTGAATAAAGATGATATAAAGATCGAAATTGAAGAAAACAGAGTGTTGAGAGTGAGCGGAGAGAGGAAGAAAGAAGAAGAGAAAAATGATGAAGAGAATCATTGGCATTGTGTTGAAAGGAGTCATGGAAAGTTCTGGAGACAATTTCGTTTGCCTGAAAATGCTGATATTGATACAATGAAAGCTAAGCTTGAAAATGGTGTGCTTACAATTTCATTTGCTAAATTGTCTGCTGATAGAATTAAAGGTCCTAAAGTTGTGTCTATTGAGAGTAAACAACAAGGAAAAGAGTCCTCTGTTAGAGAAGAGCTTTAATTTTATGAGTTCATCCTCTGTTTTCTGTTCATCCTCTGTTTCTCTCTGTGGTATGTGTATGATGAAAAAAATGTTAAATAAAATCGTATTTTGAAATATTATATATATATTTTTAATTTAGCTTAGTTCACATTATGGTTTTGATTTTGATTAGTTAAATTTGCATCACTTATCAAATCAAATTATATTAATTTGGATCTGTATAAAATTTGTCACTTTTAAAAAAAATGTAAATGAGAATAAAATATCAGTAAAAGATACTTAATAGAGGCATAATTGGAAATTAAGAGTTCGTTTGATTCTAATTAACATTATAGGAATTGATTTTAAATTTTAAGCAAAATAGAGGCATAATTGAAAATAAGAGTGGATTACATAAATATAATTTAAAAATTATAATTATATACATAGGTATTAACTTTTAGATCGTGAATTAGGTATTTACTTTTATTAGAATTGAATTTTTATTTTTTAAGTTTGATGTGAATTTTTATTTGGACGATGTTATGAATTCATTTATTAAGTGTTTATTTATGAGTTTTTAAATTAATTATTGTTATTATTTAATTTAAATATCATAATTATTAGTTTTTGCTTAATACATTCGGTAAAAGAAAATATTATATTTCTTAGAAATAATTAAATATTTGAGCAATAAAAATGATTAATTTTTTGTAAAAAAATATACACGGTAAGAAATTTTCATTAATTTAATATTCCTTAAAAATGATTAAATATTTGGGTAATGAGTAGTGTTTTTAATACGTTATGGTATACTCTTTAATTTATTTGTGATTGATTTTAAAACTATTATAATTAAATATTGAAATTAAGTATATTTGTTTTAATCAATTTACATTTGTTTTTGATGCCAGATGAATTGAGACGAGATATTTAAGATGAGAGCTTTAGTGTATGCGATTTGTGGATACAAAGAACTAATTAATAAGACGCACAATTGATATAATTGTAAGCTAGAGACGTGACGATAAATTTTGGAGACTACAAGTTTCAGTTTGAGTAAGATTGGGCATAATATATGGAGTACAAATTCAGTAAGGTAAATGATATATGGAGTGTAAATTAGTGAGGCGATGCATGAAGATCTTCAGTACAAAGAAAAAGTTAAGTGTAAAGTTGGTTGTTATTTTTGATTGGAAAATTTGAAAATTGAGTACGATTGTAGGAGCCACTAGAAAAATTGGAATTGACATGAGAGATAAGTACCTCACTTGTTTGAGAATTCAAGTAATACTCCCTTCATGATTTAACTCACCTTTTTACCATTGATTATTAAGAAAAGGGTCTAAAATACCTTCGAAGTATTGAAAATGGTACACAATTACTCTCTATCCATCTATTGACTCCCAAATACCCTTCACATCCACCTTTGGGTCCAAATTTACCCCTTCATTAACAGACCAAAATTAAAAATAATTAAATAATAATTTTTAATGACGTGGCACTCAACCATTGGTTGTAATTTAATTATTTAAAATAATTTTAAACCCACCCATTTTAACTAAACCCACCCATTCAATCTCATATAAAGCTAAAAGGTTTTTTTTTTCTTTTCAGCAAATCCTTTAGCAGTATTCCTACACAGTATCTCAAAATACCAATTCATTCTAAAAACTAATTGTTCATAAAAAAAAAATTAAAACAGAAGCAAAATAGAAATCAAGTCGTTAACCTCTGAAGAACATGTGATTGCAAAAGGAACAACACCAATATAATTTCTAATTTTATAAAAAAATCTTCATAATAACCTAGAATTTGGATCTAAATGTCTGACAATGGAATTCCCTTTAGGCAAAATCTGTTCCACAGGAGTTTGAAGAGCCTTAGAAGGATCAGCCAAATTCTCTTCCGTACGGAGGAAGCAAATCACATCGACCATACAGATCTTCCCAATACAGCGGAAAACAGAATATCCTCCGCCTCCTTCTTCTTCTACAACCTTCCTAATATGAGATTCAATGGATGGGTTTAGTTAAAATGGATGGGTTTAAAATTATTTTAAATAATTAAATTACAACCAATGGTAGAGTGCCACGTCATTAAAAATTATTATTTAATTATTTTTAATTTTGGTCTGCTAATGAAGGGGTAAATTTGGACTCAAAGGTGGGATGTGAAGGGTATTTGGGGGCCAATAGGTGGATGGAGGGTAATTGTGTACCATTTTCAATATTTCGAGGGTATTTTAGGCCCTTTTCCGTTGATTATTTGGAGACGAATGATGGATAAGTGAATATTTATTGTAACAAAATTTTCATAATAAGGGGCACGTTAATTTTAAAAGAAATATAGGACAAGAACATTTTGAAAGTAGCGAATTGAAATTTTCAGGTTAGGCTATGTTTGGACGAAATATGAGCAAGATATGTCTAGAAATTTTCAGGATAATGTTGATTGGGTAAAACATCTAAGTAGAATTGTTTTTCTTGTTTCTAAGACGTTAAGGAATCCATAGGATTTTCTCAAATTGAATTTAGGCGAGTAGAACTTCTGATCATATCGAATATAAAAATGTTAAGATTTAAAAGTGTGTTGCGAAATGGAGAATTTCTGAGTTTCTATTTTGCGTTCGTTGTTACGACGGATGAATAAATTCTCGCTATAGGAGGTATTTCCTCTAGGGCAACACCGTTATAATAAGATTAGACATTATAATCAGGTTAATCCTTGTAAAGGTAGAAAGTTCTCTCTCATTCTTACCCAAAGAATGCATTGGGGAAGTGCAGAGGAGATCTAGGGGGAATATTTTTTATCTAGTTTTTTCATCATTAGTTTTGCAATACTAATGTCCTAAGCGTCCGACTGTACACACTCGAGCTTATCTAACATGTCTTACACAATTATGTGTTAAATTTTCTAGTTAACATTGTTGACCCTCATAATTCTTGAATAAATGAATGATATTTAATAATTTTTTAATTTATAGACATAAGAAGATTGAGTAACTCAGATAACAAGTTATAGTATCACATCTTCATTATTTTGTAAAAGTGTTAGAGTTATTATGCGTGACATTTAAAAAAAAATACATAACGAAATTTTACTTTTTCATTTATCGTTGCCTTCAAGTTTTTTCATGTATTTATTTAGCCATTTGAAAGTAATTTTATTTTTACTCATGATGAGTGATGTTTTTTTTTACTATAATACTAGCAAGTTTTATTGATTATTTTCTTTTAGGGGTAAATTGTATAGTATGATAAAAATATATTTTTAAGAATAATTTTTGTTTTATTATTAGAAAGTTAAGATATTAAATTATTTATAGTTGTATAATCATGTTATAAATTTTATTTTCTGTAAGTTTTTTCGGAAACAACAGAAACTCGTGTAGGCAATAAGACCAGAAAACGTGTTATATTTCCAACTTCATCTTATATATAACATGGAAACCATCAAGAGAAAAGTTGTGAACCGTAGTTAGCAGGGGCCGCGCGAACGCAGGCCTCCATAGCAACAAATTATGGTGTAGGCTCAACCACTTAGGCCGACCTTAGGCAAGTACCCCTCCAAAGTGCAATGGAGGTCATAAGCCTAGGCCATGGGTCTCATTGATCGCTCATTGACCCCGTCCAGGTAAGTATGTATTTTAAGTAAGCTCAGCTCATTATTAATATTACTATTTTTGCTCCAATTTTCTCTTAGATGCTAATGTGGGAGAATAACTCAAAATGTCATTTACTCTCTTATAACTTTCTTTCTGGAAATAGGAAAAGAAAATTAAGGTAGCCTATATCCAAACATTGTAATGTAATACACATGCTCATATTCAAAATCCAACCAAAGAATCAAAAACATACAAGTAGCATCAAAATCAAGCTCTGAAACAACAACTATCTAGAGAACAATTGAAATAAATTTATCCTTATGCCTTAGCTCAAACATGCATCCATCCAGATACTTGAAATAAACATTTATATGAACTTCAATGATAATCAAGACTTGTTTAAAGGGTCTTCACATATCTGATTAAAAAATATTGTTGTTCAAGGGATAACAGTAGCTAGACAAGTACCTTGCTGAAAGAACATCAAAAGAAAAAATATTAGTACTATCAAAATTTCTCTTTGTCCCACATCGGCAAAACACACCTTTGGCGATTAGGTGAAGAAACTAAGTAAAACGGGAACCATTTTGGTTGAACAGAGTTTGTTCAATATGCTCATACCAGTATCCTCGATTTCTAATGAGACATTTCGAGAGCATCTAAAGATACTCCATAGAATTTTATACTATGGTGTATAAATTTTCCTATCGTCTTTTGGGCTTCTTTTCAAACTTTTGGATTTTTTATAGGATGTCCATCTGTCCTGTATCCGGATTTGGACGAAGCCACTTGTCAAAAATTTGTTCATATTTAGGTTCGTATTCAATATCTTTATTACTTTTTATATTCAGGCTTGAACTCGATATTTATTATTAAGGAAGAAGTAAAATTTAGAAGTATTACAGTTGAAATTTGAGCTGATCAACAAAAATAGTTTTAGGCATAATATATATATTGGAACCTAACTTGGCTTAAAATTTTAACTTTGACCTCCAACTTTCATAATGCACAAACAGATACCTTAAGTATCCAACTTTTAAATAAATAAACACATGAGTCGTACATGACACAATACACGTAGGACACCACGTAGGACAAAAAATGACGTGTAGGATGACATGTAGGAAATGTGTGTCTATTTGTGTAACTTTATGCAAGTTTAAGTTTCTATTTGTGCACACCCAAAGTTGAAGGGCATAAATGTGATTCGAAGCCAAGTTAAAAGGCATATTTATGTATTATTGCCATAGTTTTATTGCAATTTGTAATATTATTTTGAAGTCTAAGTTATTATTTATTGAAATATATATGATTTTTTACTTAGTTATATATATATATATATGTATGTATATATATATATATATCGCAGTTAAGAGAAAAATTGTCCCCAAGGCAACCACTTGTGTCTTTCTTGAATATGCTCAGTTCGGGTATATATATGTTATGACGTGAAATCCAAGAGAGTCGATGTATCCTTAATGCTCTCTTTAATAGGGTCGCCTCATATTTTCCTTAACCTAATTAATCAGCCCCGAGGGAGAATGATGATGGAGATGTATTGCGGCCTTCTCCTGTTCATCAACTCAAACCTCATTCTTCTGTAGTTGATGTTACGGATTAGCCGCACTCTGCAGGCCAGCAGCTTTGCTCAGCATTTTTTGCCAACTGTCAGCCTGTTCAGCTGACCTCAGAAAATTCCTGTCACCCGAATTCTCCTCACACTTTTTCCATCACGATTTTCTCTTAGAGAACACTCGCCTCGTCGATTCTTCCCCTCTTTCTTTTTATCTTGGACATTGAGATGTTCATGCTTATATATATATATATATATATATATATATAGAGAGAGAGAGAGAGAGAGAGAGAGAGAGAGAGAGAGTCACACTTCGAGCTTGCACCCTGAACGTGTTTGGCACTCGAGACCCATTATTCTCAAACGAACCTTTGGCCTGGCTCAAGTCTAAGAGGAAGACTTATTCAACATAAGATAAACTCATATATAAATATTTAATTCAAATGTCTCAAACGTATAACTCAGATTATAATAGAATATTCAACTAGCCGTAAATAGGCAACTCATATCTTTAAAATTGGAAAAACTACAGAAAATAGCAAACTATATCTCATATTAAAATAATATAGCTATAGTATACTTTATTTATATTTTATGGTTATATTTAATTAATGAGTAACAAATAAAATTTAACACGCCTAAAATTATTTTATACAATTTCACACGGGTTAATCTTTTTTCCCTCTTTTCACGCTTCTCTTTCCTACTCCCTTTTTTTCAGCTTTTATTCATTATCCCAAATCAAATCTTTATCCTCAAATCACAAACATCACTCCTAAATCAACTTCACCTCTTCAAAGTATCCACAAAATCAATCTTTTCGGTCATCGGATCCTTGCAATCAGAGACATAATTTGATTTTCAAAATTTTATTTCTTTTTTAGATTCTACAGGTTTCTTCAAATTCTTTTTTTTTCTATTTTTTTCTTTGGAAGTCTTATATATAGGTATACATTTATATTTATTTCTAGTGTTGAAGTTGAAGGTTGTTTCCGATATTGCAATGTCAAATAAATACTCCTAGGAGGATCACAAGAGGTACATATTATTGAGACTCTTATATTTATCAGATTAGGACTCTTAGGATTGTCTACTATATTGATATATAACTAGGACTTGTAATATATCTAGAATGCATGTATCCTTATTATAAATATATGTAACACATGTTCTTGATATTCAATGAGTTATAATCAAAACTCTCTCATGGTATCAGAAGTTCAAATCTAGCCCACACTGTTTTTTCCGTCTCTTTCCTTGTTTTCATTTCAGCCATGACTACTCAGCCTCTTTCTATTTGGGAATCTATTACTTCAACAATCTCTTCTCTTCTAATATCAAATTTACTATTTCTACCATGTCCACAACTCCTTTGTCGCCCTATTTTTCTCTTCCTTTTGTGCCATCTTCTTTGGTCTCTATACCGATTTCCTTATCTGGTCAAGCGTTATCCACGTCTCTTGGCAATACTAATGACTTACCTTTTGCTTCTCCGTGCTCTACTAATTTTGATCCCATCTTTTCTCCCACCTTTTCTTCTTCAGCATCTCTTGCTGCAACAAATATTATAAATCTCGTTACAATCAAATTTCAATATGTCGAAGACTATTTGATGTGGAGAACTCGGTTTACCTCTCTTTTGATTTCTCATGATTTACTGAAATTTGTTGATGGCTCTTTTAAACCTCCAAGTCAATTTATTTGTGATTCTTTTGTAAATCAGCAGCCTAATCCAACTACCGCTCATGGCTACGAGTAAATCAAAGTGTCAGATCATGGATTTTTGCTACCTTATCACGAGAGGTTCTTGTTGACGTCCATCTTTTGCCCACATCTCGTGATATTTGGTGTCTTTAAATAGTCGTTACATGGATGCTAGTCAAGAAAAATCACTTGACTTGAAACAACAACTCACCACCCTACGTAAAGCAGACTCTACATCTATTGGTCAATATCTGAGGGATGCAAAAAAAATTGCAGATTCCTTAGCAACTATTAATTCTCGATTTTAAATGAAGACTTTATTGATCATGTATTACTTGGCCTAGGAAAGACATATGACACATAGTTGGGGTTATCACTCATTTTCCTAGACAATTGTCGTTTGAGTACCTTTGTTCTAAGTTGTTACTACATGAACAACGTTTGCAGCGCTTTAAAGATCCTGATCCACCATCTCTTCTGCAAGATTTTTTTCTGCTCAGAATACACATTCAAAGTCTTCAAGTACAACTCATTCACATCAAAGAGGACACGGAGGGGTCATACATATTCTCCTAGAGGCCGAGGTCGTGGATCATCTGGAAGGTTTCAACAACATCAAGATCTACGACAAACAACTTTCTCCATAATGACTCTACTGGACAAATCACATCAGGTATTGATAGTGTTTCCCATGTCTCTTATGACTCACAGTCCACCAATACATGTTCTCCATCCTCAGGAGTTTTAGGTTCCCATCATTTGACTCTTATTTGTCAAATTTGTGGTTCTATCAGCCACCAAGCATTGCAATGTTCAAATCTTTTCAATCATGCTTTGTTTGTTAATGATCTCCCTAAGTCTTTTGCGATTATGTAGTTGGTAAAACGAGTGATGCTACTTGGTACCTTGACTTGGCTGCCTTTGCTCATATGACCCTATCTGAAGGTAATTTTATACATACATCCTCTTACAATAGTTGCAATCATGTTTTAGTTGGAAATAACACTTTCCTTTGATATTAATAAAATTGGATACTGTTAAATATCTGCAACATCTCGTCCTTTAAATTTGCACTCCACCTTTCATGTCCCTAATCTTAGTCATAATTTAAATTTTGTTAGAAGGTTATGTGCTGACAATAATTGTTACGTAACTTTTGACTCTTCTTATACTTCTATTAAGGACAAAGTCACGAGTCAACCTCTTCTCAAGGCTTCTAGTAAAAGTTATGTTTATCCAACGTCCTCTTCATCTGCTCATTCCATTGCTCATGCTTTGGTTGCTTTGCGTCAACCAGGATATATATGGCACCGCCGTTTTGGCCATTGTGGTTTTTGTGTCGTTGATAGTCTTAGGAAAAACAACTTAATTAGTTTGATCAATTATTTTAACAATAGTTCTGTCTCTTGTCGTCTTGGAAAATCTCAATGTTTATCTTTGAATTTAGTTGATCATTGTAGTTCTTCCCCTTTAGAAATTATTTAACCTGATGTATGACAATTGCCTATATTATCTAATTTAGGCTTTCAATATTATGTCGTATTTGTGGATGATTTTTCTCATTTTACTTGGCTCTATCCTATGAAAAATAAGTCTGAGGTTTTCACATACTTCTGTGCTTATCAAAAGTTGGTTGAAAATCTTTTTAGTAGTAAAATCAAAACCTTTAAAAGTGATGGCAGCGGCAAATTTGATGATAAATCCATGTTTCTACATTTTTCTAACTCAAACATTGCCTTTTGTAAATCATGTCCAGGCACTCCGCAATAGAATAACGTCGCTGAACGAAACCATAAACACATAATCGAAATTGTGCGAACTATCCTCACAGAGTCAAAACTTCCTTCTCAATTTTGGGTTGATACTGCCTTGTATGCTGTTTACACTATTAATCGACTACCTACTCCTATTTTTAACGGAATTTCTCCCTTTGAAAAGCTTTTTGGGAAACCTCCAGATTATACATTTCTCAAAGTGTTTGTATGTGAGTGTTTTCTAAATATATCTGCTCGTGTTTCTCATAAGCTTTTCCCCCCACTCAATCCTAAGTGTGTTTTTAAGATATGTTCATAATCATAAAGGGTATCATTGTCTAGATCTTAAAACTGGTCGTGTCTATATTAGTTGACTTGTGCTCTTTCATGAATTAAGATTTCCATATTTAGAGTTCTTTAACCCAAGTGACACAGAAATCTCTCATCCTGCTTCTTTCGACCTGGTCATTGTCATGTCACCTTTACATTTTACCCCTACTATCACATCTTCATCTCCGTGTCATATATCTCCTGCAACATCTTCCACTTTGGTTGTCTCGTCTATATGCGACAATAATTCAAATGAATCAAATTTTAGTGTTCCTCATCCTACTTGTATTGTTCCTCATACTCCTTCCAGTGCTCCTATTTCATCCTCTAGTGTTCCTCATACTTCATCCCCCCCTTGGCTACTCGTTCGACTAGTGTGCCACCTTTGAGTAGCAATTTGTCCACATCTCCCTCTCCTCTCAATCATCTAATGCAAATTCGCTTGAAATCTTGAATCACTAAGCCTCGTCAATTTTTCTTAAATACAGCTCATGAAATTGAACCAACTTGTTTCTCCCAGTCTGTCAAAAATCTGAAATGGCAGCAAGTAATGGCTGGTGAATTCAATACACTTTTAGGATATAAAACATGGTTGCTCGTTCCTTATAACAATAACATGAACTTGGTTGGTTGTAAATGGGTGTATCGTATCAAATATAATTTAGATGGGTCTGTTGATCATTAAAAAGCCCGCCTTTTCACACAAGGTTTTCACCAGCAACCAGGTATTAATTATCATGAGACTTTTAATCCTCTTGTTCGGCCAACTACGGTACATATAGTTCTTTCTCTTGTTATTTCCTTTGGTTGTTCAATTCGATAATTTGTTGTTGAAAATGTTTTTTATCAAGTATTCTTAATGAGGAAGTTTTCATGAAACAACCTCCTGGTTTTACTTATTCAGATTATCCACATCATGTTTGTAAATTAACTAAGGCCAGTTATGGTCTAAATCAAGCACCACGTGCTGGGTTTCATCGCATTAATACATTTCTTCTCACCCAAGGTTTCGTTTGTAGTAAAATTGATCTGTCTATGTTTGTTCATCGATTTTCTTTTGGTATTCTTATCTAATTATTGTATGTTGATGATATTATTCTCACTGGTATTATGATCTTCTTGTTCAATTCACAGATCATCTTTCTCATCACTTTGCAATGAAAGATCTAGGTACCTTCATTATTTTCTTGGTGTTCCTCACATGGTCTTCATTTGTCTCAACACAAATACATTGTTGATTTACTTCTTAAGTTTCATACGCATACATGCAATCCTGTTCGTAATCCTATTGCATATCACACTTGTATAATTCTTGAGGATTGTACCTTACTTTCGGACCCAAGTGAGTATAGGAGCATGCTTGGTGCACTTCAATACTTGACAATGACTTGTCCTAGTATTGCCTATGCAGTTAATATTGTTTCTAAATTTACGCATGATCCAAGAACTACATACTTGCACTGTGTCAAGCGTATTTTTAGATATTTGCAGGGTACACCCACATATGGTTTATTTCTGCGTGTCTGTTCATCCAATTCTATTTTCACGGCCTAGTTCGATGTTGATTGGGGTGGTTGTCCTGATACTCGCTGATCTACGACGGGCTATGCAGTATTCCTAGTGCTCAAATATCATATCTTGGCGTGCAAAGAAGCAATCAACTATTTCTAAGTCATCTACAGAGGTTGAATACAGAGCAATTTCTTATACAGTTTGTTGACACCCAATTTTGACCTTCCATGATTGGAATTAAATTTCGAGTTTCTTAATTTCCAAATTACTTGAAATAACTAACTTTATAAAATTCAAAATATTTTAAAGATATTTTAAATAGTTTTAAACATATATATAATTTTTAAGTAATATATATGTTATATATATAATTTTGTATATAATTAGCGTATTTTATAAATATTTCGAAAATCATATAAAAAAGAGAATATAATTTTTAGTAAGTATTTCATTGAATTAGTTTAGATTAAATTATTTTTATAATTTTTATATTATTTAGTTTATGATTAGGTTAATTATTTCATTTGGTTAAGTTTAAGAAGCTCGTCAATCAATTGTGTTTGAGCTCGTCTTGATTAAAGTTTGGCCGAGTTTAACTAATTAAGCTCAATTTTGGTTATATTCTTGAGTTCAATTTTCTATAACCTTAATCCATTGGCTAAATTCTCATTCTAAATCTAACCACTTTCATTCATCCATTTAAAAGACCAAGTTTTGGCCTTACTTGCAATTTCAGCAGCCCACTCTCAATCTACTCCAATTTCCCTTCAAACCCAGCCCAAAATAGCATACAACAATATATACAACAGAAGCCTAATGAACCGACCCGTTTCCCCTTTTTAACCCATTACTCTGTACTCTTCTCCCTCTTCTTTCTTCGTCTCCAACGAATTCAACAAACGATGCCAAGGTTCCCTTTATATATGCGGAGGGCACGAGCTCTTGTACCGGCGATACAGTCCAAACGTTTCCAGATGGTACTTTCATTCCAATTTCCTTTTTCCTTTTTAAATTTCGTTCGAAAATAGTATAAATTTGTACGCCCTCTGAGAATTTTTGAAATTTGGGATTCTCCCACGTCGATCTAGACCCTTTTTCTTCCCTTTTTTCCCTTTATAAATAGGCTTGTCGATACTGTTCAAAGGAGAATTTTTCAAAGACCAAAGAGTACCCATAAAGTTTGGGAATTCTTGGTTCCATAGTTTAATATTTTTAAATGTTTTTGTGGCTGCTGGAGTTTGGAGTGGTGGAATCGTCTCCGCCAAACTCGTCGTCCGGTTCGCTGACCAAAACGAGGTAACATTTGTCCTTTTAGTTTTGTTAGTTTTATATCAACTGTTTGTTCATAATGTGATGTTCTGTGTAGTATTTAGTTCACTTATATTAATTGTTTATTCCATTTTGTTGGCTTTTAGTAATTATGTATGCCTAATCATGTTAACTAAATAAAAGTGTGCATATTTAACTTCAATTTTAGCACTCTCTACGAGTTTTGGATCTTATCTATTGCTTTAAACGCAATTCTCTAAGAATGGAGGTTTGTGTTAGCTTTAACATCTTATGAATTAGGTGGTGTTTAACTAATTATATCAGGCTGTGTTGTTTAGTCTTTTCACTCTCTTTTCCGTTTTGAGGAATAGACTCGTCGATAATCAGTTTTTAAATCAATCACGTTGAATTTTTTTATCTACTGTTAATATGGTCATAATTTGGGTGTGAGTCTACTAATATCTCCCTTCAATTGTTTCTGTTAGTTCCTAGTCTCTTAGTTGGTACCTTATTTCATTCTATCTCAAGTAGATATCACATCGATAATTAGGGTGAAGCCAGTTGATGGTTTGTTTCTATACTGCCTCTAAGATGCTCTGATTGATATTTCAATGTAAGAAAATCTTTAGTTCATGCCTTAGTTTCTTTGATCCATGGTTGTATATTCCCCATTCATTATCATCGAAAACCTTCATCTCTTCATATAATCTCTTAACATGTATAAAAAAGGCGTGATCAATTTTAGCCAGCTGTTTTATCCAATGTGGGCTTGAAATTGTTTATTTTGGTTATATCATGACTATTTAAGTCCGACTTTGCAATTTTGCTTCAAGCTTCCTTATTTCCAATTGATTTCGGCTCCTAGTTTTTGTTTGTCTCCATGTTTTCGGGTTTCCTACCTTGATTTTCATATGATAGATATAGGAAATATGTTGAAGTTTGGTTCCCTCTCTTTTGTTGTTCCGATCTTCGACATTATTAAGTCAACTTAAATCACATCGATTACATCATCTAGCTTCTCTTTTTTATCTTTAACTTAATGTGAAATATTTGTTAAAATTTCAGATCCAACACCACTTGAATATTTTTCCTATAGTTAAAAGTTATAATTGACTAAGTGCGAAACTCTTTCCTTTCTTTCGTTTGTTTAACAACATGTTTGTTATTTCTGATTTGATGTGAATATAGAATAATCAAATCCATTTTATTTTTATTTTTTTTGTATTTGTGTTCAACTTCCGGTATGTTCACCTGCAATCTAAATTTACTATTTCTTGCATGAATATGCTTCAATATTGTCTGAGTTATATATTTGTTTTGTGATTAGGAGATAAGTTTTAATTCACCACTTTCTAATTAATGGTGAGTTGACATTTGTCAAGTTTTTAGTTCACTGTTGTCTAGCATGGTTTGATTTTCCTGTTATTTCACGGCGATTAGAACCTTTGTTCCACTTTCATAACAACTTTTTCTTCGATGTTTCTGTATAAACTTCTATTTGATTAAACTAAGAGTCTAGTCTTTTCCTAGGTTAAGTTAAATTTCTAGATTTTAAGTCAATGTCTTGTTTTAGAATTAACTCATAATTGTACATGCATCTATGATTTGAAGTTTGATATTTGGAGTCATGTTGATCCTGTAGTAGTCGTTAATTTTCTGTTGTTTGAGTTACTGTGACATTTGTTTTCTCTCGGAGCATGTTTCTTACTCTAAATTTTGAGATTGATTGTTACTCTATTGTATAGGTCGCGCGTCTAAGCTAGTCATTTGTTTATTTTATTATATAGTGCTTGTTAACTGTAAATGCACTTCTTGAACACATTGTTTGTTTGGGTTCTCTGTTGAAGCCTCTATTTTTGCAGTCTGTTTCCTCTAACATTTTCATGTGGTTTGATGGTTCTTTTGCTCATGTTCTTTGTATTTATTGTTCAAGTTCTATTTTCTAGCTCTCCTTTTATATAGTTTTGAGTCCATTTTAGTAACTGTCCGCAGTTAGTTCGATTTTCTTCTCATCTAAGTCAAATCACTGCTTCGCCATTAGCACAAGGGAGCTCACTCTATTTTAAATTTAATTTTGAGAGCTGTTTAGATTCTTATTGTCTTTAGTTCCTAGTTTTTATAGTTGTCTTTGTTGTATTATTGTCACTAACATTTGTTTCTCCACAAGGAGTATTGCTTTGATTTTAAAAATGAAAATAGTTGTTGGTTTGCTTCACCATTGATTTTAAGAGGTCTTTCCAGTGATCTTGTATTTCCATACCTTTGCTTTTCGATATGTTGTCTCTGTTTTGGGTCTTACGTTTCACTAATCAGTTATCTGTGGTCATCTAAACTTTGCATTCTAATCTTTTCCAATATGCATAAGTTACTTAGTGTTAGCCAACTTGTTTTCTAGAAAATGATTTTCAATGACTAGCTTAGTGTTTGGTTTATTGACCTGCAACTTGTTCAGTTTTTAGTAAGTTTCAAGTTTCCTCATTCTCATTTTGATTTCAAATTTGTTTCCAGAAAATTAGTTGTTATTAGAGTAGGCGGTTCTTTTTGTCTATCTGTTGTTGTTATCTCTAGAAAAAACAATAATTCTGTAAGCTTATGAGTGCATATTTGTCCCACTTAGTTGCTGACCAAACTTTGCCTAAAGTTGTACTCCTTGGTTTCCTTTATTTACATGTTAAATTAGTATCGACCCCACTTCTTGATTAGTTACTTATTCTTTTTTTTTTGCATGATTTCTCTTGATTTGAGTGTGATTTGGACTCCCATTCTGTAACAACCTGTTTATTCGTTTCGAGCAGTAGAATTATTTTTGATAAAAACTGACTGGGTTGACGGATCACGTGACGGACCGTCATGGTCACGACGGACCGTGATGGACTCCGTCGTCCCATACTTGTGTAATTTCTCCTGCTGCTTTCCTCATTACCCTCGACGACAGGTAGGACGAACCGTCATAAGCACAACGGTCCATCGAGGGTCTCCATTCCAAAACACTTCAACTCGGAAATCTGGGTACTAGGATCAACTCTCTGAACTTCACGACGGAACTCCAGCACGGACCGTCGTAGATACGACGGACCGTCACAAACCACTTTACTGAATTTGACTCTCTAAACATTGTGACGGACCTGCAGGACGGACCGTCGCAGATATGACGGGCCGTCACAGATACGACGGGCCGTCACAGATACGACGGGCCGTCACAGATACGACGGGCCGTCACAAGTTGCGTAACCCAAACTGGGTCGGATTTCTGCTAAAGTTTTAAAGGGGTGTTTTGGACCATTCATGATTATAATTATGAAATTAGTGGGGTAAGTTTAATAATTTATTCACTTGGGGGTTAAAGGAGATAACTTTAAAATAAATAATGGGTTACTTTTATCATAAGGAATTATATGATAATTAGGGTAAAATAAAAAGAATCTGCAAAAGAAAAATAAAAAGAACAGGAAGAGGGGAGAACGAGCGAGAGAGAGAGAACGAAGAGGAAAGCAAAGGCATTGGGAAGTAGCTTGCTTGATAACGATTCTTCGGTGGAGGTAGGTTATGGTTTATTTCTATGTGATAGAAAAACTCTAAATAGCGATCGATATGTATTGGGTGGTATTGTAAAGTCTTCTATATGCTTGATTGTGTGTTTGTATGTTTTGATGGTGTAATTGTGGTGGTCAGAATGATGAGACTGTTGAATCTTCAATCTTAAATCCTGTCTATTAAGATGACGCCTTGTCATAAAGAAGACTTGATGAAATAAAACAATGAGATAAATTGATCGGAGTGTCACGTTCCCACACGTAGTATTAGGGGATCGGAGTATCACATTCTGACAGTAGTATTAGGGGATCGGAGTGTAACGTTCCGCTACGTAGTATTAGGGGATCGGAGTGTCACGTTCCGACACGTAGTATTAGGGGATCGGAGTGTCACGTTCCGACACGTAGTATTAGGGGATCGGAGTGTCACGTTCCGACACGGTAGTAATAATGAATCGGAGTGTCACGTTCCGACACGGTAGTATTAGGGGATCGGAATGTCACTTTGCGACACGACACGATAATAATAAGGAGAAGTAATCTTGGATTATGTTAATATACTCAAATTCGAAGAACCTATTTCCTAAATGAGTATGGTGTGGAGGTTTGAGTCCTCATAGGTGTGCTTGGTGTTGTTGCCAATGGTTCTTTTACTTGTTGTTGTCACCTATTAAGTATTGTGGTTGATTTTATATTATTATTCTGTATATATTGCTTTCTATTTTGAGTTGGCCGATGATACCTACTCAGTACGTGTTCCCTGTACTGACCCCTACTTGTAATTTTCTTCTTTGTTATTTGTGGAGTGCAGCAAGCGTGCCATCGACTTCGACTCGCCCTCAACTCTAGCCAGTCTCCAGCATATCAGATTTCAGGGTGAGCTATTGTTCCTAGCTCGGACTGGATTCTCTCATTCACATCTTGATGTCCTTGAAGTTCAGACATGGACCATCTGTTTACTTATTTTAGCTTCTTAAATACTCTTAGATTTAGAAATTTGAGGATAGATGTTCTTGGTGTGATGACTTTCAGATTTTGGGGATAATAATTGATAAACTTTAGAAGCTTATTTTATTGGTTATATTAATAAGTTTTGGGTCTTCCGCATTATATTTTGTTCATTATGGTTTAAATATTGGTAAATGTTGGGGTTTAGATTTGTTGGTTCGCTCGCATAGTAGGATAAGTGTGAGTGCCACTCGCGGCTCGTTTTGGGTCGTGAAAAACTTGGTATCAGAGCTTTAGGTTCGTTGGTCTCATCACACAAGAACGAGTCTATTAGAGTCTTGAGGAACGGTAGGGGGATGCCCTTACTTTTCTTTGAGAGGCTATAGGACTTTAGGAAAATTCCATTCTTTCTTTCTTTCGTGCTATTACTTGGATCCAGTTGGTATCTAGGTGATACAAAGTGGTATCTGACATCCTCACTCTATTTCGCAGATAATTAGAACTAGAGCAACAACTGTGCCAAGACCAACACCGGCAAGACAGGATGCGTCTGAGCCAACCATTGGGGCTGTAGCTCGAAGAGGAGCAGTGGCAAGAGGCCGTGGTAGAGGTCGTAGGAGGACGCCCTCTAGAGGTAGAGGACAAACACCCGGTCCAGCTAGTAATAGGGCGATGACTCCTCCACCGACTGATGAGGTAGTGAGAGAGGGTGAAGAAGGAGAAAATGAGCAGGTACAAGATGAGGAATTACCACCCCAACCTACCCCAGAGATGATTAACCAGGTTCTTACTTATCTTAGCGGGTTATCTGATCAGGGCCAGACACCTCCAGTGTTTTCTGCACCAGCACCTCAGGTTCCGAGAGTACAACATGCAGTTGCTGTGGCTCCCCGCATGGATGCCTCATTGGAAGAAGGCACGTTTCCTCGATTGACTACAGGGCCTATAATGACTAGTGATCAGCATGAACTTTTCACTAAATTCTTGAAGTTGAAACCTCCAGTCTTCAAGGGTGCTGAATCTGAGGATGCCTATGATTTTCTGGTTGATTGTCATGAGCTGCTACATAAGATGGACATAGTAGAATGATTCGGTGTTGAGTTTGTGACCTATCAGTTTCAGGGGAATGCCAAAATGTGGTGGCGGTCGTATGTTGAGTGTCAACCAGCACAGGCACCACCTATGACTTGGGCATCATTCTCTAGCTTATTTATGGAGAAGTATATACCCCGGACTTTGAGGCATAGGAGGAGAGATGAGTTCCTGAGCCTAGAGCAAGGAAGGATGTCTGTTACTGCTTATGAGGCCAAATTTCGTGCACTATCCGGGTATGCCACCCAGCTTTGCTTCAGTCCACAAGAGCGGATCGCCGTTTTGTGAAAGGATTGAGGTCAGATTTGCAGATCCCAGCCTTACAGGTAGCTGCTGCAGCAAAATCCTTTCAGGAAGTGGTTGATTTTGTGATAGAGGTGTAGGGGGTGAAGCCAGACGACTTCACCATGGCGTCGACATCTAAGAAGTTTCATAAGGGAGGTGAGTTTAGTGGTTCTTACTCCAGAGGGCAGAGTTCAGGAGGTTACCCAGCCCGACCTATTCAGTCTTCACTGCAGGCTGTAGCTGGGGGTCCATCACAGACCAGTCAACATTTCTCTGAGTTTGGAGGTTATCCCCAGACTTCGTCATTCTCACAGAGACCTATGCTTGACTCCAGAGACTATTATGGATGTGGAGAGACTAGACATATTAGGAGGTATTGTCCAAAACAGAGTTACAGACCCCCAATAGTTAGAGGTAGAGGTGGTCATGGGAGAGGCCACCATTCTGAAGGACGTGGTAGCCAAGGTAATGGTGGTCACTAAATCAGCCGGGGTGGCGGGCAAGCTGGAGCTACTACAGCCCAACATGGTAGGGGCAACAGGCAGACAGGTGATAGGGCCCATTGTTATGCTTTCCCTGGGAGGTCCGAAGCAGAGACATCTGATGCTGTTATCACATGTAATCTTTTGGTTTGTGATTGCATGGCTTCTGTATTATTTGAACCTGGATCCAAATTTTCATATGTATCTTCCTCATTTGCTACTGGTCTTGATTTACATGTGATTTGCTTGACATGCCTATTCGTGTCTCTACTCCTGTGGGTGAGTCTGTGATAGTTGAGGAGGTGTATAGGTCTTGTCTTGTGACTTTTGTGGGGAACAATACTTATGTAGATTTGATTATTTTAGAGATGGTGGATTTCGATGTAATCCTGGGTATGACTTGCCTTTCTCCTAATTTTGCAATCTTAGATTGTAATGCTAAAACTGTGACATTGGCCAAGCCTGGACAGATCCTCTAGTGTGGGAGGGTGATTATACTTCCACTCCAGTTCATATCATCTCCTTTCTTCGTGCTAAGAGAATGGTTAGTAAGGGTTGTTTAGATTTCTTGGCACATCTCAGGGATGATACTTCCCAAGTACCTTCGATTGAGTCTGTCTCGATAGTTCGTGAGTTTCTGGAAATGTTTCCTGCAGACCTTCCTGGTATGCCACCGGATAGGGATATTGATTTTTGTATTGATCTGGAGCCGGGTACTCACCCCATTTCCATACCCCTTTATAGAATGGCTCCAGCTGAGTTAAGGGAGTTAAAGGCCCAACTTCAGGAGTTGATAGGTAAAGGTTTCATTAGGCCAAGTGCATCCCCTTGGGGTGATCCAGTTTTATTTGTGAAGAAGAAGGATGGAAGTTTTCAGATGTGCATAGACTACAGGCAACTGAATAAGGTAACCATTAAGAACAAGTATCCTCTTCCTCGCATTAATGTTTTGTTCGATCAATTACAAGGTGCTTGTACCTTCTCAAAAATCGATTTGAGATCTGGTTATCATCAATTGAAAATACGGACAACAGATGTGCCAAAGACTGGTTTTCAAATCAGGTATGGGCATTATGAATTCTTAGTAATGTCTTTTGGGCTTACGAATGTCCCTGGTGCTTTCATGAGCCTGATGAACTGTATTTTTAAGCCATATCTGGATCTCTTTGTCATTGTATTCATTGATGATATACTGATATACTCAAAGAGAAGGAAAGAACATGAGGAGCATTTGAGGATTGTATTGGAAGTGTTGAGGGAGAAAAGGCTTTATGCCAAATTCTCCAAGTGTGAGTTTTGGCTAGATTTAGTGTCCTTCTTGGGGCACGTAGTTTCTAAGGATGGAGTGATGGTGGATCCTTCTAAGATTGAAGCAGTGAAAAGTTGGGTAAGGCCTACTAATGTTACAGAGGTAAGGAGCTTTGTTGGTTTAGCTAGCTACTACCGTCGATTTGTCAAGGGATTTTCTTCTGTTGCTTCCCAATTGACAAATTTGACTAAGCAGAATGTTCCATTTGTATGGTCGGACGAATGTGAAGAAAGCTTCCAGAACCTCAAGACCTTGTTGACTACTGCACCAATTCTTACCTTGCCAGTGGAAGGTAAGAATTTCATTGTTCATTGTGATGCATCTTATTCGGGTTTGGGTGCAGTGCTAATGCAGGAGAGGAATGTAATTGCTTATGCTTCGAGGCAACTAAAGGTGCATGAACGTAACTATCCGACCCATGATTTGGAGTTGGCTGCAGTCGTGTTTGCATTAAAGTAATGGAGACATTATCTATATGGGGTCAAGTGTGAATTCTATACAGATCATCGTAGTTTACAGTATGTCTTTACTTAGAAAGATTTGAATTTGAGGTAGAGGAGGTGGATGGAACTATTGAAGGACTATGATATTACTATCTTGTATCACCCAGGAAAAGCTAATGTTGTGGCAGATGCTTTAAGTAGAAAAACAGGGAGCATGGGAAGTCTAGCCCACTTACAAGTTTCTAGATGCCCATTGGCTAGAGAGGTTCAGATTCTGGCTAATGACTTTATGAGGCTGGAAGTACTAGAGAAGGGAGGATTTTTGGCCTGTGTGGAGGTAAGATCTTCTTTTCTTGACAACATTAAGGGACGGCAGTTTGCTGATGAGAAGCTTAGTCGAATTCGGGAGATGGTATTATGAGGAGAGGCTAAAGAGGCAATAATTGATGAGGAAGGCGTTTTGAGAATTAAGGGGAGGGTATGTGTACCCCGTGTTGATGATTTGATTCACACTATTCTTACAGAGGCTCATAGTTCAAGGTATTCTATACATCCTGGTGCAACCAAGATGTATAGTGACCTAAAGCAACATTTTTGGTGGAGTAGGAGGAAGCGTGACATTGTTGATTTTGTTGCCCAACGCCCGAATTTTCAGCAGGTAAAGTATGACACCAGAGGCCCGGAGGAACACTTCAGAAAATGCCCATTCCTGAATGGAAATGGGAAAGAATTGCAATGGATTTTGTGGTTGGTCTTCCAAAGACATTGGGTAAGTTTGATTCTATTTGGGTAATTGTTGACAGATTGACTAAGTCTGCTCACTTCATTCCGGTCAAGGTGACTTACAATGCAGAGAAGTTAGACAAACTCTATATCTCAGAAATTGTTCGATTGCATGGAGTTCCACTTTCCATCATATCAGATAGAGGTACGCAATTTACTTCTAAGTTTTGGAGAACATTGCATGCTGAATTAGGTACTAGGTTGGATCTTAATACTGCATTTCACCCTCAAACCGATGGTCAGTCAGAGCGAACGATTCAGGTTTTGGAGGATATGCTTCGTGAAAGTGTGATAGAATTTGGTGGTCATTGGGATAACTTCTTACCCTTAGCAGAGTTTTCATACAATAATAGCTATCACTCAAGTATTGATATGGCCCCATTTGAGGCACTGTATGGGAGGAGATGTAGGTCTCCCATTGGTTGGTTTGATGCATTTGAGGTGAGACCATGGGGGACTGATCTTTTGAGGGAATTGTTAGATAAAGTAAAGTTCATTCAGGAGAAGCTTCTAACAGCTCAGAACAGGCAGAAAGAATATGCAGATCGAAAGGTTAGGGACTTGGATTTTATGGAGGGTGAACAAGTCTTGCTGAAGGTTTCACCCATGAAAGGGGTGATGCGGTTTGGTAAGCGAGGTAAGCTTAGTCCGAGGTATATTGGTCCATTTGAAGTACTTAAGCGCGTGGGGGAGGTGTCCTATGAATTAGCCTTGCCTCCAGGACTCTCAGGAGTGCACCCAGTATTTCATGTGTCTATGCTGAAAAAATACCATGGGGATGGAAACTACATTATTCGTTGGGATTCAGTTCTTCTCGATGAGAATTTGTCTTATGAGGAGGAGCCTGTTGCTATTTTAGATAGAGAAGTCCGTAAGTTGAGATCAAAGGAGATTGCATCCATCAAGGTTCAGTGGAAGAATCGGCCGGTTGAAGAGTCCACTTGGGAGAATGAGGCTGATATGCAAGAAAGATATCCACATCTTTTTACAGATTCAGGTACTCTTTCTCGCCCTTGTTTTTCTTCTTGTGATCGTTCGAGGATGAACGATGGGTAAATTGGTATCTATTGTAACAACCTATTTAGTCGTTTCGAGCAGTAGAATTATTTTTGATAAAAACTGACAGGGTCGACGGATCACGCGACGGACTGTCAAGGTCACGATGGACCGTGATGGACTCCGTCGTCCCATACTTGTGTAATTTCTCCTGCTACTCTCCTTATTACCCTCGATGACAGGTAGGACAAACCGTCATAAGCACAACGGTCCGTCGAGGGTCTTCGTTCCAAAACACTTTAACTCGGAAATCTGGGTACTGGGATCAACTCTCTGAACTTCACGACGGAACCGCAGCACGGACTGTCGTAGATACGACGGACCGTCACAAACCTCTTTACTGAATTTGACTCTCTGAACGTTGTGACAGACCTGCAGGACGGACAGTCGCAGATACGACGGGCCGTCGCAAGTTGCGTAACCCCAACTGGGTCGGATTTCTGCTAAAGTTTTAAAGGGGTGTTTTGGACTATTCATGATTATAATTATGAAATTAGTGGGGTTAGTTTAATAATTTATTTACTTGGGGGTTAAAGGAGATAACTTTAAAATAAATAATGGGTTACTTTTATCATAAGTAATTATATGATAATTAGGGTAAAAGAAAAAGAATCTGCAGAAGAAAAATAAAAAGAACAGGAAGAGGGGAGAACAAGAGCGAGAGTTAGAACGAAGAGGAAATCAAAGGCATTGGGAAGTAGCTTGCTTGATCACGATTCTTCGGTGGAGGTAGGTTATGGTTTATTTCTATGTGATAGATAAACTCTAAATAGAGATCGATATGTATTGGGTGGTATTGTAAAGTCTTCTATATGCTTGATTGTGTGTTTGTATGTTGTGATGGTGTAATTGTGGTGGTCAGAATGATGAGACTGTTGAATCTTCAATATTAAATCCTCTCTATTAAGATGACGCCTTGTCATAAAGAAGACTTGATGAAATAAAACAATGAGATGAATGGATCGGAGTGTCACGTTCCGACACGTAGTATTAGGGGATCGGAGTGTCACGTTCCGACACATAGTATTAGGGGATCGGAGTGTCACGTTTCGACACGTAGTATTAGGGGATCAGAGTGTCACGTTCCGACATGTAGTATTAGGGGACCGGAGTGTCACGTTCCGACACGTAGTATTAGGGAATCGGAGTGTCACGTTCCGACACGATAGTAATAATGGATCAGAGTGTCACGTTCAAACACTGTAGTATTAGGGGATCGGAGGTCACTTTCCGACACGATAATAATAAGGAGAAGTAATCTTGGATTATATTAATATACTCAAATTCGAAGAACCTATTTCCCAAATGAGTATGATGTGGAGGCTTGAGTCCTCATAGGTGTGCTTGGTGTTGTTGCCAATGGTTCTTGTACTTGTTGTTGTCACCTGTTTAGTATTGTGGTTGATTTTATATTATTATTCTGTATATATTGCTTTGTATTTTTAGTTGACCGATGATACCTACTCATTACGTGTTCCCTGTACTGACCCCTACTTGTAATTTTCTTCTTTATTATTTGTGGAGTGCAGCAAGCGTGCCATCAACTTCGACTCGCCCTCAACTCTAGCCAGTCTCCTGCATATCAGATTTCAGGGTGAGCTATTGTTCCTAGCTCAGAATGGATTCTCTCATTCACGTCTTGATGTCCTTGAAGTTCGGACATGGACAATCTGTTTATTTATTTTAGCTTCTTAAATACTCTTAGATTTAGAAATTTGAGGATAGATGTTCTTGGTGTGATGACTTTCAGATTTTGGGGATAATAATTGATAAACTTTAGAAGCTTATTTTATTGGTTATATTAATAAGTTTTGGGTCTTCCGCATTATATTTTGTTCATTATGGTTGAAATATTTGTAAATGTTGGGGTTTAGATTTGTTGGTTCGCTCACATAGTAGGATAAGTGTGGGTGCCACTCGCGGCTCGTTTTGGGTTGTGACACATTCCCTTGCATCCGATCATCTTTGAGTCAATCTCTCTTAAGTCATATAAAGGGAAGTTAATATATTGGTTAAAGCCTTAAAATCAGCAGCAACATTGGACTTGAAAGGCTGAAAAATGAGAAGCAAAATTTGGGTTAAAAAACCAAAACCAGTGGCAGCAACAGGAGCTCAAAAGAGCTGACATGAGAGTGCTTTGGCCCCCTATTGACCGAAATTTGAACACCTGATTTTTGCAGCACTTTCAGCAGTCTCCAAAGGGCTGAAAATAACATTTTTTGGACTTATAGAAGTTCGGAAATAGCACCAAACAACAAACAAGAAGCAGCAAGTGGACTTATAATTGTCCAAGTTACATTTGCACTTTGTTTTCATTATACTGTGATTTTTTTGATATTTTCTTCTAACTTCTAACCTTTATTTTATCTAACTTAGATGAATCCTTGGAAGTTTTTTAATAACTCTTTATTTCGTTAGTTGTTTACTTTAAATATGTGAATTTTCAAACTCTTTTAAGTAGACGCTCTAAGCTTCGAGACTAGCTTGAGAATTATTTATATTCTTTCATAGTTAGTATTTAGCTTTCAAATCCATGATTAAGTTATTGTGTTGATTATTCGACTCAAAACTTGACTCGGGTAAATTGTTAAGTTATAGTTTTACTTTTGGCGCTTTAATATTTGGATTATTTCATTATTTTGGATAATACAATTATGTACATGTATCAAAAGATTTCTAACTTTTCAAAAAATAATAATTACAAATGAAAAGAAGATTTTTTTTTAAAATTAAAATTTATTTTTATAAAATTAGCCAAGCTTCTAAAATTCGTCGGTCAACCGCGAGTTAAATAATTCTCTAAGGTGCCTAAACCCTTCATTAAGGAATTGTTTGAACCCTTACTCGACTCTGGTTTATTTAAATGTTTTTCATTTAAAAATTTATTTTTAAGGGTTTTCTTATTTTTTCCTAAAAAATCAAGTGGCGACTTTCCAAATTATAAATTTTTTCAAGGTCGTAATAGAATGAAGACTTCGCCTGGGGATTCATATAGGTTCTAACCAAAAGAATTTTATTGTTTGGCTAACTGTTATTTGAATTAAATATTGCTTTATGCAAGTATGTGTTTAAATTTAGAATATTTCTATCATTGCATGCATAACATTTATTCCGTCAAATGACACTTTTTTTTACTTAAAGGATGATTATGCGGGTTCACAATCATTCGTCAACCAAAATTTTCTCGAGGCACCCTGATGAATGTAGTTGACTACTTGATAGTCAACGATCATTAGCTGTCCCAACCCAAGTAGTCCGCTTGGGTCACCTATCCACAATAAATAAAGCCCACTCTTAGTCAACTAAGTTAGAGCTCATCCAAAACCCTTTTAGGTGCATTAACCTAAGATGACCCAACACCTAAGGTGTATTGAGCCCATTAGAAGACCACATTGAGTCTAATTTACCCTGGTCAATATAAGACGATCATCGAGCTATTTGTTATATTTGAAGGATATGTATGTCGGTTTGTGCGTACCATTGTACCTTGGGGTCGAGATTTTTATTTTTATAGGTAGTTTCTTTGTTTAAGTCGAGAGAAGATCCTCCTCGTCCGAAAGAAATTCAAAAGCATCAAGAAGTTTGAGAATGAAGATTTTATATTAAAACTTAGTTTATAGTTTAGTTTACTATTATACCCCTGCGTGTGACTGATATTTATTTCCCTCCCCTCTACTATGTATCCCCATTTGTTTTATTCATAAGGTTTGTATAATTTTTCTAGGGCAATGGAATATTTTACAAACGGTAAACACATCCTTCAAATGTTAGGTTTACATTTGGCTTAAAAGGTCATATGTATGATAGGAGGCGTTATATATCCTTTGTGTGTTAAATGTTAAAATTTTTGTTTCATTTGTGTTTGTTTGATCTATGTGTTTATATACATATGTTTGCTTTAAACATAATTCATCCATTATTCTATTCCAATGTCTTAAAACATCAATCCAATTTTCAAACCTTCCAAAATACATTATCTCCATTACCCAAATACGTTTAAATTCACTCAAGTTCTAGGTTCAATAGAGCTTTAAAAAATTATTAAGTCATCATTCAAATTCACTTTGACCTCGTTGTTTCTTGAAAATTATTTTCCACACCTACTAGCCGACGTTACTAAACATTCCTTTAGTTTCAAGCGAATATTGAGACATTTTTGTTTCTCTAAAAGAGATTTTCAATTGAACCTTCCAAATCTACACTTTGAATCTTTACTCAAATCATATGGTTTGCTTTAGTTAGATTCTTTTCTTTCGTTAAAATTGTAGTTCACAATAAATCATTTTTTTCCATTTGATTATTTTCTAGAAACTCACCTTCTTCGAATTTTGGACTAGTTTGTTTAAAACAAAACACATGTTATTTGTTTTATATGTTACTTTGGTAGATTATTATGATTAATGGACTAACTTTCTTATTCTTGAGTTGTTTTAGAAGGAAATACTGATTTGTGTTGGTAATCAAACTTGCTCACTTCATCAAAGTACTCGCTGACAGAAAATTCATATTTCACATGGTCTAAAGCTCAACGGAATTTCTACAGACTCATATTTCTTTCTTGGACTACTAAAAGGAGTCGTTCAAAAATGGATTCCACTATTCGCACTGTTGCTTCGTCCGAAATGATCCCCATTTCATCAATCGCGGCCAATGCTAGTGCCACGGTAGCAACAAAATCACCTATGGAAGTCATTGTTCGTCTAGAGCAACAAATTATCACACTGAATCTCTTGGTATCTCAATACCAAGATGCTTCTCCGAATCAACCACCTGAATCTCGCGAAAGGGGGCCCATGCCACCTGTGTATCCAACTTCGAGTGAGTTTCATCAAGGAGATCACTTTGCCACCTTTCAACAAACTCAAAACGCCTCACTCACTAATTCAACTTAGGATACTCCTCTTGTGTACACATTTGCTCATCCCAAAGCTCCAACGGTAACACATCACACTCCGCCAGTGTACACTTATGTCACTGCTCCACCTGTTACCAAGACTTTAGAGTTTCACCGCCTAGATGTTAATCACTATATTGAAATTGAGAGGGATGGAAAATCAATTGATGTTTAAATGATGAATAAGAATATGAAAAGTTTGGAGGATGCTATGAGAGGTCTTCGTAGGTTCGATAGTAGCCAGAGTGTTAGATACGAAGAATTGTGCACATTTCCTGAGGTTGAGTTGCCATCCGGTTACAAGATTCGAAAGTTTGAGAAGTTTAGTGGATCAGGAAATTCGTTCTTTCACTTGAAAATTTACTGTGAAAAGTTGATTGGCATTGGAAACAACGAAGGGATAAGAATCAAGTTGTTCAATAAAAGCCTAACTAGAAAAGAATTGAAGTGGTACTCTAAGAAAGATGTGACCAAATGGTGTACTTGGGATGATCTCACAAATGCTTTTGTGGATCATTGCATGTTTCATGTTGAAATTACTCACGATAGAATTTCTATTACCAATCTAAAACCCAAGTCGACTGAATGCTTTCGAGAACATGCCATTCGTTGGAGAGAAGAAGTTGCTAACGTGCACCCACCTATGGAGGAATCAGAAATCATCACCTACTTCATTCAAGCTCAATAGTCAAAATACTATGAGCGAATGGTGACTATGGGTGGAAAGACATTTTCTGAAGTTATTAAGGCTGGAGAAATGATCGAAGACGGTCTAAAAACTGACATAATAACGAGTTACACCTTATCTCAATTTGCTAATAGTGGGTATCAAGCTGGTTCCTTTGGAAAGAAAAAGGAGAAAGAAGTCATGATGGTAACGACTTGAGGAGCTACCTCATACAACCGTCAACCATCTCCAGGCTATCCTAATTTGCAATACTATGTTTGCAACATCAAACAACATTTTGTTCTCAACGACCAATGCAAAATCCTCACAAAAATACACCTCGTCCTAATTTTGAGAAAAAGTCTCCCAGAATCTTCACTCAATTGTGTGATATACAGACTCAACTTTTTGAGAGGTCGAAAAAGGCAGGAATACTTCATCCAGTGGAAGCCAAGACTGTCAATACTCCATCCGACTGGTGTGACCCAAGTAAGCATTGTGCTTATCATTCAGGAGTTGTTGGACAAGATACTGAGAGGTGTATCACTCTCAAACACAAATTGAAGATCTGATTGACCATGAGGTAGTAAAACTCTCTCAAGCTCCCAGATGTGAACACCAATCCATTGCCCAAGCATGAGGAGTAGTAGTTGGCATGATCAGTTGCAAAGAAGAAGAAAGTTGTTCTGAAAATTGCACTTTTGACATCTTAAGTCTTGCACTTGTAGTTTGTTTGTTTCATTTTCCAGTAATTGCCTTTTATCGCTTTGTTTCCTTTATAATAGTTTGTTTGCGTTATAATTTGTAAGCATCTTCTATCTGTAATAAACTACGTCTGACCTGAATTCTCAAGAATGATATATGTAGGCGGCCTATGTAGGCTTCAATCACCCCTTTTATCCCTTTTAATGTTTTTTTAATACTTGAACTACGTTTGACTTGAACTCTCAAGAATGAGATACGTAGGTGGACTATGTCGGCTTCGGTAATCCCTTTATCACTTTTTAATGTTTCCATGTACTTGGAACTACGTTAGATCTGATTCCTTCTCAACGGGATACGTAGGCGCCACACTGGCTCAGTCATATTCCCCGTAAGTTTCTTGTTTCTCTTTATAATGAAAACCGAGGCTGAATTTTGAGAGGATCTCAAAATTCATTAGAAAGAGAATTTTATTTGACAAGCCAGAATCAAGGATCACTTCAGAGTTGCAACTGGAGCAGAATTTTTGAGATTCACTCAAAAATTCTATTAAAAATATAAAAGTTCAAAGTTTATGTTATCTTTAAACTGGGCAGAATTTTTGAGGAGAGTTCTCAAAAATTCCATCATGCGACATTTTGAGACTCGACAAACTTGTAATTCTGAAGGAAAAAGAGCATCAGGATAGTAAGACAAAACCAACATGAATCGGTCTCTTAAAACTAAGAACTTTTCTTTGGATGCAGGAACTACAATATTACGATATGAGATATCTTGGCACAATGGCGAAGACCATAAGACGTTATCCAGACCAATATAAGTTTAACAACATCATTTGAAAACTTATCTTTTACTTTGTTAATTTATTTTGTTACTAATTATATCTTAATTTTGCAGGTGTCATCAGAATTGGAGTCAAAATTTCAAGAGATCTTTTCGATTTTTGAAAGATCAGCCCACACATTGACTAGACAAAGGACACACACTAGTCCTTATATAAAGTTTTTATTATATAGAACTCTCGACACCGAGGATCCAATCCAACAAGACCTCTTATCTTCTATTTTTACGTTAACGGGTTTTCCCTCCATTATTTCTAATCCTTTTCTCTGAGAAACATTTTGTTCTCTATAAGTTCCGTTAAGTTTAAGGTTTGAACTACGTCAGACCTAATTTCTTGTTCCAACAAGATATGTAGGCAATCCTATATAAGGATTCGGTCTTATTACTCTTCCAAACAACAGACGTCAAAGGAAACTTGGGTATTATCATTGGAGAGTCACTTCCTTTAACGTGACACGTTAAATTATTATTGGAGAGTCACTTCCTTCAACGTGACACGTTAATTTACTATTGGAGCGTCACTTCCTTCAAAGTGACACAATAAATTATCTTTCAACGTGACACGTTAAATTATTATTGGAGAGTCACTTCCTTCAACGTGACAAGTTAAATTATTATTGGAGAGTCACTTCCTTCAACGTGACACGTTAAGTTATTATTGGAGAGTCACTTCCTCCAATGTGACTTGTTAATTTATTATTGGAGCGTCACTTCCTTCAACGTGACACGTCAAATTATTATTGGAGCGTCACTTCCTTCAACGTGACACATTAAATTATTATTAGAGAGTCACTTCCTTCACCGTGACACGTTAAATTATTATTGGAGCGTCACTTCCTTCAACGTGACACGTTAAATTATTATTGGAGAGTCACTTCCTTCAACGTGACACATTAATTATTATTGTGGAGTTACTTTCTTCAATGTTACACGTTAAATTATAATTGGAGAGTCACTTCCTTCAACGTGACACATTATGTTATCATTGGAGAGTCACTTCCTTCAACGTGACACATTAAATTATTATTGGAGAGTCACTTCCTTCAATGTGACACACTAAAATTATTATTGGTATCACGACTGGAATCTAGACCCCAGACGAGACCAGCGTCGTTGACCTCTCAGAGGTCGCAGACAAGCCTACTTACGTCATTCTTACTTTACATAGGTTATTTTAGCGAAAAATTTGAAACTTTTTGTTTCCTAACATACTTATAAAAATATTCTCATTAATACGTAATTTTTCACCATCAACCATCTAACATTAGTATAAGCAACTGAAAGAAATAGTTCAATTCTTATTAAGTGTATAATTGCCAAAATGGCACCAATATAGTCTGAAAAAAAACACAGGAAGAAACGCTAGTGTAACATGATCCACTATCTCAACTCTATAACTAAGCTAGAATATAAAACAACAGCATGCTCGAAAGTATGAGGACCTACCAAAACCAGATGAATGCTGAACATCTGGATAACTGCAGCGATGATCCTGTAGCTTTATCGTTCACCTGTGCCTGCACCTAAAATAGTAGAATTTATATAGGGTTAGTACACACTTGTACTAAGTATGGGTATATGCAACAACACACTAAGGACATGCATGAGAAAGAATAGCTCTTTCCTAATAACATGATTTTTGGAAGTCAAGTCAGTGGACTTGCCAAGTTGAGATTAGGAAAGTTTCCAAATTTTGATTAGGAAAGTCAATGAGCTTTCCAAATTTGAATTAGGAAAGTCAATGAGCTTTCCAAATTTGAATTAGGAAAGTTAGTGAGCTTTCCAGATTTGGAATAGGAGAGTTATGCCATGAGAATAACATGCATTATCATACTTTTCACATTTGCACACAGCACATAACATTTACACATAGCACATATCATATAACATACAACAAATTTTGCATGTAGAACATAACTTCTTTAATATCATTCACTTCTACGCCATGAGACCTTAGAATCATAGACTTAACATCAAGACATCCCAGAAATAATGACTCAACAGATGGGACCTCAACTAGGGAGTCTTCATTAGCAAACACAAAGCCTGCCTCGTTCATTCATACCTACTCCATTTCATTTCATTCATAGGTAGTATAAACACCAGTTATACCTAGGATGTAGTTTATGATTTTCATTAGGTACGTTGTGAAATGACCAAGAATGACCTAATGTCATTACTTAAATCTAACTCACTCTTTGATTACCCTATCCTAACACCTTCGGTATCATTCGTTTCATCATGTGCATCATTTAAGGCTGTCCTGATTCTTTCATTGGGAACTTTAACTTTAACCGACATAGATCATATGAGCATCATAAAATCCAGTGTCTACCCACACCGAAAAGAGGTGGAATTACCGGCCAAAGTGACCCATAACACACTAGCATACATGGGAATTTAACCCCGCCACATCCTTATATTGGCTGTATAGGTTCGAAGACTAGGAAATATAAGGAGACCCATACCCGGTAAACCGGACAGTCTCATCTCATGAGAGATACGTGAACCTCCTCCCTTCCCAAAAGAAGGCATCACTGCTCATAGCTAGCCTATCGGTGCTTAGTATAAAGTTTTATTTCATTCATCTCATATGTCATGGAAGCTGGCTTTTAGTATTAGGACATCATATCCCATTAGATGATTTCTCATCTCATTATTAGTATTAAGTGTGTTAAGCTCAATACTTTCATTAGAGTGTTCATAAAGACTGGTCTCTTCATTATCTTACACTCTCATAGGCGAGTACATTTTGGTAACATTTACTTAGGCTCGTTTGAGATTGGTCTCATCATTTACATTAGCCTCATATCATGTTGTTACCACATTCCTTATCATTAGCACCTTTTCTTTTAATAGTTACTCACCTCTTATTACGTGAATGTTCATTTCATCATATACCAATGCACTTGGCCATTTAGTGTGTTTCACACCCTTATTTACCCCTTCTCGGGTTTCTTCATTTCATTATTGATTTCATCATTTCATTGTTCATTTCATTACATACATCTTAGGTTCACTTACTTTTGAATGTATGCTAGACATATGAGTCTTTACACACAAGCCATGAGGCTTCATTTATAGTTCGTTAAGTAATTCATACATTCTTAAGATTATTTAGTACAAGACTTATGTATCTTGTATATATGCCAAGATCTTGATTTTGATCTAAGTAGCTGGCATTATTCTTAGATATTTGGTTCACGTATGACTTATGTATCAATATGCAAGTTTGGGCAAGGAAACCCAAATTCGAATCACTTAAATAGCATTTACATTTTTCATTGATTTTATTTTTAATCTCCATAATATTGGGACTCTAGATTGAACCCCAACATTAACATTGTATCTCAAATTTTCTACTTGGTTTCCTCTTAAATAAGACGAAGGGTTGTGGGTTCGAACCCCCAAAATCTCTTTCATTTTATTCTTTAATTTTTGCTAGGGCATTGGGAGGTTTTGGGTTCAAACCCCCACGGCCTCCTTATTTTTGTTTTTAATTTCGCTAGAGGCTGTGGGGTGGTGGGTTCGAACCCCCGCAGCCTCCTATTTCATCTTTTTAATTAAAACTCCCTAGGCTAGGCGTTTTGACAGTGAGGTTGTGGGATCGAGCCCCCACAACCTCACTTTTTTGCTTTCTCATTTAATTTTGTCACTTTTTAAGTTTCTTAGGGCATTTCACCAAGCATTTAGTGCATTATTAGGTGTAGTTTAGTAGTTACATTAGTCAAGTGTTTTCTCTTAAAATTAGTAACTTCACACCCCATATGAACATCACATTGTATACAACTTTTGCACATAAAATTCAAGGATTATACATGCCTTTACACATCTCCAAACAGTGACCAACTTCACTGCCACACATGCACACACATCACTTTTTCACATAATTTCGAACAACATAATCATTATTCTCAAAATTTAGAGCCTGCATTCTTAAACATAAACATCACGAAAGTACATTTCATCCCTAATTTGTACCAGCAAACATACCCAACCTAAAGTTTAATGGGAGCTAGTGACAGGGATATGAAAAGGAGAAACAATCCTAGTTTTCAGAATAAATATCTTGAATCTTAAGGGGTCTCTTGGTCAAGGGACCAAGAGAGAATAAACTCATACCTTAATTGATGTTCAAACGTTGAAGTTGCTGCCCAAACCTTTCTTCGTAACCATGTCCAACTCACCTAATGTTTCACCACCAACTCAATGGAAATCCCTCCTGCCTTAACGTTTTTGATTAGCTTACTTTCCTAGATTTTTTTCGTGAGTTCTTCAAGTATGTAGAACCTTTGTTATATTTTCTGTTCTTCACGTTAATTGCTAGAGAGAAAACAATAGAGTTTGAACGTGAGGATGTGATAGACGTGAGAGAGTGAAACATGTGAAGTTATTTAGGATTAGATAATGACTTAGTCAATTTAGGACTCTCCTTAATACTTAAAATCTGATTTAATTAAGAATACGTGAAAGGAACATTTTGCCCTAAAAAATAAGATTTTAAGTAGTAAATAAATCACCAGTTTGTTGCTTTCATTGGGGCTCGAACTCAGGTAGAGTGGCCCTTGCGAAATGGACCATTTCAGGTCAACCTGAGCTGAATTGGTTCTTAAATTAAATTAATTAATTAATTCCTTAGGGTAATTACGATATTACCCTTGGCCTGGAAAAGACCATTTTACCCATGGACCCTCAAAAGTTAATATTTTTTCTTTTTAAGTCCGGTAAAGAGTCCTTTGATTAAATCTTCGTTCTCGAGAGCCTTACTTGGTTGGTTCCAACCTTTCCAAGATCAACTAACTCCCCAAATTAGTTTGCTTGGTTGTAGAAAGGATACTGAGGTCTGGTTCTACGCGTATCAATCCGTGTGAACCTTGGTCTAATCGCAAGCATTCTTGACACCTTAAGTATTTATCTATTCATTTTTAGGGTTGTTACAATTGGAATGTCACTTTCTTCAACCTGACATGTTAAATTATTATTGGGGCGCCATCTCTCTAGGAGTGACACATTATATATTATTATTGAATCATCATATTGTTTAAATTGACACACCATTTTGAATTACCACTTCCTTCAAGAGAATTACACTTGAAATTGGATCGTCATCTCCTTCAGTATGACATGTTATACTAGGTTTGCAGAAATTATATTTGTATTTGTGTTACATTTTCCACTGACAACTTTTTTCCAGACTTACAAATACAAAAAGTGGACTACGTCAAACATGATGCTGCACATCTTGGAATTTTTTCCTAGCTGTGAACTAAGGCATAGTCCAAAGAGGAATATCAAACTCTTAGGATGCGAGTTGAGGAAAGACTTCCACCACAATCAAACCACATCCCTATCCTAAGGCATGAGGGTTTTTCTTGGGTTTATTAGTTTCAGTTTCGCCTTCAGTTAAACTTTCAAATCTCACCGAAGTTATCCCATGTAAGTTATTACCTATGGATGTAAAGGGCCACACATTCATAAGTGAGAAGTTTTAAATCCTCTTTTCCATGCTCAACCCATTTGTCACTCATCACTCATCCTTAAGCTAAAGGTTAAATCCACACATGAGATTTCTTTTTCAACTGATAGAGTCGAACTACAAGCAGTTTGATTCCATAAGTTTAGGGATATGTAGGCAAAATTAATGTTCAAAACTCGACTGTACTCCACTATTTTGTCATAACTCTGTTGTCGAGGTTTTTGGTCTCTTCATACTTCTACACCGGAGTCGCTTTTGCATTTCTTTGAAAGTCGTGCATTAAATCAAGCGTATCGAACTACAAATGGCCTGAATTCTCATGTAGCTTGAGATATGTAGGAAACCCACTTACGAGGCTCGGCCACTATTCCTAAAGTCCGTACCAAAAGCTCTTTTATGAAAGATAAAGATGTGGTTAGTCAAAATTGGATTTGTCAATTTCATTTGCCTCGGATTTCTTTCATCAATCCAAGTAAAATGAGGGGCAGCTGTTGACACCCAATATATACAACAGAAGCCAAATGACTCGACCCCTTTCCCCTTTTTAACCCATTACTCCATACTCTTCTCCCTCACGCGCACACACTCTTTTTTTTCCAGTTTGAACACACAGAACTCTCCTACGCGCCTTTATCCCTCTTCTTTCTTCATCTCCAACAAATTCAACCAACGAGGCCAAGGTTCCGTTATGCTTAACTGGTTTTGTCACATGGAGGGCACGAGCTCTTGTACCCGCGATACAGTCCAAACATTCCCAGATGATACTTTCATTCCAATTTCCTTTTTCCTTTTCAATATCATTCGAATATAGTATAAATTTGTATGCCATTCAGCTCACCTGAGCCTCATCCTTTGAGAATTTCTGAAATTTGGGATTCTCCCACATCGATCCAGGCCCTTTTTCTTTTTTTTTTTCCCTTTATAAATAGGCTTCTCTTTACTGTTCAAAGGAGGATTTTTCGGATACCAAAGAGTACCCATAAAGTTTGGGAATTCTTAGTTTCATAGTTTAATATTTCTAAACATATTTGTGGCTGTTCGAGTTGAGAGTGGTGGAATTGTCTCCGCCAAACTCGTTGTCTGGTTCGCTGTCCAGAACGAGATAACTTTCGTCCTTTTAGTTTTGTTAGTTTTATATCAATTGTGTGTTCTTAATGTGGTGTTACGTGTAGTGTTTAGTTTATTTATATGAATTGTTTGTTCCCTTTAGTTGGCTTTTTACACTTATGTATGCCTAATCTAGTTAACTAAATGAAAGTGTGCATTTTTTAACTTCAAATTTAGCACTCTTTGCGAGATTTAGATCTTATCTCTTGGTTTAAACTCAATGCTCAAGAATAGAGGTTTGTGTTAGCTTAACATCTTATGAATTAGGTGGTGTTTAACTAGTTATATCAGGCTGTGTTGTTTAATCTTTTCACTCTCTTTTCCATTTTGAGGAATAGACTCGTCGATAATCAGTTTTTAAATCAATCACATTGTTTTTTTTAATCTACTATTAATATGGTCATAATTTGGGTGTGAGTCTACTAATATCTCCCTTCAATTGTTTCTGTTAGTTCCTAGTCTCTTAGTTTCTACCTTGTTTCATTCTATCTCAAGTAGATATCACATCGATAATTAGGGTGAAGCCAATTGGTGGTTTGTTTCTTTACTGCCTCTAAGATGCTCTAGTTCTTATTTCAATGTAAGAAAGTCTTTAGTTCCTGCCTTAGTTTCTTTGATCCATGGTTGTATATTCCCTTTCATTATCAGCGAAAGCCTTCATCTCTTCATCTAATCTCTTCACTTGTATAAAAGATGGCGTGATAAATTTCTTTGTAGCCATCTGTGCTATCCAATGTGGGCTTGAAATGGGTTTTATTTTGGTTATAGCATGACTATTTAAGTTCGAGTTTTGCGAATTTTCTTCAAGCTGTCTTATTTCCAATTGATTGCGGCTCCTAGTTGTTGCATGTCTCCCTGTTTTCGTGTTTGCTTCCTTGATTTACATGTGATAGATATAGGAAATATGTTGAAGTTTGGTTCCTTCTCTTTGGTTGTTACGGTCTTCGCCATTATAAAGTCAACTTAAATCACATCGATTACATGATCTAGCTTCTCTTTGTTATCTCTTATTTAATGTGAATTATTTGTTAAAATTTCAAATTCAACACTACTTGAATATTTTTCTTATAGTTAAAAGTTATTCTTGATTAAGTGTGAAACACTTTTCCTTTCTTTCGTTTGTTTAACAACCTGTTTGTTATTTCTGATTAGATGTGAATATAGAATAATCATATCCATTTTTTTGTATTTGTGTTCAACTTCCAATATGTTCACCTGCAAGCTGAATTTACTATTTTTTGCATGAATATGCTTCAATATTGTCTGAGTTATAGATTTGTTTTGTGATAAGGAGATAAGTTTTAATTCACCACTTCCTAATTAATGGTGAGTTGACATTTGTCAAGTTCTTAGTTCACTGTTGTCTAGCATGGTCTGATTTTCCTATTATTTTCCTATTAATGGTGATTAAAACCTTTGTTCCACTTACATAATATGTTTTTCTTTGATGCTTCTGTCTAAACTTCTATTTGATTAAACCTAGTCTAGTCTTTTCCTAGGGTAAGTTAAATTTCCAGATTTTAAGTCAATGCCTTGTTTTAGCATTAATTCATAAGTTGTACATGCATCTATGAATTTGAAGTTTGATATTTGGAGTCATGTTGATCCTATAGTAGTCATTAATTTTCTGTTGTTTGAGTTACTGTGACATTTGTTTTCTCTCTAAGCATGTTTCTTACTCTAAAATTTGAGATTGATTGTTTCTCTATAGTATAAGTCGCGCGTCTAAGCTAGTCATTTGTTTATTTTATTATCTAGTGCTTGTTAACTGTAACTGTCCGCATTTAGTTCGATTTTCTTCTCATCTAAGTCAAATCACTGCTTTGCCATTAGCACAAGGGAGCTCGCTTTATTTTAAATTTAATTTCGAGAGCTGTTTAGATTCTTATCGTCTTTAGTTCCTAGTTTTTATAGTTGTCTTTGTTGTATTGTTGTCACTAACATTTGTTTCTCCACAAGGAGTATTGCTTTGATTTTAAAAATGGAAATAGTTGTTGGTTTGCTTCACCGTTGATTTTAGGAGGCCTTTCTAGTGATCTTGTATTTCCATACCTTTGCTTTTTGATATGTTATCTTTGTTTTGGGTCTTACCTCACATTAATCAGTTCAGCTTTGGTCATCTAAACTTTGCATTCTAATCCTTTCCAATATGCATAAGTTGCTTAGTGTTAGCCAACTTGGTGTCTAGAAAATGATTTTCAATGACTAGCTTAGTGTTTGGTTTATTAATTTGATATTGACCTGCAACTTGTTAAGTTTGTAGTTAGCTTCAAGTTAGAGTTGGTTGTTCTTTTTGTCTATCTGCTGTTGTTATCTCTCGAAAAAATAATAATTCAGTAAGCTTATGAATGCATATTTGTCCCACTTACTTACTGACCAAACTTTGCCTAAATTTGTACTCCTTGGTCGTTTATTTACTTGTTAAATTAGTATCAACCCCCCTTGTTGATTAGTTACTTATTCTTTATTCTTTTTTTTTCCCCATGATTTTTCTTTATTTCAGTGTGATTTGGACTCCCATTCCCTTGCATCCGATCATCTTTGAGTCAATCTCTCTTAAGTCGTAAAAAGGGAAGTTAAAGCCTGAAAATCAGCAGCAACATTGGCTGAGAAACGAGAAGCAAAATGTAAGTTAAAAAACCCCAAACTAGTGGTAGCAACAGGAGCTCAAAAGAGCTAAAATGAGAGTGCTTTGGCTCCCAATGACCAAAATTTGAACACCTGATTTTTGCAGCAGTTTCAGCAGTCTCCAAAGGGCTGGAAATAACATTTTTTGGACTTAAAAAAGTTCGGAAATAACAACAAACAAGAAGCAACAAGTGGACTTATAATTGTCCAAGTTAAATTTGCACTTTGTTTTCATTATATTGTAATTTTGTGACATTTTCTTCTAACTTCTAACCTTTATTTTATCTTACTTAGATGACTCCTTGGAAGTTTCTTAATAACTCTTTATTTTGTTAGTTGTTTATTTTAAATATTTCAATTTTCAAACTCATTTAAGTAGACGCTCTAAGCTTCGAGACTAACTTGAGAATTATTTATATTCTTTCATAGTTAGTATTTAGCTTTCAAATCCACGTTTAAGTTATTGTGTTGATTATTCGACTCAAAACTTGACTCGGTTAAATTGTTAAGTTATAATTTTACTTTTGGCGCTTTAATATTTGGACTATTTCATTATTTTGGATAATACAAATATGTACAAGTATCAAAAGATTTTTAACTTTTTAAAAATAATAATAACAAATAAAAATAAGATTTTTTAATTTAAATTTATTTTTACAAAATTAGCCAAGCTTCTAAAATTCATCGGTCAACAGCGAGTTAGCGGATTCTCTAAGGTGCCTAATCCCTTCCTTAGAGAAATATTTAAACCCTTACCCGACTCTGGTTTATTTAAATGTTTTTCTTTTAAAAATTCATTTTAAATGGTTTTCTTATTTTTTTTCCTAAAAATTCAAGTGGACTTCCAAAATTATAAAAATTTCCAAAACCTTTAACAAAATTTGCCAAAGTTGCGGAATCGGCTTCGAAACCTTTAGTTTTCGAAATTGGGCCGTAACACAGTTGTTGAGACTTCTTTGAGTCTTCATCTTCTTTGTGAGCTTGGAATATATCTTCGGCAACCGAGTCATGCATTTTGTGACAATGTCAGTTCAACATATATGTGTCACAATCCAGTGTTCCACGAACGTTCTGAGCATATTGTTGTTGAATTTCATTAAGTTCGTGACAACGTATCTCTAGGGGATCTTCTTGTTAAATATGTCCTAACACGATTACAAGTTGCTGACGTTTTTACAAAAAAGCTTTTCCTTCTCTTAATTTTGTTTTTTAGGTGACAATTTGTCCATCACATTGAGGGGGCGTAATTAGACTCTTATATTTATCAGATTATAACTCTTAAGATTGTCTATTGTCTTGATGTATAACTAGGACTTGTAGTATATCTAGGATTATTGTATCTTTATTATAAATATAGGTAATGTAGGCTCTTGATATTCAATGAGTTATTATCAAAACTCTCTCACATATTATCCCGATAACTACATGGTGGAAATAACCTCTTTTGATTTGTGTACAACTCAAATGCAATCACAAATTTTAGGCTATATTGCTGCGATGAAAATAAAGAAGAAATCAAAATTTCTTAATAACCCTATTGCTTTGGAATTGAATGATGAATTTGTAATATCGGGTTCTTATAAAAGGAAAGAAGGGTCAACAATGAAACTGGATAAAATAAAAATTGACAAAACGAGGAAAGTCAAATATATTGTTTTGGACACGATTGGAAAACATGTAGCTAATGAAGAAGAAGAAGAAAGGAGTAAAGAAGAACTAGAGGTATGCATATTTTTTAATCTTTTTGGGATGTAGAATACATGTATGCATATATACCTACGGTGTACTGTAATTCGAACAAGAAAAGTTATGTAGAGGATATACATTTCAAATTATTATATTATGGCATACCTTTAGTGTGGAATACTTTCACACATTGAAAACCTTCTCGTGTATTTGGGGTTATGTTGTAATTATGTTTTTTGATAATGACTGTAGTTAAATAGTAGTTAACTGTAGTTAAGCTATATATGCATACATTCTGGTTTTCTGCTATTTGTACGAGTATTTGACGCATAATGATAACCTCAGAGCACCCTATGTGAATGTATGCAGTAGTGATGTAGTATGGTGGAACGAAAAGATCATATATCAACTACAATTTGAAACTTGAGTATCGGGAACTGAAAATTTTAGAGTAGGTGTCTTTGTAGTATTTTATCTTGGTTTCTTCACTCATACTAATTTTTTGATCTTAGTGATGATATTTATGTACATACTAACCTCTTAAACCCCACTTGTAGGACTTTAATGGGATGTTGTTATTATAGCTCTGTATGAATATGAATGCTGAGTGCTCCTATTGACTAACATGTAATCTTCTTTTGATATAAGCATTAGAAATTGCAAGTAATCTGATGTAGGATTGTAGTTAGTGTTCAACTGTAATTTATTCAATTCCCATGCAATGTTTTTTGGTGTAACCATTTTGCATTATTTCTGGCACATAAATTTTTTTAGGTTGCATAGTTTTACATAGTAGCTGCATTTTAATAGAGACTAGATTGTTTTTTTATTGTGTTATTTATATGTGGTTTAGGAGATCCTTATTTTGTTAACTTTCTGTATGTAGTTGCCTTAATATGTTTATTATTTTAGGTCTCATTAACGTAGCTACTCGCGAAATATTAATGTACTATATGTGATTGTTGTCTAGCATGACTTTTCGTTTATGTTGTAACTTGTACGCAATATCATTCTAATGTAAAAGTTACGTGGAGGATATATCTTCCAATGTGTTATACTATGGGATACCTTTAGTGTGACTTACTTTCACACATTGAATACCTTCTAGTGTATTTAGAGTTATGTTGTCATTCTGGTTTTTGAAAATGACTGTAGTTAAGTGGTAGTTTACTAAATATGTGGATATTTTTCAGATTATTATTTGCATCAAATTTTTTTGGTGCCAGTGCATATTCTATTTGAATGTGTTGTGTTGTATGTATCCATAGAATAAGATTACTATGAAGTTATTAATGTAAAAAAGAACAGTTTCAAGTTTTAGTATTTTCTATTTATAGGGTCGAACAATCGAACCACTGCATGCAGGTTTATGTGAACCATAACATAGTTACAAATTTAAAGGGGAATCTTAAACCAATCCAATTCAATCAATTTAAATATACAATGTTTGGAGAATATACCAAAATGCACGTGTGTGGGGTGTAACCAGCAGTCTTTAGGTGGTTAATGGTATGTGAATTGACGGAAAATCCCCTAGATGAACTGTTCTTTCATATAAATCATACCACACTCTATTTTGGTATCAAGAATTTGCCATCACTATTGGGTTAAACTGCTTTGCTGATAAATACGATTTGTTTTCTGGCACAAGCGAGCCAAAGAGATTAATCAATCAGTACTTTGAAGGTAAAAGTATTATCAGAAAGGTAGAGTTGATCAGTAAGTATAAAAAAAGGTACGGGGTGATGGGAATGATGACGATGATGTTAAATTCACAATTCTGTATTTTATCAGTATGTTCATCTATTTCCGGTGAGAAGAAGAGCTCATCGATTCTGAAGAAACCTTACCCAGATACAAGAACCAGGTTCTTTTATTTTTGTAGCAACACAATAAAACAGATATTTTATCGTGGAAGCCTTCCTAACTCAAGGAAGGAAAAATCACACCGAAGTTTTATATTAATTCAAGATTTACAACTCAGTTAATCAATGAATCTAACTCTAAACTTCTATCCTTTTCGATTAACTACAATCAAAAATTCTCCACTCACCAAGAAGTCAAACTCGCTTCTTGTTTATAAAAACTCTTAACTATTCTTAACTCTAACCACCCAAGAAATCAAACCCACTTCTTGTTTATAATTCTCACAACCTTTCTCTTACTTTACCCCAAGAAGTCAAACTCACTTGTTGTTACAATTCTCTTAAAACTCTATCCCAAGAAGTCAAACCCACTTCCTGTTACATAATATAGGAATTATTACAACTCAATAATAAACCTAGAACAAATCAACAAAGACTAATAACCCTAGACTTTAATTGATCAAATTTCAGCATTCAATAGTTCAGAGTGGAACACAAATCCTGAACCTGGTCCTTAAGTTACTGTGACAAAGCTCTGCGTTTTTTCTCCAATAACTACTTCTCTCAAGATGATTTATTTCAAGAATATGCAATAGCTATCGATCTGGCTTTGCTGGAAAAAATTCTCTCAATTTTTGTTATTGCAAAAACACTTTCCCCCTTCAACTTCTTGATCCTTTTATAGATATTGATTTTCCTTCAACCTCTACATGGAAAGAAATTTCAAATCCTTTTCCTTCTTGAATTTGTCTATATTTACTTATTTCCTTATTTGACTTGAATATTAACTTCTTTATTTCTTTCCTTATTTTACTTGAATTGCTACTTTTTTATTTCTTTCCTTCTTTGTTTCTTTACATATTTGTTTCCTTCTTTTCCTTCTTTATTTCTGCATTTTTTCTTCTTTGCCGTAATCTTTCATACTTTTACAGGTCGTCTGCAGTCACGCCTGTGAAACTGGTTAACCTAATAGAGTACACATAAGACAACAAGTAGTGAACCATGTTCACGTTATCAATCATTAAAACTACTTTATATGTTCTCCTACTTCCCAAGACAACAAGTAGTGAACCATGTTCACTTTATCAATCATCAAAACTACTTTATATGTTCTCCTACTTCCCAACAAATTCCAAGGATACAATTTGATCTTGTTGAGAGTGGCTGATACCATGAATACCCCTGGGAAAAAGATGTTTTCTCCAAATTGGTCAAAAGTATAACAAAAAAAGTGGATGCCAAGAAAAAATATTATAGAATTGATAGTATGCCTCTTGACATGCAAGTTTGGATATATGAATGTCGTTCTGCTGTTGATCCGAATATTATTGTAAAAGGCCAAATGTATTCCCAGACTAGTTAATTGGAGGACTAGAAACATCAAAGTACGTTATGAATTCCTCATAGAAGGAATGTTCAGTGATAAGGACAATCTGGTAATTTGACATATTTTTAGTATTCAATTAGCACATACATCATTGTCTTTCAATATACGTATTAATTATAACTGTTCTGTGTGCAGTTAAAATACAAAAATATTCAATCTTCATTTAAGGAGATTGCATTTTATCAGCCTCCATAAAAAATGATGCAATCCCCGGGAATACCTTTCAAAAATTGGTGACAAAGATGATGAAGAAGATGATGATTTCACTTCAAAGCCTCCAAGTCATAAGCCACATAATAAAGAAAAAGGTGAGCACAAGGTAGATGTTTCATTGTTCACATCGATCAAAAAGTTCAATATTCATGTAGGTTCGAGTTGTGAGGAGAAAAGTGCACCTTATTGCATGGTTACTCTAAGGCAAATAGTACACCATTTAGTTGTGTTTAAACCCCTGTGGAGAACAATATACCAATACGGGAATTGCATAATCTGCCCAACGATTTTGACAACACTACACCACCAAGGAGTTTGAAACAACCTCAAAATACCAAGGCAAGTGAAATTGATGTGCTGAGACAAGATCTCTTTCAAGGATTCTGTAAGGAAGTTGTTACATTTGTTTTTAGTTTACATTGTATTCCGATATATTCTTACACTTTATTTAATAATCAGGTTACTAATGAATTCAAGAAATTGTGCTTGTTTATACTGAAAAATTTAAACAAGTCATGGATGCAATCAACAAAAGCAGTGCTCAATCTGGAGCACCATGTCAGGTTAAGTACAACAATGCTAAATTACGAAATACATTCTCATATACATGTTAACATATGTTATAAAACTCAATTATTTTTTGTATAACATAAACGGGAAGATGGAAGTAAATATCCAGCGCATGTGCCTGATTGGTCAAACAAACATTCGATGAAAGACGACAATCAAATCTCAACATTCCTGGATAAACCTTACTTTGATATAAATTAGGTACTGCGTGAATTAACTTGTTTTTCTTATTTATAAGTGGATGGTCAAAAATGTTTAAGAATAGATATATCATCAAAAAGTTAACAGGTTGAACTTTGAATACTTATGGTTTATTCAATGAACTTGTAAGTTGTTTTTAGTTATTTCTAATTTTTGTAGAAATATTTATATACTAGATATTTACTGATAATAGAATACCTTCCAGTAGAAACAATATATATGATATGTTGTAAGTGTACCTACTGGTAATAGAATGTATTATAATACTATAAATATGTATATAACTTTGGTAGAATTATGATGGTAGGATACATATTAGATAATATTAATTAGTGTAATTATTAATTTTTCTACTCACATAAAATTATTTATGCGCGACATTCTGAATAATATATGTTATTTTTTCCATTTCGTTTTAGACTAGAGACACTAATGCCTTACAGAACGATGAAATGAATAACCACAGTCACAATTTGAGTTGCTCGATGTTTTGTTACCTAGCCTTGACACAATTAATCCCAAAAAAATGTGTTGTGATTCATCAGGAGGTTATGATTCACCCAGAGGGTGTTGTTTATTATACAAAACTTGTGCATGTTCAAAGGACCAGACATCCTGATCGATGGAATTCTTCTCTATACTCGATAAATTTTGGATCATCATCTGGTATTTAATAATTTTTTTCTCATGAATATCTTACCTTCTCCCCTCCCCCGTTATATTTTTTTTAAAAAAATAACACGATTAACATGCAAAATTGATGAGGAAAATAGTTGAGGATATATTTGTTACAATTTGCGTGTCTGTATATATAAAATTTCAGGCAGCTCTTCTAATATAGTAAAAATTTATGAAAAAAACATCTTTTTGTTTCTGAATTCATATGAGGGCCATATAATTATGATCTTTTTGACAATTATGCAATGTGACTTCGTGAAGGGATCCTTGTTAGGCATATAAATAAGTTAATATTTTTATTTCATACGATTATCATTTGTTCACATAATATACTTCAATTTTAATTCAATTTGTTATCTAAAGGATGCATGGTGAAGGTAGGTATAAGAATAAATAAGCAGAATTGGCGGTTGATATGGATTTGGATATACATATGATATCGAACAAGATTGATTCTACTCTATGTCTTATGATAAACAACTTTTGAATGATGAGGTAAAAATGTCAATATAAAAGTAAAAGGTATTGTTTCTGTTTATAAGATGTGCACATATACATTTCTTAATTTTTTTGACAGCATATTGATGTGGTTCTATAATATTTGCAACAAATAATTACAACATCAATAGTCGCTATAGACACACTACTATTGACTGTCTGTTCAAGTCAAAAATTGCTGAAATTTATGTCGCATATGCTCAAATTGGAAGTGAAATATGTGTTGCAAATGTTGAAAGCGACATACGTGATTACATAAATGAGTAGTATAAGTTGATGGCTAGCATTCCAAGGAATACAATCAATAATGTGTTCATACCAGTGAATGTGGAGCAGAAGAATCACTTGGTGTTGGCTGTTCTGTCAATACCTGAATGACACGTTTATGTATATGACTCATACAGAGCAGCAAGTCATAACTCTTATGTTAGGGATGAAATTCAAAAGCTTTCTCAGCTTCTGTCAATGTATGTGTCAATAGAGGTTGTCAATAATTCAGATGATATACAAGATCAACACATTGCATACGGTATGACATATGTGGAGGATATACCTCAACAGGGATTAGATAACTTGTAAGTATAAAAAAATAGTATCTTAATTTACTTTTTTTTATAAAAAGTATCCTATTTAATAAGTAATATATCTTTCAAGGATTGTGGGGATATATTCTTTAGCATTTGCCGAGTACCTAAGTGAGAGTGAAAATATTCCAGTTGTATTTCCTTGATTCTAAGTAACATCGCATGAAATACGGTGCACTATTGTGAAAATATGCAGCGAAGAAGATGGAAGAAGGAGTTGTTAGCGAGAATGAGGCACCACCCAAAATGACGAAGCCACCTGCAAGAATCGATAATAGTCAACTTGTTAGGATTGATTAGTATCTTGTACTAGTTATCTTTTTTGAACTTCTATTTTATGCTTATAGTTAAAACTAATATTTTAGTTATTTGTCAAACATTATTAACTCTTCTATGTATATATGATCATTTTGATTTTTTTTTGGTTATTGCATTCAATGTAACAATAGAAAGAGAATGATGTATGTTTTTATAAATATCCGGTCCATCTGAGCACATACATTTAGATATCTACCTTTATTCAGTTGTGTTTATTTTTATCAACATATTCAATAGTATAAAAGCATATTAGAGTCTTTTTCATACCAACATATACGCAAGTATTACTTATTGCATTTATTTATTTTCATTTCTTACTTAAGAACATTTGGATATTACATTCTTAAAACTGATAAACATTCAGGAAGTGTTGATAATAACTATAATAATATGCGTTTTTAAAGTGATTTTTATTATACACTAAAGTAATATATAAGTGTATGCAAAACAAATTATCCTTTTATAATTTATAGGTTGTGTGTTCTTAATCAAATATTTAAGTAGTATAATTATTTTATATATGTACTCACCAACTGATACACTCAAACTTACCTCTCAAATAAGAAGTATAGTGGTCGTATCAAGTAAAGAACCCAACTAATGAGGTTCGGATCGTTCCCACGAGGAAAATAGTTCAGACTTAACTTCAATCTATTATTACTATTATTTAGTCAATTATTTCCTAAGAAGAACCACCCGCTAAAGTATCCAGCACCGCTTTATTGTTATCTTCCTATCCCCAATAGAAGTATTTCTTCAGTGACTCATCATCTTCAGTGACTCATCATCTATCCTCAATAGAAGTATTCCTATCCCCAAGAACTACTAACTGACTCTCCTGGTAGTGCCAAAAAGTTGTTCACTCTGTATTTGTGGTTTAGTTTCTTGGAGACCGGGTAGTAGCGTGCTAAGAAAACGTCCCTTAGCTGGTTCTAAGTGAAAATTGAGTTATAAGGGAGCTCAGTAAACCATATAGCAGCCTCTCCCGTCAGTAAGAGAGGGAATACTCTTAGCCCTATTACATCCAAATTCAAATCAGGCCTCCCTACACAACTTTTACACACTGCCCTTACCTTAGCTATATGGGCATATGGATCCTCAGAAGGTAGCCCTGAAAACAAACCTCTGGCAGTGAGCATTTTCATCTGGCTACTAGTTACCACAAAGTTGTGGCCTGTTGGTAGAGGGGGTAAGACAAGTGGCACATCGGAGTCTGCTACATTGTCATACCCTCTGTAGTATTGTTGAGGACGTGGAGCGGGATTTTGTCCCCTATGTTGATTTTCACCCGGAGTATCGGGTAATAACTAACCATGAACATCAACCGGAGCTGGGATGTTCTAGTTTGGATCATCATCATTAATACCCAAGTTTCGATTCATGTTGCGTAGTGTACGCTCTAATTTGTAATCGTAGGGAAACAAAGGTTCTCTTCCTCTCCGTGTATTTGGCATACAAGAAAGATAAGTTCTGCAAGAATAAAAAACAATAAACAATGTAAAATTAAGAAAATATCAACAAAACTATAGTAATAAGTTTAAGTTAATCTAAAAGCTAGTTTCATCGAAAGCGGCGCCAAAATTTGATATGCTCAAACTTACCTCTCAAATAAGAAGTAAAGTGGTCGTATCAAGTAAAGAACCCAACTAATGAGGTTGGGATCGTCCCACGAGAAAAATAGTTCAGACTTAACTTCAATCTATTATTACTATTATTTAGTCAATTATTTCCTTAGAAAACAAAAGACAATAAAAGCGGGGGTTTTATTTCTAAATTACTAAAGATAACTAACTAAATTAAAGTAACTAACTAACAGAATCAAACCTTGGATTTTAATCAATTAATAATAGTAACTAGGGTTTAAGTGTTCCCCACAGGTTCCTAACTTGATAATTCTAACTATAACCATTCTTTCCAGTATCTTGCATGCAAAGTAATAAGTTATGTATTTCTAAATCCTTGGTTTGGCATCTAGAAAATTTCACTCCGCACCTTGGTACGGCTACGTGTGTTGCTATACTAACCCTTACCTTTACCTCATATTAAGAATTGTATTCGATATTTGATTGAGTTATTACCTCGTACCAATCAATACTAGCCTATTAGATAGTATCTACTAAATCTATGTTGATAATTCTTTTCCTATTATCTACCTCCTTGGTCCGGCAAGTAGCATTAAGACGAGTTCTAACGTTGGCCATCCGTTAAAAAGACTTCTAAACGAAAGAATTATCAATACATGCAAGATACTATTCTAGGATTGTTTTTTTAGTTAGATTTTACCTTATTATTCATCCATGGTTCCCACAACCCTAGTTATGGAGTTTAGTTACCCATAGTCATAATCACAATATTCATATATGTAATATAAGAATTCATGCACCTACTTCAATAAGGAAAATAAAATCCAGAAGTTCACTTGATTAATAAAAAATGCACCAACAATCAATTCCAGAAAAAGTGTCTCAATTACTGAAATTAATCGAGGACTAAAGATTCTTCAAAAGTATAACACAATCACAAAGTCTACTAACAAAGAGTATAACATAAGAGAATCTAACTATATGAGAGTCTAACCCCAAAAATGAGGTTTTTCGAACTATTTGTAAAGAACAAAAACTTAATAAAAGAATGATTCTATTTGCTGAAAATCTGTCAAAATGCGGCTGGATCGACGGACCTCGTGACGGGTCGTCATGATCATGACAGGTTGTCATGGCCTCCTTCATCCTATACATTACAGATCCTTCTGCTGCTTTCTTCATTACCCTTGACAAACAGGTATGACAGACCGTCACAGGCACGACGGTCCGTTGAGGTCTCCGTTCCATAACACTTAAACTCTTGGAATTTGGGTACTAGAACTACTTCTCTTATCATCATGACGAACCAGCAGGACGGACCGTCACGGCTATGACGGTCCGTCATGAACTTCGTAATCCCACACTTAGGTCAGAATTCCCCATCTTCCTTCAGCAGCTTCACTACGGTGCCACCTACGGGCCGTCACAAGCTCGACGGACCGTCACAAGCTCCGTAAGTTTTTTCTGCATTTCTTGCTCAAAAACTTCAGCGTTAATCTTTAGACAGATTTCCTGCAAATAAGAAAAAACTTACATAAAAAATCAATACAAAAAGGCTTTTGGACACACGCTAAATTTAAGGAAAAAACATTAAAAATACCGTGAAACCACGGTATATCACCAACAAATTATCAAGTATAACTATGGTCGTGTATTATCAGTAGTTTGTGTGTGTCAATAAATGTTAATAGTATCAACTTGATATTTTGGTAATTATTGATTGAGAAGTATGTATCATGTTAAATATTGAGATAATATTCAAATTAATTTATAATTTAAGCAAATAAAAAAAGAGAAAAAAATACTTCAGAAGGCAAATAAGTCATATATTCGACATAACAAAAGTTAACTAAAAGAACACTTCGATAGTTGGATGTATCAGTTCCTATGCATTCCGTGTTGTCGTTCAACATGAACGTATATTATGACCATGATATCCACATATACTAAAAGAATTGGTACCCTTCCTTTTGCTCAACTCGCTAAATGACTTCTCTCGCTGCTTCTTTGGCCTTTCTGGAGGTCGGTTGAATTTTGGTCGTAATACAACTTCGGTAGCAATCTGTTCAGATATATTCCATTCATTTTTGTTTGATAGAGGATACACAAGCACTTTATATGTTTTGAATATTGTTTTTGGCTTGTAAAAGTCTAAACAATATTCATCTAGAAACATGTGTTTTTGTTCAACACCCTCCATGCATGTGCGCATGTGTCACGACCCAAAACCGAGCCGCGACTGGCACCCACATTTACCCTCCTATGTGAGCGAACCAACCAATCTAACCCTTAACATTGCAATATAATGTCGACAGAAAGTAATACGGAAGACTTAAACTCATAAAGTAAAATCAATAATCAACTTCTATAACTCAAAACTTATCATTATCCCAAAAATCTGGAAGTCATCATCACAAGAACATCTACCTCAAATTACTAAATCTAAGAGTTTCTAAGAAGCTAAAATACATAAAAAGCTAGTCCATGCCGGAACTTCAAGGCATCAAGACATGAAGAGGAAGATCCAGTCCAAGCTAGAAGCATTAGCTCACCCTGATATCCGGAGTAATGAAGACTGGCTAGAGTTGCTGTTGAGTTGAAGACGACGACACGTTTGCTGCACTCCACAAATAACAAAAGGAAAACATAAAAGTAGGGGGGTCAGTACAAACACGCTACTGAGTAGATATCATCGGCCAACTCAAAATAGAAAACAGTATATATCAAGTAATATCATAAAATCAACTATGATACTCAACATGTAGCAACAACAGCACTATAATCATTAACAAGTACCGCCAAGTTCACACATGAGGACGCAAGCCTCAATTACCATACTCATTTGGGGATTAAATTCATTAGATTGAGTATATTAACATATTTCAAGATTCATTATCTTTATTCCCCTCGTGTCGGTACGTGACACTCCGCTCCATATACTATCCTGGTGTCGGAACGTGACACTCTGATCCTCATATACTATCCTGGTACCGGAACGTGGCACCAGATCCATATACTATCCTGGTGTGGGAACGTGACACACCGATCCTCATATACTATCCTGGTACCGGAACGTGGCACCCGATCCATATACTATCCTGTTGTCGGAACGTGACACTCCGATCCTCATTCTATCCTGGTACCGGATCGTGGCACCCGATCCATATACTATCCTGGTGTCGGAACGTGACACTCCGATCCTCATTCTATCCTGGTACCGGAACGTGGCACCCGATCCCCTAATCTCACCACTTTCGTTCATCAAGCCTTCTTTTATACCAAGGCATCATCATTAACAAAGTAGATTAGGGTTTCTTTTCAAGATTTGGGATTCAATAGCTTCATCATGCTTATTCGTTCACAATTACATAATCATATTCATGCAAGCATACAATTAAGCACATAGCAGGGTTTACAATACCATCAATACATATCATTCGCTATTAAGAGTTTACTACGAATAGCATGAAATAACCATAACCTACCTCCACCGAAGACTAGTGATCAAGCAAGAAATTCCCAAGCTTTGATATCCTCTTCCTTTCTCTCTTTCTCGTTCAATTCTCTCTCTCTCTCTTTGTTCTTTCTATTTTCTTATTCCAATCCTCTTTCTTTTACCCTAATTAGCATATAATTAAGAATGAAAGATGGCAATAATAACCTACTAATTAACTTAAGGTTACCTCTTTTAACCCCCAAGTAATTAGATTTATAAACCTTAACCCTCTAACTTTATAATTAAAGTAGGAATAGTCCAAAACGTCCCTTAAAACTTGTAAAGAAATCCGACTCCTCCTGGGATTACGCAACCTGTGACGGCCCGTCGTGCCTGCGATGGTCCATCATGCAGGTTCGTCAGGGACTCAATTTGTTTAAGGAGTCTGTGACGGCCCGTCGTGCCTACGACGGTCCGTCCTGCACTTTCGTCACGACGTTCAGAGAATCGTTCTCTGTACCAACTTTTCAAGAGTTAAAGTGTTTTGAAACGAGAGTTCACGACGATTCGTCGTACCTGTGACGGTCTGTCCTGCAGGTCCGTCACAGAGTTCAGAGAGTCGATTTCAGTACTCAGATTTCAGAATTTCCTAAGTGTTTTGGTACGAGACACCCTCGACGGTCCGTCGTGCCCATGACGGTCCGTCATGGGGTCCGTCGTTTCAGCTAGTTTTCCAGAAATAAAATCTGCTGCTCAAAACGACTAAACAGGTCGTTACAATAGATACCAATTTACCCATCATTCGTCCTCGAACGATTACAAGAAGAAAAACAAGGGCGAGAAGGAGTACCTGAATCTTTAAACAGGTGTGGGTATCTTTCTTGCATATCGACCTCCTTCCCCCAAGTAGCTTCCTCAACCGGACGATTCTTCCATTGCGCCTTGATGGATGCAATCTCCCTCGACCTCAACTTGCGTACTTCTCTATCTAAGATAGCAACAGGCTCCTCCTCATAAGACAAATTCTCATCAAGCAAAACTGAATCCCAACGGATAATGTAGTTTCCATCCCCATGGTATCTTTTCAACATCGACACATGGAATACCGGATGTACTCCGGACAGCCCTGGAGGCAAGGCTAACTCATAAGCCACCTCCCCTACTCGCTTAAGTACTTCAAAGGGACAAATGTACCTTGGGCTTAGCTTGCCTCTTTTACCAAACCGCATCATCCCTTTCATGGGCGAAACCTTCAACAAGACTTGCTCACCCTCCATGAACTCTAAGTCTCTAACCTTTCGGTCTGCATATTCTTTTTGCCTACTTTGCGCCGCTAAATGCTTTTCTTGAATAGATTTCACTTTCTCTAATGAATCCCTCAAAAGGTCAGTACCCCAAGGTCTAACCTCAAATGTATCAAACCACCCAATGGGAGACCTACATCTCCTACCATACAATGCTTCAAATGGAGCCATATCAATGCTTGAGTGATAGCCATTGTTGTACGAAAACCCCGCTAAGGGTTGGAAGTTATCCCAATGACCACCAAATTCTATCACACATGCACGAAGCATATCCTCCAACACTTGAATCGTTCACTCCGACTGACCATCGGTCTGAGGATGGAACGCATTACTAAGGTCCAATCTAGTACCCAATTCCGCATGTAATGTTTTCCAGAACTTAGAGGTAAACTGCGTACCTCTATCTGATATGATGGATAGTGGAACCCCATGCAACCGAATCACCTCCGAGATATAGATTTTACCTAACTTCTCTGCATTGTAAGTCACCTTGACCGGAATGAAATGAGCAGACTTAGTTAACCTATCGACAATCACCCAAAGAGAGTCATACTTACCCATTGTCTTTGGAAGACCAACCACGAAGTCCATTGCGATTCTCTCCCATTTCCATTCTGGAATGGGCATTCTCTGAAGTGTTCCTCCGGGCCTTTGGTGTTCATACTTTACTTGTTGACAGTTTGGACATTTGGCAATAAAGTCAACAATATCACGCTTCATTCTACTCCACCAAAAGTGTTGCTTTAGGTAGCGGTACATCTTGGTTGCACCCGGATGTATAGAATACCTTGAACTATGAGCCTCTGTCAGAATAGTGTTGATCAAATCATCGACACAGGGTACACATACCCTTCCCTTAATCCTCAAAACACCTTCCTCATCGATTGTTGCTTCTTTAGCCTCTCCTTGCAACACTTTATCTTGGATCCGGATCAATTTCTCATCATTAAACTGCCTTCCCTTAATCTTGTCAAGGAAGGAAGATCTTGCCTCCACACAAGCTAAAAATCCTCGCTTCTCATTTACCTCTAACCTCATAAGGTCATTAGCCAAAATCTGAACTTCTCTAGCCAATGGGCATCTAAAAGCTTGCAAGTGAGCTAGACTTCCCATGCTTCCCGCCTTTCTACTTAAAGCAACTGCCACAACATTCGCCTTCCCCGGATGATACAAGATAGTGATGTTGTAGTCCTTCAGTAGTTCCATCCATCTCCTCTGTCTCAAGTTCAAATCTTTCTGAGTAAAGACATACTGTAGGCTACGATGATCCGTGTATACTTCACAGTTAACCCCATATAAATAGTGTCTCCATTGCTTTAATGCAAACACTACCGCAACCAATTCCAAATCATGGGTCGGATAGTTACGTTCATGCATCTTTAATTGCCTCGAAGCATAAGCAATTACACTCTTCTCTTGCATTAGCACTGCACCCAACCCCGAATAGGATGCATCACAATAAACGATGAAGTTCTTACCCTCTACTGGCAAGGTAAGGATAGGTGTGGTAGTCAACAAAGTCTTGAGTTTCTGAAAGCTTTCTTCGCACTCATCCGACCATACAAATGGAACATTTTGCTTAGTCAAGTTCGTCAGTTGGGAAGCAATAGAAGAGAATCCCTTGACAAATCGGCGATAGTAGCTAGCTAACCCAACAAAGCTCCTTATTTCTGACACATTAGTGGGTCTCACCCAATTCTTCACTGTCTCAATCTTAGAAGGATCCACCATCACTCCATCCTTAGAAACCACGTGCCCCAAGAAGGACACTACATCTACACACTTAGAGAACTTGGCATAAAGCTTTTTCTCCCTCAATATTTCTAATACAATTCTCAAATGTTCCTCATGTTCCTTCTTACTTTTAGATTATATCAGTATATCATCAATAAACACGATCACAAAGAGATCCAAATATGGCTTAAATATCCCGTTCATCAAGCTCATGAATGCAGCAGGGGCATTCGTAAAACCAAAAGACATCACTACAAATTCGTAATGCCCATACCTAGTTCGAAAAGCAGTCTTTGGCACATCCGTTGCCCGTATTTTCAATTGATGATAACCGGATCTCAAGTCAATCTTAGAGAAGAAAAAAACACCTTGTAACTGATCGAACAAGTCATCAATGCGAGGAAGAGGATACTTGTTCTTAATAGTTACCTTGTTCAACTGCCGGTAATCTATGCACATCCGAAAACTCCCATCCTTCTTCTTCACAAACAAAACCGGAGCACCCCAAGAAGATGCACTTGGTCTAATGAAGCCTTTGCTCAACAACTCTTGAAGTTGAGCCTTTAACTCTCTTAACTCCGCGGGAGCCATTCTATAAGGGGGTATAGAAATGGGGCGAGTTCCCGGTTCAAGATCGATGCAGAAGTCAATATCCCTATCCGGTGGCATACCAGGAAGATCTGCAGGGAACACATCCAAGAACTCACGGACTACCGACACCGTTTCGATTGAAAGTACTTGGGTGGTGTCATCCTTAAGATGTGCCAAGAAAGATAAACAACCTTTACTAACCATCTTCTTAGCACGAACAAAGGACACGATGCGAACCGGATTGGAAGTGTAGTCGCCCTCCCACACTAACGGATCTGTCCCAGGCTTGGCTAACGTCACAATCTTAGCATTACAATCCAAGATCGCAAAATTTTGGAGAAAGCCAAGTCAAACCCAGAATTACATCAAAGTCAACCATTTCTAAGATAACCAAATCTACATAAGTGTTACTCCCCACAAAATTCACCAAACAAGACCTATATACCTTTTCAACTACCACAGACTCACCCACCGGAGTAGAAACACGAATAGGCATATCAAGTAATTCACAACGCAAATTTAGACCATTAGCAAATGAGGAAGATACGTAAGAAAATGTGGATCCGGGATCAAATAATACAAAAGCCATGCAATCACAAACCAAAAGAATACCTGTGATAACAGCATCAGATGTCTCCGCCTACGATCTCCCAGGGAAAGCATAACAATGGGCCCTTTCGTTTGTTTGCCCGTTGCCCCTACCATGTTGTGATGTAGTGGCTCCTGTTTGCCCATCACCCCGGCCGTTTTGGTGACCACCATTACCTCGACCACCGCGTCCTCCAGAATGACGGCCTCTTCCATAACCACCTCTACCTCTAGCTATTGGGGGTCGATTACTCTGTTTTGGACAATATCTCTTAATATGTCCAATCTCCCCACATCCATAGCACTCTCTGGGTTCATGCATAGGTCTCTCAGAGAAGTGTTGACCGGTCTGAGGTGGACCCCCAACTACAGTCTGTAGTGAAGACTGAATTGGTCGAACTGAGTAACCTCCAGAACCCTGTCCTCTAGAGTAAGAACCATTAAACTCACCTCACTTTCGAAACCTTTTTGATGTCGATGTCGAGGTGAAGTCATCGGGCTTCACTACTTCCACCTCTATCACGAAGTCTACCACTTCTTGGAAGGATTTTGCCATAGCTGCTACTTGTAAGGCCGAAATCCGCAACTATGACCTCAACCCCTTCACAAACCGGCGAATCCGCTCTTGTGGACTGAAACAGAGTTGAGTGGCATACCTTGATAAAGCATGAAACTTAGCCTCATATGCATTAACCGACATCCTACCTTGCTCTAGGCTGAAGAACTCATCCCTTTTCCTATCCCTCAAAGTTCGGGGGATATACTTCTCCATAAACAAGCTAGAGAATGAGGCCCAAGTCATAGGTGGTGCCTCTGTTGGTTGACACTAAACATGTGACCGCCACCACATTTTGGCGTTCCCTTGAAACTGATAACTCACGAACTCAACACCAAACCGTTCTACTATACCCATTTTGTGTAGTATCTCATGACAGTCAACCAGAAAATAGTAGGCATCCTCAGATTCAGCACCCTTGAAGACTGGAGGTTTCAATTTTAAGAACTTACTGAAAATTTCATGCTGATCATTTGTCATTATGGGCCCCGTAGTCAGACGAGGAAACGTGCCTATCTCCAATGAGGCATCCATGCGGGGAGCCCCAACAGTGGCATGTCGTACCTCTGGAACCTGAGGTGCTGGTGTAGAAAGCACTGGGGGTGTCTGGCCTTGATCAGATAACCCGCTAAGATAAGCCAGAACCTGATTGATCATCTCTGGGGTAGGTTGGGGTGGCATTTCCTCATTCTGCACTTTTTCATTCTCCCCATCCTCCCCCTCTCTTACTACCTCCTCAGTCGGTGGAGGAGTGACCGCCCTAGCATCAGATGGACTAGGTGCTCGTCCTCTTCCTCTAGAGGACGTCCTCCCACGACCTCTACCACGGCCTCTTGCCGCTGTTCTCCCTCGAGCCACAGCCCTAGTGGCTGGCTCAGTTGTATCTTGCCTTGCTGGTGTTGGTGTTGGCGTAGTCGTTGCTCTAGTTCTAACCATCTGCGAAATAGAGTGAAGATGGTCAGATACCAATTTGTATCACCTAGATACCAATTGGATTCAAGTAGTAGCACGAAAGAAAGAAAGAAAGAATGGAATTTTACTAAAGTCTTATAGCCTCTCAAAGAAAAGTAAAGGCGTCCCCCTACCGTTCCTTAAGACTCTACTAGACTCGTTCTTGTGTGATGAGACCAACGAACCTAATACTCTGATACCAAGTTTGTCACAACCAAAAATCGAGCCGCGACTGGCACCCACATTTACCCTCCTATGTGAGCGAACCAACCAATCGAACCCTTAACATTTCAATATAATGTCGACAGAAAGTAATGCGGAAGACTTAAACTCATTAAGTAAAATCAATAATCAACTTCTATAACTCAAAACTTATCATTATCCCTAAAATCTGGAAGTCATCATCACAAGAACATCTACCTCAAATTACTAAATCTAAGAGTTTCTAAGAAGCTAAAATACATAAAAAGCTAGTCCATGCCGGAACTTCAAGGCCTCAAGACATGAAGAGGAAGATCCAGTCCAAGCTAGAAGCATTAGCTCACCCTGATATCCGGAGTAATGAAGACTGGCTAGAGTTGCTGTTGAGTTGAAGACGACGGCACGTTTGCTGCACTCCACAAATAACAAAAGGAAAACATAAAAGTAGGGGGGTCAGTACAAACACGGTACTGAGTAGATATCATCGGCCAACTCAAAATAGAAAACTGTATATATCAAGTAATATCATAAAATCAACTATGATACTCAACATGTAGCAACAACAGCACTATAATCATTAACAAGTACCGCCAAGTTCACACATGAGGACGCAAGCCTCAATTACCATACTCATTTGGGGATTAGATTCATTAGATTGAGTTTATTAACATATTTCAAGATTCATTATCTTTATTCCCCCCGTGTCGGTACGTGACACTCCGCTCCATATACTATCCTGGTGTCGGAACGTGACACTCCGATCCTCATTCTATCCTGTTACCGGAACGTGGCACCCCATCCATATACTATCCTGGTGTCAGAATGTGACACTCCGATCCTCATTCTATCCTGGTACCGGAACGTGGCACCCGATCCCCTAATCTCACCACTTTCGTTCATCAAGCCTTCTTTTATACCAAGGCATCATCATTAACAAAGTAGATTAGGGTTTCTTTTCAAGATTTGGGATTCAATTGCTTCATCATGATTATTCATTCACAATTACATAATCATATTCATGCAAGCATACAATTAAGCACATAGCAGGGTTTACAATACCATCAATACATATCATTCGCTATTAAGAGTTTACTACGAATAGCATGAAATAACCATAACCTACCTCCACCGAAGACTAGTGATCAAGCAAGAAATTCCCAAGCTTTGCTATCCTCTTCGTTTCTCTCTTTCTCGTTCAATTCTCTCTCTCTCTTTGTTCTTTCTATTTTCTTATTCCAATCCTCTTTCTTTTACCCTAATTAACATATAATTAAAAATGAAAGATGGCAATAATAACCCACTAATTAACTTAAGGTTACCTCTTTTAACCCCCAAGTAATTAGATTTATAAACCTTAACCCTCTAACTTTATAATTAAAGTAGGAATAGTCCAAAACGTCCCTTAAAACGTGTAAAGAAATTCGACTCCTCCTGGGATTACGCAACCTGTGACGGCCCGTCGTGCCTGCGACGGTCTGTCATGCAGGTTCGTCAGGGACTCAATTTGTTTAAGGAGTCTGTGATGGCCCGTCGTGCCTACGACGGTCCGTCCTGAACTTCCGTCACGACGTTCAGATAATCGTTCCCTGTACCAACTTTTCAAGAGTTGAAGTGTTTTGAAACGAGAGTTCACGACGGTTCGTCGTACCTGTGACGGTCCGTCCTGCAGGTCCGTCACAGAGTTCAGAGAGTCGATTTCAGTACTCAGATTTCAGAATTTCCTAAGTGTTTTGGAACGAGACACCCTCGACGGTCCATCGTGCCCATGACGGTCCGTTGTGGGGTCCGTCGTTTCAGCCAGTTTTCCAGAAGTAAAATCTTCTGTTCAAAACGACTAAACAGGTCGTTACAGCATGGTATTCCATCAACTTGAAACTTGTTGCAACTGCAAGTCTTCTGTTCCAAGCATACGATATAAATATTTTTTTCATCACTTACTGAATAAGTGTAGTTAGTTGATGGGGCAACCTAGCATCAATACATAATTTCAACTATACACTCCATAGGAAAGCAAATACACTTTAAATACTTAAATAAATGAATATATAAGCAACTAAAATACGACAAATATTATTTTTCTTACAAAAATTAACATTTCTTCAGCATGCATACCGTCATACGCCCAGATTTTGATTAATTAAGCACAAGCATCTCCTGAAACTCCTTCTCAAGTAGTGTGAAAGTGCATGATGAATTCTTTTGATTTGTGCAATTCCATCTAGAAAACATCAAGCACACTTGTTCGAGAAAGTCAAATATGGGTAATTCTCTTGCTGCTACCAAAGTCAAATTGTTGCAGTCTACAATATTTGACGTCATCATGAGACCAGAAGAATTGGTGCATACAACCTTGCCCACTTCTCATATTCAACCAACTCCAAGTAGTTCTTCACCCTTACATTAAACTGCTTAAACCTTTTCATTAGCTTATCAAAATCAGTTTTCTTATATGTTTTTTCCATAGTGTAGAATACCTCACTCAATTGTTCATTTGGTTTTTTGAAAATTCTTGCATACATTAGCCCACAAGTTCCATATGCAGGTGTAATGTTAGATATTGTTTTACACATCAGATATGACCTTTATTATGCTATTAGTCGGTCAGATACCACACACATATTTCTTCTTAACATAAGTTTCTTTGAATTGTTCAAAGAACCATGTCCAAGCAATTTCATTTTCTGAATCAATAACTCTTTATGCCAAAGGCAATATATTCCCTATTATAATGTATAAGAAAGATGAATAACAAATAAATTAAATTATAATGTATGTATGTATCTAAAATACCTGCTCTATCCATAGTGTTGGCTGATACGAATGCACCAATATATGTTGATTTGAGGTGACTAGCATCTATAACAACAACCAGCCTACAATGATCAAATCCCTTTATAAAAACATCCAAAGATATAAACATGTATAAAAATTTGTTCTCATGTGTTCTCTTCATTCATATATGTGAATTATGGTACGTCTTATCCAAGGTATACAAGTATCTGGTAGCTTCCCATAAGACGCAGTTGGTTGCCCCATTATCAATTCTAATGCTTTCTCTTTTGCTAGTCATGCCAACATATAGTTAATATTAATACCCAATTCCAATCTAACGTCATCCATGATATCATTTGGAGTCTACTTCCTCTTGTGATTCCTCAATTTAGGCGCGATTATTCCTCCAATTAATCCACTTGTTGCACGATAGTCAGAATGCACCCCATCCTTGAGAGGACGTTTATGTTCAGAGTTAAATTTTGAACATCTTCGACTTGTTAATACTTGACGCTTTCATCAACCATGCACATTCTTTAGATTGGCATACAAGATTATAGATGGGAATACAATTTATATTTTTATTAGTTTTGTTTTGCATCTGCAAACACAACTCGATACACGTAAAATTAAATGAATTTAACAACAATTCACCTAATAGAGTTTGACCTCTCCACCAACAAATTAAATCCTTTTTTTGATTGAATACATTTCCATCACATCCTTTAATGTCGACTTATCCATGTATATCTGATAAACCATTATCTTCTTTTGTTATCTGTTCAGAATTATTAAATCATTTCCACGATCAAATATATCCGCTAGTTGATCGTCAAACATTGGGAGCATTGGTAAATATCATGCGTACCAATTAATTCATGATTGTATTCAAATTGCACCACATAACCTTCAATAGAAGTTTCTCAAGAATCAGAATATACTATATCAATATCGAAAATCCTTACACACAAGGAATATACTCCAAATTGAGTGTTGATATTTTTCAAACGAACATATATGCGCACACCTATGTTATTACGTATTTCTATTGGCGTGTTATTACCTACAACAATGTATTTGATTTTCATACTTTTTTGTAAGATTGACGTTCAATTGTACCGAAATCAAATCAACTAAATCAGAATACAAAACATATTCTTTCAACACTATCCCGTCAATGCTATATTCTACATAACAATTCTCTTCGCTCCATTTTCTAAAATACCGGATCAAAACTGTGATAGTAGCCATGAAGTTGTCTTTTCGTTTTAGGAGTGAAATTAAGAAGAAAGAAGGAGCATATTTTTTCCTTTTAAGTTGATCAGAATCCTAGAAGGTATATGTCACGACCCAAAAATGGTCGTGATGGCACTCGTCTTATCCCACCAAGACAAGTCAGCCTAAAACCCAATATCTAACAAAGTGCGGAAGTAAATGACAATCCAACAACAATTTCTATAAAAGAAAACCAAGTCATATTAATTCAATCCCCAAAACCAGGTTGTTACGTGCACAAGCCTCTAATGTAAAAATTAGAATTGGAACAAAATAGAAATCTAAATGAAGTTGTCTTTCAAGTAAAAACAAAGTCATAAACTGGAGTAGGAAAGTTCGCTGAGATGACAAGCAGCTACCTCACAATCCTCCACAAGATGCCTCGGAAACGAAGAGAATGGAGGGTATCACTAAAATCCCGGCTCGTAACCTACAAAAATTTGTAGAAGCAAGGGGTGAGTACCAAACCACGCGGTACCCAACAAGCAAACCTCTAAACACAAGTTAAGTGAACAAAATACGGGTACTCCTGACACCCTATCTAAACCTCCACGCTACAGCCTAATATTTTACCAAACACACCACTCAATAACCACACTCTATCAGTTTACACATTCTCAATAACAACTCAATATTCAACAATCACAAAATTCACAGAGAAACAATCACAAGATCAGCAAAACACATGTTCAAGTTCATCAATAATAAAATGTGCAATGCCATGAGATGCAATGTCAAATATCGTGATGCATGTCTTTCTTAACGATACACACCCGCTGTCTCTCAGTCTGGGACCCATGGGGGGCATATCTGTCCATGCATCTGTCGCGGCGCACGACACGACCCTCGATAGTAGTAACCTTCGCGGCGCGCGATACGTCCCTCGAAATATAATATCCATCGCGGCGCGCGATACGACCCTCGAAAATAGTACATCCTCTTACCACAACCATGTCTCAGATACAATGCAAATGACATGCTCAAATGAAAAGGAGGAGATAACTATTTGATAACAAAGCACAATTTGCAACAAGAAATACAACACTAACAAATAAGCAACAAGTCTCCAAATCATTCTCAACATCACACACGGAAATACACGAATTTCGTACGCTTAACAAGAGTTTAGAAATCCACTTGCCTTAGCCAATCGAATAATTACTCTTGGACTTGAGCCTTCCCTTTCCGTTGAGCTTCTGAACCAATGGAATCTATTAAAGTATATATTCACAATAAGGTTTTCAGAACTAACAACACTCACACTTTTATGTGTTTAACCTTTACCCAAAAATACACCCCAACTTTATAATCAAATTTGTAATTATTGATACCAATTCACATGCCAACTCTTTATATCTCCTCAAATTTCAAGTCTAGGGTTATATCATAATTTCTCCCAAACATTATAACTTTAATAGTATACTATAATACACCCAATATTTAATCACCTATATTGATATATCAAATTTTTGATCATAATGAGATAATAAAATTACAATTTCTAAATATAGAAACCACTGGTTATGAAACCAGTGGTGGAAATCCTATAAAATAAAAACGCCAACATTTCACATATATATAATATTATAGTTATACCAAGTATGCCATACCATTATTGCCAATAGGGGGTAACTCGTTTCCTTACTTAGATTATTTTATCAATTGGCCAATTACACCACACATTAAACAATATAAAAAAAAACTATATTCAATTATATATGACCCCTTTTGTCCTTTTCTTAAAGTTTCAAACAATACCACCCTAATAAATTTATACATATGAGATGTTAACACTTACTTGATTCACGCAAGGTTTTTCCTTGTGTTTTTTTCCCCAGCCGCAACGAGTTCTTCAACTCGTTCTTCTCCTCTCTTGTTGTCGCTCAGGTAAGGTTTTCGCCTCTCCTTCTTTTCTAAATTAATTATTTATTAAACTGATCAAAACCACTAACTTATTTTAAATTTTTTTTATATATATACATGACCCTAATAGTATAAAATCTTAAATAACTGATCACTTTAGCCCACTAACTATCTATTAATTTTATTATTTTTTTTTTCAACAATTACTCATAAATAAATTAACTCAAGTTATACAAATAATTTAAATTTTCCAAAAATAACCTCACGGGTCATTACAGTATATGTTAGTTACGTTTTTTAAAATGCCAAATTAGTGGGTTTAAGGGCTGAAAAATAGGTCATTTACATTAACTAATTGACCTCATTTAGTGGTATTTTATTTTTAATGTATTTTTTAAAATGAAATATTTATGGAATTTAGCAATTTTTTAATTCAAGCTGTAGCTATTTTTTTAAAAAAATATGATACTTATATCTATTTCAATCTAATAACCCTTAAATTATAGTCATTTATGTAAGTTATACAAAAAGAATTGACAAAGAAAATAAAAAAGACTGCTCAAAACATTACTATCTATCTATGAAACTTCTAATAACTAAGATGAAAGTCGGGACAAAACCCACAACATCCAAATTTAACTGAAAAGTAAATGGAATCAAGCAAACTATGCATTGAGGTGTAAGGGGAAACTCTAAAGCACAAGCTTAAGCTTTAGAGTACGAGTATGTAAGAGGAAACTTTAAAGCATATGCATAAGCTCTAACTGTAAAAAAAGAAAAACATACTCAGCTCATCTCAACTCAACTCAAAGATACTCAAGAATATACAAACTCAAAATTAATCAGCTCAATTAAGTATAAAAGCAACAATAAAGATGCATTACATAGGATGTTTTTAAAACAATAGATAATAACTCAATCTATTAAAAAATACAATAATAAAATACTCGATGTCTGAAAATATATTAAAAAAAGTCAAATAAATTAATAGAGAAATTATTAGTGACATCTAAAGAAAAAACTAAAAAAAAGGGAAAATAATATATAATAACAAAGTATTAATTAAATTAAGTGTTGTAAACATAGTTTGATTTAATTGTACCCCATAACAAACTGTTGCCATTTCGCCTCTCTCTTGTGATTCTCGCTCGTCACTCTCATTCTCACTAGCAGTCTCCCTCGCCTCTCTCGCTTTTATACAAACACAAATGTATATAATAAGTTTGTATTTGTATAAAACGAAAGAAAATTGTATATATACCTATATTTTTCATTCCCATCTCCTCTCTCAGATTTCGCTCGTCACTCTCCCAAATATCACTCGCGCTCTCACTTTATTCAAATGCAAATGTACACATTGTGTTTGTATAATATGAGAGAAAATTGTATATACAAATGCAAATGCATATAGTTACGTCTAATACACTTATGATTATACAAATACGATCTTCCTCTGCCCAGTTTTCTTTTTATCTTTCTCTCTTAATACAAACACATATAATGCAATTGATCTTTTTGTATATGTATACCGAAACATAGACAGTTTATACAACTGTTTTTTTGTGTATATATATAGAGAGAAATGTACATATATATGTTTGTTATTGAGCGCAATTATGCAAATTATATCTATAACATACAAATATATTTTTTATGTTTGTTATAGGTGAAAATTGCTCAAAAAAGAAACTACTTGGAACTCTAGTACTTTAGCTAAATAATTATACAATAGTCTAAAATTAATTTCAGTCTAGTCATTCCATAGATTTGGCCAAAAATGATACTTGGAGATGCAAGGTGTTTTCTATTAACACGAATAATTTAAAAATGTAACTAACTAATTTTTTTGGATGGTTGTTAGCCTAGTATTGTATTATATTGTATTGTATTGCCGATTTAAGAGAAAAAGGTTAAAAGTGCCCTTAAATTATGTGAAAGAAACAAAAATGTCCTTCATTTATTGTTTGGCTCAAAAATGCTCTTATCGACAATATTTAGCTTTAAAATGCCCTTATAGTCAATATTTTGGTGCAGAAATGCCCCTATAGTTACAAAATGAGTCAAAAATGTCGTTTTCCCAATAATTATATTTTTTTTCTTGGGAAAATGCATTAGTATCCCCCTAGACTTTGACTGAAATTCTAAAAAACACCTTAACTAAACTAAGGTCCTATTACTCCCCGAACTTATTATTTTATATAGTTTTGTGCACTTTTTTGACTTACGTGACATCCAAATATCTCCCACGCGCCTCAATTTCATGGAGTTACGGACTGTGCCACGTAAGACAAAAGGTGTATAAAATTACAAAAAAATAATATCAAGAGGTAAGAGGACCTTAGTTTAGTTAAGGTGTGTCTATGAGATTTTCGGTCATAGTCTAGGGGGTACTTGTGCATTTTCCCTTTTTTCTTTTTAAACACATCTTTTTCCAAATTAATATATTGTTAAAGAACACTATTCTTGTTTTCTTTCTTCTAAAATCATTTCAACAAATAAAAATGTACCTTTTTGATAGATAATATATGTCATATACATAATATTATAGTATATTCATCATTAATTTATATTTATATAACGATAAAAAATAATGATAGTAAAATAAAAAATATTTTTATATTCTTTTCTGAATTGAAGTAAGATAAATATTTTCTTTTGTTAAAAAAAAATTAATTGAAAAAAAATGTGTCAAAAAGAAAATAATAATATATTTATTTGAAAAACGAGCATTTTGATCCATTTAATAACAAAAGGAGTATTTTTAAACCAAAATATTGACGGTAAGAACATTTTTTTGACCAAACTATAATAGGAGGGCATTTTTTATCCTTTTGCATCGTGTAAGGGCATTTTTGAACCAAAGTATTGATGTTGAGAGCATTTTTAAGCCAAACTATAAAAGGAGGACATTTTTGTTCCTTTCACATAGTTTAAGGACATTTTTGACCCTTTTCCCTTGACTTAATCATAGTGTTTGTTTGATTGTTATTTAAATTCTATTGTATTGTTTAACTGCATCATTAGATAACTATGGAAAGATCAATTTTATATAACGATTGATTTGATGATCACCGCTACCTTAATATTTTCTTTTTATTTTTTCTTTGTTTGTTATGTAATAATTATATTTATTAGGTTCTGGCGTATCTTATCAGAATCACAATTAGTATAGATTTGATCAACTTTGCAATGTTTTTGTTGGTAGTCCTAATCTATCTCAGGACAACCATATGATTTCGTTCAATAGTTTGCTTCAATTTTTAGACAATTTAGAGTTGGCTAGGGGATTGTCCTTACAATTCATTTATGAGTAGAGACTTTCAGATAGTTAATAGATGATGTGCATTTTGTTTTGTATCAGATTCTCTTTAATGATATGATAGTTATTTGAGACTTCATTTTATTTTCCAGTTTATTTAGTTATGTATGATATCGTATTGTAATTTCAGGAGGTTAGCTTGGGTTTATTTGTGGCTTGAGGCTACGTGTTGTGTCTAGGAGGTAGTCTTGGGGCGTGATAAAAATATGATCAACACACTCTCACGATTACCTAACATGTAGCCACACAAAATCCTAACACAGTGCAATTGAAATCGAAGCTCTATAACTCCCACAACCACAATTTAAAATGTGAAGTGGGAACTAATTCATGACTGGTCTTTGTATAGATTTATTGAATCAAAATTTGACCTCTATATGTAATGTAATTTTTCGACGAGTGTAGCTTGACACCCGTTGGGCAAGGGTGACTCTACCCCTAAAAGAAGACTCGTACAACTTTAATTTGATGGGTTATGTTCCACCTAATTCATTATATGCTAAGAAATATATCCGTTTAAAGTTGACCCTTGAATAAACTAATGAAAAAAAAAAGCCTGCAGGAAGATTTGGAGCTCAGTTATAATCCTGAACCACTTCTAATACACGTAGCGTACATAAAAATGAACCTTAACATATCATAACACGTAGGACACTATTCAATTCAAGCTTATAAACCTAGGAGAAAGATTCGAATTCTACAAGTAGAATTGTGAGTTGTTCTCATATTTAATTTTGTGTTGCACTTAAACCAGACAAGAGGCGAACCATGACCATATGTTTCTGTTTGTTAGTGAAATCAGATTTTATATTTTTAAATTAATAACAATATATATTCTTACTCAATAGTTTAAATCAAATTTTAAAATGTACGAACTGCCATTTTTGTTGGTAATTTTTTTTACGGTGCAATATAAGATGGACAAACTATTATTGTCTTAATAATGAAATATTATAGGGTTCATTCATTGTCGGGAGAACTGACCCTTTTTTAATAAAAAAAATGATTTCCTTTTTTTTAAAAAAAAATCCAAAATTATGTTAGGGAATATATTTTACATTGTCATTGCAACCTTAACTATTTTGATAGGTGCGAATTTAAAGGAATGGTATTTGACGATATTTCTTTACTTGTTGAGTATTGACGTACTGAAACACTTACATTTCACAATTCACACTGAGCAGGATGTGAATGAAGGTTTTGTTTGGATTACAACCTCACAAATTTGAGTATCAATATACATTACGATGAATCAACAAAAACAACTTATCATTTTGTATTTTGGACGTTTGAAAAATTCCTTGACATAGAGTATCAAGTTTTACAACAGGAAATAAAAAATTATTGACATAAGTATGTGTCTTCAAAAATCTAATAATTGCACTGGATGCAACCGTGTAAAATACATATACAGTTTAACGTTAAATTTATAACACATATACCATCTCAAAATTGTATAACATATTCCAATTTAAAGACTTCATAATATAACAATTTTTAGTAACTAAACCGTAGTAATGTAATTGTTGGTTGTTGAATAAGCATCTGATCTATCGGTGGCTAAAATTTGTAAACACACAACTGAAATGAAAAGTAATTATGTTGGAGGTACTAACACACTATTTGACTGAGATTGAAGTAACCAAGACACTTAAAGTGTCTTACAATGTGACAGTTATTCTTGACCTCAACAAATTATTCAACTTCATAAAACATTGTATTATTTCTCTTCGGAGGTCACATGTGAAGAAAAAGTCATACAACACCTTCTGGTCAAAACCCTCGCTCTCATCGCAATAGCAATGCACTGGGTACAACTATAAGGAAAAGATCTAGAAAGGAAATTGATCTCTCCAATATTAGTGAAAGAGAAAGGAAAAGTATATGTATGCCCTCTTGCACAAATATCTATGGATGAGAGCTCAAACATAGATTTTGATGCCATGAATAAAGATGTCTATCCCTTCATTTTGTGGGGATTAGATTGGATTTTCTCAAAACAATAAGGGGCTTTTATAATATAAAAAAAGGAGGATATAATGCTTAAAGGAATATCTTAAAATGTGAGAAGCTTTTAGTGTGACCAAGAGACATATTTTTTCAAAGTGGGGTACACAATACTCAGGAAACAAACACTTATTAGGGCCGGCTAACACCCATGTTATAAGTAGTCTCTCTAGGACATATTAATTGTTACGTTGAAAATAATATTTAAGAATACAAATTTAAAATTATTTTTATTATTATTTAAATTATTCTATTAGAAAATAAAATAGCGAAGAGCCTTATTAAATTAACAATAAGTATATGAAAAAATATCAATTATTTTCTTAAATTTTGAATTTGTTATAAAATCAAGCTCAGAACAATATAAGTATAAAGAAAAGAAGACAAGAGAAGTAGATAGAAGAGAGAATTTTTCTTAATTCAAGTGTGTCTTTCAAATGATGAGTGATCTCTATTTATAGTGTTGAAATATCACTCCCAAAGGTCACCCAACAATTAGGTACATAGTTATCCACAATGGATCATATCACCTTGGAAATATACATACATGAATTCAAGTAATTCATGAATAACTTAAATGGACAATCCAGTTAATTAGTTCAATGAATTTATAACACTTTCCCTTGGATGCCCATAGATAATGTATCTCGTTAAAACCTCACTAGGAAAAATCCTGTGGGAAAAAAATCTAGTGAAGAAAAAAGAATACACATATCTTTTGATATGCATTATTTGTTGCCTCATTCAACATAATGTCGGGAAAATCCAATGGGACAAAACCTCTGTCAAGAAAAAAAGAGTGCAACGCATATTATTCTCCCCTGATTAAAACATCACATAATTTCTTGCGATAATGTATCCAATCTTGTAAACCGACTTCTCAAATATTGATATTGATAATGTCTTTTTGGTCAAATTGTATTCACAAAAATGTTGCATCGTTGAACTCATCCAATTTTATCATATTCTGATTTGATGAATATGATGAGGCTTTGAGTTTAGCCGAGCACATTATTGAATATCATTCTATTCATCATGACCTCGTTGTTGCAAGTAAATCGTCCATTCAACTTGTTCATAGCAACAACCATCTTGCGAACACTTTCACTTGTAGTTGATTATCTTCGTATATTGTGGTATATTATTTTTCAAATAAAAACCACACATTTTATAAATATGATGTGTCATTATTCTCAACCAGACGCATTCTCAACTTGCTTCATGGAGAGACATTATTTCTACATGGGGGCTAGAAAAGTTTGCTTCATAGACCACCAATATATTATTGCACCTCAACATCTAAATGAATAACATGTTTGAGACCTAGCTTTATGCGGATCAGATTAATATTTTGCATCTGCATAATCAATTAGTTCTGACTTAGATTCCTCGAATTAGAATAAACTCATGTGTATGGTCCTTCAAGGATATTCAAGTGTCTACTTAACACCATTTCAATATCCTTTTCTTGTGGAGGAAATGAATCTTGTCACTGCAAAGCAACAGATATCTGGTCCAGCATTGTTAACAAGATGCATTATACAAAGATATGGAGTTTCATCACAAAGAATCTCTTTATCCTTCTTTTGTGATCAAAGTGAATCTTTATGCATAATCGTTGTGGTACTCAATAAATGTGATTTATCCATATAAAATCGTATCAAAACCTTTCTGTGTATGTTTATTGATGGACAAATATTTCATTCGTCAAAAACACAATCTGTAGGTCAAGACAAAAATTTATCTTTCCAGAATCTTTTCATTTTAGATTCCCTTCTCAAACATTCAAAAGCTTTTGAAAGAACTATAAGAATATTAATAATGTTCAAGTCATCAACTTACACAAATATTATAACAAAATAGATTCTGACCTTTTAATAAAAATGCAAGGATAGCTAGTTAAGGTAATTCTTTTTGTACCCTTCGCTTTCTTGATTATTTCACTCTATATAAAGATTCTTGAAGTTTTATTGAAAAAGTTTGTTTCAAACTGTTATATCCTTCAGGCATCTTGATTGTTTGAAGGATTTTCAGATAACTTTTGATATTGTCTAGCTAAATATGATAATTATTCATTATATGCATTCAAGTTTTCATATATTGCCAGAGAAAACAAATATCATTGCAATCACCATAGGAGAAAACATCTCCAATAATATCAAATTTTTTGCGGCAAATGGTTATGACTCATGGCACAAGCCATACTTGATATCTTACAGTTATACTAATGCATAAGAATTTATTTGTACCCCACTAACACTATACCTTGATTTATGGACTATTTGTTCAAAACATCACTTTTCTAACTGAAACAAAATATACTTGAATTATGCATGTTACTTGGTCAACCATTTACCTGTCCACACAATATGACAAATTTGAATCAAATCATCATCACAATTTATATCATTGACCGCTACTTCATACCAAAGATACCATGAATGGTTACTTGATATCTTTTCCAATATGACATAACCTATCGAGATCTCTTCATTTTTATCATTTTTAAGTACATGAACCTTTTATAAGGCTTTATGAAGTGTTATGTTGTGGCGCTCTCTTATAGCACTTACCTCAATATCATGACCATATTGATCAGTTGCTCCTCTCCTTCTTCAAGGAATTTTATATTTGGAACCGATTGATCTATTACGCTTCAGATTTATCATAGACTATATCCTTCAAGGACTTCTCATTAGAGCATTTACGGATGAATTATATCACAGGGTCAGAAAATTAACCTTGCAATTGATTTGCAGCATTATGTAAATAAATTATCACTTGAACTTCAAGTTCATATTTTATTATAACAAGGATCTCGATAATTCATATTAACCTCACCATAATTTAGCTGTAAATCATCTCCCCCCCCCCCCCCCCAATTAATGTTAGAATATCCAACATCCATCTCAATATTATTTGGGAATTCATCTTTGTGTGTGGTGGAAAAATAAATCATAACCGCATATTCAATCTTTTAGATGCAATTAATTTCATATTTCATGACACCATCCATTGGTGAACATCTCCTTCAAGGAGAAATTATATTACATTGTCATGGTCAAATTATCATGAGCAAGACATGTTTCTTGCTTTACTTTTGTTGTACCATAGGTACACAACAATGAAAAATTTGTATTGCTACGAAATAATATTATTTTGGTCATGGCCATAATTTTTATAGACAGTAATTATTTCTTTCTTTTGTCATTTCGGTAGTTCACAATAAACATACCATAATATTTATGACGTATAAACGTACACGATCATCGGCCATTTCCGTCAAATAAAATTTATTTATTTTTCTCAAACATCCCATAGAGGTGAGTTGTGGCATATATCCCACAATATTTTTATTATATCTTGATTCATTCACTTTCAAGAATGGGCAAATATTTTGAGTTGACCATAACCATTTATACTTGTCGTACCTTTATATTTGAAATATTAATATGACTCACCTCAACATCATTTTGAAAGATAAAGTACACCATCACTTTATATATTTTTTTAAATTTGATGGAAGATTTATTAAATTTTACTAGATTAGTCTGCAAATATTGAGTGTCAATTGACATTTCATACTAAATTACAATTACTACTATCAACCTTCGAAAGACTTTTTTGAGATGATAATAATTACCTTCACATTTTAAAAAATTATTTGGAGAACCCAAAGTGTTCTCTCTTTCATAATTGTCGCAATGATGACTATTATAATTTTGTCCTTTCACGCCCTTATTCATACATTTAATCACTTGTCATCTTTCAGACTTATTATTCACTGCAACCAAATTCGTATGATAGAATGGAGCAGGTGGGCGGATTTCAAACTTATAATATACTACTTCCGCATCTGTTTTAGGGAATGGAGAAAACTCAATTGGACAAGTTTCAAGACTTTTCGTAGAAATATATTACTTTTTCCTTAGTCATCATTTTATCATCATTACGATTTATTGACTCAAACTCAATGTCATACCCATTTAAGATGTGTTAAGCCATAATTCTATGGGACTTGAACCCAATCCTTTTCATCAAGGTACATCATAACTCAAATTAGTGTCTTATATTTTTGGTGCGATAGAACATGAATGTACCATCTTACCTTCAAACACTATGATAATGATGCATCCGGACTTTAATTTGATGTCTTACCCTTTTTGGTGCGGTGACATTATAAAATGACGTGGTATTGCAGGTCCAAAATGAGTGTATTACACACATCCATCGAATCAGAAAGGGGTCTAAAATATTGTGCTTGCAAAAGTTTAAGGATTTAGTTGACAAAGTCATAAGTATAGGGATATAACTGACAAATCAAGTCAAGTACAAGGGCTTCTCAGTGAACCATATAAACATAACCTTAGCTCTAGCTGATATCAACAACTTACCTTGTTTCAATAAACATAATAAACATAACCCAAAATGTATTTTGGTTAGAACCTCGTGTTGATAACGTGTTATAATATCAAGCTCAAAGCAATATAAGTATACACTTGAATAAGAAGAAAAATTCTATCTTCTATCTACTTCTCTTGTCTTCTTCACTTTATACTTGATTTTATGATAGAATAACACTTAACTTAAATTAAGAAAAAATCATATAAATCATTAGGAATCTACTAAATGAGCATGGCCCAAGATTTAAATAAAAAATTGTTAGGTAGAGGGAGCTATGGATGTTCACAGTTTGGATAAAAATTTGTCGAAATCAAAAACATGAACCAACTCAATTTTATTTGTGTTTGATTTGGTTTGTTTTTAGATTTTTAAAAAGGGAAACTAAGCAAATACTTTATAAAATCAAAATAATTACAGTATGTATCCCATAGTAAATTTCGCTTAATTGATACTAAATCAATATTATATACTGATTACTATATTGGTATCATTAAATTTGATAATTTGACTTTAAAACTAATACATAAGGTTGGGGAGTTAAATATTTACCTTAACCGATGAATTCCGTGAAAAGCGGGTGCAAGCTGCCAAAAATCGCCACTCCCATATCAAAGAACTGATATGTAGAAAATAGGAGTTTATGAGTTATTTTTGCATTAAAACACGATCCGGTCCGCTATAGTGGTGCCGCCATCACAGAACTTACCCCTGCTATAACAATTTGCACACTAGCGGGACGCCTTCTGCCATATCGAGCTCAATGAAAGTTCAGAAGCTTAAAAGTCCGAAAAAGACCATTTTTACAACACAACATCTTCCCTTGACATTCTGACATATGCCTTTTATTCCAGGATCAATTTCGAAAGTTCTACTTATCTTGATTCAATTCGGAAAGTCTCTATTATATATTTTATTTTGAGTTATTATGTTTAAACATGTATTTTAAAGGCCATAGATTCTAATTGATGGATATTGGGGTTATATGAATAAAATGTGCTCGTTCTAAAAAAAAAAGGCTCTATGGACCTCTTATGTCTTGGTTTCAAGAATATATGAACCCAACTACAAAAATTGACCCCACCCATATCAGGATGACATTAGACCTCACCTAGCCTAGATTCTATTTAAGGCTGGCATTAAGGAAAGGTGTAGGGGTAGAACTGTTTTTTTTATTTTTATAAATAGTGATTTCTTTTTATAAAAAATAAATAAATTTAGCAGTGAGGTGGGGTAGTAGGGGTGGGATATAATAATTTAGCTTTGATTTAATATTTTTTGGTTTTAGGAGATCAAAGTGAGTTAAAATAATTTTATCCAAATCATATTTGACCAAATTCATATCTATCCATATTTTATGTGAATGAACTGTAATATCTATTTTCAATCCATCCAAATCCAATTTGTCCCAACCACTTGGCGCCCTATTTGTAACTAAAAATTTAAAGTGATAAATCTAGTTGAATTATGATGTCATTTTATATTCTTCTAATATTCAATAAACTATAAGTTCGTTTTTGTGAATAAAAAGTTACTTCATGGAGAAGCTTAATCTAACAAATGAGACACTCAAACACAATAATCCACATATATATGATGAAACTTCCAGATCTTGAAAGTACTAAACCTTAGGTAAGCATTCCTTTTCACTGTTTTAAAAGGTGGGGGCGTGAGACGAGACATTTTGTACAGTATAAGGCGAGGGGTAAGTCCCACGGATCTACAAGATGTAGTCTTATGTATATCCAATTTATAGTTTTATTACTAATGAAATAAGCAAAATTAAATCTTTCAATGATTTATGATTTTTATTTGAGATAATATTATTAATCAATAACTAAGAAAAAATATTATAATTACTATTTGAGAAATATCATTACACCAATGATAAAAATATGATTTAAAGATTCACAAAATTAAATTTAAACACTCGGGTGTACGTGTTTCTTTTAGGACTTACGTTTTTATGCTCAGGGTTTACGCCTCAAATTTAGGACTTATGCCTTATGGATCTACGCCTTTCATTTACACCCTAGAGCGTTTTTGGTACGCCCTGCCCCAAACTCGCCCTGAGACTCGCCTCAAAATGTTCTTAAAACCACTTTTCCTTTCTTTATCAGAAATAAGAATCATTCAATGTGAATTATACATTAGCATTAGGGGGTGGTAGGGTAGAAATGCAATAACAGTGTTTGGTCACATCACATCACGTTCACAACTTTCATGATGAAAATGATCTCTACAATAGGCCACATAGTCTTCACTAGTATGGCAATCCTATATATTTATCCATCTTATCATATGAATTATTATGTTTTTCAACCTCCAAAGATTTAACCATTTGATTGAAATCACATAAAATTATGGAAACATAACAACCTCAATAGGTCTCACTTCATAGCATACTATTGTTGAAGGGGATATATCTGTAGAAATATTGGCCATTGTAATAAATAGTATATCATATTAGTAGATGTTGTGTTACTTCTTCCTTTTCTGTGTGTTATATCTAAAATCCTTAGACTTTTCTACGTGCAGGGTTACTCAAAAATCTTTTACAATATAGTTAATGCTTAAGTTTGGTCGATCTATAATGCCTATTGAAAATTTGTGATTTTGTATTCATACTAAGCTTGTTAATTTTTTTGTTATGCAAATACCGATACTGATCTCTAGGGCATTTCTTGACTTATTTTTTTATTACAATGGCCAATATTCCTATACCTATATTGAATTTAATATTTTCTTTTATGTACTAGATTCTAACATTTTTACCTTTCTATTTTAGAAATATCTTGTACACGTGATATTGAATTTCAGAACAATTTTGTATTGCACTTTTACTTTATGAAGTTTAGAAGGTTTAATATATACTAATAATCTTTTAACTTATTTTTGCATATCATTTAGTTTATATTCGCATATCTTTAAGTCGTGATTATTTGATATTATTGTGTTAGGTTCATCAGTTTCACGATAACAATAAGTCTCTAATTGAGTCTCACAAATCAATATGATGACATTTGTATCTATCTTTAAAGGCTATGAGAATTTTAGGAAAATTCAGTTTTTTGATTCTTCATTTTGTGTAATCAATTACCTCTTGAGTTTTATCAACTCCGTTTTTATCCTCTTACATATGGTGAGGATGGGATTAGCTATGATCGGAGATATATATATAGATATATATATATATATATATATATATATATATATATATATATATATATATATATTGTCTCCATTTTAAAAAGAATGACTTAATATGACATGAAACGAGTTTAAGAAAAGAAAGAAGACTTTTTAATCTTGTGGTTCTAAATTAAAGTTATATCAAATGTATCAAATCATCATTTAATCTTGTGACCTTAAACATGTCATGTGGAATGTTGAAGTTAAAGTGTTGCCAAAAATAGAATATAGGTCACTCTTTTTAAATAGACTAAAAAGAAAACCAGGTTATTCTTTTTTAAACAGGGAGTAACATATCAAGTATAGAGTAACTAACATAAACCTAGGGAAAAGAGTAAGTGTTATATTTTCAAGTTGACCTTTATCATGGTAAAAACAAAGTAAAAGAAACATCAAGTTTAAATAAAGAAAAATCATCTTTTCCTTTTATGTATACTCGTTTTAGTATGTTGACAGATTTGTTTGAGACACAAATTATCCTATTTTCTAAGAAACATATTCTATACATTATATTATGCTTGTTTCAAAATTTCTGTCCTTACCTTGGTGATATTTAGCTAGGCCTATATATGTCTTTGTCAAAATAAATATTGCTTCTCAACATACTAGATGGAAGAGGCCCATGCCAATAGTCAAATTAATATGAAGCAATTATTTTGCTTGTGAAAATATGAATATTAATGAATCAAGGGTCACGGCTACTGTAAAAGATGGTTGATATCATATACTATTAGAAATATTCAGGATATGTACAACAGGCACCAGTATGCTGTCTACTTGAGTAATCTTAAATACTAACTAATGTTATACACCCAAAAACTATAACAAATGTTTCGGTTTTGACATATGAGATTACTATGGCATTGTTTATTATATGTAAAGGATGTCGGAGTTCTGTTACAATTTGACATTAAGAAGTACCCATCTATAAGCATAAGAGAGAAAGAAGATGAAATTTACTAAGAAGAAAAAAATATTTCATTTTTCTCATTGTGTTGTTGTACATGTGTATATATTACCTAATATTCTGACTAACTTTTGTAACTAACATTCTTCTAAATCTAACAAGATAACTCCTCTAACTTTTCTATATTACAACTTAATCCCTAATATTTGTTAAGTAATACCTTCTTTAATACTCCCCCTCAAGTTTGAGGGTATAAACAAATTTATTACTCCAAACTTGGAAAGTAAGTACTCATATTTTGACCTGCCTAGACCTTTAGTAAGTAGATCAGCTATCTGTTCTTTTGTACTTAGATGTCTTGTTTCAATAACTCCTTTTTGTATCTTCTCTCTAATAAAATGGCAGTCCAACTCTATATGTTTGGTTCTTTCATGATTTAGTGGATTTGTTGCTATCTGTATTGTTGATTTGCTATCACTATGGACAACAACTGAAGTTTCAATTTCTGCTCCTAATTCTTTGAACAAACTAACTATCCATACAACCTCTGCTACAAAATTTGCCATACTTCTATACTCAGCTTCTGTTGAGCTTCGAGAGACAGTTCCTTGCTTCTTGGTCTTCCCTGAAATAAGAGAGTTTTCAAGATTTATCAAGACTCCAGGTACTGATCTCCTAGTCTGTGGATATGTAGCCAAATCTAAATCACAATAAACATTTAGATGTTTGCTACTTTTACTGGATAGCAAAATTCCCCACCCTGCTTCACCTTTTATATATCTTACCACCTTCAGAGTTTCATTTAAATGTGATTGTTTTGGCTGTTGAAGAAATTGACTCAGAGTCTGTGTTGCATATGCAATATCTGGTCTTGTAACAGTAAGATAAAAGAGTTTGCCAATTAATCTTTTATATATGTTGGGATCTTCTAGTAACTTGTCATCATGTCCTATATTATTAACTTCATCATATTTCTTAGTAGTCAACTTCACAAAAGAATCAAGTGGTGTGGTAGCTGGTTTTGGTGCACTCAATCCAACCTCAGAAATAATCTGAAGAGTATACTTTCTTTAATGAATAACTATACCTTTATTTGACCTGGCAAATTCTATCCCTAGGAAATACTTAAGATCTCCAAGATCTTTCATTTTGAATGTATCTTGTAATGTCTGTTTAGTCTCTTGTATCAGCCTAATGTCATTACCTGTGATCATCATATCATCAACATATACTAAGATTATCACTAAAGTATCCCCAACTCTTTTAGTAAATAAAGAATAATCAAGATGACTCTGTACAAACCCTTACTTTATGAGAGCTTCAGTAAGCTTAACATTCCATTGTCTAGGAGCTTGATTAAGTCCATATAGGGATTTAATGAGCTTACATACATGCTTCTCCCCCTGTCCACTAAATCCTTGTGTCATCTTGAACCCTTGTGGTAATGTCATATACACTTCATCATACAAATCTCCTTGTAGAAAAACATTATACACATCCATTTGATGTACATGCTAGTTACCTGCTGCAGCTAGTGCCAAGACACTTCTAACAGTCACCATTTTTACCACAGGAGAAAATGTCTCATGAGACTCTAGTACTTCCCTTTGATTATATTCCTTAGCTACTAGTCTAGCCTTAAACCTCTCAATTGGACCATCAGCTTTGTATTTAATCTTGAAAATCCACCTACATCCAATGACTGTTTTCCCATAAGGCAAAGGCACAACTTTCCTAGTGTTATTGCATTCTAAGTCCTTGATCTCAGCCTGCATGGCATCAACCCACCTAGGATCTTTGCATGCTTCCTCAAAACTAGATGGTTCAATCTCAGCTCCAAATGAAGACATATATAACTGATACTTGGCAGATAAATGATCATATCCAAGGTATTGATCAATTGAATATAATGGCTTGCATACTCAGGGATTTTTTAAACATATGCCACATAGTCTTTCGTCCATAGGGGAGTACTACTGATTTATAATGATCTCCTGGTGTTACATCCTGTATAGAAATTGTCTGATCAGAATATGATTCAGAAGTTTCAGATTCTGGTACATTTGATATACCATCTAGAATTGCTTCTGTAGGAATATTAGTGGTAGGAAATAGTTTTCAGGAAACTGAAGAAGAAAGTGAGAAAGGAAATATAGTTTCCTTGAACACAACATCTCTACTAAGAAAAAAACACTTGTTCTTCATGTCATAAAGAATATATCCTTTAGTTTGCTCACTATACCCCATATGTATTGCCACCACACTTCTTGACTCAAATTTATCACTGATATGCATATTTTTGGCAAAACATAAACACCCTATTACTTTCAAATGATGCAATGAAGGTTTGCTCTTATATAGAGCTTCACATGGTGACTTCCCATTCAGAACTGGAGTAAGTAATCTGTTAATAATATTAGTTGCACATAAGACACAATGACCCCAGAACCTAATAGGTAAATGTCCTTGAAACTTGATAGCTCTTGCAACTTCCAGAATATTCTTATGTTTCCTCTCAACAATACCATTTTGTTGAGGAGTATAAAAATAAGTTCTTTGATGTACTATGCCTAGTGATTTACATAACTGATGACATTCTAGAATTAACAAATTTTGTACCATTATCTGTTCTAATGACCTTAACGGACACACCACATCACTTTTCAACTTTATTAAAAACAACCATACCATTCTTGTACAATCATCTACAATTGTAACAAAGAATTTATTCCCATCATATGTAGGAAACTGAAAAGGTCCCCAAACATCAATATGTAACAAGTTAAATGGCAATAAGGACACAGAAGTACTATGAGGAAAATGGTATTTTGTGTTGTTTGGCTAATGGACAGATAGTACAATTTTGAATTTCTTGTGTATTATGTTTAACAAATTCAAGAATAACACTTGCTAATACATTTGAAGATGCATGTCCTAACCTTTGATGACACAGGAACACAGAAGAAGTTGTTGTATTAGTGTTATCCTGAACATTGTGTGACTATATTTGAGTATTTAACTCTTTCCTTGATTTTGGAGTAGGGAGAAAATAACTTCCGTTAGATTCTTACCAATAACCTTCACCTGTCCATTGTAAAGATCCCGGAATACAAAAAAATCAGGAAAGAAGGAGACTGAACAATTGCGACTTTTTGTGATTTTTGAGAGAGAAAGAAGATTATTTTTAAATTTTGGTATGACTAACACATCTTCAACCCTTTCATGTTCATTAATGTTGCAAGACCATGTATGAGAAACAGTGGTTTTGTCTCCATTAGGCAAATAAACTTGATTATAACTGTTACTAGGCATTGAGTTCTTATCGAATAGCATATCAGACTTATATGTCATATGATTTGTTGCTCCAGAGTCTACAATCCAATCATGTGATCCTACTGAGATTTTAAAACTATTACGTGCAGTATTGGAGCTTTGTATTTGATTAACACTGCCACTTATTGGACCCTGTGTGCAAGTACCCACATCTGATGTACCCTGCAAATTAGTCTTTCCCAGTATTTGCAATATTTGGCTGTATTGTTCATGTATAAACTCCATACTTTTATAATAATCTCCAATTCTTGAGCCTTGATTAGGATGTTCTTGAGTCTTTACAATATTATCCAACACATTATTTGCTGCATTATATGAATTACCACCTCTCTCAGTATAATAATTCCTATTGTCTGAGTAGTTGTTCCCTTGATTCTCTCTTCTTCTCCTTTCAAAATCAGGTGGTATCTTACTAGACGAAAACAAACAGCCTTTTTGTGTCCTTATCGTTTGCAGTGATCACATCTTACATTTAGATCATAGCTATAAAATTAATAAGGCTTTTCTGCCTATTTACAGGATTGGAACTAGATCTAATTGAAACTAATGCATTCATATATGTTTGACCTCAAGATTTATGCGATTGAGATATGAATCTTTGACTCTCACGTTCTAGTAACATAGAGTAAGCTTTGTTTAACGATGGCAAAGGAATCATCATAAGAATCTGACCTCTTGCTTGTTCATATGTCTCATTAAGTCCCATAAGAAATTGTAGTAATTTTTGATTTTGTACAAACAGAATGAAATCCTTTGATTTCTCACAATTACAAGAAGGTACTGGAGTAATACTATCAAACTCTACCCAAAGATCTCCCAATCGAGCAAAATAGACTGAAATTGAACTTGTACCTTGAGAGATCGATGCAATTTCTTTATGAAGCAAGATGACTCTTGAACCATCAACTTTGTCATATCTTTCCTTGAGATCTCTCCAAACTGCAGCTGTATTCGTTGAATATACAATTCCTCCAAGAAGTTCATTGGATACACAGTTCATAATCCAAGATAGAACTATTGCATTACAACGTTCCCACAATGTTGTTAGATTAGGGCCAAAACCTTCCTTTAAGCAAGTTCCATCTATGAATCCAAGCTTATTTCTACTTAAAATTGCATTCTCATTGCATGACTCCAAACTGAAAAATTCTCTGCCGCTGTAAGCTGTATTGAAATCAACATTGCACCAGAATTATCAATGGTTCTAAGAAACGGAGGATGATTATGACCTAACTTCTCTGGTAATTCATTATCGATTGTTTCCATGGCTAATTCACTTGATCAATTTGGTATTAACATTGATGCTATGATACCATGTTACAATTTGACATTAACAAGCACCCATCTATAAGAATAAGAGAGAAAGAAGATGAAATTTACGAAGAAGAAAAAAATATTTCGTTTTTCTCATTGTGTTGATGTACATGTGTATATATACACCTAATATTCTAACTAACTTTTTTAACTAACATTCTTCTATACCTAACAAACTAACTCCTCTAAGTTTTCTATATTACAACTTAGTCCCTAATATCTGTTAAGTAATATCTTCTTTAATAAGTTCGCTAGTCTTATGCATTCTCAAAACCATATCACACGGAGCTGTAGGGGTTCCTAAGAAAATTGTGTAATGTTAGCAAATTCACAAAATTGAGGTGGTTGATGATGAAAGTGATGCCATTTGGAAAGTGATATATGAAACAAGCACATGTGGAAAGCTAAATAATGAAGGTATTCCAAAAGGACGTGGAGACTATATTATGAATTCAGTCTCTTACTCTTAGGCGTGAATAAATCCTTCTGACATGTGGAGAAGTTGATAAAGATTTTTTTAGATGTATGTATAAGATACATAATATGCAAATGTGATCAAATGAAAGCAACACACTTCCTCTAAGTTTCCGGTGATAAATTAAAGACAATATTTATAAATCGAGAACAGACAACACATGTTTTCTCCTACTCTATTTTTTAATAATATTGATGAATACATATTTTTTGATACTTTTTTTCAATATCATGGAGTACGCCACGCACCTCAACTAATTCCACAGGATACCAATAGAAATTCATTCCTACAAGTTCCCTCAACGGACCAAATTCTACTTAGCGTTAATAGTTTTGGCACGATAGACTCATGAGATGTGACCTCAGGGTGAAAATGGCTCATGACCATGTATTCAATTAATTTCCTTGGAAATGATGGTCAGAATTTGCTGCGAGAATTCGATTCTATCAATTTACAGAAATCAAGAAACTCTAAATCAAACAAACACCACACCAAATTTGCTAAACCTCTACCATCTAATTAAAAGAAAAAAAAACTTTCATTGACAAAATTTAAGAAAAGATGTAATCTTTACCTGTAAAACAACATAAAAAAACAATTGTTACCAAGGTTATACAATCCAGGTACTGTCAAATAATTTTTTTTGAACTACTTTTTCATGATACTAGTAACTCAATGGGAATTAAATCCTCACTACTATTATTGAATTTGTGCAACTCATGTGGTTTGCCAAAATTACTCATATATAGTATGTGTCCCTATGAAAAAAACGCAAAAAATTAGCATAAGCAACAATAATTAATCACCAGGAAAGTATATATATAAACTCTTATCTCATGACTTACATCAATTTAAAGTTGAACATAACCATATTTGATTGGACAACTACATGTAAGTAGAGAAAAGTCAGGAATAAATACAAAATGTAAGTTAAAGTAGAAACGCGATAACTTGAACATTAACCAGCTGAAAAAATGTAAGAAATTCCACAAAATCTGGAAAGGAGAGATAGAACTCGAGTAAAATAAATGTAGTTCAATGACATATTCACCCCTAATTGTAAGACTGGATAAAGTGACTTCTAATTCTTCTTGCGGCCACGCTGTCTACTAATGACCATTAGCAACGCGGATGGAAATATACAAAAAAGATATTTCACCTATCACTCATGTGTAGCCAATAATAAACTCATTGTAGGATGACCATAATGTGAAGTTGCCTGCATTTCTACCTTACTTTTTCTCTGATTGTCTTCTTTTATCCTTCATTTTTTTAAAATATATTAAAAATAAATTATATATGCAATAAATATGTATTATAAATGTTTTTAAAAATACATTATGCTTGTTTGGTAAGAAATTGATATGTTGTATTTAATTATCAATAAATCAAGTGAATTTTTTTATTGCTATAAATGGTATTCCCCTTCTTTTTTCTTCCGGTAACAATACAATTTAAAAAGTTTTGCTACATTTAAAAAAATGAGTTTGTACTAATATTTGTAGAGCTAAAGAAGAATAAATGAAAATAAACAATGTAATTTACTTGATGAAGGGGCTAATAGCCTAGTACCAATTAGTCATTGCAAATGAAGTGGGCTCAATGCATAGTACAACTTGCATTGAATTATGTACAATTAGTCATCTCTTGTTGACTTATAAATAAGGTAGATGAGTCATGACTTGTGCTCAAACACTAACCCTAACATCATGAATATTTAGATACTAACTCAATTAAAATAACTTTCGTATGAATGATCCCCTGCCAGAATTTTACATGAATATCAATTGCAACAAACATGAAGATTATTAAAATATCAACAATTATTTTTACATTTGAAAAAAAACATGAAAAGCTTATAAAATTGTTGCTTGGACATGATATTATATCACAAAAAATGGCTTCTATACCATACCACCTCATATTTGGGGGGTGGGGGGGAGGGATCCAGAAGCTAATCAAAAGTGCTCTTTGATTTCATCATTCTGATAAAGACTTGGTGTCAACTTTGTTTGATTTGAACTCCATGTTATTGGTTCACTGGCAACACATGCTTCATAAACACTCGAAATGTGTTTCGTACCAGTACAATTGACCAGATATCAGATAAATCTAACAGAAGCGGAACAAACAAAATTAACTGTCATGAAATCGTTGGGGTGAAACTTACATCTACTACTTTTAGAAAAAGTTCTCACCAACATGATAACTCTTCAACTCTATAAATAACAACACAAAAATATGTGCAATGGAAAGCATACAGTTCACCTAATAATTTTGAATGAACCAGAAGGGAAAATGAGCAAGTAAGAAATTGAACAATCTTTCGTCGAAATTTTTCAATAACAAATTTACATAAAGCATTTCTTGCATATAAATCAAGTATTAATTATGATTTTCTTGTGAGTTGCAGAGACTCATACAAAAGGAGAATCATGTTCATCCATGTCATTATGTACACACGGAAACACCATTCTAAGTCGTCACAATGCTTTTATGTCATGAATTTTCACAAAAAGACCAATAATCAGAGTAAGAGTACAGTTCTCTCTAGAAATCAGAATAAACTGAATATATTAAGAACAACCATAAAACAAAAAAGATCCACAAACCTAACAATGAAATTTGAAGTAATAACTTACGGTTATCCTAAAATAGAGCAAGCTAATAAAACAACATAGAATGATGACCCCACAACTATAAATAGGAGAGAATAAAGCTCACTTACTTGCCTATTTAAGTAAATACTTTCAAGTATAACATAACTAAAAACTAAAAGGAGTCATTACGACTATTTGCAAAGGAGACGGACGGACAATCGGCTAAAAGGAATTTCAATTTGGTTACATGTACAGTTTAAGATAAATTTAAAATATGGATATGCTAGAAGCTCAAGTAAAGTACAATTACAAAATATAGATAAATAGGAAGATAAATTGAATACTAGAATAGTTAATTACCTTTTATTTATCTATAATGTGCACAATATCTTAGATATTGGGGGTAGGTTAGCAAAAACCAATATATGACTGACTGACCAAATTGTAGGCAATGTCAAACTTACATGACGGATTCAAAACTGATTGTATTGATATGCAACAGGCAATAAGATCTTATATCAACAACAAAAAAATTGAACTTGGCAAAAAACAAAAACTAAAGTTTTATTCATATTTCCATAGTTGTCGAACTCTAAACAAAGTTAAATAATGTGTCGAGTACCAGCTGAAAGCTTAATGGTAATGTCGATTATATACTGATTGAAAGCTTAACCCAATTTACCTCAAGGTTCATGTCTGATGGGAAGTACTATTATTAGTAGTTACTTTCAAGACAATTATAAAAGAAACTAAAACATCTAGAGAATACTCGCACCATTCATATGGTTAAAAGAAGTAATAATTTCACATTTATTTATACCATATGACAGATTGAATGAAAGACACAATTGCTAATTAATATTGACTATTTCATAGATAGGTCATTTTCATTAAGTTGTCAGAATGTAGTTATTTAAACATAAGTTACACTTTTAGTTGAAATCCAAGGCATAAAGATAAGCCATGACAATGACTACGACTCACTAATTTTAATGTGGCTGTCATTTTTTTCAACATTTTTATTACTTTGTTAAATTCCTCGGTTACTTATTTTGAGAAATTGAATGAGAGTTTCCTAACAAAAAGAAAAAATACAGAGAACATATAGATAACATAACTAAATAAATAAGTTTACCTACAAATGTGTTCATCCAGAATCAACCAAAGCCTTCATAATCAGTTCCTAGCCTCGACAAAAAAAAGCATGTTAGCTAGAAAACACATCGGCTACTCTCGTTGTACATTTGAAAGTCAAACAATTAGATACGAAAATCTAGAAGAGTGTGACAACAATGGATAGAGTAACTTTGAGTCTCATTCATGAGGAAAATACACTGCCTACTCTCACTGGTAAAAATATGGAAAACATTAATGATATACCTCCATTATTAATTTCTGCATTAAGTTGTCCACTATCAATATAACATATTATATTTCCAGCACACTAGGACCCATTTGTACAACAATAGCCATGTAGACCCATCATGAGTTTACCACCTGCCTTAATAATAGTAAAAAAACGTGTCAAATAACTGAGAAATTTAACCAAATAAAGAGATAAGACCTTTTGCTTATAGACTGAAGTAGGAAGTAGAAAATATTGGATAGTATTAGAAGATGAGTCTAGCAATAAGAAAAATCCTTTTGTGAAATTGTACAGTACTAAACTTAACTCATCTAATGAAATCATAAATGCAACGTAATTAAAAAATTTAAGTATTTTTTCAATAATTAATCCAACTTGAATATACATCCCTTCTTCCTAGGGTTCAATCCTCCTTTGTTCTGTCATTATCAATGCTCTCTCAATACATTCAATTGTTATTGTTCAATGTAAACAACCTTTAAGGAAGGGGAGAAAATTCATGATTCGAGTTCGCGTAAACATAAAAATGGAAAGGCCTTCTGAATTTAATTAGCCTAAAGGAGGTCATTTATATAATAAAATTTCAAAACGCGAAAGAAAAGTTCTTCAAGGAATGCCAGACCTAAAAAAACATAGATATGCAGACAACAAATAATTATTGAAATCATGTAGTTACATGATTCTAATCATGTTAGATGAACGTGGAATAATATTAAAATTAGAAATTGCCAATTAGTAAAATTAAATTACTGAAAATGTAGAATAAGGTAATTTCGAACACGCCAAAAATCCGTTGCCGCACATAAGTCAGAAAAATCTAAAAATGTTGTCACGACCCAAATCCGGGCCGCGACTGGCACCCACACTTACCCTCCTATGTGAGCGAACCAACCAATCTAAACCTTAACATTTCAATATAATATAAACAGAAAGTAATGCGGAAGACTTAAACTCGTAAATAAAATCAATAACTATTATTATCCCCAGAATCTGGAAGTCATCATCACAAGAACATCTACGATCAAATGACTAAACTAAGAGTATTCTAAAAGCTAAAAATACATAAGAAGCTAGTCCATGACGGAAGTTCAAGGCATCAAGACTTAAGAAGAAGATCCGGTCCAAGCTAGAAGCGTTAGCTCACCCTGAATTTCCGATGTAGTAAGACTGGCCTGAATTACTGTTGAGTTGAAGACGATGGCACGTTTGCTGCACTCCACAAATAAGCAAGAAGAAAACATAAAAGTAGGGGTCAGTACAAAACACGGGTACTGAGTAGATATCATCGGCCAACTAAAAATAGAAAACAATATATACCAAGTAATATCATAAAATCAACTATGATACTCAACATGTAGCAACAACAAGCACTATATCATTAACAAATTCCGTCAAGTTCACACATGAGGACTCAAGCCTCAATACCATACTCATTTGGGAATCATGTTCATTAGATTGAGTATATTAACATCTTTCAAGATTCATTATCTTTATTCCTCTTGTGTCGGTACCTGACACTCCGCTCCCTCATATTCATTAATCCTCTTGTGTCGGTACGTGACACTCCGATCCCCTAAATCTACGTGTCGGTTCGTGACACCCGATCCCCTAAATCTACGTGTCGGTTCGTGACACCCGATCTCCTAAATCTACGTGTCAGTTCGTGACACCCGATCCCCTAAATCTACGTGTCGGTTCGTGACACCCGATCCCCTAAATCTACATGTCGGTTCGTGACACCCGATCCCCTAAATCTCATTCAATCAACTCATCAAGCCTTCTCCCTTACTAAGGCATCATCAATCTCATTACCTTAGTTCGTCAAGCATTCTCCCTTACCAAGGCATCATCATTAAGAAGAGATTAGGTTTTTATCAAGATTTGGGATTCAATAACTTCATCATGCTTAATATAACTACAATTATATAATCACGTTCATGCATGCATACAATTAAGCACATAGCAGGGTTTACAATACTATCAATACATATCATTCTCTATTAAGAGTTTACTACGAATAGCATAAAAACCATAACCTACCTCCACCGAAGAATTGCGATCAACAAGCTATCTTCTCAAAATCCTTGCTATCCCCTTCGTTTCTCTCTCTCTCTACTCGTTCTCTTTCTTTTTCTGTCTCTCTCTTTGTTCTTTCTTATTTTTCTTATTCCCGCCCTCTTTCTTTTACCCTAATTAGTATATAATTAAGAATAAAAGATGGCAATAATGCCCCACTAATTAACTTAAGGTTACCTCTTTTAACCCCCAAGTAATTAGACTTATTAACATTAACCCACTAACTTTATAATTAAGGCAAGAATAGTCAAAAACGTCCCTTAAAACGTATCAAGAAATCCAACCCAGACTGGGATTGCGCAACCTGCGATGGCCCATCGTGCCTGCGACGCTCCGTCCTGCAGGTCGTCGCAAGGGTCAGAGACTCAATTTCCACTGAATAATCTGTGATGGTCCGTCACGACTGTGACAGTCCGTCCTGCCATTCCGTTATGAAGTTCAGAGAGTCAATTTTCAGTACCCAATTTCAGATTTTCTAAGTGTTTTGAAACGAGACCCTGCGACAGTCCGTCGTGCCCATGATGGTCCGTCGTGGGGTCTGTCGCTTCTGCCAGTTTTTTTTCCAGAATTGAAGTCTGCTACTCAAAACGACTAAACAGCTCGTTACAATAGATACCAATTTACCCATCGTTCGTCCCCGAACGATCACAAGAAGGAAAAACAAGAGCGAAAAGGAGTACCTGAATCTGTAAACAGATGTGGGTATCTTTCTTGCATGTCTGCCTCCTTCTCCTAAGTGGCTTCTTCAACCGGTCGATTCTTCCATTGCACCTTGATGGATGCAATCTCTCTTGACCTCAACTTGCGAACTTCTCTATCTAAAATAGCAACAGGCTCCTCCTCATAAGACAAGTTCTCATCAAGCAAAACTGAATCCCAACGGATAATGTAATTTCCATCCCCATGATATCTTTTCAACATAGACACATGGAATACCGGATGCACTCCGGACAGCCTTGGAGGCAAGGCTAACTCATAATCCAACTCCCCTACTCGCTAAAGTACTTCAAATGGACCAATATATCTTGGGCTAAGTTTACCTCGCTTACCAAATCGCATCACCCCTTTCATTGGTGAAACTTTCAACAAGACTTGTTCACCTTCCATGAACTCTAAGTCTCTAACCTTTCGATCTGCATATTCTTTTTGTCTACTTTGCGCCGCTAGAAGCTTTTCTTGAATAGACTTCACTTTCTCTATCGAATCCCTTAAAAGGTCAGTACCCCAAGGTCTAACCTCGAATGCATCAAACCAACCAATGGGAGACCTACATCTCCTCCCATACAATATTTCGAATGGGGCCATATCAATACTTGAGTGATAGCTATTATTGTATGAAAACTCTGCAAAGGGTAGGAAGCTATCCCAATGATCACCAAACTCTATCACACATGCACGAAGCATATCCTCCAACACTTGAATCGTCCTTTCAGACTGACCATTGGTCTGAGGATGGAACGCAGTACTAAGGTCCAACCTAGTACCCAATTCCGCATGCAATGTTTTCCAAAACATAGAAGTAAACTGCGTACCTCTATCTGATATGATGGATAGTGGAACCCCATGCAATCAAACGATTTCTGAGATATAGATCTTGGCTAACTTCTCTGCATTGTAAGTCACATTTACCGGAATGAAATGAGCAGATTTAGTTAACCTATCGACAATCACCCAAATGGAGTCATACTTACCCATTGTCCTTGGAAGACCAACCACAAAGTCCATTGCAATTCTTTCCCACTTCCATTCCGGAATGGGCATTCTCTGAAGTGTTCCTCCGGGCCTTTGGTGTTCATACTTTACTTGTTGACAGTTTGGACACTTGGCAATAAAGTCAATAATATCACGCTTCATTCTACTCCACCAAAAGTGTTGTTTTAGATCACGATACATCTTGGTTGCACCCGGATGTATAGAATACCTTGAACTGTGAGCCTCTGTCAGAATAGTGTTGATCAAATAATCGACGCGGGGTACACATACCCTTCCCTTGATTCTCAAAACACCTTCATCATCGATTTGTGCTTCCTTAGCCTCCCCTCGCAATACTTTATCTTGGATTCGCCTTAGTTTCTCATCATCAAACTGTTTTCCCTTAATTTTGTCAAGAAAAAAAGATCTTAACTCCACACTAGCCAACAATCCTCCCTTCTCATTTACTTCTAATCTCATCAAGTCATTAGCTAAAGTCTGAACCTCTCTAGCCAATGGGTGTCTAGAAGCTTGCAAGTGAGCTAGACTTCCCATGCTTCCCGCCTTTCTACTTAAAGCATCCGCTACAACATTCGCCTTCCCCGGATGATACAAAATAGTGATGTCGTAGTCCTTCAGTAGTTCCATCCATCTCCTTTGTCTCAAGTTCAAATCTTTCTGAGTAAAGACATACTGTAGGCTACGATGATTCGTATAGATCTCACACTTAACCCCATATAAATAGTGTCTCCATTGCTTTAATGCAAACACCACCGCAGCCAATTCCAAATCGTGGGTCGGATAGTTACGTTCATGCACCTTTAGTTGCCTTGAAGCATAAGCAATCACACTCTTCTCTTGCATTAGCACTGCACCCAAACCAGAATAGGATGCATCACAATAAACAATGAAGTTCTTACCCTCTACTGGCAAGGTAAGGATAGGTGCGGTAGTCAACAAAGTCTTGAGCTTCTGAAAGCTTTCCTCACATTCGTCCGACCATACAAATGGAACATTCTGCTTAGTCAAGTTCGTCAATTGGGAAGCAATAGAAGAGAATCCCTTGACAAATCGGCGGTATTAGCTAGCTAACCCAACAAAGCTCCTTATTTCTGACACGTTAGTGGGTCTTACCCAATTCTTCACTGTCTCAATCTTAGAAGGATCCACTATCACTCCTTCCTTAGAAACCACGTGCCCCAAGAAGGACACTGCATCTAGCCAAAACTCACACTTAGAGAACTTGGCATAAAGCTTTTTCTCCCTCAACATTTCCAATACCATTCTCAAATGCTCTTCATGTTCCTTCTTGCTCTTTGAGTATACCAATATATCATCAATAAATACGATCACGAAGAGGTCCAAATATGGCTTAAAAATCTCGTTCATCAAGCTCATGAACGCAGCAGGGGCATTCATAAGACCAAAAGACATCACTACAAATTCGTAATGCCCATACCTCGTTCGAAAAGCAGTCTTTGGCACATCCGTTGCCCGTATTTTCAATTGATGATAACCGGATCTCAAGTCAATCTTAGAGAACACACAAGCACCTTGTAACTGATCGAACAAGTCATCAATGCGGGGAAGAGGATACTTGTTCTTTATGGTTACCTTGTTTAGTTGTCTGTAGTCTATACACATTCGAAAACTCCCATCCTTCTTCTTCACAAACAAAACCGGAGCACCCCAAGGAGATGCACTTGGTCTAGTAAAGCCTTTGATTAACAACTCTTGAAGTTGGGCTTTTAACTCTCTTATCTCCGCGGGAGCCATTCTGTAAGGGGGTATAGAAATGGGGCGAGTACCCGGTTCAAGGTCAATACAGAAATCAATATCCCTATCTGGTGGCATACCAGGAAGATCTGCAAGGAACACATCCAGAAACACACGGACCACTGAAACCGACTTAATCGAAGGTACTTGGGTAGTGTCATCCTTGAGATGTGCCAAGAAAGCTAAACACCCTTTACTAATCATTTTCTTAGCACGAAGAAAGGAGATGATACGCACCGGATTGGAAGTGTAGTCACCCTCCCACACTTAAGGATCTGTCCCAGGCTTGGCTAACGTCACAGTTTTAGCATTACAATCCAAGATCGCAAATTGCGGAGAAAGCCAGGTCATACCGAGAATTACATCAAAATCATCCATTTCTAAGATAACCAAATCTACATAAGTGTTGCTCCCCACAAAGTTCACAAAACAAGACCTATATACCTTTTCAACTATCACAGACTCACCCACCGGAGTAGAAACACGAATAGGCATATCAAGTAATTTACAATGTAAATTTAGACCATTAGCAAATGAGGAAGATAAATAAGAAAATGTGGATCCAGGATCAAACAATACAGAAGCCATGCAATCACAAACCAGAAGATTACCTGTGATGACTGCATCAGATGCCTCCGCTTCAGACCGCCCAGGGAAAGCGTAACAATGGGCCCTATCGTTTGTCTGTCCATTGCCCCTACCATGTTGTGATGTAGTGGTTCCAGTTTGCCCATCACCTCGGCCATTTTGGTGACCACCATTACCTCGACCACCACGTCCTCCAGAATAATGGCCTCTACCATGACCACCTCTACCTCTAGCCATTGGGGGTGTATAACTCTGTTTTGGACAATTCCTCCTAATATGTCCAGTCTCCCCACATCCATAACACTCTCTGGAGTCAAGCATAGGTCTCTCAGAGAAGTGTTGACCAGTCTGAGGTGGACCCCCAACTTCAGTCTGTAGTGAAGACTGAATGGGTCGAACTGAGTAACCTCCAGAACCCATTCCTCTAGAGTAAGAACAATTAAACTCACCTCCCTTTCGAAACCTCTTTGATGTCGATGCCATGGTGAATTCATGTGGCTTCACTCCTTCCACCTCTACCACGAAATCTACCACCTCTTGGAAGGATTTTGCCGTAGCCGCTACCTGTAAGGCTGAAATCCGCAACTCTGACCTCAACCCCTTCACAAAACGGCGAATCCGCTCTTGTGGACTGAAACACAGTTGGGTGGCATACTGGGATAATGCACGAAACTTAGCCTCATATGCATTGACCGACATCCTACCTTGCTCTAGGCTCAAGAACTCATCCCTTTTCCTATCCCTCAATGTTCGAGGGATATACTTCTCCATAAACAAGCTAGAGAATGAGGCCCAAGTCATAGGTGGTGCCTCCGTTGGTTGACACTCAACATGTGACCGCCACCACATTTTGGCGTTCCCTTGAAACTGATAAGTCACAAACTCCACACCAAACCGTTCTACTATACCCATCTTGTGTAGTAGCTCGTGACAGTCAACCAGAAAATCATAAGCATCCTCCGATTAAGCACCCTTGAAGACCGGAGGTTTCAATTTCAAGAACTTACTGAAAAGTTCATGCTGATCATTTGTCATTATAGGCCCAGTAGTCAGACGTGGAAATGTGCCTATGTCTAATGAGGCATCCATACGAGGAGCCATAGTGGCTGCATGTTGTACTTCTGAAACCGGAGGTGTTGGCGCAGAAAACACTAGAGGTGCCTGACCTTGATCAGACAACCCACTGAGATAGGCGAGAACCTGATTGATCATCTCTGGGGTAGGTTGGGGTGGCAATCCCTCATTCTTCACTTGTTCAGTTTCCCCATCCTCCCCTTCTCTTATTACTTCCTCAGTCGGTGGAGGAGTCACTGCCCTAGTATCAGATGGGCTAGGTGCTCGTCCTCTTCCCCTAGAAGACGTCCTCTCACGACCTCTACCACGGACTCTTGCCGCTGCTCTTCCTCGAGCTACAACCCCTGTGGCTGGCTCAGACGCACCCTGTCTCGCCGGTGCTGGTGTTGGTGTTGGCATAGTCGTTGCTCTAGTTCTAACCATCTGCGAAAGAGAGTGAAGATGGTCAGATACCAATTTGTATCACCTAGATACCAATTGGATTCAAGTAGTAGCACGAAAGAAAGAAAGAAAGAAAGAATGGAATTTTCCTAAAGTCTTATAGCCTCTCAAAGAAAAGTAAACGCGTCCCCCTACCATTCCTTAAGACTCTACTAGACTCGTTCTTGTGTGATGAGACCAACGAACCTAATGCTCTGATACCAAGTTTGTCACGACCCAAATCCGGGCCGCGACTGGCACCCACACTTACCCTCCTATGTGAGTGAACCAACCAATCTAAACCTTAACATTTCAATATAATATAAACAGAAACTAATGCGGAAGACTTAAACTCATAAATAAAATCAATAACTATTATTATCCCCAAAATCTGAAAGTCATCATCAAAAGAACATCTACGATCAAATGACTAAAATAAGAGTATTCTAAAAGCTAAAAATACATAAGAAGCTAGTCCATGCCGGAAGTTCAAGGCATCAAGACTTGAAGAAGAAGATCCAGTCCAAGCTAGAAGCGTTAGCTCACCTTGAATTTCCGATGTAGTAAGACTGGCCTGAATTACTGTTGAGTTGAAGACGATGGCACGTTTGCTGCACTCCACAAATAAGCAAGAAGAAAACATAAAAGTAGGGGTCAGTACAAAACACGGGTACTGAGTAGATATCATCGGCCAACTAAAAATAGAAAACAATATATACCAAGTAATATCATAAAATCAACTATGATACTCAACATGTAGCAACAACAAGCACTATATCATTAACAATTTCCGTCAAGTTCACACATGAGGACTCAAGCCTCAATACCATACTCATTTGGGAATCATGTTCATTAGATTGAGTGTATTAACATCTTTCAAGATTCATTATCTTTATTCCTCTTGTGTCGGTACGTGACACTCCGCTCCCTCATATTCATTAATCCTCTTGTGTCGGTACGTGACACTCCGAACCCCTAAATCTACGTGTCGGTTCGTGACACCCGATCCTCTAAATCTACGTCTCGGTTCGTGACACCCGATCCCCTAAATCTACGTGTCGGTTCGTGACACGCGATCCCCTAAATCTACGTGTCGGTTCGTGACACCCGATCCCCTAAATCTACGTGTCGGTTCATGACACCCGATCCCTTAAATCTACGTGTCGGTTCGTGACACCCGATCCCCTAAATCTACGTGTCGGTTCGTGACACCCGATCCCCTAAATCTCATTCTATCAACTCATCAAGCCTTCTCCCTTACCAAGGCATCATCAATCTCATTACCTTAGTTCATCAAGCATTCTCCCTTACCAAGGCATCATCATTAAAAAGAGATTAGGTTTTTATCAAGATTAGGGATTCAATAACTTCATCATGCTTAATATAACTACAATTATATAATCACGTTCATGCATGCATACAATTAAGCACATAGCAGGGTTTACAATACTATCAATACATATTATTCTCTATTAAGAGTTTACTACGAATAGCATAAAAACCATAACCTACCTCCACCGAAGAATTGCGATCAACAAGCTATCTTCTCAAAATCCTTGCTATCCCCTTCGTTTCTCTCTCTCTCTACTCGTTCTCTTTCTTTTTCTGTCTCTCTCTTTGTTCTTTCTTATTTTTCTTATTCCTGCCCTCTTTCTTTTACCCTAATTAGTATATAATTAAGAATAAAAGATGGCAATAATTCCCCACTAATTAACTTAATGTTACCTCTTTTAACCCCCAAGTAATTAGACTTATTAACATTAACCCACTAACTTTATAATTAAGGCAAGAATAGTCAAAAACGTCCCTTAAAACGTATCAAGAAATTTGACCCAGACTGGGATTGCGCAACCTGCGACGGCCCGTCGTGCCTGCGACGGTCCGTCCTGCAGGTCGTCGCAAGGGTCAGAGACTCAATTTCCACTGAATAATTTGTGACGGTCCGTCCTGCCATTCCGTTACGAAGTTCAGAGAGTCGATTTTCAGTACCCAATTTCAGATTTTCTAAGTGTTTTGAAACGAGACCCTGCGACAGTCCGTCGTGCCCATGACGGTCCGTCGTGGGGTCTGTCACTTCTGCCAGTTTTTTTTCCAGAATTGAAGTCTGCTACTCAAAACGACTAAATAGGTCGTTACAAACGTGCTTTTACTCTCATCTATCTGGATAGAGAAGAGATGAAATTAGGTAGCCATTAAATATAAAAACATACCTCGCCTTAGACGTTTCTTCTCTAGCATTATTTGACACATTTGGCAAGCATCCCAGAATATACAAGTCATATGAAAAAATGACATATTTGTTTGTTCTTGAATTGATGGACTAACTTATTTATTGAATATGACTACGAATGTGGGCTAAGCACCGAGGTATGAAAATGTGTTGATCACTACATCTACCATAGATGAAGACTCGATCTTGATTTGTGAAAAACATATGGATCACCACCGGAGAAGACGGTTTCTTGATATGTAGAGGACTTGTACATCACCACTGGTGAAGAAAAACCATATCACGTATTTGAACCAACATCAAATAAAATGGCCTTGGATTAATGGTAAAGTTTTCTCATTATGTTTTAAAAGTAGTCCACATCACACTTCTTGAGGTGCGGACTTCCTCGAATCTGCTTATAATATGAGATGCTTTTTGTACCAAAGTGCCTTTTTACCACCATATCGGTATAATGACCTTATAATAGGCTAAATCTAACACTGAAGAGGAAATGATAGAAACCTAAGTTGGATCAGGAGTATTGATCATAACATGCTTAAACTATTTACAAGTAGCTAGTTTGTCACAATAGACCACAAATACATAAAAAGGGTTATTAATTACCACTCTAACAAAGGCTAAGAATTGCAGTTGAAATGAAATTAGTTAGTGAAAAAAGACTCCAAAGGAGTAATAGAAATGATTAGTCTAAAAATAACTAATACTCAACACTGAATTACACGTGTTACTGCATGGGTTTACCTTAGCTTTTCCTCATGGATTGTATCCTCTTAAATTTGAAACAGACTTGATTCGGGTACTACAAATGGAAATTAATTAATAAGACATCAATTTGACATTGAACCACCTAGGAATGGAACCAGTCTACATTTATGCCCATCCACTACTCTTTTTGAAGAACCACCCGCAAATGTAGTGAATACCTATGATACTGATAAAACAGTAACCAACTTTCCAAGTAAAATAAAATATAATTAATGGTGAATAATATAATTTAGAAAACCTTAGCTCCACACCAACATCAAGGTAATGACCAAGTATTATCATTTTCCACTCCAGATATATAGAAGTCCATGCATAGGCATTTTGGCTACACGTAGGGAGACATTTCGTCTGGAAAATCTTCAAAATTATGACCAAACAAAAATTCATACCAACCCATTGAATTAATTCCATCCCATAAATGGAACAATTTTGTTGAATATTAAAGTCATAATGACAGAGGAAATAGGAGACTTGAACCTGATATGCAGAGATATCCACCCCATTCATGAGATGGTGTGCAGGAGGAGATGATGTATTGCATCACCAATTGTTCTCATTTTTCTTATAAACAAAGTATACGGCAAATTCCTTCAACCGAGCACTAACAATGCAGTCATTGAAATGCTCAAAGTCTCTAGTATCCAAGTGATCTCCTATTTCCCAATGGCATAGTCTCAACAGGAAAGCTAGTAACCTTCACTGCACCTTTGCTTTAATTGTGAATGAGACTGTTGGCATGGAAGAAACCTTTCCACGGCCAACATCTGATTCTCCCATTGGTTTTGGGAGACGCTCGTAAAGCTGTCTGTCAATTAGAAATCTGTATCGAACAAAAGGAGAAAGTTATAGCAACAGGACTTCTTACCTCGTTCAAATAGTCCAATATGTGATTTTGAGTCTGATTTTAGTTGATTCTCCATCCATATGACTGTCATTTCAGAAGCAAAGCACATAGCATCGTGCAGTCCTACTTATCTTCTCTACTGCAGAAGAAGGCCATAGAAAGATCCATATATCGATATGATATATTAACTAATGCACTATATGGTCCCAGCATGGCAACTAGAGTCTGAAGACTAACCTGACTCCGTGAGTTCCATTAAAGTGCATACTTCAACCTGTGAGCAGACCTTTGGATGTGCCTACTTAAAAGGTTAGTAAGGAGAAGGTCCTCAATTCTTTTGTGTAGTGGATCTTTGGTAAAATAAATGTCCTCATCTCTTTTCCTCTGACTTGATCCTAGACCAATGTACTAACCCATTGTAAAGTACTCTTTCAATTAGATATGTCGAGTTTACGTAATTTATGTGAATTATGCTTTGTGTTCGGTTGTTGAACATTTCCCCATCTTATTCATGCTTTGTATGATCGCATATGAGTGCTCAAATCAAATTTTATCCACAATTATAGAGTAACCTATTGTATTAGTTGTACCACTAACATGAGTAACCTGGCAGTTTGTCTTTTTTGCAAGCTCAACAATGTCATGATTTAATTTTAATTCATTCCGCAAATCAATGTACATAGTATGAATTATGAAGTACAATACATTATTTTGTTTTGGGATAATGCCCAAGTACCTCCTCAACCTATGCCCAAAATCTCAGAGACACACTTATTCTATACTAAGGTCCTATTATCCCCCTGAACTTATTTTATTAATAATTTTTTACCCCTTTTTAGCCTACGTGGAACTATCTGGTGGGCCCAACGATGGTTGACTTTTTTTTCAAACTAGTGCCATGTTGGCTAAAAAGGGGTAGAAAATTACTTACAAAATAAGTTCAGGGGGGTAATAGGACCTTAGTATAGTATAAGTGTATCTCTGGAATTTCGGGCATAGGTTGATGGGGTACTTGTGCATTTTCCCTTTTGGTTTCACTCTTAAATAAAAATGAAAAGAAATTACCTTCCTGAAAGGCGAACCTCTTTTGTACAACAACTTCGTGAAAATGCTCGTGCAACTTATATAGATTGATACCATAAATCAAGACTTCCACTAAAAACTTGGTTCATCATGAGAAGATTTGTTGCTAGTTTCTAGAATTTGGATTTCCTTATATGTGTTTGAAATTCGTAAAACTTGTATATTACTTGTTTCCTTGTTCTCCGTCTCTTAAACTCGTTTATTCAATTCACGTTTAGGTATTATCAGGTGACACTCAATGTAGGCCAACCCCCCAAACCATACTTTCATGACATAGACACATGGAGTGATCTCACTTGGCTCCAATTTACGCACCTTGTGTCAAACGTATTCCAGTGAGAACACCTTTTTATTCCTTACGCAGCCTAGCTCTTTCAAGTTGCACGGAAGATTATTAATATGAATTTAAATATGTAAGTTCGAAGTTGAATTGAGATGTTAGCTCGAACTTGATATGAAGTTATGATGATTTAACAAACTTATTAATCTAATAAGGAACCAGATCCTTGTTATTGGAAATGCTGACATTAAGATGAATGATAAACTCAGTGTGAGGTATATTTGTGTGTTATCATCAAAAGGTGGGAAAATATTATAATATAGGTGTTTTGATAATCCTCACAAATGCAGAGACTTAGTCCCTGGTAGAGTGCTCTCGTCCATATAAAAATGGGGTACAGTCGTAAAAGTTTTCATGTCAGGTGGTAGGTGAAAAGTGCAGTATCCTACACTAATAAGAAAAGAGGACGAGATTGTATGTTTCAATATCTAAAAAATGTAGGGACCTGGTCCTAGGCAGAGTTTCGTCCATCAGACACATAATTGGTTATAGCTGTAAAGCTGACACGTTAGAGGTTAGTGAGGCGTCATTGTTCTACACCAATAAGAATGGAGGAGAGTGTTTGTCCAACGGATAATAACTCTTTATATTGATATTTTTAGCATGACAAACACCATTTTATATTCATTCATCCAAAGAAGGAAGTCATCCAACAAGACTTTTCAAGAACTCACAAAGAAGTTTGCAAGGGATCTAGTCCGGCAACACTACGACGCGAAAAGTTGAAAAGACAGCTGTCAGAAAAGTTATCACCTGTGATGCGGTAGATGCACAACTTTTCCAACAGCAGGCCTTCACTCAATGGGATGGTTTCAATGAATTTGTAGTGATTTATATTATCTCTTTACAACAAACACAAAATTTAAGACTTGGCAAATTAAACTTGGATTTCCTCCTAAAATTCACAAGCTTGAACAGAAGGTCATCTTCAAGGAAGAACATTGCTCCAGAAGGAACTGATAGAGTAAAGAAGAACCTTTGTTGTGTTTAGAACTTTGTGTCTATGTACTTACATTATAAATGTGTTCCTAATCTATAAAAGATTCAGATATTTATTTTGGATTTGTAAAAGTCTAACTCAATTAATGTTAATTGATTTAGTGGGCAACATTGTGTTGTTGCTTAGTCAAATTCTAAGTCGTCTAGAGTTAGGTGGTTTAGTGGGTGGTATGGTATCCACTTAGAAAAGTCTAAGTTATCTAGGGGTGATAGCTTAGTGGACGGTGTTGTATCCTCTTAGGCTCTTTAAGTAATAGGCAGATTACTTGATCGTAAGATTAATAAATTTTTCTCACATTGCTTGTAGCCGGGTTTTACTTTTGCTTGAGAAGATTAGTGAAGACAGTTGAATATCATGTGCAACAGGTCGTGTTTTTACTCCCTTTCGCAAGGAGGTTTCCACTTAAACTTCCTGTGTTGTGTTCTCTGTATTGCTTACTCTTCTACATTGTTTTTGCTGTGTCAAGGGACCTGGTCCGTTGACTGATAGTGGACACACATATTTCAACAAGTGGTATCAGAGCGGGTTCTCTCTATCTATCTAACACTAAGAGAGAAGTTCCTACGAGAAATGGCATCACTACTGAATAAGCAAAGAAATCAATCTCCCACAAGACCTCCTCTTTTTGATAGTAAGCTCTATAAATATTGGAAGATTCGGATGAGAGACTATCTCATGGCTGAGGACAGTGAAGTATGGAACGTCATATGTAAAAGTCCTTATGTGCCAACTTTGGAGGTTAAAGATGGAGAAGTCACAAGAGTCATTCCGAAAACTAGAAAACAATATAATGACTCTGATAGACTATTATTCCAGAAAAGTCACAAAGCAAGGAATCTACTGATGTGTGGCCTTAGTATAAATGAATACAATCTAATTTCTTTTTGTGAATCAGCCAAAAAAATTTGGGATTTGTTGAAAACAACTTATGAGGGCATTGAGGAAAGAAGAAAATCTAAGCTAGATATCTTTGCTGCTCAGTTTGAAAGTTTCCCAATGAATGAAGGTGAACTCATTCATCAAGTGCGCACCAGATTCTCCAACATCACAGATGAGTTCCTGTTCCTTTAAGAACATGTTCATATTGTAAAGCAAGTCTCTAGGATACTGGAAATTCTTCCTAGATCTTGGACAAATGATTTTGTGACTTGAAATGAGGCAAAAGAATCTGATGTCATGAGATGCACAGAAAAAATGAGGGTCTCTTTATCAAGGGCAAACACAAGAGGAGAAATCTAGTTGATAAGGCCGATCATAAGAAAAACAAAATCATAACAAGGCTACCAGCTCAAGTGAAGTGTGTGGCAAGAGTTATCTGCCTAGTCACTACATTGGAAAATTTCGTGTGCACAAAGATGACTACATGAAATTTGTCAAGAATGCATAAGATAAATACAAAGAGGGGGACCAGGTCAGTCCCAAGATAAGCAGAAGAGAAGTCTTCTTCGGGGCAGTAAAAAGGGATATGGCTGCATGGGAAAAATCCTTAAGTGATTCAAATGATTATGAAAACCTAGATAATAGTTTCATGGCAAAGTCAGACGAGGAAGATGTTGATGAAAATGTAACTTTATCTTATTTCAAGCAAAATTTACTTGTTTTTCACGAAAATAATTTCTAGGAAAACCATTTCCATGGAAAACATATTCCTTCGTACCAAACACACTCTTAGTTAAAACAATTACTTCATAATTGGCAGATATAAATAATGTCAATCCTTCATTAAAATATCATTTTATTATTTGTGTTTGCTCAATTAGTATTATTTGAAATTGCACAAGTGATGAATAAGGGTTGAAATGAAGTGATGAAGCTAGTTGAATTATATATGATAAATAGATGAACGATAAGATTTTATGTTGTATATATATGCTAAGAAATAAAATAAAATAGAAAAACTCCAAATCTTGAAATTACTAGATCACTTATGTCAGCATTGTTTCTTATCATAAATAAGAATCATTCAATGTAAATTATACATAAGCATTAGGGGGTGGTAGGGAAGCAATGCAACAACAAAGTTTGCTCACATCACATCCACAACTTTCATAATTAAAATGATCTCTACAATAGGCCACACAATCTTCACCAGTTTCACATTCAAACTTGTCCATCTTATCATGTTTTTCATCCTCCAATGACTTCACCATTTGGCTTAAATCACATAAAATTAAGCAAAACATAACAAGAAAAATCAATTTAGCCTTTTCCATCACAAGTTTGAAGCAAGTGTATGGATTTTTTTCTGTACTAAAACCTTAAGTGAACATGTATTTATACACTCCAAAAAGAAGGCAACATACACACTGTTAAATAATTTACCTAAAATGGGACAAAATTATGCAATGCTAATATATGGTATATTGTATTTACTTTATGTAATCGTTCTAATAAGAGCGTGTTTGATTTCCTTCTAAAAATAACTTATTTTTAAAATCACCTTTTTAAAATGACTTTTTTAAAAAGTGCTTTGAAAAAGAATTAAAACTGTGTTTGACTAATTTATTTGAAAATTATTTTTCATAAGCAAATTGTGGTTGACTAATCTTTATTTAAAAAGTATTTTTGAGAGTCAAATTACAAAAAGGAATAACTATTAATGTACTTTTATTATTAAGATTCTTTGATACATAGAAACAATTATAAATATCTATAATAAGAAAATTAATCAAATTTTTATTTTTATTTTTATTATTATTAAATTAATATAAACCTATTTAAATTTTCAATCAATATTATACCTTTTGGGAGACTAATATCTATAATCTTGCAAAAATATTGTTATTACCCTTACTCCAATTCTACGACTACCTTCTTACGATTCGTAGATGGCTTCCTAAAATACTACCTTAGTGTCAAAAATGCAACTCTTTCTTTCCAATTCAACTTTCAATTTTCTACGTGTTACATATATATTGGATTGTGGATGGAAGTACAAAGATCATTGTTGTTGAAATTTGGTTGAACTGGCACAAGATGCCACATAATTTCGTACATGATCTTAAAAAAAAAGTTGGTAAAACTTATAGCAATTCAATATAAGCATACCATGTGTTTAAATTTATAGTTCATTTTACTTTACTATAATTAATTAACATGTGTTTTACTTCATTACATCACATAATAATATAAATTGAATTAGTTTGGTGTAAACACCCGATGTGAGTAAATTTTTTCCATACAAACAATATATATATATATATATATATATATATATATATATATATATATATATATATATCATAATTGTTATATCGAATTAACAAGGATTAACGCTAGAAAGATCATTCTTATCCTTGAATTTGAACAGTCAAATTTAAGAACAATATTGAAAGGGATTTTAGGAGTAATTTCCCTAGATAGTCACTCATGTTTGGAAAATTACCTAGGAATATCACTTATATTTGTTTTAGGACTATATATCATCCAATTTTACCTATTTTCCTCAAACTTTACGCAAAAAATACAATATCTCTCTTCTATTAGGATTTCATGTCACATTATTTAATTTTTTACTATTAAAAGAATTATGTTTTAAAACTATTTAAACGTTAAGTTGCAATATGTTTTTTTTTCCAAAAAATATTGTTTTCCATTTATGTTTTTTGAAAATGTTTTTTTAGATATAAAAAGATAAGTTTTAAAAATGAATGAAAAAAAGTACCCCATTTCTACAACTACTTACTAATGGACTGTTTTGACTATTTTTTTAAAAAATAAAATTTTCTATTTTTTAATGATAATTATAATTTTTTACTATAGTTTTTTAATTAATTTTTAAAATAATAATTATAGTTTTTTTTATGGTGCACTTTTTCTTCTCCTATTTAGATAGATATTTATATATTCCATTTTATTGGAGCATTCCCTTAAATCACTTAAAGTGTGATAAATATAAATAGACATTTCAGTTTTTTTAATAAAATAATTCAATTTTCATTTTTCATTTTTTAACCTTAAAAATTGAAACTTTGAAGCATTTAAATATCTTTCATTTTTTTTCCAGTAAATGCCATTACTGTTTTTATAAAAAAAAATAGTTCAATTTCATTTTTTTCCTTTAAAAGTGAAATTAGAGGCATTTAAAAATCATCCATTTTTTGCCGTTATAATCTTTTTCAACAAAAGAACTTTTATTTTCTATTTAAAGTTGCTTTATTAAAAATTCCTTCTTTTAATTGTATTTTTAGATTATATTTAAAATGTTTTTTGAAAAATTAAAATTCTTGAATATTTGTGGTGCTGACATGTGACACTTTTTACTTCTCTTATTATATATAGATAATTTTTTTTAAAAAAATAGACAAATCCACATATTATATCTAGTAGAAAAAATTACACTAAAAATTGTAATATGAGCTCCTCCAATTGTTCAAGAAAATATGTGGATTCCTTCGGTTCTTTAAAAGAATTAGAAAAATATTAATAATAAAATAAAAATGTGACATGGCACCCTAGTAGGAGAGAAATAATGTATTTTTTTGTGTCAAGTATATTTTGAGGAAAATAGGTAAAGTTGGGTGATATTATAGTCCTAAAACAGACATAACTGATAAACCTAGGTAATTTCCCAAACATGGGTGACCATGTAGGGAAATTACCCGGATTTTAGCTAGGGAATGTTCAAGAGGTAAGTCCTTTGAATAATTACTAAATTTGAGGATTAATTCAAAATTTGTAGCCTATTGAAAGATGTTATTAGCAACGTGGATAAATTTTTCCCTACAATATATATATATATATATATATATATATATATATATATAGATAGATAGATATATATATATTTCAACAGACAAGTTTAAGAACAATATTGAAAGGGATTTGAGGTAATGTTCACGAGGTAAGTCTTTTGATTTATTTGTTAAAATAATGATAAAAGTTCTATATCGGTGGTTAATGAGATGAATGGATTTCTTTTATGTCTTGTGCAATCCTCCTCCCTGTGAGCTAGCTTTTTTTGGGGGTTTGAGTTAGACCTAAAACCTAATTTTACATGGTATCAGAGCATGACCCGTCTCACCCGATGTTGGGGTCCCCCCAAAATTAAAAATTATCTACGCACTAGATGTTAAGGACTAGGCATGAGGTGGGGTGTCAAAAGAATGACAAAAGTCTCACACCGGTGGTTAATGAGATGGGTTGAATCCTTATAAGGCTTGAGCAATCATCCTCCATTTGAGCTAGCTTTTAGGATGTGAGTTAAGCCTAAGATCTAATTTCACATAATTACTATAATTTGAGTATTAATTGAAATTTTGTAGCCTATTGAAAGACATTATTAGCAATGTGTGATTCTTGAATTTGTAAAATAAACATGATTTGAGGTTTATATGTGATCACTTCCCATTAATTGATTATTGACATTTATTAGATGGTAAATTTTAATTACTTGGTGCAAAATTATTATAGAATAACGTTGATAAATTTCAATGTAAATTTTTGTACTTAGTTTAAACTTATATTTTCCTACTTTTAATATTAGTAATGTGATAATAATAATAATAATAATTATTATTATTATTATATGATCAGATTTTACTTAACACCTTTCCACTTTTAGTATTTAGTATATTATGATATGATTACTATTTAGTATTTTATTAATTAACTGCAACAATTAATGATTAATTGAATCAAAACGAATACAACAATCATTGAGAACAACAACTCAAAGTAGGCATTTAGGAGTTGTCAAAAGTAAAGGAAACACGTTAATTCCAACTGAAGTAAAAATGTCAAAGCACTATTTAAAGTATTACAACTACTCTTATCCATACTTTGAAAAGAAACCTTATAACTCATCCTAACACTACATCAGCCTAACGTCATAAGCAGAATCAAACCCAGTTTTGTGCAGAGAACGATTCAAGTAAAATCTATCAAGAGGTCAGGTCAATTTATAAATGCCACAAAAAAAATTACATAAATATGAACTTTATGGTTAATATTCAGACATGGTTATATGAGCTTCTTGTATATAGAAATCACAAACACATTTTTCTTGAGCAACAGTATTGTGGGCAGATAAAATATACAATAACCTTTGTTTTTCTATTCCATGTTTCATTCTCAGTAGCGGTCCAACATTTCATATTTTATGCCATAGTCAAGTTTTTGCTTATTTGCATAGTCATCTTATCACAATGGATAATACAATAGTAAGGAAAAACAAAAATAGAAAGTGACATGAAAAAAACATAAAATTTATAGTGTACTCATGTATGTACAAAAACGCAGTTCATAGTAGAAACTGAAATGGCCAAAATATAAATTTCGTAGCACTTAGCATGTTAGTCCATCACCAAATTGAAAATAACCCAAACAAATGAAATTAGCAACAATTGATTAATATTTAGGGTTGAAGCAAATTGAATGTTATGGTGAATTGAACACAATAATATTTGGTGTATAAGTAAGTTCTAACAAAACTTAAGATGGTAAGAAGATTTTCTACAAAAATAAAGTCATTTCTTATGGTATTATTATGATCTCTTCTATGTATATAGAAATTACATACACAACTTCTCAAAGCATACTAATTAAGACCAAAAAACCACCGACCCATCATGATTAATTTTATTTTGATCCACAAAAATCTGTGAAAGTGATTTTCGACTCAAAGACTACAAGAGAGATAACGACATGATTGATAGTCTAAATAAAAAATGGGTTGACCGCCTCTATGACGATGCGCCTATGCAGGAGGAGGTAAAATATGTACTAATACGATTTTGGAAGGGCTTGGATCTTTCATAACTTAAGTATTGTACTACAACTAGTGGTTCAGGTGATGTAGCAGAGGTGAATACAAATTTAGGTTCCGGAGAGGTGAGCGCAAATAGTAGTTCAGATTCAAGTTGGTTTAGTGAGGGTGACTGCGAAAGTCACCGAATGGCTCAGTACAGTCTCTGGGATTTTATTCGCTTTCATTGGATTAGTTTTCGGATAGGGAAGAAGGGTAGCAACATTCCGGGTGTTAGGATATATTTGTAATGTAGAATATTATGTTAATAAAAAAACACTTGGAGTCATTTTTGCATTGTTGCATCAATACCCTAGCACCGGCTATCCTTAACGCCTACCACCAGGCCATACCCACAATTACACAATACTGTCGCCATACACTCTCATAGACCCACATTTTTTTAAAGAGACGAATTGGTAAGTATGGGCTTCCGCCATCCATCTTATCATGCGTTAGGTATCTTATGTTGCGACAAACATACTATGATGCGACATTTATAGGGGGAAGTAGCCTTGTAGTCTTGCTTGTTCATCCTCGGGATACTGAACTCCCTTGAGATAGAGAAAAAAAAAGTGAGGTAGTGGACAACTAAGAAAAATTATCTTTTCAACGCTAAAAGTGTTATAAAGGGAAGTAGGTAGAAGAAGGAGACAAGAACTATCTTGCGATACCCGAATTAGTTGCTTGCACTTGTATTTTTCTCCCCAGCTTCTTTCTATGATTCTAGTCAAGCCTCGCTAGTACGCCTTGAGAGTCTGAGCTACTCTTTTTTTCCTTACCCATATATCACAGTTAGTACCCTCAAAGCCACTGCCTTTCAAGTAGAGCGTCTTTTCAAGTCAGTCTTGTCCCGCCTGCTCATTAGCAAGTGCCTCGGGCCTTGCCTCTCTTTTCCAACAATCTCAGTCGAGTGCTTTTTTCCCTCCTTTTAGGTGAGCTACTTCATTTCAGCCTTTCTCTTTCTATTTTGAAACACTTCGGCTTGAACTCTATTTGCTTGAGCTCGCAACCCTTATCGACCTGTCTTTTCAGACTCATTCACGTGCTCTTAATGATTATTTTCTCCTCTCTTTCTAACTGATAACTTTTGGCTTCTTTTTTTTTTTTTGTTATTTTAACTAAAAAAATAGGTATTTATAAGCCCTTTATTTCAAATCAAAATACTTCAAATCTACCTCAAAATTATATTCACTTTGAGAGGAATTAAATAAGTCGATCCAAAGAGACTCTTACTTTTCATATTCATGTTAGATTCTTGAAAATTCCTCATGTTTTTTCTTATTTTATAGGAAAGCATAAGGAGGACTTTGTGAGTTGGGTTATGTAAATTATATAACTTCAATACAAGGAAATTATAAGAAAGAGGAACTAAGTAAAATAGGAAATATCCTCTTTTTTTTTTTTGTAGATCATTTCTGTGCATTTGTATTTGGTTGTGGTATATATTGATTTAGTTACAACTCTTTATGTTAATTAATTTAAGATTAAAAGGAGGAAATCTTGATTCACATACTTGTTTAAAATTCTAGAAATTATAATTGACTCTTTCTCTTTCACGTTCTCTTTCTAATAAATAACTTATAATTCAAGAATAATTAAAATAATATTATTTAATTAATTAAATGTTTTATTTAGTCTAGAGATAAAATGGTAATTCAACTTTTCATCTTTGGAATTTTCTACTGATAATTATATAAGTGAAATGGTCTGAAAGACCCTTATACTTGGCTCAGATTGTCAACTAGACCCTTCTACTCATGACTTTGTCAATCTAATCCTTAAATTCAATGAAATGCAATATTTTAAACCCTGTGACTGTTGACCAATCCATTGTGGCAACTTAATAGTCGAGATGGAACAAACGTGTGATCTCGCACGTTAAAAGAGCGTAAACAGAAAATTTGAAAGAAAAGAAAAAATCAATAAAAAGGCAAATCTTCTTTTCCCCATTTCTTTTCTTTCCTACCCAACTACAGTATCTTTCTTCCCCCATTCCTAGACCCCATTTTTCTTTCTTGCTCCCTTTCCCCATTTTTTATAATCATTATATGTTTGAAAAAACTATTTCAGAAATTCTTTTTCAGAAGTAGCTGCTTCAGTCTTTGTGAGATAAAAATATATGAAGAGAAGCGATTAGGGGAATGAGGAGGGATAATTTACATGCGGCTAGATGATCGAGTTCTGATTATTTTTAAGAGTGAAGAATGTTATTGTATGTCTTTGTAAAATTAAGTTGAAGTTATTTTAGTATGCTTCATTGACATCAATGGAGGAAACAGATCACAATGGTTCAAGTGGTGGATGAAGACCTTGATAAAAAAAATATGACAAAAAATTATGAACGATGAAAACTTGGAGAACAATGATAATTTTTTAGTTATTTAAGGTAGTGATAATGAGTAAGGAATAAAATTATAAGATGGCAATGAAGTATTTGGTGAAAAAAATGGAGAGAAGTAGTCAATGATAAAGTTAGAGTGAGGAAGAAACAGAGTGAAAAAGAAAAAATGGAAATTTTAATTAAAGTTAAAAATAAGTGAAAAGAAATAAATTTAAACTTCTTAAAATAAAGTAAAAATAAGTGATGTATCACTAAAAGTCTGATATGGATCATGACATGTCATTTCTATTATGTGTTTGAAGTGCACGTGAAGTCAAAATGATATAAAAGATTGTTTTCCATTGATTTTAAGTATTCAGTTGGTAATATCGTGAGTATAAGAGTTCAGTTAAAAATCTGAGTCAAGTATAAGGGTCTCCTAGGTCACATATTTAAAATTTTAGATATCATTTTTAGCTCTTGTTCTTCCACATTCTCTTTCTAATAAATAACTTATAATTCAAAAAATGATTAAAATAATATTATTTAATTAATTAGATGTTTAATTTAGTCTAGGAGTAAAATGATAATTCAACTTTTCATCTTTGGAGCTTCCACTTATAATAATTCTACTTTCTGAGTATGTGTGTTGCTTGTGTGATCCATGCAAGTTTTCATAGATCCATTAAAACGAGTAAGTATATATGAAAATACATTATTAGTAATAAAACAACAATTACAAATAAATTTTTAAAAGGGTGACAAAAACAACATTTATAAATTTTGAACTTGTAGAGGAAAACGAAATACAAAATAGTCATAACAATATAGAGGAAAACCAAATACAAAATTTACACAATTTTTTGAAATTTTTGTCAACGCCTTCTGTAACCAATTAAAATTGTAGAGTTTTCTTCATTGAGTAAAACTAAAGAATAAATCAAATATTAAAAAAAAAATATAAGTGCTGCGCTACTTTGATAATCAAATATTACAAAGGATAATCTTTGGGGGAGGGGGTCTCATAAAACCAAAAATATATGAATTTATATAGATAAAAGCACGGAAATACCAAAAGTTTCAAATTAAACATTTGGAGGTTATAATTATATAAAAAAACATGTAATTTACGAATATTAAGATATCAATTAAACAAGTAATTAGATAAATTAAAAATACTATTAAATCTAGAGGAACTATGCAAACCTAATTCTCACTTTAATCAAATATATAGTCATGTTTCCTAAGTTAGACGATTAAAGTTTAAAAAATTTAAAAAATAAATAAATTCTTAATCAAGAAAATGAAAAGTTTTTATCCTTGTTCAGAAAACAATGTTTATCCTTATTTAAAAAAAAAAGTTACTTCACATTTCAATTAATTTTATAAGGAGAAAAAAGATGAATAATTTTTTAGAACATAAAAAGGTGTCATATCACATTTTTAAGAAGAGAAAATCCAAGAATGACCAAACTGAAAAGCAAAGGAAAATTACAACTAAATTTGGACTTTCAATTATCCTTTTTTTCTGCTTGCCAATGGTTGTCGGTAGTGGATTGTTTTCATGTTCTAGAGCTCATGTTCCTCTACACAATCTTAATTTTACCATCAAATTGGCAAAATAAGAGACGTAAATTGAAAACTTGTAACACATGAGATGATACCTGGTACACAATTGTTATGTCGTAAAATACCAATTAAAAATTATAGCGTGTATGCCCTGATAAAGAGGGAAAATAAGAGCACATCACACATGTGTTATTTAATAAAGATTACGTACTATATTTATTGAAAGAAACTAGTCATAGATCAAGAGTAAATTTCAACTTTTCAGATTAAGTACTCACATATACATCATTTGTAAATGATGAATTCATGACTTGTCGCAAGGAATAAGAATTGGAGAAAGAACAGGAAGAAAGGAGGTGTATTTTAGTACACAAAGGACTCGATTGTTGAGTTCCGTTAAACTGAAAATATTAGCGGCTTTTGGGTTTATTTGATGGAACAATTATCTAATATAATTATAATAATTAACCATTAAAGTCATTAAAAAATTTAAAAATGATAAGTTGAGCATCTGATCATATATTTTTTTTCTAGTCTAATTGTATTTATTGATTTAAATTTTAAATTATTTTAATTAAAAAATAAGTGAAAGGCATTTTCATAATTTCACTTTGAACTTAAAATCTTCCCACTTGTAAAAGTATATGATATGATGAATTGAAATTCAAATTGTGATTATAAAAAATAACAATATATTAAAATTATGTATAACTTACATATATCTCATAGTGTAAAACCTAAATTACATTCTATCCCTACTCTTTTCTATTTTACAAGAATTCCTTAAAAATTGTAGCATTACATTATAGTCAACTAAGACTGGTCAACGGACCGGAACCGGGTCACCGGACCGGAATGAACCGGTACCGGACCGGACCGGAATCCGTTGACCGGAATTTTGACCGGTACCGGGATGAACCGGACCGGAATTACCGGGATGGTTCATCGGTTCCGTCCCGTTCCACTATATACCGGGACGGAACCGGAATGAACCGGAACGGACCGGGATGGAACGGGACGGGATTAACGGGACGATATTTTTTAAATTACGAAAATATAATTTTTTTATTTTTTAAGTATAAATTAATAGTTTTTAAATTTATACTATAATTTTTAACTTAAGTTTATTTTAAAGATATTTTATTAATTTTTTTTTATTATTGTTAAGTTTGCAAGTAATCTAATAAAGTTTTCAAAATTTAAATCTTTTGAAGTTTATACTTTATAAGTTATTACTTATATTTATTAATATTTATTTTATAAGTTATATTTATAACTTGTATCTTGTAAATATTAAATAAATAAAATTTGTAATTTAAAAAAAGTAAATTAAATTACAAAAATTAAAAAATATCAATTTAATTTATTTAAATTTGTAACAAATTACAATTTCAATTTACAACTATTAGTAGAGTACATAGCTTACGCAGCCACCTTCTAGGAAGGGTTCTGTTTCAACTATGTCTCGAATGTAATACTAATAGTTGTATAGTCCCGTAAATCCTCTTTCTAACTCAGCTAGGGATTGATTGTGATCAACTTCTGGTCTTGGTAAAGCTCGTTGACGATCTTGAATTTCGATGCCATCGTCACTACCACATCCAATAGTTGAATCTATGAAAAGTTCAAATTGACTATCTAACTTTGGAAGTCCTTGATTTCTACGCTCAGCATTTATCCAATCTCTAAATAACACTGATATCTCCAGGCTGTCTTCTGCTAACGAATATCTGTGGTCTCCAATTTGAAATCTTGCCGCGCTGAAAGCTGCCTCCGAAGCTACTGATGATCCTTGAATTGCAAGCACATCCTTCACCATCCTACTAAGTTTTGGATATTGAGCTCCACGATTTCTCCACCAGTTCAATAGTTCCGGTATACCATTATCGTTTGTAATATCATCTGTACCCTGTTCAAGATATTTAACAAATTCACATTTATTAGAAGAGTCAAGACCAAGTTTATGTTTCACTCGTCCATGAGCACCTACTTGATTTGTAGACGTTTGAGGATTTTCAACATTATCTAAGAATGAATATTTATCATACATTTCTTTTGCAAAGTATTTTATACTATTTTGACATGTTACCAAATCAGGTTCTTCTTCAGGTTGAATATCTAAATTCTGATAAATGCATTCAACTAAAGCTTTTGTACCATATTCTTTATATTCGGGGTTGAAAAGAAGTGCAGTTAAATAAATTTGAGGAATAGGAAAAAAATATTTTTTAAATTTTGTAATCATAACTTCAATAGCAGAGGTGAATAAAGTATTTGTTTTATATTCAGAAAAAATAGATGAAATCTCACATATGTGTATTAAAATTTCAGAAATAGTAGGATAATATATTCCAGAAAAAATTTTAGTAGCATCATAAAATGATTTCAAAAATATTCTAAGTTCATTTACTTCATCCCAATCACTATCATTAATTTTAAATTCAGGATAAGCATTATGATTATTAAATAGCGTAGTAATAGGTTGTCTATATGCATAAGCAACTTCAAGCATATCATAAAAGGAATTCCATCTAGTTTTTACATGCTTCGGAACTTTTCTAAACGGAAGTTTAAATGCATTACAAAGTTCTTTAAATTGATTAATTCTACTACTACTATTCATATGAAAAATATAAAAACAAGCATTATCAATTTTATCACAACTATTTTCAAATAATTTCACACCGTCACTAACAACCAAATTTAATATATGCGCGGCACATCTAACATGAAAAGCATATTTACTAATAGGACAAAGTCTAGGTTCTAGCAAATTAATAGCATTTAAATTAGCAGAGGCATTATCTAAAGTAATACTAACGACTTTATCACAAAGACCAAAAAAATCTAAAATTTCCAACACAGTAGTAGCAATATAAATTCCGGTTTTTTTCTTTTGACAAATTTTATAACCAATAATTCTTTTTTGTAAATTCCAATTATAATCGATCCAATGCGCAGTAACAGTTAAATAATCAAAACCATTAGGACTACGACCCATATCAGTAGTAATAGCAACTCTACAATCCATTAGTTCAAAATAGGCACGTAAATATTGACAATGTTTTTCTTGAAATTCGAAAATATCTCTTTTTACCATGCTTCTTGATAAACCTTGAAAACTAGGATTATATGTTTCACGAATATAAGCAATAAAACCCGGATGTTCTCCAAAACTAAAAGGTAAACCACAAACAACAACCATTTTTGCAAAGTTTTCACGATCACGATCCTTGTTATAGGTTCGATGTGTAAGAGGACCACTTGGGTTCGAAGTATTTAACTCACTTTGAACCATATTTGATCCTCTAACCGATTCTTCAACATTACAATTTCCACCAACTTCAAGAGAAGACATATATGCAAACCACTCTTTACTATGCTTGTTAATCAAATGTTTTTTTAATCCCCCCGTTGAACCTCCCGTCCCACCAGATGTATATTTAAAATGTTGTTTACAAAGATTACATATACTAAAAGTTTTTTCTTCATTCAAATAACAAAATTTCCACACATGTGATTTTAAAGAACGTTGTACCTTGGTCTTACCTCTAGTTGGAATAATAAGGGGACGAGTAGTTCCAACCGGAGGTGGAGCTTCAATACCTATACTATTGACTGTATTGAGGTCGGCGGCGGGGCTAGTCGGTGTATCATCTAAATCTACTTCTTCATCTAAATTTAATTGTTCATCCGTTTCCACTTCTTCATTTTCTTGATTAATACCATAATATCTTTCATAGAGTTCATGGGGAGTCGGACTATCTGAATTAATATTTATAGGACCGGGACGGGAAAAACTAGTTTCATTCACATGCGTAAATTCATCTGTATTTATTCTAACAAGAGGAATTTTAGATTTAGACGAACTAGCACCTTTGTTAGTTTTTTTAACTAATTTTTTTACTGATTCTACTAGACCTTTTTTACTTCCACTTTTTTTAGAAGACTCCATGATATAAAATTATAAATTATAAAATACGAAACTTAACAAGAACAACTTACAAGTTAAATAATAAATACAAAAAATAAATATAAGATTAGAGAGTGGAACGAAGTTACCAAACGTTTGTATAAGAACAAACGATTATAATGAAAATTAAAATATTGATGTCGAAACTTGAAATTTGAAGAAGATTCCTCCTCCGAAATACACCAAATGACCAAATGATATAAGTTATACACTTATACTTATAAATATGAATGTAATTTGGAAATATATATTCTCTCAAATACTCAGATTATATTTGTAAGTTGTAAACTTGTAAATAAAATTTTTTTTACACACAACTCTAATTTATACAACAAAAAAACTAGCCGTTTTAATTTTTCCGTTTGGGGCGGGGGGGGGGGGGTGGGGGGTGGGGGGGGGTGGGGGGGGGGGGCTGCAGCTGCAGCCTGCAGTGCTTTATGCAGACTGCAGTCTGCAGTCTGCAGGGCGGGCAGGGCGGGCAGGGCGGGCAGGGGCGGGCAGGCGCGGGCAGGGCGGGCAGGCGCGGGCAGGGCGGGCAGGCGGGATTTTTGAAAAAATTTAAATTTTAAAATATAATTTATAAAAAATATAAATATAAATTATATAAAATATAAAATATAAAAAAATTAATATATATTAAATAAACCGGACCGGAACCGGAACGGACCGGACCGGAACCGGAATGAACCGGGATGAACCGGTACCGGTACACCGGTACGAAACTACGGTTCCGTCCCGTTCCGTGTACCGGTTTAGAATATCCCGGCCCGTCCCGTAGGCAACCGAAACGGGACGAACCGGAACGAACCGGAACGGTACCGGAACGGTACCGGTACGTCCCGTTCCGTTGCCCAGTCTTATAGTCAACCGGTACATAGCGTCCGATACATTAAATAATTTGACTGTTGCGCTTAAAAAGGAATTTAAATGTAAAATTAATTATCAGTCCACAAATCACGCAAAAGAAATTGATATCAATCTATTCCTATCCCTAACAGATTCAGAGAATTCGAAATTCAAATTTTCTTCTCCTCCATCTATCCCAGATCATAAAATATCCAAAATAGAAAATCCATGACGACTTCTACATGATGACTTATCGATTTTCTTTTAGATTTTTTAGATTTTAGGTGATCAATCTGAGTTATGAATGATGTAATAGCGATTGAATAGTTGTTGGAAAAACAATTTCTTTTATAAATCTGAAACTGCTATTACAACTGAATTGAATCTCAAATCCATCACTGAAACAAGAGACAAGATGACAGGAGAGATACATTATTTTGATGCTACATCCGGTAGAATTGTACCTGTCGAAGTTGAGAAAAACAGTACTCGTAAAGCAGCTTTCATCTTTGTAATAGTGAAATATAAAGTAAAGTACAACTTCAATTTTTGGTACAAGGATCTTGTAAAAAATGTACTAGATAAGTTGTTTTGTATTGTGAATTAGTATTTTTGATTTCTTGATACACAAGTCGTGATTTATTCATAATACAGTGTTAGTTACTATTTTATACATAAATATGTTGCATTATAAAAATAAGGAATAGAGATTAGGATTTTTTCTTGAAGCAACTTGCAACATGTGTTGTCCTACAAAAGCTCCAACACAATATGGATATTCCAAAGATTTCAAATGACACTGATTCACTCCACCCTCATACTGAGTTTGAGAAGCAAAAACACAAGATAAAGCGTTTTGTCCAATCACCTAATTCTAATTTTATAAGTGTCAAATGTCAAGGTTGCTTTCAAATAACAATAATTTTCAGTCACTCGCAAACCGTGGTTACATGCCCCATTTGCCAGCAAGTGCTATGCCAAACAACTGGTGGTCGCGCAAAAACTTATTGACCAATGCTCTTTTAGGGTTAAAGAGAAGGATATGTGGTCTTGGTTGATACTTGCTAGAGCTGATTTTAAGATATGCTATTTTAAACTAGGTTTTTAAAGAATGAGTTGGTCAAGAGAACTTTTCCTTTGCATAGTATTTTTTATGGCATTTTGACTATAATACTGTCCATCTTATTAATCTTTACACATTTTGAAGTAATTAATCTTCTATCCATGTTTGCTCAAAAAAAAAAGTTGCATCATATGTGTTATATGTTTAGAGTTGTATATCGTTGTGTGATAATTCTAAAGTATGTGTGAAATATTTCTTCATTTTTTAATATGTCATTGCTTATGCATATGTAATTATGAAACATTAGTATGAAATATATCATGTATTTATTCTGTATCTGAAACACGTAAATGTTGAGGACAATATGGTTTGTTGAGGTTAGTTGTAATAATTTACCTTGTATTGATTTTTTTTGAAAAGATACATAAAAGTAGCAAATTTTTAATGTATCTTGTACAAGTGCAAACAGTGAACAAAGGGAGCGTGATGACTTCTAACATCCCAGAATATATCAATAGTTAGCTTGTTGAGTCATGACAACTACCTACATTATACTTTTTGAATGAAGTTAGAATTCTATTTGGTTCTTGAGACTGTAAAAATCGGGAAATAACATCTTTTATAAATAATACATTAAGGATGATATATAAAGTAATGTATCTCTAACTTTACACAATTTCAGGTCATTTCATCTTTTTGATATTTTTGTATCAGAATCATGATATATAAATCCGACACTTATTTTTTGATATTTTGTATTAGATAATTATATAGTATCAAGTGTTATGTGTGTAAAATACTTATAATAGACAAAATGTAATCAGATACTAAAAGTATTGAAAATTACATTCAAAATAAACAATCGTTTTTTTTTATAGAAAAATTGTAAAGCTTGGAACAATGTTCTTTAAAAATAATAAACTCTCCAAAACATTATTTAATCTATCTTAAAACAAGGGAAAATGGTCACATATGCCCCTAAACTATTCAAAAAGGTCTAGATATACCCTCCTTATAATGTTTGGGACACTCATGCTCTCGTCGTCCAACTTTTGGCCCAAATAAGCCCTTATGGGCGTTAGTATGTTGGACATATCCAACTTATTTTAATTTATTTAAACGCCACATGGAATTGCCATGTCATTTTTATCTTAACACATGACATTTATATAAAAATGGAAAGGGATTCAGACTCATAAACACCTAATCCGATCCATAAATCAATCGCCCTTTTAAATAAACTATCTATGATTAATTTTTATTTTTCAGTGAATCCCGAAATTGATCAATTGATTAACAAATATAGAAAAATAAGAAAAATAAAATAAAATTAATGTCAAAAATTTAAAAATAAATATAGTAACCTTAAATCTGTCAATTTAAATATTTTAATTAAAATTTGAGTTTCGGTAAATCTCGAGAATGAGTAATTGATTAATAAAAAATATGAAGAGTATATATAAAATAAATTAACATCAAAAGTTCACAAATAAATATAGTAACCTTTAATTCTATATATTTTTTTTTTAAATTTTAGTTTTTTGACAAATTCCAAAATGAGTAATTTATTAATAAAAAATAGGAATTTTTTTAATATAATTTTTTTTGATAAATCAATTATATTTTATTTTTTAATTAATAAATTGCTCATTATCGGATTTTGTCAAAAAATAAAATAAAATGTAGAATTAAAGGTTACTGTATTTATTTGTGAAGTTTTGACGTTAATTTTTTATTTTTTTCATATTTTTCATATTTTTTATTAATCAATTACTTATTTACGAGATTTACCAAAAAAAATCAAATTTTAATTAAAATATTGAAATTGTTGGATTTAAGGTTACTATATTTATTTTTAAATTTTGGTATTAATTTTATATTATTTTTTCATATTTTTCCTATTATTTATTAATCAATTACTCATTTTTGGGATATATCGAAAAAATAAAAATTAATCAAAATTGTTAAAAATGGGTCGGGTAGATTATTTAAAAGGGGTATTGATTTATGGGTCATATTAGGTGTTTATGAGTTCAGATCACTCTCCATTTTTATATAAATGTCATGTGTTAAGGTCAAAATGACACGAATATTTCATGTGCATTTAAATAAATGAAAATGAGTTGGATATGTCCAATATACCAACTAACACCTATAAGGGCATATGTGGGCAAAAAATTGGACAGTGAGGAGTGACCCAAACTTTAAAAGGAGGGTATATCTAGATCTTTTCAAATACTTTAGGGGCATATTTGAGCATCATCCCTAAAAATAATAAAACATCAAAAGTTGTATGTGAATTGATGCAAATTTACTAATCTACATGAACCAAGTCATCATGTTGTGATGGAGTTAAATATCCCTTCAACTTTGATGAGTTATCTTTATCTTTAACATATCTCGTCTTAGCCTTGTCGAAACCATACTTCATAAAAGTGTTGCATATCTTATGCGAAGATTGTCAGCTCGAAAATCATTAAATGGAATGTTGACTTCATCACTAAAGAATTCAGCAAAGCCACTACAAACATTCCGTAACCACTACAAATATTTCATAGATACATTATTAAATTTGAACTAAAATGAAACAAAAAATGTTAATTACATGGTACACTATAATAACTACAAATTATCTTACTGTTTGGTTGATACATAATAATAAAATATAGTAACTAATACTCAATACCTTTTGATGATATTGTATCTGATAATAAATGAAACGTCATATATTCATTATATGTTATTTAAGTATCATGTTTAAACTATCGTAAAATATAATACACTGTTATGCAAGTTAAATCCCATCAAAATAATTTCTACTATATGATTTGAGACATTAATTGCAATATATTGAAAAAAAAAAAAACAAGATTATGATTTTATGTATAATTTCAGAAGATTTAAAGCAAGCCACATAACAACATGATAATGTATTGACAACAATGTATAAATTTTCACACCCCGAGTCTACACGTTGTACGTGGCTAACACTCAATGACCATTGTTGGCCTTGAGCGGAACCTTGACCTGACTTACTTAACTCAGCAGAAGACCTGAATCAATGAAATAGACTCATTCAATAACTTAAAGTAAATAAGTTGTCCAAAATGACACTTAAGTCTCAATAACAAAATATCAGCAATACAAAGATGAGGGACTCAATACTAACTCTCTGACTGTCTATGAAGCCTCTATAATACTAAAATTGATGTTGGGACAGACCCCACAACATCCTACAAGAAGAAATATTGAGAAGCAATAAATGTGTCCTCAAGAGTGCAAGGAGACTCACCACTGACTATGAGTGCTCAGCTGGATCAACGAGGCGTTGGGTAATGATGATCCTAGTTACCTACGTCTGCATCATGATACGATGTAGGCCAACTGAAATTAGTACATTGAACATACGAGTATGCGAGTTGGAATGTTAACAACAACTTAAGCTATAAAAAGAGTAAGAAGGAATACTTTCCTTGGATCTGCTGAACTCATGAATGACTTGACTTAAAATAAAGCAGTAAGACATAAGCAATACATGAAAACTTGTAAAACAATGAAAACACTTAGTTTGTTAAAGAATGCAATAACAAATTTACTTTACTTATATATGAAATAATATAGTTTCCAGGGGAGATTCTCTAACCGACAACCACCACCATTATGATCCTAAGTGATTATACAATGTCTTTCCCACTCTACTAGAATTGTCTTATACTTTGCCGTCGCATAGAACTACTTAACTTAGTGGATCAACTAGCTTACTTACGTGATCATTTTAAAAGTATGACACTTTAATACCCATGATGTCTACATGGTCTTCACGGAGACTTGAGTTAATATAAACTCGCATCCCCACATTGGTGCTCAATACTTCTCCCAAAATATACTTTATCTCATGATTTTAAAGCAACTTCTTTCTCTAGTTTGAGATAATTACTCAATGCTTATCCCAAAGGCTCATTTGAATCAGTGTTCCCTTTTATCTCATACAGAAATACATTTCTCTCCACTGCTCAAGGGAGGATTTTTTGAAACAGGAGAGTACCCGAAAAAGGTTGGGAAATCTTGGTTCAATAGTTCAATTTTTGTGGTTGTTCGAATAATAGTTTAGAGTAGAAAGCTTGTGTTGCAATATTACTATTTCCAGGCTCTTTAAAGTTCACAGTAAGAAATTTTCATTAGAATTTAAGTTTTTCTTTGAGTTCTTTGGATTATTTTAGGTTAGACGGATAGTTTTATTAGAGTGAAGATTTGTTATTTCTTGTTTAAATTTCAATGCCTTTCTTTTGTTATTTGTGACTTATTGTAGTAAGGTTTACCTTAATGTCTAAATATCAATGTCTTTCCAGACCATGATTAATTGAAGGTTTGGTTTGTTATGTGTATGATAGTGTTCACTGGTTTATTTTGTTATATGATACTTTGTCCATTGCTAAAAATGTTGCTTGATTTCCTTCCCTCTAATTGTTGAATTGTAGTTTCTGTGTTTTTTTTCCTTTTATTATATTTATTTATTTTCTTTTTTGGTTTAATAATCATTATGAGCTTTTCAAAGCGTTTCCCTTTAATATCTTCGTAGGTTGATCAAATACTAATCTTTCTTTTCTTTTTCTTTTCTCCATGAAACTCTTCTATCGAGTCCAATTGGACTCACATTCTCTCGCATACACCTCCTCTATCAAGTCCTCCTCTAAGCTCTTGACAGGAAAGCTTGATATTGTTGGGTTAAAAACACAAAGAAGACAGCAGAAACAACAGTTTAAATCATCATTAATGTTCGGGAAGATTCCACCCTAAAAGGATTTTGAAGAATAGAATTCTTAACTCAATACTTAAAAAATTTACATAGACAAAGAAGATAAAATAGTCAATTTGTAATCTATCGGTAATTAATATAGTCTACCTAATTCTATCACGGTTATTGAAGATAGATTCAATAAAGACCTTATCTATTATTGTTGTTCATCTTGTATTCCTAACATACTTAGAACAAAACTTTGAACATCTGTGTAAGACAACAAAGTTTAAGAACATTTTCACAACTAGAAAATTTAAACTAGTAGCGAAACTAGAATCAAAAACAAATTTTTAAAAAAATATACGAAATATTTTCCTTAAAAAGAATTGTTGTTTATATGTGTCTAAAGAATCTTACTGATTCCAATAAACTTTGCAGAAACACAAAGTTACCAAGTTTAATGAACCAATGACGAACAAAACAATAGAAGAACTTAAATTAATTCACAAATGTAAAATTTGTAAAACATGTACTAGAATCTAGAAAATTTTTAATAGGAAAAAGATCAAGTCCACTGAACTCAAAGTGTCCCCTTAAGGAAATTATTCCCCTCTAGTATCCAAGGTTTGCTTTGGAATATGATCTCCCAGGGTAAAATGATCTCACTCACCAGAGTATAAATACCAAAAACTTTGGCGTCAGCGAACCACTCAACGTCAGTAAAGTACACTTTGAATTCTAGATTTAGTAGTTGAAGAAAAAGTCCATAAATTATATATTGAGAGGAAATCTCTAAATTTATAGAAAAAAGGGTAGTGCGAAAAGGTTATTTATGGAAAACAAAGGGTAGTGCGAAAATGTTCTTATTGTGCCTTACTGGAAAGGTCACAAACCTCTGGAAAAGTCACAATCTTTCATAAAGGTCGTCACCTTTCATAAAAGCCTCAACTTTCCATAAGAGTCCCAACTTTTCATAAAAGTCACAATTTTTTCATAAAATCACAACTCTTCATTTTCCATTCACACCTTTTTAAAACCCAATAATTCCTCGCATGATTGGGGAATGACTCGAAGACAGAGAAACGGACAAGTATGTGTATTTTACAAGCAAGAATTAATTGCATTTGGATAAGTAGGTTTCCCCTTGGACTTTCCCTAGTGAACATATGTAAAATATACTCGGTCAGTTGGTAGATGCGATATCTTTGAACCATCGAACTTTGGTGTATACCTTGACAACCATATGTCACACAATTAACCCTTTATCATTTATGGTTCTTACGGTTGTGTTCTTTTTAGACGTGAAAGCCTCCTTGTTTTATGAGTGTATAGAGAGATGGGCTTTTGACAATCATCTTCTTTGAAGCGGCTTACACTTCACACTCACATAGGTGATTCCTAACCGTGTTATCGCGTAGATACACTATTTGGTCAATTCTGCCTAACTTAGCAAATCATTAAAACCATTAAGCTTTATTAACCCATTAACAAGTCTTAATGTTGTATCCTTGTCCTTGAGCATTGTCTTCATCATGAGAATGGATTGAGTTTGTTGACAATGCCGAACCGTCATTCACAACTTTGTTTTCTCCTTGAATCTAGCTCTTGGGGTCTCCAGTCTGCTAGATAGAGTTACCGCCATGATGACTTGTCCAAAGACATAAATTCATTCCCTTAGATGATCTTTTAACTTCCTCTCTAGTTTGGCCTTTCTGTAAGTGGATCCGACACATTATATTTTGACTTTACATAGTAAATTATGATAATTCCACTAGAGAGTAGTTTTCTAACGATATCATGTTTATGTCGTATTTGACGAGACTTTCCGTTATACGTCATGCTCCATGCCCAACCTATTGCATCTTAACTGTGAAAGTGTATGCATACTAATTCCAATGGTTTGGGCCCAAGTAGAATATCTATCAAAAATTTCCGGAGTCTTTCAACTTATTCAATGACCATATCTAGAGCACCTAGCTCAAAGAACATTGTAGAGCTAGCGATACATATCTCTTTTGAAATATTTCTAAGAGACTGCTCCTCTACCAATAGTAGATACATATCCACTAGTGAATTATACTTCATTCGTCCGATAACTCAATTTGCATCACTTCAATATTGTTGGATATTGGTATAATGCAAGACACAATTTTAAGTATTATTTTAAATGCTCCAAAACTCTATTTATTGTCATCTAATGAATTTATTTGGGATCACTTGTGAACCGACTCAGTTTAAAATAGCAAATGCTATATCTGATCGCACACACTATATGATATACATCATGCTTCCCAAAACTCTAGAAAAATCCAATTGTGAGTCACTATTGTTTTCACTCTTTTGAAATGCAAAGTTCACATATATTGGAGACTTGACAATATTGACATCCAAATATTTGAACTAGTTAAGTACCTTTTCAATGCAATGAGACCGTGAAAATGCTAAATATTATGGAGTTCTACTAATTTTTATATCTAAGATCACATTAGCAACTCCAATAATTTTCATTCCACTTGCTTTATTACATACGTTTAGTAGCATTTATGTCATTAGTGTCTCTATTGATGATCAACATATCACCAATATACAAACAAACAATGACCTTATCATTTTAATGTGAACACATTTATCACATCCATCATTCTTCAATCCATTTTCCGACATGGATTGATTAAATTATGTCATTGTTTGGGTGCTTTCATAATGTGACTTAACAGGTTCACACACTTTCTTTTATTTACCAGGAGCCACAAAACCCTCCGCTTGTTCCATGTAAATTTCTTCCTCCAATTCTACATTTAAGAAAGTTCTTTTCACATTTATTTGATGAATTTTGAGGTCATATACCACACTAATAATATTTGCATCCGAATGGATGTAATTCTAATTTCTAACGAGTATATATATAGACAAGATCAAAATCTTGTTTTTTTTTATCTAAAGCCTTTGACACAAAGTCTTACTTTATATTTTTCAACAGTTCCATCAAATGTCATTTTCCTTTTAAAGATTCACTTTGAACCCAAAGGTTTATTTTCTTGAAGAAGATTAATTAACTTCCAATATTGTTTATTGACACCATTTTTCCAAAGAATGAGTCTACAAAAGACACAGGAAATGTTACAAAATCATATTCGAAGGAAGTAAATGTCCTTTAACATTTACTAAGCCTCTGAATCTCTTTATTAAGTACATTATCTTTTTCATTTCCTAGGCCTTTTAGACCCTTCTCTAGACTACTCAAGTCTAATTTTACAGTCCACAGTCATAGGTCCTATTTTAATTCTTTTAGGAATAGAAACTTGGACTTTGACTAGATACCCCCACACTTTGAAATATTTCAAGTTGGATTTCCTTCCTTTCCATTTCTCATATGGAAAATATTGTATTCTGATCAAACAAAATTGCTTTCTTTCTAAAAAGACAAAACTTTTTATTCTTCCGTTTTGAAGTAAGGATAGTTCCTCCACACAGGTTTTGTGTAAACCCAAACTTATAAATAATGCATCCATCATTTCTTTCAACGTTCGATTTTTCATTAGATTGATGTGAATATGGCAGTAGTTTGATAGATATTCCACTTTCCAAACATATTTTTGCACTATGAGATTTATTCTCTCCATTCTTATCACTTCTTATATTTTTTCACACTTTCTAATGCAATTCTCAATAAAAATAACAAATACTTTTTTCCATCATGAGATGGTGTTAACTTCATACCACAAATGTCAGTGTAAATCAATTCTAAGGGATTAGAATTCCTTTCAACAGATTTATAAGAATGCTCAACATATTTAGATTCCACAAAAACTTGACATTTTTATTTATTGCACGCAAAGTTAGGCAAAACTTCTAAGTTGATCAATTTTCCTTACAAGGTTTTGTAATTGACATGCCCCAAGTGTTCATGTCACAAACATTGACTCAAGAAAGTAGAAACAAATAAAAATATTGAGTTCGAAAAGCTCTTCGCGAGGTAGATTTTTCCTCACTAATATTTTGTTCCTATTTCTTAGAATTTTGTGTGATACAAACATTGTTTCGATTGTCAAATGTCCTTTTCAGAAGGACATTTGCATAACTTTCAATATGATTGTTATAGAACTACCCATAAACAAAGTTTCATCGGGTTCAATAAAGACAATATAGTCCAAATGTTATTTTTACAAAAACATAACAAATAACTTTTCACCAATATTCATGTCTATGCAAATACTTTTATTATAATAGACATATCTTTTCATGAAAATCACAACATTTTAAGTGATATTTTTTTTCCATAAAAGAACACAATTATTTTGAACAAGTATATATATAATTTGGATGTTTTATACTACTCACATTATATACTAGTAATAGAGAACAACAACCACAATGCCAAATATACTCCAAGAATTTTGTGGGTATAACATAATACAAAAGTATCATTAAAATTCATATCTTTTGGTCCAAAGTTAAATTAGACACCGAGTCTAATCATAAGAAAATAACCCCCACATTTCAAATGTGATCTCAAAAATATTTTTCAATTTTTTGAAAATAATTTTTTCACATATTTTTATGTTAGAAACATTATTCTACGAAAGAATTATAGTGTAGCAATTCTCTTTAACAATGTTTACACATGTCAAACTTCATTCCATAGAGACACAAAATCACAAATTCTAAGTCACTGGTATTTTTCCTCTATCATAAATAGACATACCACTTAGTATTTTAAATACTAACAATAAGGACAAAAAAATTGTACATTTATTTCTATATTACATTGAAGTTTATAGAAAATCAAAAGTACAATACTGACTTATTATGTGAAGTTTTTATATTCTTCAAACCAATTGCATAGTCCAATTTATCAAAAGTATAAAACCACAAAAGCTTTTAGTCTACAAAAATCATACACACTAACATTTCTCATGGAGTAGAAAACTACAAAAGTCATTTTTTTCTCCAAATAGAATAACACATATTCTTTATCACATAGAAATATTTTTCTTATCAAATAGTCTTCCAACTATAACATTTTGACATACTATTTTATCAAACAAATATATGCATCTCTCATTTTTGCAAACTAAAGAATTTTAAAAGCAACAATATTTGCTAAGTAAAATTCATTCCACTACATATGGTTTGCAGATCTTTTTCAAAAGATACACATAATTAAAAAAAATCAAAGATTGTAACTCTTAGAAACTATTTTTCTCCTTAGATAATTTAATAAGAAGGTTACCTGGTAATCTTTAAACGGAATACCATAAAAATTTTCTGTTACATCCTCACTTCGACCTTGCTAAACAAAGCAACGAATTATGGAGAAGTAATGCATTCATCTTCTACTTCAATGCTAAGATTCTCTCAATCAGTACAATACAAAAAATATTAACAGTATAATAATTTCCTAAAGATTGTTGTTCATCTTGTATTCCAATCATACTTAGAACAAAACTTTTAAAATCTTTGTAAAATAACAAAGTTAAGAACATTTTCACAACTAAAAAATTAAAACTAGTAGCGAAACTAGAATTAAAAACATATTTTAAAAAAATTATACGAAATATTTTTCTTAAAAAAGAATTGTTGTTAATATGTGTCTAAAGAATCTTTCTTATTCCAACAAACTTTGCAGAAGCATGAAGTTACCAAGTTTAATGAACCAGTGAAGAACAAAAGAATAGAAGAACTGAAATTAATTCACAAATTTAAAATTTATAAAACAGGTACCAGAATCTGGAAAATTTTTAATAGGAAAAAGATCAAGTCCACTGAACTCACAGTGTCCCCTTAAGGAAATTATTCTCCTCTAGTATCCGAGGTTTGATTTGGAATATGACCTCCCCTGGTAAAATGATCTCAATCACCAGAGTATAGATACCAAAAACTCCGCTGTCAGCGAACCACTCAACGGCAGTAAAGTACACTTAGAATACTAGATTTAGTAGTTGAAGAAGAAGTCCATGAATTCTATATTAAAATGAGAGGAAATCCCTTCATCTATAGAAAACAAAGGGTAGTGCGAAAAGGTTATTTATAGAAAACAAAGAGTACTGCGAAAAGGTTCTTACTCTGCCTTACCAGAAAGGTCACAAACCTTTGGAAAAGTCACAATCTTTCAGAAAGGTCGTCATCTTTTATAAAAGTCACAACTTTCCATAAAAGTCACAACTTTCCATAAAAGTCACAACTTTCCATAAAAGTCACAACTTTTCATATTAGTCGCAACTTTTCATAAAAGTCACAACTCTTCATAAAAGTCACAACTCTTCATTTTCCATTCACATTTTTTTAAAACCCAACAATTATTATATGGTGCACAAGTTAATATAAATACTCGTAATTGAAATATTGATCGATAATTATTCACTTCACTCTTATGGAATTAGACTTAATACTTATGATGTGTTGTTGAATAGTGTAAGATTCGACACATTATCACTTGAATATATTCCGTCAGAAATATTATTGAGTTCTTTGTACAATCCTTTTATAACTACTTATGATCTCATAAGAATATACATCTAGAAACGTCATCCCAAAATAATTTAAGCTTAATCGCCAATATTTAAGGTGACATATCTCTAAATTTTTTAATGAACTATTCTTATTCTAAAAGATATGAATTTATATATATTTGATTCGGTTTACTAATTAATAAGTCTATAAAAATCACATTTTTACTATAAAAGCCCAGGTCTATATGATCTCCTAACAACGTAACTACTAACTTTATCCTAAAATATATTTAAGAATAATTACCAAAATTCAAGTTGACGTATCTATAAACTTTTAAAAGTAATTCTTATCCTAAAATACATCAGTAATTATGAAATTGGTATGCCAATTAATAAGTCCACAATTTTTTTTTACTATAAAAGCTGAATGTAATTTGTTTTTCACATCCACCATCAAGATAATTTTACACTTTTAGATAGTTTATTCCATGTCAAGCAAGGTTTCTACTTTCTAGCTTATATTTACCAGATTTTTTAATGTTTGACTTTATGAATTCACTATTATAAACTGATTTTTTTTTGGTGTAGATAAAATGAATACTTTCATCAACAATGAAGGGTTCAACAAGAAGAAAGTGATCTTAATAATGGGGGCAACAGGAACGGGAAAATCCCATCTCTCTGTTGACCTTGCCACCCATTTTCGAAGAGAAATAATCAACTCGGATAAAATGCATGTTTACAAGGGACTTGAAATTTTTACAAACAAAATCATACACACTGAGACACAAGGTGTACAACACTATTTTTTAGGTATATATGTTTATTCTCAAGAATAATTGTATCAAATGACTACCTAGATAATTTTATAGTAGTAATTATAGATTCTAGTGAAAAATATACTTTACTATTAAAAAATTATTTCTTTCAATTCTGAGAAAGGTAACGTGATCGTATTTTCTTAGGTGAAATTGAACCAGATTAGGACTTAACAACTGAAGATTTTTGTTTGCAAGCTGTCGTCTATGTAGAAAAAATACTGAAGACTCAACGTGTTCTAATTATTGTTGGAGGGTCAAATTTGTATACTGAAAAACTTGTGGAAGATCCTTTGCTCATGTTCAAATATAAGTATGATTGTTGTTTTATTTGGATTGATGTTGAGCAATAAGTCTTGAACTGTAGAGTTGACATGCGGGGTGATCAAATGGTCAAAGTAGGTAATTTTGTAATTATTTTATGTATTAATCAAGATATACTATCATGCAGCTAGCTAAAAACTTTTCTTATATAATTTTCTTAGTAATACTTTTGGTTATCAATATATGTTCTACTAAATAAAACTCTTTTTTAAATTTGTGTTGCATGCAGGGCTAGTGGATGAGGTGCGACAAATTTTCATTCCAGATGCATATTACACTAAAGGAATCCGACTGTCCATCGGTGTGCCTGAAATGGACTGATATTTAAGGGAAGAAACAAATGTAGATAGAGGGATGAATCAGAGTAGATGATTCTTCAAGCTTCAATTTCACGTATCAAGCGTAATACTCGTATGTTAATTTGTAACCAACTTGACAAGATTCAACGATTAATAAGCGAGAAAATGTGGTCAGTGCATCATACTATTACTACGGACGTTTTCAAATAAGAAAGAGAAGAAGATCTTTACGAAGCATGGACGAATACTATTTTGTAACCATGCCTAGATATTGTGAAGAGATTTCTCAAAAACGATCATAGCGATATTATTATTGAGTGTACATACACTGTCATTATCGCCATCTTCTATTTTGTTGTCTTTTATTTTTGACCTATTTTGTACAGTTTTCATCATATTACAAATATATATGTATGAGATGACCCTTTTTTCTAAATATGTTATTCTTGTCGGTAAAAAAAATTCTTATCTATAGATTAAATATTTATTAAAAGTTTCGATCCAAGCCCAAGACCGAAGTCCAAGTCCAAGTCTTCTATATTTATATATTATTACAAATACGTACGTACACAATTATATGAGATCACTCATACTGTCAATCTAATAGAGTGATAAAATAATAAATCACCAAGCATGTTCGGGAAGATTCCACCCTAAATGGATTTTGAAGGATGGAATTCTTAACTCAATACTTAAACATGTTATATAGACAAACAAGATAAAATAGTAAATTTGTAATCTGTCGATAATAAATATATTCTACCTAATTCTATCACGGTGATTAGATATTGTTTCAATAAAGTCCTTTTTTATTATTATATAGTGCACAAGTTAATATAAATACTCGTAATTGAAATAGTTATCGATAATTGTTAAATTTCCTCTTATGGAATTAGACTTAACACTTATGATGTGCTGATGAATACTGTAAGATTTGACACATTATCACTTGAATATAATCCGTCTGAAATATTATTGAGTTCTTTGTACAATCCTTTTGTAACTAATTGTGATCTCATAACCATATACATCTACAAACGTCATCCTAAAATAATTTAAGCTTAAATGCCAAAATTTAAGTTGACATATCTCAAAATTTGTAATGAACTGTTCTTGTTCTGAAATATATGAATTTATATATATGTAATTTGGTTTAATAATTAATAAGTCTATAAAAATCATATTTTTACCATAAAAGCCTAGCTCAATGTGATCTCTTAACAACGTACTCTAATAACTTTATCCTAATATATATTTAAAAATAATTACCAAAATTTCAGTTGACATATCTATAAGCTTTTAAAAGTCAATCTTATCGTAAAATATATCAGTAAATATGAAATCAGTATGTCAATTAGTAAGTCCACAAAAATATTTTACTATAAAAGCTGTATGTTATTTTTTTTTCACATCCTCCAACAAGAAAATTTTATATTTTTAGATAGTATATTCCAAGTCAAGCAAGGTTTCTACTTACTAGCTTTATATTTACAAGATTTTTTAATGTCACACTTTATGAATTCACTAATATAAACTATTTTTTTTGTGTGTAGATAAAAGGAATACTTTCATCAACAATGAAGAGTTCAACAAGAAGAAAGTGATCATCATAATGGGGGCCACACGAACGGGAAGATCCCGTCTCTCTGTTGACTTTGCCACCCATTTTCGAGGAGAAATAATAAACTTGAACAAAATGCAAGTTTACAAGGGACTTGAAATTGTTACAAACAAGATAACACACACTGAGAAACAAGGTGAACGACACTATTTGTTAGTTAAATATGTTTATTCTCAAGAATACTTATATCAAATGACTACCTGGATATTTTTTTGTAGTAGTAATTATAGATTCTACTGAAAAATATACTTTACTATTAAAAAATTATTTCTTTAAATTATGAGAAAGTTAATTTGATCAAATTTTCTTAGGTGAATGTCACGACCCAAAAATCACGAGTCATGATGGCACCTATGTTCCCAACCAATAGGTAAGACAACAAACATATTTAAAAAATCTTAACTAACTAATGGGTGAAAAGACAACAATTATCCTCATCTCCAACTCTAAGTTTCTTATAAGTACGAATGCGGAAAACAGAAAAACAAATTACTACCCAAAAATTGGAGTCATAAGTACAAAAACTTCTAAAATACGATGCAAGTCTGGAACTAAAATGACAAATCTAACATAAGGGATATCCTGCCTGTGAATAACAGAATAATTAAAAGATAGAAGGAGGTGTGGGCCACAGAACAGCCAAGCACCTCACCACAACTCCAAGACACTCCAAACTTGGACTCAAACTGCTCCTCTAGATGTGCTCCTACTCGGAATTGAATCTGCACCACAGAGAGTGAAACAAGTGTAGTATGAGTTGAAACCACGTGTAGCCAATATGTCTCATTGACAGACAATGAAGAAGTAGTGACGGGAGTTTATATGAGAAAAAAATAAAAATTTTAAATTATATAAGTATATATATAATACACTTACTATTTAAGTTTAATCAATAAAGGTAATCAAACATCAAGTACTTTCCAAATTTTAAACAAAAACATATAATCATCAAGAATGAACAATGTGATGAAACGCAATGCAATATGATACCATGTAATGATATGTCTCAGAATACCCAGTACTCACTCAACCGTACATACATTATACTCCTCGGAAGTACATAGAGAGCTCATGACCCATCAAGGACTCGAGAGGTCCATATACCGACACGGACGATCTCCACCTGTCTGTGAAGACGATCTCAAACAACTATCATAATATCAAACAATTTCCCCATGGACGGTCTCTACATTCCCAAATTACAATATTAACATCTCACCATCCCCAGCACGGACGATCTCCACTTGCCCAACTTATGCCCAATCCCATGTTAATGCATGTACACAATATTATTCAAATATAAGAGGATGATGATGCATCTCACTCAATCAATATCAACATAATACATAACCACCTCAATTATCACAACTATACGGGTGTAATAAAGAAAACACAATCAGACAATAATTTCAAGTCAATAATATATCAGCTAATGTCCATATGCTTTGGAAATTCTCAAGTTACAATCCGCATTCTATAGTAGTAACTTTCTATTTTATAACACCGGTACTCGTACCAATGCCCGTCACACCATTGATATGGGACCCCCACCTTTCGCCCTTACCCCTTTGTCTATTATCAATTTTTATATTTAATTTGGAATTCGTCCTTCAACAAGTCAAAAAAGTCTTAACATACCTCAAGTGCCGAATTCGTGTCACGAATCTTCAAGATAGTTCCTTTACTTTTCGCAAAGTTTTGAAATGTCATGATCTACCAATGATCAAATATTCATAAGTTAGAGAGTTTGTAGACATTCATATTATTATGTTTCTATCATACACCCTAAAATTCACTCATACTTCTATTCAAGCTCCAAATCTTGATATAATTTGTATGCCAAAATTATCGTACTTGCTAAATTTCAAGCCAAGAACTTATCTTTAACCTATCCAAATACCCTAAAATTCAATGTTAAATCATAATGTACTCCTAACAATTAATTACCTATCTCGATATTTGAAAAACTAGTATCATAATTTGATAAAATAAATACAAATAAGAATCAATTAAGAGAACCAAAAAATACAGTAATGCCGAGACCACGTTCTTTCTTTTCTTCAAATGAATATTGTCAAGTGTCTAACTTTTTAAAGAATTATACATATAAATGCATGAGAAATCTAATGTATCCAATGATTAAGTAATCATTGGTCATCATTATCCCAATTAACCCTATGTAACTTTGAAGTTTAATAAAATATGCATTACAGTAACTACCCTGCGATTTAATCACCTCTAAAAAACTTAGTTTATTATATTAATACAAGTGCACCATACAATTATATATAAACATTAATTAATTTGGATTGGTTTACCTGGAAATCAATGTTCGTTGTAGCCGTTTGATTCCTCTTTTTTCCAGGTAGTTTCTAACCTCTATTGTTTTTTCTTCTAAAATAACCTTACTTATCGGTTTTAATTTTATAGTCAAATGGTAAGGGTTATTAAAAAAAATATGAATTTGATCCAATTAATATTCAAGTATATTAATTATAATGTAGATATATATTAACTAAGTACTCCTAGTTATCAAATAGTTTAAAATACCTCGTTGATTTTTCAGAAAGAGCCAAAATAGTCCTATTTCTCAAAACAACCTAGCGGGTCATTAAACCACCTACAACTTAAAGAAACGTTCATCCTCAAACGAAAAAAGAAAGAGCTAACCTGAATGCTCAAAAAGCCAAGGATATTTACTTGTCATGTCTGACTCTGTCTCCCATGTAGCCACGAGACGATGCTTCCATTGAACCTTTACTGAAGAAATCTCTTTTGACCTCACCTTTTAAATTTGCCTATCCAAAATAGTTATCCGCTCTTCCTCAAAAGTCAAATTCTGATCAAGTAACACTGAATCCCATGGAATCACATGAGCACCACTCTGATGATACTTCTTCAACATTGAAATATGAAATACCAGGTGGACACCTGACAAACCTGGTGGCAAATCCAACTGATATGCCACCTTACTAATACGCTCCACAATCTCGAAAGGACCAATATACCTTGGGCTCAACTTGACCTTCTTTCCAAATCTCATCACACCTTTTAATGGGTGAAACCTTTAATAGAACCTTCTCTCCAACCATAAATTCCAAATCACGAACCTTCCTATATGCATAACTCTTTTGCCTACTATGAGCCATGTGAAGTGTATCTTGGATCAACTTCACCTTGTCCAAGGACTCACTCAACAAATCTGTACCCCACGGTCTAACCTCAAATGCATCAAACACTGGATGAATAGGGTACCTTGAACTATGGGCCTCCTCCATGATCAATCTAGTCAAATCACTTGTCAAAGGAACACAGATACGACCCTTAATCCTCAAAACTCCCTCATTATAAAGAATTTCAGCCTTGGTTTCTCCTTTTAACACCTTATCTCTAATGTTAAATAAATCACCATCGTAAAACTGTTGAGCCCGAATCTGTTCTAGCAAGGATGACCTAGCCTCCATATAAGCCAACACCTTACCAGGTTCTGAAATATCAAGTCTCACAAAGCTATTGGCCAAGGATTGAGCAACCCTAGCTAAAGGACGCTCGTCAACCTTTAACATGGATAGACTACCCATACTTACCGCCTTTCGAGTCAAGGCATCTACTACAACATTTGTCTTGCCTTGATTATAAAGAATAGTCATATCATAGTCCTTTAGCAACTCCAACCATCTCTGCTGCCTCAAATTGAGATGTTTATGATTGACTTTATACTGGACACTACGATGATCCGTGAACATTTCACAATGCACACCATAAAGATAATGCCTCCAAATCTTCAATGCAAACACAACAGCCGCCATCTCTAAATCATGAATAGTCTAGTTCTTCTCATGAACCTGAAACTGCCTCAAAGCATAAGCTATCACCTTTTTCTTCTGCATCAATACATAACCCAGACCAATCCGAGAAGCATCACAATATACAACAAAACCCTCTCCCTCCATGGGTAGGGTCAAAATTGGACCAGTAGTCAATAAAGTCTTGAGCTTTTGTAAACTAACCTCACACTCGTCAGACCACTGAAAATTCAACTCCTTTTGTTTCAATCTAGTTAATGGTGATGCAATGGATGGGAAACCCTCTACAAAATGTTACACCCGTAGCCAAAACAAACTAAAAATTAGTTTTTCAAAAAAATCTGTAGGTGCTACCAACGGTGGCATCAACGGACCGTAGCCTGAACCACGGTCTGTCCTGCACAACCATCGATGGGATCAGAAACACCCAAAAATTTCAGCCTAGACAAATTGGTTAAGTATTGGACGACGGATGGACTTATGGTCCATAGGTGAAACGCCGGTACGAAGTCCATGACCGTCAATCAAGACTCCCTTCAACAACTCTCTAACAAGAGTTATGGATGACCATCATGGTTTGTAAGTGGACCTACAGTATGTGGGTCTTATCATAGGTGGAAAATTTGCAGCCAGTTAATGGGAAATGCAGTTGGGTCATTTTAACATTATCATAACTCTTAAAACAAAATGAATTAGGTCTCTCATGACATACCCATATATAGATAATTGAATTATATTTCCATAGACACCAACCATGCTAAAATCAAGCCTTCGAGTAAAAAGTTATGCTCATTTTAGTAAAGGCCTTATGAACAAGCCCTCACGACGGACCCAATGACGGGGCGTCGGGCATACGATGGACCGTCAATCCTGCCCGTCGTGAGGCCCGACAGAAACCTTCCCAGGGGTCTTTCTGACGTTTCCCACTCCGTTTAAACCCTAAATTATGTCGTTTTGACTCTAAATCATCAGTTTTTAGTCAGTTTAAGCCTAGAAACATAATTAAAACAAATCCAAGTTAAATCATTAAATTAAAACATAAAAACATAGAAGCAAGATATCATCAGTTTTAGTCAGTTTAAGCCTAGAAACATAATTAAAACATATCCAAGTCAAATCATTAAATTAAAACTTAAAAAATTAGAAGCAAGAGAGGAGAAAAAAATCTCAAGAACCCTAGTTCAAGAACGCCACAACCTCCAACAGTTCTAGCCCCGAAACTTGAGTATTTTTCTGTGGATTTCATCACAAGGCATGTGGGATTTCACTAGTGGGTTCCTTTCACCCATTGGGTCTGTAGTTTTCAGTCAAATTCTTTATTCCCATATCATGAGTAGATCTAGGGTTTCTAGAACTTCATGAACTTATTAGTTATATGTTCCAAATCAGATTATCATGTTATTATTCATTTTATTGCATTAATTTCAGAACCCTAACTTTGTATTTCTTTAGTTCTTGAATTACCCATGCTAGGTAATTAATTTCAGACACTTCAGATATACATGCCTCAGTTATGAATGCATAATTACCAGATTAATTGTTGCATTCTCAGTTTGAATGTTCAGTTTTGAGCTTTCCAATATTTAAAGAAATATAGATATAATAAGCTAATTTATAGAATTTATTGGGAGTAGTATAATACCGAATTGGACTAGGGTTTTGCGTACCCAATAGTCCTAAAAATACTAGCCGAGTAGGTTGTAAGTCCCCTCTGTGTGCAATCAGTTTAGTGATCACTCCAGCATGTCTTTATACCTTTGGTTGGGTATATTGGGTCCTCTCGATGGGGCGTAAACATCAGACCCCACATTTAGCTCATGTGGTTTTATTATCGGTTATTAGTAGCTCCCACAGTTCAGTCAGACTCTCTGCATTGACCATTTATTATTATATTCAGTATTCAATTTCAGCATGTTATAAGTTTGTAATTGCATCCAATTAGCTCAGAAATCAGCACATCACGTTTAGATTATTATACTTGTTTTTGTGCTTGCTTAGTTATGCTTTATTTAAGCTTAGCTCTATCCTACATGCTCAGTACCTTTCAAGTACTGACGCATACGTGCACTACATTTTCTTGTGATGTAGGTTCAGGTCCGTACTAAGTAGATTCTTTTTCATGGGTATGAAGTGCACCACATCTAATGTTAGGGAGGCTATAAAGTGTTTTAGGAAAAACTTCACTTACTTGTTACTCTGATCGTGCGTAAGGTATGATCAAATTCCATTCTAACTTGACGTTGTGCGCTTAAGATCATTCTTCTTGTAGAGCTTAGGCATGGAATGCTAATGCACGCAATGCTAAGGCAGTTCCTCTAGTACTAGATAAGGAAGTTCAAATGCAGAGTTTCAGAACACCAATTCAACTTTTGGCTTTGAGTATGACCTACCAGAACAATCAGTAGGTTCTATTTCCTACTAATAGAAATGACCAATTAGTGGTATCCATAGTTAATGATTTTATTAGGATTAATCCGCCAAAATTTTTAGGATCGCAAGATGGTAAGGACCCACAGAAGTTCATTGATGAGGTAAAGAAAATATTTGGTGTGATGTCAGTAATTGGTAGTAATAGTTGAGATTGGCATCTTACAAACTCAATGATGTGACTCACATATGGTTCACTCAGTGGAAAGATAACAGACATGACTGTCTTTTGTAACTCTGTATAGTAGTCCAAATCAGTATTAGTCCAGAAACTCTCTTAGAACCCTTCTCAGTCTCTTCTCCAGTCGGTGACCCAATTATAGCTAGACGGGTATACAAAAAATTGCCATGTCATAGTCTCTAAGAAAGTAACATCTGCAGATCTAGTATAGTTAGAAATGGTAGATTTTGATGTCATTCTAGGCATGGATTTTTTACACTCATGTTATGCCTCAGTCGATTGTAGAACTAGCATTGTTCGTTTTCAGTTTCAAGATGAACCAATCAAAGAATGGAAACGTAGTATCCTAGTTCCTATGGGTTGATTTATTTCGTACCTTAAGGACAGAAAGATGATATCTAAGTGTTATCTTTATCATCTAGTTCAGGTTAAGGACTCAAGCCTTGAAACCCCATCTCTTGAGTCAGTTCCAGTAGTCTGTGAATTTCCTGGAGTATTTCCAAAAGATCTTCCCAGGGTTTCTCCCGAAAGGGAAATTGACTTTGGAATTGATCTCCTTCTAGATACACAACCTATTTCTATTCCTCCTTACAGAATGGCTCCAGCAGATCTTAAGGAATTGAAAGAGCTGTTGAAAGACCTTTTAGATAAGGGTTTCATCAGACCTAGTATTTCACCATGGGGTGCACCAATATTGTTCGCAGAGAAGAAAAATGGTTCTCTAAGAATGTGCATTTACTATTGATACGCTCAAACTTACTTCTCAAATAAGAAGTATAGCGGTCGTATCAAGTAAATAACCCAACTAGTGAGGTTGGGATCGTTCCCACGAGGAAAATAGTTTAGACTTAACTTTAACCTATTATTACTATTGTTCGGTCAATGACTTCCTTGGAAAATAAAAAACAATAAAAGGGGGGTTTCTATTTCTAAATGAATGAAAATAACTAACGAAATCGAAAGAGACACTTAACATCTTTGAATGTTTGACTTTAATCAATTAATCAAAGTAACTAGGGTTTACGTGTTCCCCACAGATTCATAACTTGATAATTCTAACTATATCAATTCTTTCATAGTATCTTGCATGCAAAGTGATAAGTTATGTGTTTCTAAATCCTTGGTCCGGCATCTAGAAAATCTCACTCCGCACCTTGGTCCGGCTACGTGTGTTGGTATCCTAACCCTTATCTTTACCTCATATTAAGCATCGTATTCGATATTTGACTAACTTATCACCTCGTAGAAATCAATACTAGCCTATTAGATAGTATACACTAAATCTATGTTGATAATTCTTTTCCTATTATCTACCTCCTTGGTCCGGTAAGTAGCATTAAGGCGGGTTTTAACGTTGGCTATCCGTTAAAAAGACTTCTAAGCAAAAGAATTATTAATACATGCAAGACACTATTCAAGAATTGTTATTTTAGTTAGCTTTTATCTCATTATTTGTCTATGGTTCCCACAACCCTAGTTATGGAGTTTAGTTACTCAGTCATAATCATAATATTCAAATATATTAGATAAGAATTCATGTACTTAATTCAATGAGAGAAAGTAAAATCCCAAAGTTCACTTGATTAATCAGCAAAAATCACCCCCAATCAATGATAAAAGTCTCAAGATAATCCATAATCTCTCAAAGAGTCTACAAATTAATCAAGAGTCTAACACTAATACACAGAGTCTAATAATGATCCATAGTCTAACAGTACGGAGTCTAACAATACGGAGTCTAACCTCAAAAACGAGGTTTTTCAGACTCTTTATAGAAAATAAAAAACCTAATTAAACAAGGAATCTATTTGCTGGAAATCTGCCAAAATGCGGCTGGATCAACGGACCTTGCGAAAGATCGTCGTGGTCACGACGCACAGTCATAGACTCCGTCGTCCCATACTTATGCAATATTTTCTATTGCTCTCTTCATTACCCTCGACGGCAAGTATGACGGACCGTCATAGGCACAGCGGTCCGTCGAGGGTCTTCGTTTCAAAACACTTGAACTCTTAGAATATAGGTACTGGGACGAC